>NW_022630998.1:30197319-30797319 GCF_010015895.1 Lontra canadensis | reverse complement strand
TGATCCCATCTTGTTTCATTTATTCTTTTCCTACCCCCCAAGCCCCCCATGTTGCATCTCCACTTCCTCATATCAGGGAGATCATAGGATAGTTGTCTTTCCTGCGGATACAACTTTAATTTATCCTGCCCAGTGCACCACAACTAGATTTTTCCTATCCAGAAAGAATATCTCCATTTACTTTTCCTTTTTTCTCTTGGTTCTCCCTACTAAATGTCTTTAGAAAGAGAAGTCTATACTCATTGCCTTCACCTTCCTCCTGTGATTCCTTTGCAATAAAGCGTTCATTCTCCCATTCCCATCTTTTCTCCAAGGTCAACCAGTGACCTCCTAGTTGCTGAATTTGATGGCTATTTTTATTTATTTAGTTATTTGTTTTATGTACAACAATGAGATGATGCACCAATCAAATACAAACCAAAAGAAAGTTGGTATATTTATAGCAGACAAAATAGATTTACATTTAAGGGAAAAGCATTACTAGAGCTATAGGGTCATTACATAATGACAAAAGTTTTAAATCACTGGGAGGAGGATTGTAATCTGCTACTCACAGCCCTCTTCGGGATTAAAGGGTTTATCACTTCAGCTGCTGGGAATGTCACCTGCACATAACCCTCAGGGGTCATTCCCTGAGGGAGATTGGTGCCTCCTCAACCAGGTTCACACCCTCTTCTCAGGGCGGCTCAAAAAAAAATGACTGGACAGCCCAACATGTGACACTCTGAAAGGTCAGTCCATCTTCAGGACTGGTCACATGGTCAGCTCAGTCATTCCATTGAGACAACATCACATGCTGACTTCTTTCTCTGTCCAGTCTAATTCCCATCCCAACCCTTCCCTTCCCTTCCCTTCCCTTCCCTTCCCTTCCCTTCCCTTCCCTTCCCTTCCCTGTGTGTTGAGTGCAAAAGCACTTCCTAATAAATTTCCTACTTACTGACTTCTGCCTCAGGATTGACTTCCTCGGAAGCCCAGCCTGCAAAAAATGGTACCAGAATGATCCAAGAAAAGCAAGTGTGGGGATGGGATTTTGAAGCAGTTCCTACCACCTTCACTCAGTTTGTGCTGGAGATTCTAAACTTGATGGTAGTTGAAGCACAGATAGTCCCTGGCATTAGATAGCAAGAAGTGCAATTGGTAGAACCTTCCCTGGAGATGAACTGGAATGGTATACCACTGGAAGGAAATGTATTGGTTTGTGTGCTGTTTCCAGCATTTGAGAAATAATGGAAAACTTTTAACTCTAAGGACAATGGAATTGGGTAGGGGTAGCCATTGTTAACCTCAACTGATGCTGTGGAAAAAGATGACAAAAAGCTAAAAACATTTAATTGAGAATTAAAAGTTAAGTGTGAAAGCCAGAGGATGCCCTTAGTAGGCTGTGAAACAAAGCTCTCCCCTTAGAATCGACAGGCAGTAAAGCCTGACACAGCCAAGAAGGTTGTAGAGCTCCAAAGTCCATGAGGTGCCCAGTGTAAGTGAATTTGCTGTGATGGGATCTCAAAGCCGGAGGCAGGGTGATAGTATATATTTTTGTGAACTTTTGTTGTAAGAGTAGAGAGGCAGCTACAGGAGACCCACAAAAGTCCCACAGAGAGTTTTGGAGATGGTTAATAGAACATAATCCTAAAAACTAAATCAAAGGGCAACCAAAAGGACATTACCATCAAGGGAAATTAAGGATGGACAATCAGGAGTCTGAGGTCAGTCATCTAAAAAAAGTCACGATCTCTTGCCCAGCTTCTGGACATAAGCCAGTGTTTGGACTCAAAACCCATTGAAAATTAGTTTTGAAAAAGGCAAGAAAAGACTTCTTCATGTTCGGTCGACTATAAAACCACAAGTTAAGGAACATGCCTTTTACTCTAATCAGAGCAGAAAAACTGTGTTCCCCATTTTTCTTCAGTAGAGCAGTCAGCACATTCGGCATCGCTTTTTTACCCCCCTTTGGGCAACCCTAAAAGAATGTTTCTTTAGAAAACTGTTTCTTAGGTGCAGTCTGTAGGTTTATTTTAGATGTGACCACCTGTGTGAGGTGTAAGGGTTATTTTAAAAGGAGCTCTTTCATTTGTCTGTGGGAGAGAGGTTGCCCCAATCAAAATGACATCACATTTGTGGGGCACCTGTGAAACTATGCAGAAGTTGGCTCAAGTACAAAAGACTTTATTTTCTTTTTTTCTTTTCTGTGGTAGTTAACTTGATTTCTTCTCTCCATAAATTCTTTAATTGGTTTACTAAAATACACAACAATCTGGATGCCATTCTCTATTAGTTCCATTGTGAACATTTATGTAGTGAAGTTTAACTAACCAAAACAGAGCAGCTAGAAAATACTTAAAAGAAGAGAAAAATTTTAAAGCAGTAGGGTTTTCTTTGATAATAATGCTCACGATCACATTAGCGACTCTTAAATAGAACCGGGCCTGGCATTGTGCTAGCAATAAAGAAAGCATAATCCCTCTCTATTTTTATTTCTGTAGCATGTGGAGTTTTACTAGTGGGAGTGTTAAACTAATTTTTTAAAGGACAGAAACAAGAGAAAAGATATAATATTAACTAATGCTGTGCCTCAAGGCTAATCAGACAGCTGGGGATTGCCTCAAATTTGTAGAGGGTCATAGCATTTTCCAGGAAAGGTTTAATTTTTTTATTTAGAGAGGATCTCATGTGGTGATAGAAATAAGACAGGAGTTCAGAATTTCAGATCACCTGCATGATCAGATTTGTCACTGAAATGTTTCAATTATTAAAAGGTAAAATTTATCTCCTTCCTTCCTTCCTTGCTTCCTTCCTTCTTCCTGTTCTCTTTCTCTCTCCTTTCCTACCACCCTCCTCCTTTCTCTCTCTGTCTTTTTTGTCTCTCTGCCTCTACTCCTCCCTCCCTTCTTTAACCTCCTTCTGTACCTTTTCATTTTTTCCAAGTGTGATTTCTCATATCTGATGCAAACTTTAAGACATTCTGTCCCATGAAGCCATTTCCTCTGCCACATCTATTGGTCTTTAAAACATGACTATAGAAAAGAAAGAGGAATCGAATGTAAGTATTCTGCTTGGAGAACAACAGTGAAGTCAGAAAGTAAACCTTGTCTTTAATAAAGTTTGATCTTCTGCAGTTTCCAGCTACTTCATGACCTGAATCTGAGATTCCTAGGACAGCAGCCTTCTTTGAGATGGAAAATAGTTCCCACAGTCAATTTTATGATCAAATCTAAGGATGATGTTGGCAAGAGTCATATTTAACTGAAGCAGGAATAGATTCTGATTTTTTGGATCCAAACCCTTTATAATGTGGGAACATCTCTTTAAGAAAAACAATTCAAAATTACAAATTAGGTAAGATAATTAATATTTATTCACAGTGAGAGATAATGAAATGCAGATTTTCAAAAGCTGACAAGTACCACAAACATCACCAAATCTAGAAAAAAAAACATATTTATGTTAACTTCCTATTATACTTCTATAAGACTTTTTTAATCTACATTTTTAATTATGTACATTTCATCACATTTTCATATGACAAAATTTTGTATACAGACAAGAGAAAGCTATTTCATCTCTAGCATAGTTAAATGAAATTTGGTTTTGCTATTCATAGTTTAGGAAAGTTTTTTTCTGCCTTGGAAATTGTCATTGGTAATGTGTCATATGAATATGCTTAAAATAAGACATTGTTTATGTACAGTGATACATATTATGTATACACTTATATTAATGTTGAGAAATGCATAAACCAGTATAATCCATATCCTTGTCAAGATATGGAACATTTCCAACATCCCAGAAAGATCCCTGGGCTCTTTTTCAGTCAATCCCAAGATCCTCCCAACTCCTCCCACCAAAAGTAAGGGTGACCATTATTTTATTTCCTCTGTGACAGGTTATTTTTACCTGTTTTAGAACTTTCTGCAAATGCAATCATAGAGTATATATTCTTATGTGTCTAGACTCTTTTATACAGCAGAATATTTGGGGGGTTTGTCCCTATTACAACATGCATCAGAATTCATTTCTTTTTATTGTTGTGCATATTATGCCACTGCGTCAGTAGACCACCATTTGTTTATCCGTTTTCCTGCTGACAGACATTTGGGTTGTTTCTAGTTTTGGGTGTTGTTACAGGTACTATGTGTGGCTGGGTGTATAAATTAATGGCTTAAAATAACAATGGCATTTGTTTCGCTCATAAAACTGCAGTTTGGGCAGGACTCAGTAGGGATGGCCCGTCTTGCTCCACTCAGCTTGATCTGGAATGACTCACAGTCTGAGGCCTGAAGTCATCTGAAGGCTTACACACTCATTGCATGGCAGCTGATGCTGTCTGTCGGTTGAGACCTTAGCTATATGGTCAACCACACAGCCTATAGCGCCTCATGTGGCTTAGGTTACTTACAACCTGGTGACTAGATTTCAAGTGCTAGTAAGAGGTAAGAAGAGGTAAAAAAGGTAAAGGTAAAGAAAGCCAGGGACAAGCCGCTTTGCCATTTGTCTTCTATCCTTGGACATCAGAACACTTCCAGAACATTTTGGTCACACAGTGCTGCCTAGGGTCACGAAAGGGGAAATAGATTTTACTTTTTGATGGGAGCAGCAAGGTTCTGGTGAACATGTCAGCCCAAAAATCTTCCTGTGGCCATTTGTGGAGTACATTCCGTCTTGTGTCTGTGATGAGTGAAGATGCCCTGACGTTCTTCCACAAATCCCTGATGATAGGAAATGGTCTCCCATTATCCTGAATCTAATGCATATTTTGGTAAGTAATTTGTTTCTCGGTATGCAACCCATCTCCCATTGCAGTTGGTGCCCCCTGCCCTCCGTGTCACCCTCTTCACCTTTCTGGGGCCCCAACCCCTCCTAATTGGCAGCCCTCCTGTGTGGACTTCTCTGAATCCTGCTTGGGCTCTGATTTTCTAGATAGATGCCCTCCTACCCTACTTGTGCCCTGACACCATTACCAGGCTATTCCTGCTCAGGGGAGCCCTCTTTACCTTGCTTGGGCTCTGGTACTGCACAGTGGGCAACCTTTAAAATAAGACAATGGTCTTAACTAGTTACAGTTCAGGTATTTTACTTTTGTGAATTATAGGACACATGTGACCATATGAACAAATTTGTAGGTTCCTGTCGGAGCTCTGCAATAGGTCATGCAAATGAAAGGTCCTTTCATCATAGAATTATCTCTAGTATTATTCATATTCCTGCACATTGCAAACGCTGGTAAAGAGGAAATGGCTGTGATCCATGCCCTCTGCTACTTAAATTACTCATTCTTTTGTGGTACTGATTCTGCCTAGAGTTAGGCCATTTATATACATGGCTGTTGCCTCTGAATGTTCTACTTTCTTAGACAGAAGACAAATAGCCCTGTGTCTAAAGTTTTTCTGCTTTATCATTCAAATGTTTTACTTGACTTACAATCATATTATTAATTAATTCACATTTCACTTTGGATGAGGCCTGCCCTTGGGAGCTGTTGTATTAGTGGGGTGCAGCCACTGCAAGGTTCATAGCATTGGAGTAGAAAGAGAGTGGGGGGAAAATATCCTGACACCTTTCTCCACTCACTGCCAGAAGGTAAGGGAACCCGAGTCATGTAGACAGTTCTACATGGTTAGCTCCTGATAGCACATAACAGTGTAGAGAACGGCACATGGCTATTGAGGATGGGTGGGCTTCTAGTCCTTATTTCTTTTCACCCTGTGTTATTTGTTTACTATTGCTACTGTAGCAAACTGTTGCAAACTTTGTGGCTTAGAGCAACATAAATTTATTATCTTACAGTTCTTGATGTTGAAATTCTGAAATGAGTTTCACAGGGCTAAATTCCTGGTGAGTCTGCTTTCCTTCTGTAGGCTCTGGGGGAAGAAGCCATTTCCACATCTTTCCTGCCTTCTCAAGGCTGCCTGTATTCCCTGCCTGGTGACCTCTTCCTCCATCTTCAAAGCCAGCAGTGTCAGGCTGAGTCCTTCTTATGTGGCCATATCTCTGGTTCTCCTCTTCTGCATCCCTTTCCTACTTAAAAGAACTCTTGAGATTACATTAGACCCTCCTGGATAGTCCAGGATGACTTTCCCATTGGAAGGTCATTGGATTCATGACCTTAATTCCCATTTGCCATGTAACCTAACATATTCACAGATTCCTGGGATTAAGTCATAGACATCTTTGGGGGACCATTATCTACCTATCACTTATTGTTAGTTCAGAGATGTTTCTTAGGAGTACAATGACTCTCCTTTTGCCTCATGGTATAGCAGATAAAGTAATGACTAAAAGTCCAACTAACTAAATTTTTAGGATTCTCATGCATTTCCTTTCTTGGTGTTTGCTACTGAATGGAGCATGAAGATGTCACTAGTGAGGTGTATATCATCACAGATCTATAAGGATTCCATATGAACATAGTTTTGAGTTCAGATTTATCAGCTTTTCCCTCATTGGAACTCCTTGTGATGTTTCAGGATGTCCTGTGTTCTGACCTTGAGAAAAAAAATCACGTAAGACTATTCTTTTCAACAGGTGTCTCAGTAGGGAGAAGATCAAGCTATATATGGGTCATGCATCTCTCTCTTGGTGAGGGAGGGGAATCATATTACTGTTAGTACTTGCAGGGATTTATACCTCCTTTACAAATGATGCATTCATTTGAGGGCCAAAGAAAATGTCCATTTTCTGCCATTATCTGTATTATAGCTGACCTAAATCGATCTGATTATATTGAGCTCTTGAGCTTTTTTGGGTAGGTAATGGTAGCTAGTGATGGGTATAGTTAGCTATCTCTCCAAAACCTTTCTACCAGGTTATAATTGAAGCAAGACTAAGTTTTGCCACATATAACAGATATTTATTAAATCAACCTTCATCAGCAAGCTAACATGGACTGTTTTATAAACCTATTCTGAAGGCTTGATAAAATTCTAGGCCCGTGTTCTTTTAAGTGTCCTGACCAAAACCACACAGTACGAAGACTGTTCATTTAAGGTGGCCACAACAGAGTTCCCGAGGCAACATTCTTAGCATTGCATCAGTCTTCCAGAAATCCCCCTATGACAGTGGCTGGATACAAGCCTATTGAAATATCAGGCTTCTGGGTTCATTCTGAAGGGTGAAGACCATAGGCTGGCACTAGGTTCTTATATCTTGCTTTAAACTATTTTAGTCAGTTAATATATCTTGATTAACTTTAATTTCACCAAGGAAAGACCATTTTCAGTGTTTATTAAGCTACCCCCCAAAAGTGCCACTTTTTCCAGCAGGTGAAATTTGTTTCTGATATTCACTATGTTCATTAGTAATGCCAGAGGTGTTACTGGAGGTTGAATTGGTTGAAGCCCTTGTAGGAGCTATCTTTGAGGTTTGGCCTTTCCACATAATCCTAGCTAACCACTTCCAGACTCTTCATTCTCCTTTAGAGCAACTGACTGTTTCGGGAACGGAACTCAACTGCCTGGTACATGCATAGTATCATACTGCTTATGTGCAAGTATTTGACACTTCATGGCGGATGTCATCAAAATCAGTAGTGAACAATGTAAAGCCCGCTAAAGAAAACTGCCGAGTTTGCTTTTCTATTGATCAGAAGAAAAGAATTTGTGGCCCGTGAAGTTGAATTTTCCTGGCTAGTATAGGTTTACTATACTATAATTATGGCATACATTAAATGGAAGCTGATCATTTTAGTATCGGGCATTGTTCTTTTTTATATATAGCCTCAATGTGGGGACCATCCAAACCCTATGATTAAATCAGTGTCAGAAATTTTACCGGGACCCTATAAAAAGTATCCTTTGAACAAACTAAGAATTAAGACAAAAAAGGAAGGCAAATAGAAGACAAAAGAGAATGGTAAAATGTCTTCTTTGGTACATGTGATATATAGGATAGTGGTTAAATCAAGGCCTCCAGACACATGGACTGCATTTGAGTCCCAGGTCTGCAACTTCCTGGTGGTAGAATCTAGGGAAGGTTGTTTATACTATCTGTGTATCCGTGTCCATATTCTTAAATGTCTATGATTTAAGAAAGTACTGAGGGGAAAAAAGTTTCTGACACAGTAATCTGTGTGTAAGTTGTCAGCTATTGGCATTGTTATTATTTCAAAGCATAGATTGGAGGACCCCGTGTCTGTTGGTAGAGAAATGGGCCTACTGTTGCTGAACTCTAGAGTTAAAGATATTTTGCCCCCTTCCTGTGAGTCACGGTGGGCCTGGGCCAGGCAGGCCTCACCAGCAGAGTCCTACTCAAGGAACACAGGCAGCAGAGAGGCTTGGAGAACAATCTCCCTCACTGCAGATAGCTTGCCCCCAAGAAGACCAAAGAAGGTAGTTAAGCTCAGCTTGCCCTTTTCACTCTTCTCCAGTTTACAAATCACATGAGTTGATTTACATCCTCTGAGATGAAGTGAATCAAAGGCACAGAGGAGCTGGGAGTGTTTGCGAAAAAATTCCTTCATAGAAAACAAGGAGTAGAGAAATGTTCCTCACAGTTGACTTTGTCACAGTAGACTTTCCACCCCTCAGTGGCAAGGGTCTGTCCAGTCGACAGTGACATCCTGTTTTAGCATAAGTATAAAATGGAATCTTAAACTCCCATAACTGAGATGAGTTGAGTGGAGAAGTTCTCAGGCAGGAAAGGTGCAGATGTTTTTAAAACAACTGTTTGCCTCTGTCTCTCAGCCCTGATTGACTCAGTTCCGATTTGTCTTCTCTTACTGCCCGCAAATTTTCTTCACGTGGCAAAGAAGGCCATGAGCAGGGCTTGCTCCATACTGTGATGTCCCAATCCTGTCTATTTGACCTTTCAACTAAAAACTGTGAGGAGATGCTCTGATTGATCAACTCGTTACATGCCTGCCTCCCGACCAGCTCCTTTCCCAGGGGAATGGTCAGGCTGGGTCACTTACTGTCCCCTTTGGTTAGACAATAGGGCTTTATGATAGGCAGTTCCAAAAGTTCACATTAGAGTGGAAGGTCCCTCAACTTTTTCCTGGGTTCCTGGGAGTATCACGGGTTCTCTCCTATTTGCTTGCATAGCCGCTGGCACAGTAGTGAACAAACGAATGAATGAATGAATGAATGAACTGGGCCTTCTCTGACTGTCTCAGTAGTTTTAATATTTTAGGCTAGTTTTTCTCTGTCTTCCTAGTCTTTAAAATGTGCTTTAAAATCTATTTCCTGGGACCTTAATAAATAATTGTAATTATATTTTTTAGAACATTTGTCAAGAGAAAGAATAACCTGTTCTTGAATGGCTTGTAACAACAATTAATAATTAGGAGAATCACAGAGTTCCTGGAAATCTCTTAAATCGAGGGAGCATTGGCCACGTAAAAAGCCAGGAGAGGCCAATGTAGTTTAGGATAATGGAAAGAGTATAGCAGTATAAGCATTAGTAATTAAGTGGAGACTATTAAAACAGCTATTCAGACTAGGAGAACTAAGAGACTTATAAAATGGAATGTGTTTATTGTTTTTCGTGGACTTTTAAACTTGTTCATATTTCAGTTCCATCAGCTTCTTGTGTATTCCTTATTCAATTATAATTTTTTGTAGCATGAGATAAAGTAATGCTCAAGCTATTATTGGGTAATCAATGGACTATAATCCTTCACTGAATTCCTTCCTTACAAATACAGATGAAAGATTTTTACCCTGATGTAGATACAAGAACAGAGCCTGAGATTAAGAATTGTGGAGCAGGTGGTTTACTTGGGATTGAAATTCTAGGAAACAGGAGTGTAGAGAAGAGGAAATGAATTAGCAAAGAAGGTATTTTGTTTTATGAAGTTGGCTACTGCTTCAGGTGGCTCTCCCTTCTAAGTACCCTGTGAAATTTGTTTGGGAGCCCACTTCCCACTGACCAAGGCTGGCTCCAGAGGCATTAATTTTTTCTCAACTTTTGATGTGCATGAGTTCTCAGTGGGTCTTCTTGAGTAGCCCAATCTTAGATGTCCACTCTTAGGAACTGCAGGCAGGAAGGAGAGGTGTACTGTATGGGTCCAAGAAGAGGCTCTGTTCATTTGTCCTGGTTGAAGCTGGTCAAAAGCTCTGCCACCCTGGTCTCCATAGTGGCAGCTAGAAGAAGTAAGGTGGATCTGGAAGACTTTGAGGTGGTGCTCAAGAAGTGTGTCATGTACTGGCTTCGATTACTGCACATTTTTCTAATGATTTAATGTAAAGGCAGTAACCTGCTCCTCACATTGTTAACAATTTCCCTCACTCTTTCATTTACAATTGATGTATTTGCCAGGAAGCATAATCTTGGAGAGGGGTTATGCCTGGATATGGTTCTTAGAACTTCTTTGCAGACCTCTCCCTGGGATTCCTAGAATCTACGTAGGCTTATTAATTTTGGTCTTGACTCTTTTAGTCCATGGTAGCTGTGATGGTTAATTTTATGTGTTAACTTGTGTGGGTCACAGTACCCAGATATTTGGTAGGATATTATTCTTGCTGTTTCTATGAGGATGTTTTTGGGTGAAATTTGCATTTAAATCTGTGGACTTTGAGTAAAGCAGATTGCCCTCCGTAATGTGGGTGGCCTGTATCCAATCATTTGAATGTCTGAGTAGAACAAAAGGCCAACCTCTTTCCTGAACCAGAGGGAATTTTCCAGCAGATTGTTTACAGACTTCATCTGCAACATCTGCCCTTCTTGATTCTACAGCAGACTGCTTTTGGACTCAGACTATAATAATTTCCTAAGTCTCCAGCCTGCCAGCCTCCCCCATCAGATTCTGGACTTGCCAAGCCTCCACAGTTGGATGAGCCAGTTTCTTAAAATAAATTTCTTTCTCCATATATACACATACTATAGGTTCTGTTTCTCTGGAGAACCTCAACTAATGAGCAGTCATCTCAGCTTCAGAGAAAAGGAGAAAGCTTTATAGTGCCTGATGGGTGGGGAACTCCAAGGAACTGGGTGGCCTGTTGGCTAGAGGTCTTTGTTAGTACCTGATAATTATTGGTGGCAAATGTCACTTAAACTCATCCAGGTTATACAGAACCAAAGTTTCATAGAAAAGGTTGTTTTTTTTTTTTTTTTTTTTAAAGTGTGATTGGGATTTCCTTGAAGAGAACTCATCTAAAATTATGAAAAATCAATCAATTTTAATTATATCAAACAAAATTGAGGTATAATTGCAACTGTGCTCTATTCGGACAAAGGGCATATTGTGTTGAATTTTTTGCATAATGCATCTGACTAAACTTTTGGCAGAAATATGACATACTTTATGTTGACTTTGGCAGCATAAAGACTAGCCCAGATATTTTGACAAAAACAACAACAAAGACAACACAAAAACTTTGACATTGTCATCAGTTTCCTCAAAGAGCCTTTCAGTTTTTTGACACTCAAACTGTTTTCTTTTGAAAGCTTATTTTGCTTTAACCCTTAGTGATTTTCTGTGCCTCAGTTGCTAACCAGTTTAATTGCAAATGTATTATGTTATATTTGACTGTTTCCCCAGTATCACGTTCAATGGCTTCATTCAATTTGTCTTTTGAAATCATTGCAGTTTTACTTGGAGAATAGTTTGCCATACTTGCACTGTGCTCTTGACTGTTGCACACATCTGCAGTCAAAGACAGTCCACGAAGGGCTTTGGCATGATGGATTGAGATCAAACTGCTGTTAAACAGGGTTGATGAAGGTAGAGAGAAATGGAGGGGCAGTGGTTCATCAAAGATCAGTTCCTTAGAGTCTTGGCTACTTTTGCTCCCCTCTAGAGTAAATTACAGCTTATAATCGCAGGCACTCAGATAGGGAAAATAACAAGGACCCCTTCTATCTCCAGACCACCTGAGGACCTCAGATCTGGGTCTGTCCCTCTAGGGCTCTCCAAGATTGGCAGAGACCCAGTTTTAAATCATATGCCCTGCAAGTTGCTGACCCTTGCTTCAGCTGTTAGCTTCCTAGAGGTTTTTTTATGGCTATAGTTCCCATTCTGCGTTAGCTTGCAATGACTTGACTATATTTCAGATTTTAAAAGCTTGTCAAAAATGTATGGGTCATGTTTCTTTTGGAATGGTTTACCAGGTTCTGCTATGTTATCTGGGATTTCCATAGAGACTCCTTCAGAGAGGGGGCTGTATACTTGGTAGTGTTTGTTGAGCAAGTTCCTAGAGCTGATGAACTCAAGCTGCCACTTCAGATAGTTTCTGATTTTCTTTGTTTGGATGCATGGTCACTTTCATCTAGAGCACACACACAGTTTTTAGGAGCGTTAGAGCCTCCAATTTCAGCAAAATGGTTATTTCAGCAAGTAGCTTTGAGAACCTGAGCTAATGTCCTATGACTGGATGTGGGGGAAAAGTGCTGGTTGTTCTCTGCTGGGGTTCAGCTCTCTAAGGAAGTAGCCATCTTTGCCCGAAGGTCTGTCTGTACAAATTATCTGTGTATTTGTCCTTAGGTGTGGTATAGTGATTAATTGTGGTAGCTTCAGAGTCAGAAAACTGGGTTTGAGCCCTGGGTCTACCACTTAGACAGTTTATGATCTCAGCCTTGTCTTGTTATTGCTCTGGTCCTCAGTTCCCATATTTGTGAATTGGGAACATTAATAGCACATGACTCCTTAGGTTACTGTAAGGATTATTAAAAAAGTAAAATATGTGAAGGGATAATACTAGATGTTCCCAAACTTTTTCAGTTTATGGGTCCCTCAGAGTCTCAGTAATTTTTCATGTTACTCCCAAGCCAAAAGAAATACCCAGTGGCACAGTAAGGATGCACAAGTGTACCTCAGGAATGTCTCACTGTGGAAGTACAGGAGCAGAACTTTCCATTTCCTAAGTAGTTAGGTCTATAGCACTTAATGCATGTTTATGTCTCAACAACTTAATGACTGCTTGAAAAGATAATATCCATACATTGAAAGAAAAAAAAATTCATTCAATTTCTTACCAGTGTGATGTGATATATGTTCTTGTTGGGAATAGCTAAACTTTTCAGGTTTTTGAAATTAGATTGGACATTGCCACTTTCGTTTTCTGTTGTACTTTGTTTTTCCTGTGATATTTGCTTTATTTATTTATTTTTTTAAGATTTATTTATTTTAGAGAGAGAGTGCATGGGGTTGTAGGGGGAGCAGAAGGAGAGGGAGAGAGACTCTTAAGCAGACTCCACTCTGAGTGCAGAGCCTGATGCAGGGCTGGATCTCAAGACCCTGAGATCAGGATCCCGAGATCACAACCTGAGCCTAAATCGAAAGACCCTTAATGGACTGTGCCCCCCAGGTGCCCCACTGTGGTACTTGCTTTTTATTACAGTGCTTGGAGAAAACAGCTTTGCAGTCTTCCTGCCATTGAAGGGAACGTATTGGGACTTCTTGTTGAGAGTGTGAACTACTTCGAGTTAGTAAGTCATGTGGTATTCTATACATGGAGAGTACCATGGTTTCCTTCCTAATTCAAAATATCCCTTCCCTCCCGCACCCCAGCTCCTCTGAATACGCTGTGGTACCCTGAGGCAGGACACCATTTGACAGCTTTCCTACGCTGGTTGCCTGTGTCCTTAAAAGCTCTTCTAGGTGATTTACATATATAACAGGGCATGGTGGAGAGGATGACGCTGAGCAAACACATTGACAGTAGTACGTTATCTGACTAAGTCATCATGACTTAGAATCATCTCTAGATTCTCTAGAGCAGCTGGTAGCTGCTTTACACAATACCGTTCTGAATTTCCACTTTATGTATATGGCCCTCCTGAGAACAGAATAGGAATGATGTCCCTTTGAAGCCCTGGGGACTAAGGTTACAGGCATTGCTAAATACTTTGTGTGGATTGTCTCATTTAATCCTTTAGAAGAACTTCAGTAGGTTTAGGAACTGCAGTATGGCTTAATAATAAAGTTATTTTTGGAGATAAGAAGCTTGTGTGAAACCATAAGAGACTCTTAATCTCACAAAACAAGCTGAGGTTTGCTGGGGGAGGGGGGTAGGGAGAGGGGGGTGGGGTTATGGACATTGGGGAGGGTATGTGCTATGGTGAGTGCTGTGAAGTGTGTAAACCTGGCGATTCACAGACCTGTACCCCTGGGGCTAATAGTACATTATATGCTTATTTAAAAAATGTTTTTAATAAGAAGCTTGTGTGAAAATCTTGGCTCTGTTACTTAACCAATAGTGTACTCTTTACAAGTCGCCTAAACTCTCAGTGCTTCACCTTCTTCATCTAAAAAAATGGGCCAATAATAGTCATCTACTTCACTGAATTATTATGAGGATAAACTGCTTAATTCATGTAAAGTCCTTTGAGCAGTGCCTAATACCCCATAAATATTAGCTTTTGTTGTAACTGCTATTATTATCTTTATTTTGCATATTACTATTATAATGGGATTGTGGCTTTAGAGATATTAAAAAACTTGCCGAAGTTTATAGGCTAGTAAGCAGTGATGAAAGGATTCGTCTTTCTCCAGTTACAGTACTCTGGGGAAAAATTCTATCTTCAACTTGATAGGGCCAAATATGATGACCTAATCTGGAAGAAAAGTTAAAAAAAAGTTGGGACACTGATATACCCTAGTAATTTAAACTTGTATGATTTGAAATGTATGACCCATATCCAAGTTTGTTATCGGCTCTTTTTACACATCGCCCTCTAATTTTTGCCAATCTGTGGCTCAATAGTTAATCAATAGACTAGTTTATCTTGTAACATTTTGTCATGACCAGCTTGTTTTATTATTTAAGGGAAGTCCAATGTCTAATCTTTCTTGTACTTTCCTCTCATGCAGCAAAATTAACAAGGCCAGAAAAGAAAACATTGCAACATAAATACTATTAAAATGAATACACTGTTGTGGAAATCTCAAAAGTTCAAGTAAGTTGCTGAGGGCTCCTAAGTACTGGAGCTGGGGTTGCAAAGAATCTGTGCCCTCCTCATTTTATTATGGAATGCTTAAGATGACTGTTAAGATTGTTCATAGTCATAGCACAGTAGTGTGCTAATTTGCGAAGAGTTAATTGTGTTCATCTCTTCCCAGTTCTAAGCTCAGTGACGTCACGTTGGTGGCTTGAAATCAGCCACCATGGCTTGAAATTGTAAGAGTATTTATTTATACTGCAGCAATTGCCAAACATTGTTTGGTTTTCTGGAGTAATGTACCACCTTTCCTTGGAGGTAATGCATGATTATAAAGCTTGGAATGGAGAGAGAGGTGCTTTTCCTGGTAAAGAGGGAGAAAGGTATTTGTGGAAGGGAAAAGTGGAAAAGAGAAACACAGGTGGTCCCTCAGGCGAATCAGTTTTAGGGAAAACATATAAATGAAAGCTGAAGACCTGGAAACTGGTTCCCATGAAATTGTGGTCCAGGTGCCTGTATTTTTCTTGGACAATCATTGTTACTCTCAGAGGTATGTATAATCTAATTTGAAGAGCACCAATGAAAAGATGTAGTATTAAACAGAATAAAGACACCAATCCCTTTAAGTGACTCACAGTGTAGTGAGAGAGAGAGGTAAGAAAGAAAACTAGAATATAGTGTAAGTCATGTTATAGAGCCTCGTCAGTTTCCTGTGATGTAGGGTGAGAAGTTCCAAACACCAGAGGGATATACGCCTCCACAGCAGCTGGCTCTCTCCTATTAGAGCAGGTAGCTGACCTTTCATGATTCCTGCAATTCAGAAATCCAGGTCTGCTCAGCCTCCTCCCTGGGCTGGTTATCCACAGGACATTTGTGTGCATCTGTTAGGCCTGACAGGTTGGTAAGGGATTCCTATGTCAGAGGAATGTGGGCAGAAGTTGAGATGGTGGGCTGGAGTGACTATGGGACACCTGCCATGCTAGGTAGAGCCAGGGATGAGAGGAGAAAGGAGGAGGAACCTGGGTCAGGGGAAGGATCTGCCTGTGCAGTTTAAGTCCTGGCAGGATATGCTGTAGAACCTGAGAACTATACATTTGGATACTTTATGAAGAAAACAAGGTATTTAAGGTATTTGTTAGCTTGATTTGTAGATTTCAAATAGTTAGGCATATAGTTTTCTACTCCTACCCCTGGTCCTGCAAAGGTTTTCCTGGGTGGAAAGGTTAGGGGCTGGCTCCACCAGCTTTCAAAGCAGGATTTGGCAGAGGAGTAAGGTGATCAGCTTTGCACTTCAGGAAGCTCAGGCAGCAGTGAGATTATCAAAGTAAGGTTGTAGGAAGGGAAGCAACAGTGGGAAAGCCAGATAAGAAATGGTTATTCATTGATAGGATGACGGTGGGATAAAAAGAAAGGGTGGGTTAGAGAAATATGTAAAATGGACAGGCCACAGGGCTTAATTGTGACATTCAGATACATTCAGTTAGATACACCATTAACCAGTTGCATATTTGGGCCAGGATCTCTGAATTTGGGGGCTATAGTGTATATAGGGGTAATTTAAATCATGGCGGGGAATGAGGTCACTTGAGAGGTAAGTACTGTAAAGTGAGAAGAGTCCTGACACCAAATCCCTACAGAGCAGCATTTCAAATACAGGTAGAGACAAGAACCTTTGAAGGAGGCTGAGAATGAATGCTAGAGAGTGGGAGAGGAATCCTGAGGACATGGTGTCAAGGAGGCCAAGAGGAAAGTCCCTTTAGAGAAGAAAGGTCAACAGTGTCAAATGCTATAGAATTGTCCGATGAAATACATATGGGATGGTGTCCATTGGATTTGGCAGTGTTCCATGTTGGTTTAAGCTGGTCAGTAAATATTCTTGAATGACTGTGTGTTGAATAGCGTGGATAAAGAAAATGTACAAAGAAAGAAGGGACACAAAACCCATAGGATGTTGATCTAGCCATGCTGTTCTAGTCAATTTGAATTGAGATCCTGGTTATATTGTCAGGTATTGGTCGCCAGCAAACAGCTAACACAACTTTAGGTATGGTAGAGATGTCAATATTTGGAAGTGTATTGATTTCTAAAGAAAGAAAACAAAATAACATCAAAACAGACAAAATAAATTTCTGTAGGTAAAATTTTCTAAAACGCCGTGTCAGTCAATGTCATCTGCCCCCGTAGTTCTTCCTGAGCTTCTGCTCTGTAGGAAATCCTACTCTTCCTTCATAACCAGTATAAACCCTACTTCTCCCAAAGTTTCTCCTTCACGTTTGCCCACCGCTCATTTGGCTTTTTTTGTTTTAAGGTTTTATTTATTTATTTGAGAGAGAGAGAGTGTAAAGGAGAAGCAGACTCCCAGCTGAGCAGAGAGCCTGACATGGGGCTCAATCCCAGCACCCTGAGATCATGACCTGAGCCGTAGGCAGACGCTTAACCAACTGAGGCACCCAGGCACCCCCCTCCTTTGGCTTTCTAAATCTACTACCTTTTGTACCTTGTGAACCACTATCCTACACTAGTAATTTATTTGCATTATCTGATCGCCCCCCCCGTGACATTTTAAGGGCCTTGTCTTTTTATGTATTTCCCACAGTGCCTAGTATTGTGCTTAGTAAATTCTTAAGAAAATATTTTGGAAGGGATATTTTATTAGCAAAGGGCAGTAAACATAACAAACAAGGGCCATTTCTTTGTCTTAAAAACAAACAACCATAGAACATTGGAGTTGGAAGGACCTTGTTCGAACGGCAGTGCCCATTTCTGATTTTAGTTAAATGTTCGGAGTGAACACGTGAGCAAGGATTTGTGGCATTCTACGTTATGTGGAGTAATTAGGTGCTAGCTTAGGAACTGTGACAGTCAGTCACTGGCCTCTGCTCTCACATTTGTTCCTTGTCCTTCTCTGTGAATGATCAAGGAGGCTGACCCACATAGACTGCATTTCCCCAGCATCCAGCTGAGCTCAGCCAAGGAGAGGCAAATGAGGGACTGGAAGATGGGAGCAAGGAGCCAGGCAATTTTGCCCTTGCTCTGCCTTAGCTGAAGTTCCTAGCAGTGGCTCTGTCTTCTGCACAGCTCCCTATCCTGCTGGACAGGCCACTGTGGTTCCAGCTTCCCTGGTTTCTAAGCTTGTCTGTATCTACTTGCGGTGGTAGTGGTTTTCTCCATTACTAATCTCTGGGTTGCCTCACCCATCCTTATTTGGCTTTTAAATTCTCCCATCACTCAGTAACCCAGTTTCTTTTATTCCATTCTCCTTGTCTGAAATATGTAATAGAAGAACAGTCACAGAAGTAAAGATATAAAGAAGGGAGAGGGTAGAGTTTGAAGAAGAGAGGAAAAATAAGAAAAATGAATATTCTCTCCAAGAAAGAAATATAGGAAAAGGTCACTAAAAACCCCACGTGCAAAAACACTGCAAACAAATGTGAGACTTCACCAGAATTACTAGCAGCAAAAAGATTTTATCATTGGAGTAATTTGAGAAGCGATTGCTCTGACTGAGCTCAGTGGAGCCAGAAAGGAGACAAAGGACAGCTTGTGATCTGATGGAGATGAGCTGGGAAAATTGACTTTGGCACTTTGGCCCATGGAAGGGAATGAACTGTACATAAGTACATAAGTAGTAAAAAGGGGAGTAAGTTGCTACTTGGATGAGTCTCGGTTTTAACTTGGTGCCACCAAAAAGTCTTTGACACATGGGACAGTTTCTACCTACACCAGATTGGCAATGCAGCAGAGAAATAACTGTGGACAATTACTGGTGACAAAACAGAATTTCCAGATTATCACTGCTTTGCCTGATTTGTGTATAAATCACCAGTGGATTCATTTCTCACCTAGAAAACATCCTTCATCCAAAAATGGTGTTGAAACTCTGTAATTTCCCTGCTGTGGCCAATCAGAGTGCCAGTATTTTTTTTTTTTTTTTAACGGAGCTATAGGTTCATGTTCCTTGAACTAGAAAGGTGAGAGTATCCCTAGGCCCCTAAGGACCATATTTTTGGAGGAAAGAGAAAAATATTCTCATTTAAAAAAAAAATCCCAATTAATTCCTTTCTCTAACCCAAGGCTGCAGTAAGTTAAAGCAAACTTCTGACCTGAAGGATACGTACACAGTGATTCTAAAATTGTAGCCAGAGATGAAATCCAGGAACAGGCTGGCTTTCAAAGAATTGATAACATTTATTTATTTGTCAGAGAGAGTGAGAGACAGAGAGAGAATGAACACAAGCAGGGGGAGCAGCAGCAGATGTAGAAGTAGCCTCCCCGCTGAGTGAGGACCCCCCCCAAGTGAGTCTCCATCCCAGGACCCTGGTATCATGACCTGAGCTGCAGGCAGATGCTTAAATGACTGAGCCACCCAAGCGTTCCAGATTGACAGCATCTAATCTTTGCAGTTTTCCTAGGTAGTGCTGCCTAGATACTGGCTTTTTCAAATGCTTTTGTTTTCTGGCTTTCCTGGGGTTGGGAGTAGTTTGCTTATTAGATTGCAATTTAACTGTGGGCTTTTGTGATGTAAATGGTGTTAATATTCTGCCAAAGGCAGCCTTTGCGTTATTTGGCTACGTTTCCTCAGGATTCTCCAAAGGAAGCCGGGGACCTGCAGACATCCACACTGTATCAGAGTGGGACTGTTTGTTCAAATTTGGGAAAAATCACAATTGTTGCCCATTAAACCAGGGCTGTTCGGGTTTTGTGAATGCTGATTAGTTAGGAACTTCTCAGAAATCAAATCTTATTTTGGTATTGTACTTCTATCTTTTATTTTAGAAAAGAAAGAAAACACCATTTAAATACTTTACAAATATTTCTGATGACCTCTTTCAACTGAATTTTTATAAGAAATATTTATATAGTTGTAGAGTTTTTCTGTATATCCCATATATCCCCTTTCCTAGTTAATTTTCAACCTGCAATATGATTCCAAATACCAAAACAAGTCCTTAGTAGAACAACAGCTCCCTAATTCACCATTCCGAGTTTCCTTTCATAACCTGTCAGATGGATGTTAGGAAAAAATTCCATAAATCCTAAATGACCAGGGACTTACAGGTATATATTAGTCAATAAAAGTGGAAATTCTGGGAGCAGGTGTGATTCTATTTTTCTTTTTTTTTTTTTAATTCTCTGAGTAGCTACTCTAAGACAGAAGGGTTGTGCTAGAACGGGCATCAGGATTCAAAGCTGAGGATCTGCGTTCTCAAGAAGTTCGTGAAGGAGACAGAATCTAAGAAGTGAAGTTTCGGTTGTTTGTCTTCTTAATATCTGAGTGTCCTCACTGGTCAGATGGCTCCTTGTGATATCATAACAGTAATATTAGCTAATACTTATGGTGTGTTCTCCCATGCAGCGTTTTAAGCACATCTCATGTGTTAAATATGAAATACTCCAATTGATCCTACAAACTGGCTCCTTCTGTCCTTTCCCCCTCCCAAATTTCTTGAGGGCTTACTACCTCTGTAGAGTAACTCCAGGTTCTCTTAGTTCTTGGAAAGTGACTTCAGGCCATTTTTCATTGTGGACAGTGGCTTCTCCAAGGCATGTAATTTTCTGAAACTTGCCGCTAAGCTTGAGAAGAACCTTCACAGAAAGCCCTCAGACATTATTTTTAAGGGACTTGGTGTCAAAAAGAGGAATGAAAGTACTCTTAGATTTAGTTATCTATGGAAGTATCCTGAGTATTATATATGGCAATAAATGGATATCGATTTTTAGCTATATATCTTACAAACCTACTCAAATTTAGTTTATCTTCATATATTTCAGGAAGCTGTTCTTTAAAAACTTAGCACACTATCCATGGCCAGTATAGGGCCACAAAATCTTCTAGCTTCTAGACTTGAGTCTCTGCTGAGCAGGAGGCTGTCTATAAGCTGACCCAGCACAAAGCCTCACTTCCCACACCAACAGTGACTATTAGGCTCTCAATTACAGTATCAACTTTCTGGAGGAAGACTGGAAAAGAATCACACTCCCTTTATTCCCAGACTTATCTGGAACAAGGCACAATGATAGACATTAGCAATAAAGATGAGGTTAATTTGCTTTCCCTCTAAATCTGAATGCTAATGTAACCATTTAAATAGTGCCAAACAATGGAAATAAACAGAAGACTGAATTAAACCACAAATGTATAGGCCTGCACCACTTGGCAAAACATAAGAGCCAGTAGTACTGAAATAACAGCAATTAACACTTAGATGTAAAAGGAACCATAGTATGATTTGGGGCCCACAGAGCAATTTATCAAATTGAACCAATGTGACCCTGGAGATAGGGATATGTCTTACTTGGAGTGAGGGAATGTAATTCCATAACATTTCTTAGAAACGTTCTTAAAACTCTTATAGCCCAAGTCTGCTTTCTTGTTCTTCATATTCTGTCAGTCCTTGGAGTACTGAGAGGTTGGGGAGACCCCCAGGGTGAATAAGAGCTGTGCAGTGGGGAGGAGAAGGAAGGAAATGGAGGAGCCCTTGGGCTTGTTCTGTGCCCCTGGAGGAACAATGGAACCATTCTTCTATTTTTTTTTTTTAAAGATTTTATTTATTTACTTGACAGAGAGAGAGAGAGAGAGAGATCACAAGTAGGCAGAGAGGCAGGCAGAGAAAGGGGAAGCAGTCTCCCTGCCAAGCAGAGAGCTCGACGCAGGGCTCGATCCCAGGACCTCAGGACCCTGAGATCATGACCTGAGCTTAAGGCACAGGCTTTACCCCCACTGAGCCACCCAGGGACCATTCTTCTAGCTTGTGTGGCTTATACACATTTTGTTAACCCTAAATTATATACTACTCCTCTTGATTCTGCAAGGTGGAAATGGACAATGCTTTCTAGAGCATCTCTTTGCAAATGAATGACTTGTGTGTGTGTGTGACTAAAGCACAGCATTGTGCATGAAGCTTCACACATTCTAGAGTGAGCAGGCACAGTTTTTGTGCCTTGGTCAAGTGTGTGTGTGCAGTTTACCATGTGTTCAGCTCCTGGCGCTAGGGTGTCATTGTGCAGTGGTAAGTGTAGCTTGTGAGAGCTGTGGTGATAACGTTTGGGGCCAGTCGCTTGCAGGTTGTAGAACCCCATGCAGATTATGTACTTGAAACTCAGTTTCATCTTTGTAAGATGGGTGTGGTGATCCTTACCTTGTAGCATTATTAGGAGAAATAAGATTGTGAGTGTGATTGTACACTTTACCCTACAATGTGTCTGCTGTTAATTATTTCTCAACAAATAATTATCACACTATTATTACTGGACACCCGGTGGTGCCCCACAGACTTAGAGTCTGGATGGGAAATAGGGTATTTATTTATGAAATAGTGCGTAAGCAGGGCTTCATTTCCACTTTCTCAAATGGAAGTCATTTTTCTCTTCTCCATATCCCTGTGCCAGTTTTTTGTCATCAGAATGGATTGCTGGGGAGCCCATACAGGACTGTATAGGCAGAGCACTAGGAATGGGAGGTTGAGTTCTATTCCAGATCTTCCCATTTCTTTGTTGGCTGGCTTTGATCAAGTTCCTTAACTCTTGGGAGTCTCCATTTCCTCATTTATAAAATGGGAATAATACCATAATTCCCTCCCAGGATTTTTGCAAAGATCAAGGAGGTCATGAAACACCAGAGTCCTGAAATGTATTATAAAACACAAAGCATTATTAATACTATGCTGTGGTTATTCATGAATATTCCTTATGCCCCAAACTAGTAAGAAAGATGGACCATGATGACTTGAACAGCCAGTTTTCAAAAGCTGTGAGCTAGGGAGGGAGACTTACTGTGAGAAATATGTTAGAGAGATTGTTAGATAAGCATTTCTAGTCCATCACTTCAACCATTGAGACTTTTCCATATAAGTTATTTTGATTTTTTTTTCCCCCAAGGAGTATCCAATGAAGGGGAAAATGATCAGATGGGATTATTAGGGAACATTTTCAGGATCCAGGACCAGGAGGGCGGATAGTAATGGATAGACAATAATAATGAAAGGCTTAAGATACCTCTTGCTGGGGTGCATTTGTGCCATAATGGTATATGTTGTGTATTTATTATCCATTTCTGTGACAACCTGCCCCCTCACTGCCCCCCACACTCAAACCAAAGTAAACAAACAATCGAAAAAAAGCCAATCACCAACAATCAACCCAACCATCAACAATTGCTCTACCCATCATCATAAGCCAAAACAAATCACAAGTAGTTTTAAGTTGTGGCTCTCTGGATGGCACAAAATTAAAAAGATCTCTCTGATGCCTAGGTCAAAAACCTTCAATTATGGACAGCCACAGTCTATGACCTTGGCATGACTGCATGTATGTCTCATGCCCTCACACTAGGCACCCAAAAGGAACCAACAGTGCTTATTGAAGAACTGTTGCATATTCCTTTAAAGATTAGGGAGAGACAGGTCACTTTTTCTTATTACCACCCCTTGTGATTCCAACAGGGTCTGGATTTGGGGTAACCTCAATCCCAAAGGTGATAGGTTCTTTAGAGTGATGTTTTGAGTATCAGAGCATTGCTGGAGGGAAGGGAGGTGGGCAGATGGGGAGGCTGGGTGATGGACATTGGGGAAGGTATGTGCTATGGTGAGTGCTGTGTGTTGTGTAAGACTGATGAATCACAGACCTATATCCCTGAAACAAATAATACATTTTATGTTAATAAAAAAAAATAGTGTCTTATAGACAGGGAAAAAAAAGATTATATAGTGTTCCTATGTGAAACTATTGAACAAAAGTAATTTACACTGAGATCCAAGAGATGAGCAAATGTTATGTTTGCCTTTAGCTGCATTGCTAAGGGAAATTATTAACCATTGTTAAACATACAGTTTGTTCATGTGAAAGGCTCTTGATTACGGTTTCTGAGAGATTGCTCTTTTTTTTTTTTAAGATTTTATTTATTTAATTGACAGAGAGAGAGAGATCACAAGTAGGCAGAGAGGTAGGCAGAGAGAGAGGGGGAAGCATGCTCCCTGCTGAACGGAGAGCTGATAGGGGGCTCGATCCCAGAACCCTTAGATCACGACCTGAGCCGAAAGCAGAGGCTTAACCCACTGAGCCACCCAGGCGCCCCAGGGTTGCTCTTTTGACTTTGAGCTGTGGTTTATATTTGAAACCACAGAGTTTTAAGATGTCTTCCAACTAATAGGCCTACTGGACTCTAGTGCCCCCATTCCAGCTGTTCTGGAAAACATGGAGTCATTCTTCTAAGCTCCCATTCTCTGGCCCTTCAAGGTTAATTTCTTAAATACTTTGTGACTTATAAGTCAAACCATCCAGACATTCTGTTCACTCAGTAGTTTTCACATGAGGTAATGACTCCATTTTTATTTATGTAGATTTCATAAGTCGGAGGACCCAGATAACAGTGGTTAAAGAGCATATCTGAAAGTTCAGTTCCAATAAAAATGACATGATGGATTAATATGTGCAAAGGGTAACTGAATTTCTACTGTGTGTCCCAAGGCCGCAGTGGAGAATTTCACACTCTTGAACTTCATCTATAATAATCCTGTAAGGGAACTATTATTGTTTTTGTTTTATTGATAAGACATATGAAGATTAAAAATGTTAAGAAATTTTTCCAGTGTCACATAGCGGCTTAATGATGTAGTCAAACTATGAAGTCCGATCATGCAACTACTATTTGTAGAGAGAACCGTTTTTTGCTTTTAGCTTGATTTTCGGGAAGCACCTAGAAAATTCTGCCCTGGCGTTTAAGCAGTGCTGGAGGGTCTTCATTGTTCCAGGACACTGTGACAAGTGAAAGGCATATACAAAACTATTTACACTACCATATATAGAGCTACCATACATAGAACTTTGTGGCTACTTTCAATCTATATTTTAAGGGGTCATTTTTTTTTTTTTCTATTTGCTTCCACAGATTCCTCCATAATTCTGCAATAAGACAGAGTCCTATAAGAAAGGCAATCATAGGGCTCCTGGGTGGCTCGGTTGGGTGACTGCCTTCAGCTCAGGTCATGATCCCAGAATTCCAGGATCGAGTCCCACATCGGGCTCCCAGCTGCAAGGGGAGTCTGCTTCTCCTTCTGACCTTCTCCCCTCTCATGCTCTATCTTACTCTCTTTCTCTCAAATAAGTAAATAAAATCTTAAAAAAAAAAAGGCAATCATAGATTAGTTTTTGAACTAATCAATTAAAAAAAAAAAAGGTTTATCTCCAGGCCAAAAGGCTATCATGATTTAATTGCAGGTAAAACCTTGTGTGCCTAAATACAGGCAGCTTGAACTTTTTTGTAATTTAAAAAAACAAGTATTTTGAGCAGCTGTTTTTGGCTATGTGATTTTTCTGGAGCAAGTTTATTATTATATAATAAAGGATTTCCTTCAAAATGGGATTATTTTCTTTAACAACTCTGATTTATACAATGTTTAGCAAAAGTAGCATCATAGTATGGGATAATTTTTTTTTTTTTAAATTAGGAGACTCTGGAGGCCTTTCCTGGAATACTTAATAAAATTTTGATTTGAAAACTAAGCCAATACACTGTTTAGTTAAGGGTGTTTCCCTTTGTTGGCCATAATTTGAGACACTGCAAGAAAAATGGAATCTTTAAGTCTGGGAAATCAGCTCTTTTCTCTTGAGCCAGCCTTACATTGGTCAAAGTGCTGTCCTCATTTTCCTAGTGATTGATATTAAAAGGTATGCTCCAGTGTCACCACGCTGTGTGAGACAGTAAGGGTCAGATGTACATGAGGATAGAGTCTAAAGACCCTGTCAGTGCTTCAGCGAACTTCAAAGTCCTTCTGTGGGCCAAACTATCATCATTTCTACCAGTTCCGCCACACACGAGAGTGGAGGACTCCACACACCTGAAGTGTAGGACTGGCCTGCCCCAAATTGCGAATTTGGCCAGGTTTGTCCTGAGTTCCTCTCCGTTCTCTTTCTGCATTCCCTTCTCACTGTGAGTAGTTTCCCACTCATTCAGTGGTTGACTGGTATTCTTCCACTTCCTGTCTCGCCCTGGTTAACTAGGATTACAGCTCAACTCTTCCCTGTCTCCTTCTGTCCAAGAGAAGGGAACTTAACGTCCATTGAGTATCTTCTCTGAGCCAGAAGCTTTACATGGTTTTATCCTCTCATCAGACACCAAGCAATATTAGAGGATATTGTTTTTAATTTTTTGATTTTTAAAAATCTATTATTATTTTTTTAAGATGTAGTTACTTATTTTAGACAGAGAGAGTACACAAACAAGGGGAGGGACAGAGGGAGAAGATGAGGGAGAGAATCTCAAGCAGAATCCCTGCTGAGTGGGGAGCCGGGGCACAACATGGGGCTGCAGCTTACTCTTAGAACCCTGAGATAGTGACCTGAGCTGAAATCGGGAGTAAGCTGCTTAACTGACTAAGCTATGCAGGCACCCTGAGGATATTATTGTTAATTTGCACAAGAGGGTCATATGTGTTGGGCAAATTGCCTAGCTCACATCACTGGCAGTTAGTGGAACTAGTGATAGGAACCCAGGTCTGTTTGACTGACAGCTCATGTGCTTACTACCGTGACATTCTGCTTCCTGATCTAACTTACTATTTCATTCTCTCTACTTCTTCAGAGGCCAGCAAAGTATCTGGGTAAGATCAACAAATGAATGAGCTCCAAATAAGGTGTGAGTGGCTCATGTCAAGTCAGTGAGAGCCTGGGGAAGGGCCACCATTTGTCTGCAAGTGTTTCTTTCTTCCGAGATCTGCTGTCTGTCCTTTTGGGTGATCAAGGCCAGTGTTCATAGCATTAGCCTTGCTCTCAGAAGGTGAACCTGTGACCCTTCACCCAGGGATGAATTTCATTCCTAACTTTAAGTGTCCTTCTTTGGCAAGCATCCTACCTGAACATATGTTCCTCTTAGATAATATCTGTGTTTAAAAGCAGCCTTGAGTTGAGACACCAGGGTGGCTCAGTCAGTGAAGCATATGCCTTCAGCTCGGGTCATGATCCCAGGGTGCTGGGGCTGAGCCCCACCTTAGGCTCCCTGGTCAGTGGGTAGGCTACTTCTCCCTCTGTCTGCTGCTCCCCCTGCTTGTGCTTTTTCTCTCCCCCTCTCTCTGTGTCAAATAAATAAATAAAATCTTAAAAAAATTAAGTAAAAGCAGCCTTGAGATGCCAGCAAGGTAGCAAAATAAGAGATCCCAGCCCTTGTCCCCTCATAGAAACACCGGTTTAACAACGATCCTTGGACAAAAATACGTTTCGAGAGCTCTGGAATCAGTGTGAGAGGTTGTAACCCCAATGTAACGCAGAAATGAGAAAAGATGAATTGCAAAGTTTGTATACACTAAGCATGTACAGCTTTTTGCATGTCAGTCATACTTTAATAGAGTGGTTTTAAAAAAAAGAAAGCAGCTATAATGTTCCAACCCAAAGGATAGAGTAACGTAGACATTTTTGGCATAGGGCAAGAGAGAGAGCACTTTTGTTAGGACTTCTTCCCCTGTCCCTCCCCGTCCCCTCCCACAAAGGTGACATCCTGTGCCACCTCCAGTAGAGAGCCAGCCCTTGCTCCATTGCCCTGGAGCCCTTGAAGGTCCGGCAAGCCTAATGTCAGTGAGCATCAGGTAAACAACTGGGAATGGGAATGTGGCAAACTCATTGGGTCCAAGCTAAATAATTTCTGTGTTTTTCTAAATCTCCTCTCCTCCCTGAAGTTAAGGCAATGTGACCAATTTAGGCCAATAAACTGTGAGTAGGAGTTAAAAGTCAGTGTTCTTCCTCTTTTTCTTATTCCCTGCTTAAGGAAAGGTAGGGGAGACTGGACCCCTGATTTACCGAATGCACGGATACTGCCCTCGAGGATTTGTCCCATTTACATCAGACTTTGCCTGAGAGAGAAAAGAATCTTGGTTTCATTAAGGCATTGAAATTTTGGGGTTTATTTGTTATGCAGTGCAGCCTAAGGTGTTCTGAAGAACACAGGGAGATTTTGTGCAAAATGCCCTCCTCATTCTCAGGATATATGCTCTATGAACGGATGTTTTAGAAACAGACTTTTTATTTGAAGGCAAGTTCTTCCCACACATTTGGAATTTGTTTCAATTTTATAATGGCAATCTTTGGGAGCTTTCAAATAGAAGTCAAGTTTATATGAATACCTAGATGATTGAGTACTGAGGATATTAAGTGTGGAGGAACAAAGTTGGTCATAGCTTATAGGTCATCAGTGTGACTCTGTTATAAATGCTGTGATTCTCTCCGTCCCTGAAGATTAACCAGTGAAGGCTGGCTGATGTCTTACACAGAAGCCGGAATTGCAAACACTTTCCCATGTTGAAATGGCTTGGATGATAGAGCTGCTGTTTAACAAGAGATGCTACTACGGTCTCTCTTGGGTAGTTCTGGCTTTCGCACTGGCTTTTCTTCTCTCTCAGGAATTTCCAGGGTTAAAGGAGATGCTATTCTTGGTATTATTACAAAAGCAAGGATTTTTAAAAAATTTGATCTCTATAAAGGAAACTTGCAACTTTGCTCCCAACTCTCCCTGGGTCACTTGACCACAAAATTCCTGTGTGTTTGACAGAAGGCTGTCTGCCCCTAGAACTCCAGATTTCATGTCATGCTCCAAGGAGTATGCAGATGGCAAGGATGCCAGATGAACCAACTCCATTTTCTCTGGGCTGAAGATTTAGGACAAATTGCAAACAACATTATATATATATTTTTTCCTTCTCTCCCTGAAGTTCCTCCTGAATTGTTTCTATTAGTTAAGGCTTTCTCCTCCTTGCAAATTGGAAGTTTTTAGCTCTAGAATCTTTTCCTTTAAGCATTTTGGGTTTTTCTCTGTAATAGTTTATCTCATCTCCTAAGGGATGTCTTTTCTGCCATGATACAGGTCTATGCAGTCTCACTAGGCTAAGCTTTTCAATTCACTGCCTTATCTGTATTGAGGCTTACTGTTTCAACAAGATTTACTGTCTCTTCTTTTCTTTTTAAAGTTCCTGACATTTTGGTTATCTCTACCAGGATCCAAGTAAAGCTCCCTCATATTTGACTGTCTGGGCTTAGTTACAGAATCTATCCTGCCCACATTCTATGGCAGGAAGTGAGCTCTTGGGTTCCATCTGTTGTGTTTTTGGAGGGAGACAACAAAAACAAATCTCAAGCAAAGATGGTAGGGCTACTTCAGGATCCAAGTTCAGGAGAGTAGCCAAGAAGTATTACAGTCTTTTGGAATCACCTAAACCCTGCCTCTTTTGAAGGCTGTCCAGGAAAGGGACTGATGGAGTCTTTGAAAGCTGGGAATTCACAATTCCTATGAAATGTTATAAAGCTATACAGAGGTCCAAGTAGACTTGGTACATTTCTTTTACTGAGGAGAGACTGTGCCACCTCTAAACATTTACTCACTGTCCTTTACCTACACATCTGAATCTCTGTGGGTGGTTTAGATCCCAGACTTACTAGGAGTTTACAGGGTGATTCTGAGAGAGAAGTGGTGGCTTCTCCGATGTGACTGGTTGTTTTTTGTTTTTAATTTTTTTTTTTTTAAGATTTTATTTGACAGGCAGAGATCACAAGTAGGCAGAGAGTCAGGCGGAGAGAGAGGGGGAAGCAGGCTCCCTGCAGAGCAGAGAGCCCGATGCGGGGCTCGATTCCAGGACCCTGGGATCATGACCTGAGCCGAAGGCAGAGGCTTTCACCCACTGAGCCACCCAGGTGCCCCGATGTGACTGTTTTTATGTATTGCTTCATGATGACAAACTGTCATGAATGTCATGACAGGTCATGAGCCACAGTGTTCTATCAAACCCTGGTCAAGAATGGACTGCAGTGAAGTCACACTTTACAGGAAGGATTACATTCCAAAGATAGTGAGTCAGTGAGAATCAGAGAGGGGCAGAGTAATTCTTGGAAAGCTTTAAGGAAGATGCTCCATTGGAAACTAAGATAGAGCCAGTTTTTCTTCTGATTTTTAAGCAGATGAGCACCAGATGAAGAGGTTGGCTTATTTTGGGGGGCTGTGCTATTCTAAAAATATGTATTTTTAAATACTCCAGTCATACTTAAAGGGAAAGCAGATTTGCTTCTCCACGTCTCTGGGGCATTTTCTTATTGAAGGGAAGGCAAACAGATTGCCCTTAATTGCAATCTCAGTTGCAACTCAATCCCTGGGTTTGTATGCCTAAATTTATGTAATTTCAACGTACATATGGTGTGGCTTCAAGAGAGTTCCTAGAAGAAATGTGGCCAGTCCCCAATTTTGAAAGATAGGAGGAAGTCTGGAGTCTGTCCTGCTGGATGGTGGTATTGAGGACAGCAGAAGTGTTGTGAAGAAGGGATTATTAAGTGTATCCTCAGTGAGGTGTCAAAATCCCCATCCTCTGAATGAGCCTTTGTATAGAGGCTACTGAGATGTGCATGGGTAATGAGACTTCTGTGGAAAAGATCTCTAGTTAACAATATTGGAGCTGAAAGTCTAAGCGGTTGAGCTATTGATAATTGCCAACTCAGGAGACAAAGTCTAGGGAACCTTCTCCTGAAATCTGGAGAGCTAGATAGGGCTGTGAGTGCCTTGAAAGACTGAGACCTTTGATCCCTCTGATACCAGAGTTCGGAGCAGATTGTGCAGAAAAGCAGCAATGGCAGGGAGAAATACTTGCATTGCAGTCCCTGGCTTGGAAAATCCTCATTCTTGGGTTTTTGAAAGTTGATTGGCCGAGCTTCACTGAAAGAGCCTTATTTTGTTACTGTAAGTAACTTGGATGATTTCCCTTAAAGCCAGTAGAATCTCTTTATTAATACTTTTTCTGGCCAAACTAGTCTCAGGTGGCAGCACTGAGCTGCTAAGAAGAGACATTTCTATGGGTTTCTAGACAGAACTTGAATGAAAGAAGTCTGATTCTCTTGTCCAGGGACGTGTCTGCTATAATTCTGGGCAGGGGGAGCAGGATGTCCAGGGGGATGTGTCCTCCAGACCTCATTCCCTAGACGGCGTACTTGTTGAGCTGCCTCACCAGCCACGTTGAGATAAACGCCAACCGGGAACGACTGCTATTTCTCTGATAAGGAAGACTAAGATGACATAGTAGTTAGTGGGTTTTAATTGGTTGATGTATCATGGCTGCAGTGTGTCCTCTGGCTTACACTTACCTCGTAATGCTAGCCAGCAAGTTTGTGTGTCATAATTCCATGTTCTCATTTATATTAAATCAAACATGTATCAGTTTAATGAGGGAAACAAACAAAAACATTTACTCATGTATTGAGAGATCCCAGATTTGGTTCTGGATAGGTTCTAAACTTAGATGAATAGAGGAGGAAGAACCATAACAATTCACTGAGCTTTTTTTTCCTTTAGAAAATAAGGTGGCGGGGGTATGGTGGTGGGTGGTGGGTTTTGGCTAGCCTTAGATCTGTTACTTGGCTGGCATTCTATGGGTCTGTGATGAGCAATTTACTTTGCATAGAACAGAGATGAAATATGTTCTGAGACCGTTAGTTCCCACTGTTGATAACAGTGGCTCTGTAGTTTAGACTTTAGCAAATGAAAAGATCCCATGTACTACTTAATAATCCCTATGCTAGTAGGTTTCTGATGAGCGGTGTGGCTCCGGAGCCAGATTTTGTGAACAACTCAGGGCACATGTGTAGATTAGTTAGCTGATGCCAAGTTGTAAAAGAGAGTGAGTTAAAATAACTGAGTACTGATGGCGTGCCAGGCGTTGTACAAATGGTTCTACCTGTCTTGTTTTATTAATGTTCACAATCATCTTAAGAGTTCAGGATTATTTTGATCTCATTTCATAGATGGTTGTAATGAGGGTTAGAGAGTATCTTTTTTTTTTTTTTTTTTACGATTTTATTTATTTATTTGAGAGAGAGAGTGTGGAAGTAGGGAGGAGGGAGGGCAGAGGGAGAAACAGGCCTCCTCCCCACCCTGCTCCTCCAGCAGGGACATCCAGAGTCGAACTTGGGGCTCAATCCCAGGACCCTGGGATCATGACCTGAGCCAAAGGCAGATGCTTAACCGACTGAGCCATCCAGGTGCCCTGTGGGGGTTAGAGAGTAACTTGCCCAAGCTCACAGAGCAAGAAGGTGGCCAAGAAAGGATTTGAATGCAGGTTGCTTGTTGCCGGAAAGGCTCTTTTAAACATAGTGTGATGGTCTGCTGACTTTTTATGTTTACTGCATTAAACTGTTTTCTCCAGTGTTTTGGGAAAAGTGAAAATATCTCAAAAAGCTGCATGTGATAAATGTTTTAAAATTCCCATCTAAAAACAAGCATATAACTTAACCAACCATTAAAAAAATTATATAAACTTACTGTACAATAAAATGTGGACTAATTTTAAATTAAGCAGATTATAATAAACATTCATTTTGATTCCCAGAGCTGTCAGCTCCTCACTCTCTGTTCAGTCAGTTAGAGACTTTTCACTATTTGTGTGTTCAAGAGTTTTATTGAGTTAGCTACAACCTCTTGGTGTTTTGAGAGTGTTACTAAGGTTGCTGTTACTTTGCTCTGCTTTGAGAAATGCTGTCAGAAAGAGACAAACACACACAACTGAACTGGTGTTTTTTTCCAGTGAAAAGGCTATTTAAATAGAAGGCTGGCTTCATGCTGATTACTGTTGATGAAGATTATGCCTGCAGTGAAGCTGCCTTGGACAGTCTCACAAGTTACCCTTTCTTGCATGTATATTTAAAAACGCCAAACAAAAGCCAATGCCAACAATAATGCTCTCATGCACGCTATTTCTCCTGCAGACTGTCCAGAAGCCTCAAATAGCTCAACGCTCTTCACAAGTGAGTCCATACATTCCCTAGGAATGCTGAGAAGCATTTAAGGGAGCAGATCTAGGAAAGTGTGGGTGACACTGGGAGGGAGAATGTCGATTTCTTACATTTTTATTTTCCTTTCCCCTTAAACAGGTTTGGTTCATGGGGTCCTCTCTTTGGGCAATCATGGCATTTTCTTATTTTTCATGGTATAACTAAATACTTGCCTTTTCTTACTGCAGAGGAGGGAGAGTTGTTTTAAAACACATGAAAGACATTTTCGTCTTTCAGCTGCCCTAGTGTGATGCTCTCTCTTCTACATACCACAAAAACTGGACCCTGCCTCCTCTGTGGATTTCAATCCATTTCTGTTGTCTTTATTATGATTGGAGGGTGTGAGATGAAGGAGAGATAGCACCTCTCACCATGAACTATACTTTATTAAGGATCCACAATAGGGTGGGCTACTGGGAAGACAAGCTTTATGTTCTCCAGGTTTATAAATGTTTTCCCCAGTCCTCCTCTGTCTTTCTCATTGTTTCTGCTGGCTTAGGGCCTCTCCTGTCTTTCTCTGGCTGCTCCTGCATCGATTTTTTTTTTTTTTTTCACTGCACTGACTGCTCAGCCTGTTAAATATCGTGAGAATAAGCTGCTCCCTGTCCTGGAATTGCTTTTTGAAGGAAACATTTCCTTCCCTTGTGCAAGCCAAGGAGTTACTTCCATGGGGAGAAAGTTGGAGTGCTGATTGGAAACATGCATGATTGCTGGTTTAAATTTGGCTTATTTGCAACAGACAGAGTTTGGGAGAGATAGGAGAGGGGGTTCTCCTGGTTCTGAGGTGGTTCCCACATCTGCTTCTTATTAAGAGCACTGTGGAGAAAGGTTTTGAAATTAACTTAGTTGTGGAATAATAAAGTAGGCCTCTTAATATGGGGGATTATAAATGATTACCCTAGAAAATGAAGGAACAACTTTTCGTCCCCTAGGTCTTTCACTTTTTCCAGGGTGGTTTGGCACCAAATAGAAAGTGGAGAAATATTCTGTATCCTCTTTATCTTCAGTGGACAAAGGTGCTGTTTTACTCCCTCTTCCTAAGAGTCTAGATTTAGGCTTTTAGGGCACAGAGTATGTAGCCAGCCAAGAGCCATTCATCCAAATGGCCCTAGCCCTCTGGGACCTACAGTGGGCAGGGACATCTTAGGGATATACACAATTTTGTGTCTAAAAGGGAGAGGCCAGTCTGCTGGTCTTACCTGTCCTGGAGCTCTCAGGTGTTGCTGTAGAAATAGACACTGGGGTACACATCATAAAATAAAACAAAACAGTATATTTCATTTCAGCCCCTACCTCTTAAAAGGTTAGCATCATAATCAGAAGAAGACACCCAGCCCTCATAAATGCTACTCTCTATATATTCTCATTTATTCATTTGTTTGTTTTTCCTTTTTTTTCTCCCCATATTTAATGTAAGAGCTATTATAGCAGAGATCTTGTTTTGCTATCTTATATTCCCTGTGCCCAGAGCAGTGTTTGGAAAATTATAAGCACTTTGCAATCAACTGTTGACTAAGTTAATCAAGGAAGCAATGGAGGAAACTCCCTGCCCATAAAGGGTAATTTTGGATGCTGCCTTGGACCCTTAACTGTCTTGGAGTTCTTAACTGAGATGGCTCTGCATTGGGACCAGAGTTCCAGAGTGGTAATAGATCAATCTCCCCACTCTGAGGTCAACTTGACCTACATTTTGAGATTAGTCAGGAGGAAGTCTGAGCTGTGGAAATGAGAAGGTAGATGACCTTCTGGACCACTTCCCAGACTATTTTCAATTACCATGATTTGGGAAGCTTTTACATTCACTGGGAACACCCTTACCGAAGAGTTCTCAGAATGGGAACAACAGTTGCCCATTTTATATGGTGTAAGTTTGCAGGCAAAGGGCTCAATTAGTTCTTTAATGACCACCTAAGTCCATGATTCTCAATTTTCCCTCATTAAAGTGCCCCTACATTATTGATTTGAGAGTTATCTTAACTGTCTCTTTTGGTTTTAAGAGTCTGATCAGAAAATCACTGATTACCTCAGAAAATGGGGGTTTATAGTAAAGACAGATTTTACATCTTGTCATGAGAATTTGTATATTGTTGCTTTGTAATTTCTCTGCTAGACGGTGTGGAAGGTCACCTCTTCATGCTTCAGATGAGAGTGGAAAAGTTGTAATTGAAATAATTTCTGTTGGTCATCTTCTGTCTGAAAGAGGGAGGCAGGTCATTCCAAATCAGAGAACCCATATCAGGACATGTCTAGGCTTGCCTCTACTAAGGCAGGGTTGTCTCCAGTCTGTACTCACACTTCTGAAGTGGTCACGGAGGCAAGCATCACCACAGAGGTCTGTGACTAATCACAAGCCCTGTGCCTAATAGCTCATTATTTTTTTAATACTATCTTGAGTAGAAAACAAGAGGCCTTTTGAAATAATCTTCTAAAGATGTCCATCTCAGAGTTCCAAACCTTTTATTTACCAGCTAATACCAAGAAGTCTAATTAATGTAGTACAGAGGAACCAGCTTCCCTAATCTTTGGATAAAATTGTTTTCAATTTCTTGGGCTTCCACATAATCTACTTGACCTCTCTAGCTTTTTTGTTTATAATGAGTATCCATCTCTAAATTAAATGAGTACTTGATTTATTTTCTTCATCTAGTTCAGATTTTCCAAGTATTCAGAGAATCCTATTGGTCATGCTTAATTAGTTGTAACAGGTCATACATAGCCAGTGTCTGGATTTGTACCTGTGGGCCAAGTGACCGTTTGGTTTCGGTCCACATTGGCTTCCATGAGGCTGCACCTGGAGAGCTCTAAACAGGGATTTCCCTCAGAAGGAGACATGTATGTGGCCATGATTAAAAACCTTGGCATGTTTGGGATAGAGTAGGATCAGAAACCTGGCATCCTTAGTTCTGTCAGTTCTTGGAATGTCAACTCATTAAAGAAGAGCATTGAAGAATTTAGCTTCCCTTGAATCTGAAAGCAACCTTGGATAATATGTTGATCAAACACCTCATTTTGCAGATCAGAATCTGATGAACAAATTCCTTGGCCAAGATCACAAAGGTAGTTAAAGGCAGAATGGAGATTTTTAGTAGACTTGCTCAAGGAGTAATGACTTGCTTCTGGCAGATTATCTCTTATAGTCCCCTTAAATCCTCCCTTCCCTTAATTTTCCTTGGTGAAGAACAGAGTTTAATATTCACACAAATATATTAAAATCAAAATTAGAAAACCAAATAAGAAGGCAGTAAATAGTTCATTGGTAGGTTTTAAAGTGTTTACATCATCTAGCTCATGAAATGAAAATAACTTTACCCAAATTTTGGTATATTATTGACCTTGTTTGGGCTCTTTGACTTCTCTTTATGGAAATTGATAATATAGCTCTGACTGCATCAATGGAAAAAATGCATAGGTGTGTAGAAAATATTAATATTAGTATTAAAATCCAAACTCCTTTTTATTGAGAGAGAAACCCAACTTGGTGAAAAGAAACAATTTATGGAACAAAAAGAACATTAACTGACTTCAAGTACATAAAACAAATATAACCAGGGCAACAATATATTTATCTATTAGTGTTCCTAAGGAGACATACTGTGATGACTACCTAGTATATTAACTTTCTGTGTTCATAATTGTGCTTCTGGAGTGTGTAAATTATCCAGATGAGTAGTATTACAAAACTAAACTTCATTCCAGACCTTCTTCTAATGAATACCAATTCTTACTTATAATAGCTGAACTTAAAGATTTACATAGTTTTTAATATTTTGTTTTTTTTTTAAATTTTCTTAACAATTTTATTTATTTGTCAGAGAGAGAGAGAGAGAAAGCATAAGCAGGGGGAACAGCAGGCAGAGGGAGAAGCAGGCTCCCTGCTTGTGGGACTAGATCTCAGGACCCTGAGAACATGACATGAGTGGAAGGCAGACGCTTAACTAACTGAGCCACTCAGGCAGATGAATATTTTGACTTTAGAGTCATGCATTTCTGTCAGAAATCTCAACATGTTTTACCACAATTTGGTGAGCACAGATATTACCTGTGGACTATATTTTGCCGATGAGAGTCTGAATCTCAGGACTAATGGGGAATGGATAGGGTGGTGTTCACTAAAATCTGATTAGGTGAGACACTACACTCTGTTGTTCTTATTTATGTTACATTTATTCTATTTTTTAAAACTGTGTTATGTTAGTCACCATAAAATACATCATTAGTTTTTGATGCAGTCTTCCAGGATTCATTGTTTACACACCACACCCCAGTGTTCCATGCAATACATGCCCTCCTTAATACCCACCACCAGGCTCACCCCACCCTCCTCACCCTCCTCCCCTCCAAAACCCTCAGTTTGTTTCTCAGAGTTCACAGTCTCACATTTATTCTTTAGGAGTTTAATATAGAAATGTGGGTTATAAAATACGGTAAAGGCCATTTGTCAGTAGCATGTAGATACAAGGGAAAAAGAGCCCTTTATGTTCTTTGACCATATGATATGTGTTAAAAAGCAGAAAGAACGGTACCCTATAGATTGACGTTAGGACTTCTATGTTTCATCTCCTCTCCAGTTTAGGATCACCTTAGTCTCTGCTGGTTAGGTTAAAGCTCTGGAAAACAACACAGCCAACCTAGTCACTTTTGTCCTGGTTGGGGATTGCTGACTTTTCATCTTTAGTCAGTGTTAGGAAAATTTAACTTTGTTGAATTTGTTTTGGCAGGTTAGCATGATCTAAGTGTACAAAAAAAAAAAAAAAATCACAAGCAGTTTAATTACGAGAAATGGAAGATAATTCCCAAAAGGCTGCTGCTGTTATAGAGGTAGTCATAACAGCTTTTTTAATATTTTCCATTTTTTACCATTTCAAGCTGTCCAGAGAAGAAAGAGTGATAGTGCCTGCTGAGTGTACTGCCAGTATGCTAGACATTGAGACAAAGAGCATCAGTGACATGTCAGTTATTCTGGGGAAATCCAGGCTATTTGAAAAAACAAAAACAAAACAAACAAACAAAAAAAACCAACAACCATGAACTTGAGGAAACCTTGGTGAAACCCTTGAGGAAAAAGCTTATCAATATTAAAGGACATTTTGATAGTCGTTGGAGATATTTATTTCACCCTTTTTCAAAAGACTTTATTAGCTTGGTTGTTGCATTTTATGTGTGGAGTCAGTAGGACCTCTTTCATCCTCCCCTCCCCTGCCTCTTCCAAAAAATCCTCAGGACTGACTACACATCAAATCACTACATAACATAGCTACCAAATCTCAAAAGGAATAAAAGCACTAATATTGAATCATGCTGTCAGATCTATCACACCCGTTACCCCCAGCTAATCCATGCTCTTAACAAAGCATGCAGGGTCCTTTCGCAAATGATCTTTCAGAAAGGGGGAAATAACAACAGGTGACACTCCCAAGAGCAGCTGGGATGGCCAAGAATTACTACTTCCCTCACTTTGCGGCTCTGTGGAGTCATCAGAAGGTACAAGTGAAAGATAAAATCCAGATGACTCTTTTCTTTAGGAAATTATTTGTAAGTTTCTGATATGGTTAATAGGATGAAGGCCTTTGTGGATAATCATACTTTATTTATTTGTTCATTTATTCAAAAACGTTATCAAGCACCAGTTTGTGCTAGCCATTATGTTAAGTGGTGCACTGGTGAGTAAAGCAATAAGAGGCTCCCTTCCACCCTCCCTCCCTTCAGTTCTTTACTTTCATATGTTATAACACTAAGTCCTATGCAAGACCCTCTATCTGTAATTAGTCCCTCACACACATACTTCTTATCACCCTTCTCTGCTTTTATTATCCTTAGCCCTTATTACTATCTAATATACAATATATTTTATCTATTTTTTGCCTGTCTCTCCCATTAAAATGTGGGGAGCCACAAAGCCAGGAATTTCTTTTTTATGTGTTCATAGCTTTATATACTCAGCACTTAACATAGTGTGTAGAAATAGACATTTAATACATGGTTAAGTAATCAAACAATGAATGAGTGAAGCAAGGAACACAGCTACAGAATGGCACTAAAGACCCCCTTCTGTTTTTTATTTAGATCCATTCATCAGTATTCATTGCATTTGGTTTTTCAACTTCCTAGCCATTTAATTGTTTTTTTCTCCAAAAATGTCAGGAGTGAGTGTCTGAAAACTTGATGAAAACACAATTAATTATGTCTGTAATGTTTCTCTGATCTACACATCAAACACACCTAGCAATAAAGGAGATCAGATTTGCCTGGAAAAAGACTTGTTCTTGATAAATTGATAACCATATGCTTGCAAAAGGGCTCGAAATCATCTGTTAAGAATTATTAATTGGGTTGATAAAACTTAGTTTGCTGGGTTCCTATGAAAAGTACATGAGATAAAGTAGTGAAAAACTTTGAAATCTAAATATTATCTTTGGCTTATGGTAGAAGTTATGATATTAATCTGTTTTATAATTAGATTAAGGAATAATGCCCAGATCCCTGGTTTACAATGCCTCGCACCAGAGGTCAGGGAGATGTAGAAGAACCAGCCCAGGAGACTGAACAGGAACAGCAGGAGAGGTAGAGAAAACTTGGCCACAGTAGTGCCCAAGGTCGAGTGATAAACTCTGTCAGTCAGTTGACAGGTCAGTGAAAAGAAAGCATTAGCAAGGTGGAGGTTATTGATGGTTTTCATAAAAGTGGCTTCAGTGGAACAGTGAGGGAAAAAGTTTATTGCAATAGATTTAAGATGGAATGTGAGCAAATACATTGAGGACAGTAGGTATAAACAATGTGTTCACAGACTTTTGCTATAAAGGAGAGAAATGGGGTATGAGGTTCTAATTTTTTTTTTTTTAAATGATGCGCCAAGTAATAGCCTGTTGATATATTACTGGAATGATTCTGTAGAAAGAAAAAAAATATTGCTGTGATTTATACAAAGACTTATTTGGGTGTCTAATGGATAGCTAGTGATATTGGCCATGACTGAAACAGAAGTGTCAATGTTTTTGCCTGTGCTTTTGGAGGGAGGATGATATTAATAAATAGTACAAATTTGATACAGATAATTGATATGGTAGATAATAAAATTAAAATATAAAATATCTTTCCTATGCCAGAAATGAAAGAGACTGTTCCTTTCGTGAAAGAATAAACTTCAAATTTTACTTAACAGAGGGAGATGTCAAGACAACCTGGACAGTAGGGAAAATATTATCTCTGATGATTCATATTTCATGGCTTACCTCACCTGAGTTTAAGGTTCAAAGCCAGGTAATCGATGCTATCAGAAAAACTCCATTCTGAGGAACTCTTTTTGTATTTTTTAAAGGTTTTATTTATTTATTTGACAGAGAGAAGCAGAGAGGCAGGCAGAGAGAGAGGGGGAAGCAGGCCCCCTGCCGAGTAGAAAGCCTGACACAGGGCTTGATCCCAGGACCCTGGGACCAGGACCTGAGCCGAAGGCAGAGGCTCAACGCACTACGCCACCCAGGCGCCCCCTGAGGAACTCTTTTAACATAACCAGAAACTGGTAGTACCTCCAGGCGCCATCAGAAGGAAATGAACATTTTCTCTGGAGGAACCTACTCTTTACTCAATTCTCATAGAATTTCCATAGGTAAACTCCCATTGAATAAGTAATAACAATCAGAATTAACAAACAATACAGTATAAAGAAGAATCAGCGGAAGTAACAAACAGCAGAACCAGACTCATAATGCTTCAGTGGAAGGATTGGTTTTTGAACCTGAATAGTCTAAGGTCAGAACCCAGCTCGTAACCATTAAGTTATGTTTTTTGGTATTCTAGACACATATTTCACATGTTTAAATAAATGAAAGATAATTTAAAATGCAAAGAATAAAAAAAGGAAGGAAACGGAACCTCTAGGAAAAAAATACTTATGGGAGATCTAAATGGCAGATTAGGTATAATTGGATTAGTGAACTGTAAGACAGAGCTGAAGTAATTTCTCAGAATATAACAGAAAGGCAAAATGATAGAAGATATGAAAAGGTTAAAATAAAAGGGGAAAATCAAAATGTTTAACATGTATCTAATTGGAGTGTAAGGAAAGACCTATTAGATAAGGTTAGGGGGATTAAATATGTGAAGATATGATGGCTGAGAATTTTCCAGAATTGAGAAAGGCATCAATCATTAGCTTTAGGAATCCCCCAAAACCCAAACAGAATAAATGAAGGGAAATGTATGCCCCTACATATCAAAGTCAAGGTACAGAATACCAGAGATCAGAGAAGATTTTTAAAAATATTCTAAATAGACTGACAATAGTCATCTTATGTGTAACAGTGGAAGGCAAAAGATGGTGGAATCCTGTCTTCAACGTAGTGACAAAAAGTGCTTGTCACTTGAATTGTTTATCTATTCAAAATTATCTTTAAAGAACATGTTTGGAAAAATAAAAACAGATTATACTATCGGTAGGACCCCACTACAGGCATCTCTAAACAATATACTTCAGGAGAGAGGAAACGTTGTGGAAGGGGTATCTCACATGCAAAATTAATAGGGAGAACAGAAAACTCCATCAAATGTTAACTGCCTAAAACAGCAATAATAATAATGCCTAATATGTGGCATTTATATTTATGTTATTTGTATTTAAGAAAATATAATGCCTAAAGAAAAATAATGCCTAATATGTGGCATTTATATTTATGTTATTTATATTTAAGAAAATGAAAAACTAAAATACTGATTATCAGAAGCATGTAACTTTGGAGGAAGATAGTTGGAGTTAAAATATTCTAAGATATGTGAGTTTTTCAAGGTGGATAACCCATTTGAATTATGGAAGTCAAATTTTTAAGTGCAGTCACTAAAAGAAGGAAAAACAGTGACTCTGTTAGAGAGAACATTATAGAATTACAAAAATAAAATACTTTCTCAACTAGAATACATCCAAGGAAGAGCAACCAGAATATCCAAAGATCTTGAAGCAATGGCATAGAAATATTTCGTTTTGGTAAGAAAAGACTTTCTCTCTGGGGCAGTTATTTCTCCAATAATTTCTTCAGTTTTATAGTCTTCAAATATTTTAAGATTTATCATAAAGGGAAGGGATTAAGTATACTATTTAATGTTACAGGATTGAACTAGGGCTATGGGTATTGGTTACAGGATGAGAGTTTGGGGGCTTACTAAAGGGAAATATTTACATAAATGTAATGGCTGCATTTTAAATAGTGCATTCTCCTTCACTGGAGGTTGTAGGATTGTCTTGTCATGAAATTTTTGTGAGGGTAATTCCTGCCTTGGGTCCAAAGTTGGACTAAAAGAACTAAATGAGCAATCTGCCAACTCCAAGAATAATAGTAGTAACTTATTTAAAATGAGCTAATCACCATAAAGGCATTAATGTATTCAATTTTTGCAACACCCCCATTAGTTGTTACCTCTGTTTTGCAGGTAAAAGTGCTAAGGTTCAGAGACTTTAAGTAATTTGATGAGGATGTGTGTCTTGTATGAAGGTTAACTGAGATTTCACTCCAGAACTGCCTTACTAGAAAGTGCAAAATTTTAGATTATGCTTCACTGAATCCCAGAATAGGAGCACAGTTTTGCTCTAATGTTTCCACATTCTCATGAAAAAGCTCCCTCTGCCTCACTGTATTTGTGTAGAATATCATAAGTCAAGATTGGCAAAAGCAGACAGACAGACACACTCACACATGAACACACACACAGGCTAAATTCTTCATACAGGCATTGATGGGTTCTTCTTCCTTTCTGAAATTCAATATATTGTAAATTACAAAAGAAGGCCTTCATTCACACAAAAATACATTTGTCATGGTGAATTTTGAGGGTACTTTTTTTTAAAATTGATTTTTCCTAATACATGAAAAAAACCTTCCCTAGTACATGAAATAAACTTTCTATATACAATTGCTTTTTTTTGAGTAATGTTTTTTGGTTTTGACCCGTTCAAGGATTTTTAATGAGGTATTGTGGTGTTGGGCATTCTTGTACCGATTCTGCTATAAATTTTAATTTTGGCTTTTCTACTAATAGGAGAGGCATAGCACAGCTACACTACTACTGAATGAAGAGAAGCTTAATTTGGAAGATTCCTTTAAAAAAATAAGTCAGTATGGAGTGACACTTAAGAGGAAATTAGGTAGAAGATAAATGGATAGAAATTGTTTTAGACGAAAAAGAATTAAAATTGAGCATATCCCAAAGCTGAATTTGCACTAACCTGAAACTCTACTAATTGTGAAATATTGAAAATATCCATTATGGTCCTGAGTTGGGGTAGACAGGAAGGAGATGCTCTATTATCCTGATTAGAGATATAATATTTCTAGGGTGTTTTCCAAAGATACTTGAGCTAGGCATATCTTTCTTAGAAGCAAATTGTCTAACTAGCCAGATTTGATAGAATTTGGTTGGATTAGATGAACTCAAAGAAAACATTCCAAATCTAAATCCTTCTCTGAACTGTCTGGTAAACCTGTTGGACTCATAGGTCATTGGTGAAAAATGCCTCTGTTTTAGTGTATTAAGTTCTGCTAAAGTTACTAGTAGCTGTCTCTGGGCTAGGAAAAGACATGAAAGAGTCTGACCCCAAAGGAAACAGTGAAAATATGGAGTAACACTGTTGGGACCTTGTCATCGAAAGTTCTTGCTTGTTGTGGAATGCATGTGGACTCTTCCCTTCACTTTCATCAAGGTTGAATTTCAGTTTCTACAGTTGACTTCTAGGTATATAATTTTCACTCTTCTCTCTAATTACCAAAAGGCAACAATTGCTTTTATTGTTGAATTTGAGAACTTACTTTTCCTGTAAACACAGATCTTATCGTGATAAAACAGGAATGGTGGCAGCGCTACTCATCCCCTCCTCTCACCCACTGAAGTAGGAAGGTGAAGTAGGACGGAAGGGTAATCTAGTTGAGAGTCACAGCCCACTTTGGCTTGTCTGGTTATAAAAGGGACTTCCTAGTCGTGTGTGTGTGTGTATGTGTGTAGGCATGTGTTTGGGTGGGGGGGCATTGCTTTGCCACTGTCTTCTGAAGAAATACTGATGTGATCATGCTCCGCCTGGGTTTGATAGTAGTTCCCTGAAGGAGTGTCCTGAAAGTGGCTTGGGATTAAACCTGTGGCTCATTAGACTTACTCTAGAGGACCTGTTGTTTTCATCTGCCCACACTCCTTACTTGGGAGAGGTATACCTTTCTTGCTTTACGCAGCTGTGGAGGGAAAGCTGTGCTACATTAAGGGAAGTTAAAGCTGAATTACACCTCTCTCACTGTATTCAGGTGCTAAATCAGAGAATTTTGAGACTATATCCATCGCGGTCACTTTGCCTTCCAGGAGGAGAGAACCCACGCGTAGGACAAAGTCAGGCAAAGAGAACTGGAGTTGAGATAGCAAGAAATCTCTGCATACGGTTTTGTGGAAATCCAGTTCTACCCCTTGAGATTCCAGTTATATGAGCCAATTAACTTAACGTATTTTGCTTCAACCAGGTGTTACTGGCTTTTTGTCACTTGCAGCTAAAACTGCTCACTTCCTACGAGCTGCATGATTCAGAGTAAGATGGGAAGTGAGGTAGTTATTTCATCTGAGTGCTCATGATGACCAGAAATCGTATTGATCTAGAGCTTTAAAACTGACCCCCCTGAACTCTCACTTAGCGTTTCCAAGAACCTTCATCTTTGCATTGTTCACAGCAGGTGACGCCTGACTCACGGGACTCTGAAACACCCGACCCCCAGCTATCCTCAGAGGTGCCGCCCTTGATAGCCCCTCAAAATGAACACATGTACATCATATGTTAATGAGGGTTCCTGTTCACCTTTAGCTCGAATAGGATGTTCATTTACTTTTTCTTGACATATTGTTTCATGGAGCCTATGAATGACCAGATATTGTATTTTATGTATTGGTGAGTTTTTCCTGAAGGCATTATGCTTTTCTGTAAAACTTTCCACCAGTCTCCTTCTCCCACTCATTAGTTACGATTTCTTAGGGAGAGATGTTCTTTGAATTTTCTGTATTTTTAGAATATTATAAACATGGAACACTGAGTTAAACCTGACAGTCTTCTCCTCAGCTCACCGAGCCTTTTTTTTTTTTACAGTCACATAAGTTAAGTATGTGCTGTCAGCTTTAATTGAATTTCCTGAGTTGTGTTTATGATTTAACCCTATTCCACAATTGGAATTTTAAAAAGATGAGTCTCATAGTTATCTTTCCTAGATATGTGTTCTTGCTCATGTTCACCCTCACCAATTTCTCTGCCAACATGTCAGGTTTTCATTCTGAGTACCATAAAAATGCATTTGTTTTAGCGGATGGAATTAAAGAATTACTGTGTTTTAATGATGTTGTTTCCTTTGTTCAGTGTCCAGACCATTGCTCTGATTTTCCAGTCCAGTCATGGCTAGGCAAATTAAAATGTTTTAAGCAATATTTAGGATGGCTTGACTCCACCATGCAAAAAACATGCTGGTAGTATCATAAATCCTTGTAACTTTGGAGATTTTTCTTGAAGTGTAAATACAGAAGTGTGGGATAGATTTTGCTTTGGGTGGTTTTGGAGGGGTGGCCATGCAAGAAATTGTTTTCAAAACAATCACTCCTACCATCTGTGCACCAGAACACAGATTCATAGAGCTGATAGCAACCCTTGGACAGAGCCAGAAGAAAAGGGCTCAGGAAACCATTGAGATCACCTACCCTTTGTGAGAAAATAACTGGGGAAAAAATGGCTTTATAGAGCTTACAGTTGTCTGACGGAGGGTATCTTAAGGTTTGGGGGATAACAGTTATTTTTGTTGTTGTTTTTATAACATGGCTTACTGTCACTTTACTGGCAAAGTACTATCTGCTTTTCTCTTATTAATGAAAGTTTCATAACTATATTCTTAGGATGTTCTGTAGGAGGTCCAAATTGTCAAAAGAATACAGAAAAACATGAGCGAGTAAAGAGCATGGAAATGTTGAATTTGCACAGATACACTGATTTTCTTAGGTAAAAATATCTTCCTAATTTCAAATCCTCTCCAGGGAGCTAAGGAAAGCTTTAAATATCTCTTCAAAATTCTTCACAGCCAGACATCTCTTTTAAAGGAATTAGGTTACATCAGTTGATGTAATTAACTCAGATTGTTTGGGTGATTCAAATCCCAAAGGCAGCAGTCCATCTGTGCTGCATGCACATTTCCCCTCTGTGCAAAGGCGCCAGTAGTTTCGATTTGGGGTGTGTTGGGATGAGGTTGAGGGAACGGGGGCAAGAGAACGAACTGGTGAAAGGTAATACAGAGGAGAACCATGTGCTAAAAATGTTGTTTGATGCTATCTGATTTCCTTTTAAATCATTCCTTGAAAAAGAAATACCAGTTTGGAATCTGTTAGTGGTCAAAAATATTAAAATAAAACATCTTTTGTTCCTTTAGCTCTGTTAGTCTTACTCCCCTTTGAGCATCTGACAAGCACTGTAAAGCTAGAGGGAGATGAATCTTTTAGTCATTCGGTGAGCTGGAGGATATACCATTTAGTTACTTCTGACTTTCCGGAAGAGAGACTAGAATCTGTGCTTTCAGAGCAAATCCAATTGCTTTATTTTATATTTGAATTCCATCTCATACAGACTCCTTCAACTATAAGGATACGCTCATGCTTAAATATTTCTGTCTCCAGATGATGCTGCACTGATCCTTTTCATAGCTTTCTAGGTGGTTTTTTTTTTTTAAGATTTTATTTATTTATTTGACAGACAGAGATCACAAGGAGGCAGAGAGGCAGGCAGAGAGAGGGGTGGGGGGGAAGCAGGCTCCTGCTGAGCAGAGAGCCCGATGTAGGACTTGATCCCAGGACTCTAGAATCATGACCTGAGCCGAAGGCAGAGGCTTTAACCCACTGACCCACCCAGGTGCCCCCTTTCTAGGTGGTTTTAATTGGTAAAAGAATTTTTTAAATTTACTATGTTTTTAATTTTAATTTCAGTATAGTTAACATTCAGTGTTCTATTAGTTTCAGATGTACAATATGGCGATTCAACAATTCCATACATTACTCGGTGCTCATCATGATAATATGTGTGCTCTTTAGTCCCCTCATCTATTTCCCCCAACCCCACCCACCTCTCCTCTGGTAACCATCAGTTTGTTCTTTTAGTTAAGAGTCTTTTTCTCGGTTTGTCTCTCTCTCTTTTTTTCCTTTGTTCATCTGTTTTACTTGTTGAAACTCCACATGAGTGATGTCATATGGTCGTTGTATTTCTCTGACTAACTAATTTCACTTAGCATTATGCTCTCTAGCTCCATCCACGTCATTGCAAATGGCATGGTTTTCTAATTCTTAAAGATATTTCCAGCAACAGATCATGCCCTTTTTCATGATAATTTTAAGAGCCTTATCTCCACAACAACCTGTTCTATTTCTTGGTCAGATTCTACAGAGCTTCACTAGTCCCTACTTACTCTTAGTGTCACATCAGCAATTGTGGAAAACAATTATTGCTATCTTTCTAGATTAAATTCTTTTTGAGATTTCAAAACTGAATATTTCTTCCTATTGTGAGAAGATTTATATTGAATGTAATCTGCTCCATTAATTAAGAACATGGTATATATTTATAGAGACTTCTATTAACTATGACTAGATCACCAAAGTTAAAATGATGCAATTTTTTCAAAAGAAAAATTTTCTGTTCATATTTTGTATAGCTTAGTTCAGTATTACGTATTCATTTGTAGTAGAAAGACATTATGTTAAGCAAAAGAAAGCATTCTGTGTACACTTTTGTCTTTAAAATAAAGATTTTTGTTGTTGTTGTTGTTTGGGTATACTCTTCTGGAATAAAAAGGTTTTGAAATTTGTCCATATTCTTAAAAATGTCTAATAGAAAAGATACCTGAGACTTACTCAAAGAATATAAAATATAAGAATTTCATTTATACCTGAAAGAAAAACTTCAACTTGAGACTGACCACAATATTGGAGGAGCTTAAAAGTTTTCAAATAAAAGTTGGGGTTTTGGCCCATTTGTCTAGAAATCACAAAGGAGGGAGGTTTTTCCATCATTTCTAGTGCCAATCTATATAGTTCTGGCCAACTTCTTTATTTCTCTCTTATCCAGTGTATATCTCTCCAGGGAATTTTCCTGATTTCCTGATAGTACAGAAAATTTATTTTTACTCCTGGAGTTTTTTAATGTTAGAGTTGGAAGGATCCTTAGAAACGATTGTCCAACTTCCTTTTGTAGATGAAGATTCTGAGATCCAAAGAGTTGAAACAACCTTCCTTTCCCTATGCCATGCCGCAAATCTTTGTCAGAATTGTATTAAGACTTACTGTCCAGCTGTGCCTGGGTGGTGCAGTTGGTTAAGCATCTGACTTTTGGTTTTAGCTCAGGTCATGATCTCAGGGTCATGAGATGGAGCCTTGCCTTGGACTTTGGGCTCAGCACAAGAGTCTGCTTGCGATTCTCTCCTCCTCTCCTTGCCTCTCCTGCTTGTGCTCTGTCTCTCTCTCTCTCTCTCTCTCTAAGATAAATAAATAAATATATTTTTAAAAATGACTGCCTGTGAGACTCATATTCAGTCTCTGGAATCATCGTTCTATAGGTTGGTGAGTTTCCTTTCACGTATGGACCATAATATATCTCTCTACATTTGGGGACATTTGAAAGATGGGAACTGACCCCTCTGTGTGGTGGTGGTGGCATGAAGGACAAATGTGATTCTGAGCTGAGAGACATAGTACTTAAATGTGACTAATCTTTAGTACATAGGTGTTACTGCTTGGTAATTACTATGATTTAGTGGAGATGATTTGCTGCAGCCTTCCAGTTAGATAAATTCAGTTCTTTCATTTGGAAGGTAGGAAATAAGAATTTCTAAACAAAGTATCTCTTTTTCTGTTTAAGGGCTTGAATCAGTGATGGTTTTACTTTGTTAAGAGATGAATCACATGTTTTCACCAGCAAGTTCTTGGTTAAAGCATTTGATACAGCATTTGATACACTTCAACAAGTGTTGACTTTCCTAGACTGGTACTTAAAATGGAAGCTAGAACCATATGGACTATGGTGGAGGGAATTAGGAATTATCTTCTTTCTGTGTGCTGGTGGTGGGAATGTAGGGTGGGTTGAAGGATTGATTTTCCATCATTTGAAATTGCTTCTCACAGGAGATAGAACAAGGTTTTCTTGAAATACATAGGAAGAGGATCTTATAATAAGCAAAACATAGATTTTGCCTGGATATACAGCATGCTGAACATTTTATAAAAGGTTTTTCAAGTTTAACAATGTACTACAACTCTCTAAAAATTATGTTTGCATGTTGCAGGTACTTGCAACAAATATTTCATGAACTTTATTTTAGCAAATCACAACCCAATTTATATAATGACTATTAGTTAGACAAAGTAAATATAATGTCAATATGTTATTTAGAGCATATTCCTAATAGACTAAATCTCTTCTCCAGATCACATTTCCGTCTTCATCTAAGCCTCTTGATTAGCAAATTCTAAAGGGATTTAATGGAATCTTCTAACTCTTCTCCAGAGGAATCCTACATTTTATTTTTAAAAAGTCTTAAAAATGTGATAGCCTTTTACATAGAATGTCACTCTAGGAATGTGTCCAAAGTGCATAATTGAATTAAAGAAAAAAAAATAAATGAAGATCTTAATCACACTGCTGTTTATAAAATAAATGAAGATCTTAATCACACACTGAAATAAACAAACATGAAACCCTAGGGAACCAGTGGGATAAAGCATAGAATCTTTAGATTATTATTATTTAATCCTAAACAATTAATATATACATAAGGTTTTTGACATGAAAGATGAATCAATAATCAGTAAGTTTGGCTAGAGAAGGTGCTATTTATAAATGTCATTTTTTATGGTTTCCTAAGGCATCTCATTGTTATCCTAAGGTTAAAAGTTCCATGAAATCAACATCTTTTGACATTTTCTACCATGTGTTTGACCTTCTGTACTTGTCAAACAGCAGGGGTTAAATGCAACTTTTCCTACTATCGCAGATACCTCAGTGGCTTAGAATAGCAGGTTAGTCTATTCATGTGGGGTGTATTAAGATTGTGAAACCAGTTTTTCACTTGACTCAGAATACCTTTTGAGGGTAGAAGAGAAAAGATGCAGTTGGGGCCATCAGGGACAATCTGTTGGTGGGAGCGCAGATATGCTGTGTTCCCAATGATCACCCCCCTTAAAGGAGTGGAAGAGGTATCGAGTGATCTACTTTCCCCTAATCACAAGCCAAATGAGAGGGACTTCAGAGAACAATGTGGGGTAATATATTTGTGTTCTCAAGTTTAAGGGGTATGAAGACTGACTCATATCTGAAAAAGTTTGAAAGTGAGGTACTGACTTCTGGCTCTCCTAGTGGGAGAGGAAAGAGGAATGACTGTTATAGAGTGAGCTACACAGCCCCCAACAAGGGGACAAGATGTGTGTTTCCCAGGTGCCAGACCTTGAGAAATGGAGCCAGTAATGGTCTTCACCCAAGAAGACAGTAAGAAGAAACTAGGTGGACCTCTAAAGTCATGGGCAGAAGGGGAGCTGTAAGTGACCCAACATAGAAAGCCTCACTCACACTGCCCTCAGAGCTTCCTAACTGGGTGGGGAGAAAAAACATGCTTGCAGTACTCACAAAAGTGCCCCTTCAGATGATATTTTGCTGTTTGCTACACAGAGAGCTCTGAAAACAGACAGCAAATTTCCTAATCAAGTATGATCTCTGCATTTCACCTCGACTCCCTCCCTTAGTAACTACCCTAGAGCGGGGGGCCAAAGCAGTCTGTTGAACACAAAAGAAATTGTAGGACACTGGACACACAGTGAAGAAGCCACCCATTCTCATTCCCCCAGCCTCACTCCCCTCTCTCTACTGTAGGCTTCTGAGGGGAGGAGGGGGAGAAATTGCATTATTGTTGTTTTTAAAGATTTTATTTGTCTATTTTAGTGGGAGGAGGAGCAGGGGGGAGGGAAAGAAAGGTGGGAAGAATGTCCAGTAGACTCCCTGCTGAGTATGGTGGAGCCCAGGTGGGGCTTGATCTCAAGACCAGGAGATGGTGACCTGAGCCAGACCTAGAGTTGGACACTTAGATGACTGAGCCACACAGGCGCCCCAAGGGGGAGAAGTTTTAAATTAGATAAAAGACTAAAGCTTTGAAATCTACTGGTTGGGTCTTCTTAACAATGCAATGGTATTTTCATGAGGCTTTATCTAGGAGTGGGGGGGGGGGAAACTATTGATAAAGCAGGTCAAAGGGGAGATTTATGAGAAAAAAATAAAATTATTTTGTTTGTATCCTATTCAAAGTACTCAATAAACTAATAATATTTAGGAAGTTTTCCTTGATAGGTAACTTACTAATTTATGATCATTTTTGAAGAATTCTGACATTTAAGTGTCCTTTTTAAAAAACAGTCTTGGGATGCCTGGGTGGCTCAGTGGGTTAAGCCTCTGCCTTCAGCTCAGGTCATGGTCCCAGGGTCTTGGGATCGAGCCCTGCATCAGGCTTTCTGCTCAGTGGGGAGCCTGCTTCTCCCTCTCTTTCTGCCTGCCTCTCTGCCTACTTGTGATCTCTGTCAAATAAATAAATAAAATCTTCAAAAAATAAAATAAAATAAAATAAGCAGTTTTAAACCAGTGCTCCAATAGACTCTATAGCTTTAGTGCAAGTTCATTTCTTTAAGTCCATCCAGAATGAGCCTAATATATATAGTAGCTCTTCTTTACCCTCCCCTTTCAATTCTAAGATAGCTCTTATTTTAGTTAAAACTATCTCTACTTCTGTTAGCCTCCTGGGCTCTGAAGTATGTTCTATTAATGTGTGAAATGGCACTGCCAGAGTTCAGTGTAGTTGCTCTGGGAAACCATTCTTAGTTGAAGTAAAAAAGTAAAGAGCTTTAGGTAGAGATTTAGCCTTTACTACGAAATGTTAGTCTCTTAGAACCTGTGATCTGTTCCCTCACACCAGAAACTAATCCTGCGTGTGATGGTGAATAAATTATTGCAGAGCAACCCCCACCTCCCCTCCTCCTGCCCCCATCACCCACACTATGTAAGTTGTTGAAGGGATTGCAAAACAGACTGTGCTATCCTTCCTCCCTTGATTTCAGAGCCACTGCCATCTCGCTGAATCCCCACTGCTAAGCAGTTGTGAACGATGAACCCATTATGAACTGGGCAGGATAGCTGAGAAAAGTGAAAAATGCGGTCCAGACAGATGTATATCTCACTTCGATTCTTTTATTATATCTCCAGGTTGCAATTTTACCCCTGACTTTCACTAGGTACTTTGCTCCAGCAGATGAACAATATTTTGGCAGTGCCACATACTGAATGAAAATAGAGTAAGGATTAATTTTAGGGGTGTTTCCAAACCATAGAACTGGTGGCAGAATGCCAGCCCCCTGAATGCCTTTCTCAACAGCTCAAATCAGCAAACTCTTGGCCGTTACAGTCAAATGAATGTTGGAGTTTTCAGTGGTACCTGTTATATTAAATCACATATTGATGGGGAAAGAAAGCAGAAACATCATGCTATTATGTAGAAAAAAAAAAAATAAGGTCCAGAAGCTTTTTTTTTTTTTTCTTTTTTGGCCAATAGAAGGCTTTTTAAATAAGTGACAAACAGTTTTGGGGTTTTGTGATATTCCTATTTATTTGGATGGAAACCAATAGAGTTTTTCACATGGTAATGTGAGTTTCTATGTTAGCTCTGAAGCACTTTTCTCTCTGGAAGGAGACAGCCCTAGAAGTTGTGCTTTCTACACTCCCTAGGTGTAGGAAGCAAATAGGTGCATAGAGCAAAGCCCAAAATCCTAGTTAATAAATCACTGAGCTGGTGGACAGATTATTAACAATAATGTTACTTTCAAATAAATCAGTAGGTTATCAGCATAGTCAGAGATGTATGAAGCATTATAACATAGCCAGACTTTACTCGTGTTGGGCATTGTGGATTCAAAGACCTATTTCACATTCCATTCTTTTAACCCATCTCTGAAGTAGTTGTACATGTTCTAACCTGGCCCATTTTTTTTTTTTTTTAGATTTTATTTATTTGAGAGATAGAGATCACAAGTAGGCAGAGAGGCAGGCAGAGAGAGGAGGAAGCAGTCCCCCCGCTGAGCAGAGGCTCGATCCCAGGACCCTGAGATCATGACCTGAGCTGAAGGCAGGCTTTAACCCACTGAGCCACCCAGGTGCCCCAACCTGGCCCATTTTATGGCCCCATTCATGATACTCTTATTTCTTCCAAAGCATGGCTGGTGTTGTTCTTGCAACCTGGAGAACACCAGCTCATCTCTTTAGTCTTCTTGGAACCCCTGTCTTCACTTCATCATTTCCTTTGCTCCCACTCATTCTTCAGTCAGCTCCAATAGGGCTTCTAATTCCACAGCTTTTACCACAGCCACTCCAGCCCAGGACTCCAACACCTCAGTGGCCATTTCCAAGGGACAGTGTTTAGTTCCTTAACCTACCTCTCCGTCAAGCTACTCTTCCCTTTCCTCATCATTGTGTCATCTATTTGGATCTTAGATGCTTGTGTTCCTCAGAGATCCTCATTTTAACCATTTTAAAATATGTATCATGCAACTGTCACTACTGTCTGGTTCTAGAACTATTCATCATTGCAAAAGGAAACCCCATACTTACTAAGCTGTCACTCCCCATTCTCCCATCCCTTAGTCCCCAGCAACCAATAATCTGCTCTCTGACTCTATCTATCTGCCTATTCTGGATATTTCATATAAATAGAATCATAAAATCCATGTAGTCTCTTATGTTGGGTTTTTTCGCTTGATATAACATTGTTGAGATTCATTCATGTTGTAGCATATTCACATCTGTAACCAACCACATTTGGAATTTGATGTTCTTCTGTCCCATGCTCCCCGTGTCCCTATCATATTGAACTGTGTTCTGTTTCTCCGACATGCTATGGGCTTTCTTCCAAAATCCCCTCTTGCTTGTCCTCCTGCCTAAGGCACGCTTCTGTTCTTCCCCCTTCACTTACTGAATACCTACATAACTTTATAGTCTCAGTTTAGAAATTATTTCCCCATTAAAATCATTGCTGACCCCCAGCAGGACCAAATTCAGGTGTGTGGGATTGGAGCTTTTATTCTGAAGGGTTCCTTTTAAGAAAAAAAGTCCAAATTCACAAATGCAAAAGTAGACACAAAATATAAGCTTTTAGAATAAGAACAGATGGGGCACCTGGGTGGCTCAGTGGGTTAAAGCCTCTGCCTTCAGCTCAGGTCATGATCCCAGGGTCCTGGGATCGAGCCCCACATCGGGCTCTCTGCTCAGCGGGGAGCCTGCTTCCTTCTCTCTCTCTTTCTGTTTCTCTGCCTACTTGTAATCTCTCTCAAATAAATAAATAAAATCTTGGGGAAAAAATAATTTAAAAAAAGAATAAAAACAGAAATCAAAGTACATGTCTTATATGAAAAGCTGATGTTTAACAAATATTACATAATACAGAAAAATAATATATTTTCATTACTATAATGCCTGACACATTTACTTAATTTTTTCATATTTTTTTGGCTTAATAGTTTTTAATCACTCTTTGATCATGAAAAAATTTGTAGTATCATTGACTATAAGGAGAATAGAAATAAAATTCAACTTTTCTCTAGTGTATTTGGTTTAAAAATTTTCCTTCATAATTTGCTCTTAATGTCATAGGATACTAATTTTAGGATTGTCATCTATCAGTCATCTACTGCTATTAAATTTCTTTCATAAGCTGTAAAACTTGTTGTGCAGTGGCTAATCTTAAATACTTTAAGTTGGTAATGTACATTAACCTGTTTTCTATAATGTTCTTACTGTAGTAGGCTGTTAGGAGGTTTTTGTTTTTGTTTTTAAGATTTTATTTATTCATTTGACAGAGATAGAGAGAGAAAGAGAGAGAGAGAGAGAGAGTGCACAAGCAGGGGGAGCAGCAGAAAGAGGGGCAGGGAGAAGCAGGCTCTCCACTGAGCAAGGAGCCCGATGTGGCGCTCAATCCCAGGACCCTGGGATCATGACCTGAGCTGAAATTAGACACTTAACAGACTGAGCCACCCAGACGTTCCTGCATGTTAGGAGCTTTACATTAAATACATTGATGTCAGAATTTTGGCTCAAATCAGCACCAAATTTAAAATTTTTTCCAATGTGTTCATATGATACCCTTCTCTTCTCTAATTATATTATCTAAGAACCTTCTCATTACTTTATTTGAAATTTTTTATTAGTATTTGTTTCTTGATGTCAACGTGATTTTTACTGATTTTATTTCTCATCTCTATCATTTTAGTTTCATATTCCATTATTTATTTGCTTCAATGTTCTTTCAGTTCTTTAATATATAAAATTAACAATGAAAACAATAGAGTTCCCTTCACAAATATCCTAGTCAGAAGTTTGTGATACATTGATTTCTTTCCAGAGCATTTTTGAATCCACTGTCCTTTAACACTTGGATGTGGAATGTAGGAGAGGAGTTCACAAATGTGGAAACTGAGTTTAAGAAACGTTTCAGGGGCGCCTGGGTGGCTGGGTTAAAGCCTCTGCCTTCAGCTCACGTCATGATCCCAGGGTCCTGGGATCGGGCCCCGCATCGGGCTCTCTGCTCCGCGGGAAGCCTGCTTCCTCCTCTCTCTCTGCCTGCCTCTCTGCCTACTTGTGATCTCTGTCTGTCAAATAAAGAACTAAAATCCTAAAAAAAAAAAAAAAAGAAAAAGAAAAGAAAGAAACATTTCAGATCTTCTATTTTGTCATTGTAACTGAGAACAGAGGTGTGTTACTCAAGTTATTATCTATTTTCATCCTTCCAAGGACAAACTGTCAGTACATTAACCATTGTCATTGTCTAGAAGTTTTAAATTTATAGTGCCTATTTTTCATCCTGTGGAGCTGATCAAAGATCTGAGATGTTAATCAAAAAGTATAAGCTCTCATAGATCATGACACAAAATGGTAAAGGGGTCTAGAACAATTTCTAGTTTTGCAGTCTTCTTGTTTCATAAAATATACCATGTGAGGATATTGGCTGAAAGGGTTTTTCACAATGTGAAGCCTCAATATATTACCCAGGACTACAGAGAACTCTAAAAGATGGAAATGGACTTTTGAATATAAGTTTTAAGTAAAAAATTTAAAAAGTGGAAATCTGGAGTTTTTCCATGATTTTGGTTTTTAATGTGCTTTCAAAAAGTATCTTTAGGGCTAACTGAAACTTTGAGTTCTTGGCTTTTTCTCAATTAAAAGATTAATCACTCAATTTAGAAGAGAAAATCTTATTTCATAAAAATGAAAGAAAATTATGAGTAAATATTACATGGGAATTTTTACTGGCTATTATATATTTGTTATAATGTGGTTGATTGATCAATGTAAAAAATAGAGACAGTGAGGGAGGAAAGAGAGAGACAAAATACCCTTATTCAACATAGACAGCTTTCTACTCAGTTAGAATGATACTACTGATCCTTGATAGGTCCTTGTGGGTTTCTACTATTAAGTTATCTACTGGTATTTGGAATCAATTTCCATGAAACTGTAGAAAGAGAAATTATCCACTGAAATTCTTAGCTTGTATTTTCTGAGGGACTCCTTGAGCTGGAAGGAGCTCACAGGCATTCCTCCAGGCAGCAGTCTGCTTGTAACAGGTTCTAAAGTAAAGCTCAATGGGTGAATAATACTACATCTATCCTCTTTCTCAACCCCAAGTGTATGTCCATTTGTACCTGAGCACATACACATAAACACACACACACACACACTCTCCCTCTCTCTCTCTCACACACACACACTCACACACACACACTCACAGAGGTACTTCCCACTTACAACTCACTCTTCTTTTGATCAGATCTGTGTCCTTATAACATTTGCAATTTGACCTTTGCCCAAGCCCCTGGGATCAGAAATAGAAAAGCTAGTCTTTCTCACCCAATCAAATGTGAAGGACAAATATTGTGGCCTTTTGGACAATGCTGTTCCTTTAACTATATGATAATTACATTTCTGATAGTCTAAGATTTAAAATCTTCACTGAAAAAAGTATCTTAATTATGTCAGAATAAGATTTTTTTTCCTTCTTCCTGAAAATAGCTAGAGGCAAAGAAACATATTGAAGTCACTAAATCTCATGGAAACTTATTTTTCCTTATTTGCCATGAGAAGCCCAAGTACCATCACCACAATTTAAGGGCTTTTGAGCCTGTGGGAAATTACATCTTATTAACAGGAGTTCAACATTCTTTCAATAGGGTCATGTAATATTTTAATTGAAGACTGTGCTGAGGTAGCTTATTTGAAGGTCATATGCCTCTGCTTAGTGCTTGTGTTATTGTGAAATGATTTTGAAGGTCTTAGTCTGAAGAGATTTGGTCGGCATTGTACAATGTTTTCAGACTTTAGGAAAGATCTATAAATATGTTTTGAATACTAGAAAGGACCCTGAGATAAATTGCCATTGAATTTGTTTAGGTTACCATGAAAGGTCAGTGAATAAAGGAGGTGGAGTTCCAATTTAGTTACAGTAAATTGGTAAGCCAAGAAATCATGCTGTTAGGTAATCACTAATTGTTCAGCAGTGGCCATTAGGTTAAAAATAGAGTGATGTGTTTTTATATGCTCAGATGTGAACAGAATATGACTTTCGTGAGAGTGATCAGTCCGATAAGGCATGTGCAAGAAGTGTCATGGAAACGCCAGAAGCGTCATGGACCTGCACTAAATTTATTTTTTTCCCCTCTTTCTCTTTTTTTAATATACAAAGGCAGAAATTTGTTCCCATGTGTTGTGTTGGAGCCTTCAGACCCAGTAACCAGGTTAAAGAATTTATCTCGGTTTCACTATTATGCCTTTACAGAACGTGGTGAAGACTTCACTCTTGCCACTCTCCCATAGGAAGAGTTAGATGTCACAAATGTGCAAAAAGTACTGTCTTGGATGTTTACTTAGTGAAGGCATTTCCTTCCTCTTTTCTAACCATGGTTTAGGTGTACAGCTTTATACAGCTCCTGTCCGTGTGGGGTTTGGGTGGAAATATTTGGCCTAGGGTAGCCGGCTGTCACCAGATCGATGGCCTTCTTGGGTGCAGCAGAGGAGAGACAGCCCTGTGTGCTGTGTGTGGCAGTGGGTGGCCCCCTTTCTGGTCCACTGTCCAAATTGGATAAAGGCAAACTTTTCTCTCCACAAATTGGCCAGAGTATTGAAGAATTTTTTTTTTTTTCTTTCCTTCACATCTAAGAGATGCTACCTCTTCTCTCTTACCTCCTTGCCTCCAGAAAATCTAGCACTTTTCAAACAGGAACCAGCATGAAAAGCTTTCCCTAAGTCTGTGTCATTCCAGGATCATCGATGAATACACATCCCCCATGGCCTGTGGTCCAGGAGCTTCCCTTGTGGGCTCTAGGACAAGTTCCCCATGATTATGCTAGAAGATGATGGGTAGAGTGGATTGACCACAGGTAGTGTTTTGCTGTTAATTCTGTGAGGAGACTCGGAGAGGCTTTACATGCATATGACAATTACCCTAAAATGCTGCTCAATGTAATGATGTGTTGGGAAATGGAAAATGCTGAGGGGGTCATTTAGCAATCATATCCTGATAGTGTTCTTTCAGCAGATTATAGGTTTTTTCCTCCCTCCTTATAGTAATATATCGAAGTAAATATAACAACTTTTCACAGCAACAACAAATTCAAATTCATAGTCAGATGAAAACAGGCACTTATCAACTTAAACAGCTAGGGAAATTATCTGAGAAGAGACCTCTTTGAAGTGTCTTGGAAGTTTTCATGATAAACCCCAGGGAGATATATATTCCTGCTATCTTCTCCTCAAATATAGTGTTTGCTCTTGTAAATTCACATAAGCATATATGCCTGAACCCATGCTTGCATCCAGCATTTCTTATGATTCTCTGTCATAATTACTTCGGAGAAGAAGAAAGGGATATAAAGGTGTGAATTTAAAACACTTAATTTTCTTTCAAAGCTGTCCATTTTGATTAGAATTTGTTTAATTATTGAAGACTATCTCCATATCTAAAGATCTGTAACTCCTAAGGAGGCAAAGCTGAAATCTTGTTTGAAAGTGAACATTGTGCAAATTTTTTCTCAGCTTTTTTTAAAAAAGAGATTGATGTCGGAAAACTTTTTAAATATTTACATTTAAATAGTTGTGCTGTTCTGTTTTATTGTATATGAATTAATGATGCATTTGAATTGAGTTTCACCTAAAAAATAAATGTTAGTCCTTTGGATAAATAATTATATTACTTTTGATCACCAGTATGAAGTTAAATGTGTGGTCAGTTGCCTGTCTGGAATCTCTAACTCAATTTTCCTCTTACTTTGTTTAATTCCATTTTTAAAACCATAAGTCATGCCAAGTAATTTTACTTTCTTTAAAGATCATTTAAAAATATTTTTTCCATTTTCTGAAACTTGATCTAGTTATACAGTAAAAGGACTTTTAAATCTCTTTCTTCCTTGAAAGTAAGATAAAAGCCATAGAGATTTCCTTCTACGTTTGATTTTGTAATTTTGTACTGAAATCCCACAAACCACAGTATTTACTAAATCAGGTCCTCAGAATAATCCATTGTTTACTAAGGCATGTAAATATGGTTTCCACAGTTAATAAGTACTATTTACTGAAGGGAACCACCATTTATATAGCACAGCAGAGTTACAAGGCATACTTTATATCAAATGAAGAAAACTTTCTCACTAGATTATTAGGTTTTTGTGATTTTTTTTTTTTCTTTTCTGGATAGTGGATGGGAAAATTAGTGGGCTGGAGAAAGATTGTAAATTCAATAGCATAAATTGTGTGTAAATAGCCAAAACATACTGTTTGGGTTGCCAGATACTCATGGGAGTTTGCATTCATTAAACTAAAAACTTGTTGACTTTCTAAACACAAAGTGGCAACATTTCTAAGCACACAGGTTATACTTATATGTGTTGATGTAAAGTTGCATGGCAGACTGTCCAGTGTGTTCATTTTTCCTTCTCCTCCCATTAGATGATGATGATGATTGTCTCCATTTATTGAATGCTTACTTTGTGTCCGGTACTGCTCAAGGGCTCTAGGTGCAGTAGGAATTTATTTATTCATTTCCAACCTACTTTTAACCTCATAGACAGGAGTTCTGACTTGGTTGCAATTTGCATGGAAAAGAAAAAAAAAAAAGAATCTTCACACTCTCCCTGAATCTCTAGTGTTTATCTACCTTGCCTTTTATTTTCTCTGCCCATACACAAGAACACTTCCCAGACTTTTGTTTGAAATACTTCTTCGTTTGCTGTTTTCATCCCCTCCTTTTGTAAGGTTATTCACTTCGAGTCCACTGCCCAGGTAAAATACATTACAGAGGCCTGATTGCTGTTCTATTTTTTTCCCCTTTCTGTCCCACCTCCCACACAGTTCCAGAGTAATGCTGGCCCTTTTAACTGAACAAAAAAGTTTTTAAATAGGCTCAGCCATTACTCAGCTCAACTTGATTGTTGCCATAGGATAACATTGTTTTAGTATTGTCACAGTTGGGGTTTTTAAACAAGAGGATAGAAATCTAGGTTTTTAACGCAAAATCTGACATGGAAAGAATCATTCAAGAATTGAGAAATAAGTTGTGAAAACCAAAAAAAAAAAAAAAAAAAAAAAATTACCCTTGCGTATTTCTGGGTTCTTAGTTTGAAGTCTCCATTTCAGATCCAATCAGTGCTTAGTTCATTGCTTATGCTTGTAGGTGTTAAGAAACAACTACTACTTTTATAATTAGAAAAACCTTCAATCCCACGAATTACAAACCTCAAAAATTTTAAAGAAAAGCCACAGGGAATTACAAAAGCTACTGATTCCAATAATTAAGGAATTAATTTAAGAACAATATAAGTCTCTATTATAAAGGTTTTTGCTTTTCTTATTCTGCTTCTCCAGTCATATCCTTTTAGTTCATTTAGGAACAAACATTCTTTGGGACCACTAAAGCTTTAGTTAGGAATGTAATAACATTAATTTTAAAGGAAAAAGCAAAAAAAAGAATAGAAGATTCCGTGATCATGATTCCATTTGATACCTAGTCCACTCAGGGAAAAATTTAGAAATATAACTTAGCAATGCTCACAAGTATGGCAGTTTGCTCCTGTGGCCTTCAGTACCCCTTCTGTCAAATGAAGCTCTCACCTACTCTTACTATCCTTTAATCTTTCCTTGAGTCACATCCAGAAGGCCTCAAAATAACAGGAAGAATTATATATAGAGGGAGGTATTATTAATCTTTATCAAGACTCTTACTAAGAGCCTGCTGTCTTGGAGCCTGTAGTTCTTTGAGCTCCCATCTCTGACTGGAAAGAACAATATGACTGTTGAGATTCCCCTCCTCTCTCAGTCAGCTTGGGCTGCTGTACCAGAATACCATTGACTGGGTGGCTTGAACAGCAGACACTAATTTCTCACAGTTCTGGAAGCTAGAAATCTGAGATCAGGGTGCTAGCACGGTTGAGTTCTTGGTGAGAGTCCTCTTCCTGGCTTATAGACTGCTGCTTTCTTGCTGTGTATTTACGTGGCAGAGAACACTCTAGTCTCCTCATCCCCGTATAAGGGCACTAATCCCAACATATGGGCTCTACGCTCATGACTTATCCAAACCTAATACCTTCCAAAGACCCACCTCCAAATACCATCACATTAGCAGTTAGGGCTTCAACATGTGAATTATGGCAGAAGACACAAGGATTCCAACCATAGCAACCTTCTGTTGGAAAGTATTGGAGACGTTAAATTTAATTGCATTGTGAATTTGGGCAAGTTCTTCAACTTCTCTGTATCTCAATTTTCTCATCTTTAGAATGGGGATAATGATATTACCTACCTTATAGAGTTATTGTGAGCTGAAGGGCTTAATCCATTTGGAATAATATCCCTTCGAATCTCTCAGAATAATAGCTAACAGGTTAGTGCTTAATAAGTGCTGGCTATTACCCATAGACGGTAGGAAGAGAATACATTAACCCAACTAGAAACCACACATCAAAGATGGCATCTCCCTTGATCATTTGTATGCAGCCATGACAGCCAAATAACTTAGGTCATGGCAAAATATTGCTTTTGGTAGAAACCTCTAAATCAGTGTTTACAATCTGAGTGGACTGAGAAAGTGTTCTGGGTTTCACTGGCCTATTTAAGTTTATATTCACATTTATGAACCATTAGCTCTTTCTCAGAGGCTCTTGTCCAAGTCGCTAAGCAGAATAATTAGGCAGGTCTTCAGTAAGAGTTGCTCACTCAGAGGGCATGCATTTCAGGGCAATTGTGAAAGGAGGGTAGGCATGAATCCCCGGGTTGCAAGGTGGATGAGTAGTATCCAGGCTGCAACTTCAAGGCCTCAGTGCAGACAGACCTTCTTTGCATACCTAAGGAGAGGGAGGAGGGCGTGAGAGAGAGCTGGATGTTGGAGGAGAGAACACAGGCTTAGCATTTCTCATCAGAAGACTCCTCAGTGAAAGAAACAACAAGGCAACTATTCATAAGTTATTCACACTGTCTCATTAGTACCTGGAAAACAAAACTGGTGCTATTGATTTTCAATATCTTTGATTTTTTTGCCAATTGATTTTTTTTTTACCATTTATTATAGCAGTTCTTTTATAAGTATGCCTCTGATTTCTTTTTAAGCTAGAATACAATACAAGTGAAGTATATTTAAAGGGACATGGATATCACTCTGTTAAAATTTTCCCGAAAAGACCTCTGGCAAATAATGACTGTCAGAAAAAGTGTTCCCTAAAATCTTAATCTTTTGAAGGGCTGTGGTAAATGATGCCATTCCAGATGAGGTCCAGTAGGTTCCCAGATTCCATGCAATATGCTTATTATCCTTATCTCTGGGATACTAAAGAATAGGATTGAAGAGTTTGGGGTTTTATTTCTTTCACTTTCAAATAGATAACATTGAGGAAAGTATAATCTATAATTGAAATTGCATGCTGACACAATTTGAAATGACTGATTAAATTGTCTTAGGTTTGGAGAGGGTTTGAGGAGGGGAGACATTGTTCTGCAATATATAGTCCCGAGTTTATGAGACCTTCCATGGAATAAGAATGCACTACTATGGAAATGAAGGCTTGGAGGCTGTGGAAATGTTCCAGGTTAAAGAAGTCTAAAGAGATAGAATGACTAAGGCAATACTAGACTGGATCCTGTCATGGAAGGAAAAGAATGCTCTAAAGGACATCATCAGGTCAATTGAGAAACATGCAAAAAGGATAGTAGATTAGAAAAAGGATTCTATCAATGATCTATAATTACAGTACAGCTTAAACTGTGCTATAGTCATGTAAGAACATACTTTTGTTCTTAGGAAATGCACACCAAAGTGTTTAGAGGTAAAGATTCATGGTGTATGCAACTTGCTTTTAAATGATGTTTAAAAAATGTTGTACCTATTTTTTATACATAAAATGGTATGTATGTATATATATGAACTATATATATATACACACACACACACATACATATACACATATGTGTATATGAATGCAAACATATACACATACAGTCTTAGTTCATTCAGGTTGCTGTAACAAAAATAGTGTAAACTGAGTGACTTATAAACAACAGAAATATATTTTTCACAGTTCTGGAGGTTGAGAAGTCCAGGGTCATGGCGCCAACAGATCTGGTGTCTGGTGAGAGCTGTCTTCTCATTGTAACTTCACATAGTGGAAGAGGCAGGCAAGCTCTCTCAAGACTCTTTTCTAAGGGCACTAATCCCAGTGACCTCTCAAAGGTCCCCCTTTCTAATATACCATCACTTTGGGGATTCAGATTTCAACATATGAATGTTATGAAGACAAACATTCAGTCCATAGTGTATTTATACATGAAAAGACAGAGAATGGGGCACCTGGATGGCTCAGTCAGTTAAGATCTGATCTTGATTTTGGCTTAGGTCATGATCTCAGGGTAATAAGATGGAGCCCTGTGTTGGGCTCCCCGCTTAGTGGGGAATCTGGTCCAGATTCTCTCTCTTCTTCTCACTCTGCCCCTTTCCCCCCTCACCCCTCCTCATTCTCTTTCTCTCTCTCTCTAACATAAATACATTTTAAAAAATAAATTTTTAAAAAAGAATAAATGATAAAGCAAATGGTATAAAATTTTATCAATAAGTGAATCTGGCTAAAGGGCATACAAGGGTTCTGTGTACAGTTCTTATTCTTGAATCTTTTCTGTAAATATTAAAGTATTTCCAAACAAAAAGTAAACAAACAAAAACAAAACAAAACAAAACAAAAAAAAACCTAAAAATTCAACATCAACCAAAAAAAAAAATTAAGGCTTTCTGATATTCAACATCCCATTACTTGACTTTGGGGGTACTAACAGTGTACTTCCTTGTAGGCAAATTGTTTAAGAAAATAATACAGTTGGGAAGCAAACTTCTCTTAAGAATGTAAAAGAGGGTCCTTTAAAGGAGCAAAAGTGCTTGGGGAGTGTTTGCAAGTTGGAAAAAGCATCCTGTGGTGAAGAAACTGGTAGTCTTGGATGACAGCCAGTAGGGTCTCCAGGCAGAGAGGCTGCCTGTGCAGGGATAGTGTCCTCTAAGATGTCTCTGGCAAGGCAGAGACCAGGTAGCCATGTGGAAGGAGAGTGAGAGGAAGGGAAAGGACTCTGGAGGAACAATAGGAAAGAGAAAGGAATTGTCACATTAGTTACTATCACTGAGTGCTTCCTATATGCTGGCTTTGTTCTTTGATTCCTTTACTTCATTTTATCTCCTCCTCCCTCTGAGTCAGCCTGCAAGATTAGTATCAGTATTTCCCTTTTACGGGTAAAGAACGTGGGACCCAGAGAAAAAAGTTAGAGCTGTACAAGTTAGAGCTGATACTTAAACTGAAGTCTATATGTTGTCAAAGCTCTTAACCACTACATTATAAGGTTCCCCAGTGGCTTTTATGGGGAAGGGGAGTCAGGGTGCCCCAACAGTTCTCTCAGTAAGGGTGTTGGCAGCTCCAGGGCTGGGCCTAGGTGTCAAGATGTTAGGAACATCCATCTCGACTTTGGCTGTTCCAGCACTCAGATCACTTGAAGTCAATAAAGAACTGTCCCAGGGAGTAGTTTCTTAGATTGCCGAACACCTAATGCCAAGAGAAGCAATTCCATTTCTCATGCGGCCCCATGTAATTCCAACTCCCTTTCCTTCCTTGCTATGCAGACACGCACTATGGAGTGTAAAAAGTGATTTGGGGGCCAAATACTACAGTATGGATGGAAAACCCTTGCCTCATGAAGAAACAGCTGTGGAGTTCTTGGTATTATTCTTTCTTCTCTGACTGTCTGTTAAAGAAACCACTTGAAAATATACTCTCCAGGATGATAGGTGGTTTGTTTAAGGAACTGCACACATCACAGAGGTATTGAGTTGTTCATTAGGTTTTTGTTAGGTGGAGAGTAGGTTTCCAGATATAGCCAATGACATCCATTTATGGGGCGGCAGGGACTTCAACATTCAGGTTGTTTTTCTTTCTTCCCACACAAAACCAAATTGTGGTTCAACCTTGCTTGAGAGTTCTGTTCTCTTTTTCAAAGATCAGGGATGCCCAAGTTTATGAGGAAAAACTGCTTTTCAAAAACCAATGATTCTGCTTATTTCTAAGCTAAAAACAAAGTTCATCATGCCCAAAGTGTAGGCTGAAAAAGGGATTGGCCGAACCAGCTCTTATGGGATATATGGTCATTAGGAAGTTGTCTTGTTTATAAGAAGCTGAACTTCCTCAGGCTTTGTTATCTTGTTTCCTTTCCATTGCTGGATTTTCGGACCTTATGTATAGATCATCTGTCTCATATATCTAAATAAAAATTGCCTCAGAGAACGAAAATGTTTCTAATTCTTAATCCCCAGTACAGATAAGCCCCAATTAGTTTGTCTTTGGACTGTCTGTTTGTTGGGTCATCTACCTACTTTGTTTGTTTATATTTATTGCTGTTAGTGGCAAGATTAAAGAGTACCATGATTAAGTAATTTTTAAAATGTATTGGACATTTGTTCTGGGTCACATATAGGGACACCAAGACATACTTTCTTCCCTCAAGATTCTCATAATCCAAAGGGAGAAACAGGGAAATAAGCAAACAGCACACAGGAAGATAAGTATTATGGTCCCTGCCCTTGATGTCGGCTCCTCCTTCTTTTTCATATCAGTGAAACTGTCTGCTTCAGGCAAGAATGACAGAAAGACTCACAGGAGTCTTCCTGTGAAAGCATGCTTCCCATGGGAAAGGGGATTGAGAGAGGGTTTAGGGTAAGAAAAGGAAACTGACCTGATGTGCAAGACGTTCCTCAGGCTCTCAGTAAGGCATGGGTGCAGGAGCCTGGAGTAAGAGGATATCTTCCCCAGGACAGAGTCTTTTCCTGTCTGGAGCGGTTGCAGTCAGAAGTGACACACAGGTGGAGTGCCGTAACATCCGTTTTAAGCCAATTAAGTAGGATGAGAAGGATAAAGAATACCTCTGGGAACTTTATGTTTGAGATTTTCCCTCTGTTCCTTGAGTGCAGAGAAAAATGAATGCTAAGAGAAACTGTTCTCTTAATTTTCATTTTCGGAGCTAGAATAAACTTAGAGAGAAACACAGCCAGCGGTGCCTCCAGAAAAAGCCTAACTAGTTCAACAAAGCAAACACTGATTCTCTACATATTTATTCCTGGAGAAGTATCATTTGGAGCCCTGGCTAGTTCTTCACATAGGACTCTACTTTATACATATGCAGAAATGTGGTTTTCTATGTATGGTTCATCAGCCAAAAATAAGGTTGTATTTGGCTTCCTTAAAAGTGGTCATGTGTGAAGCTGAGTGGAGGAAATTATAAGTCATATTTTGGGTTATTTTAAATTTAATTGATAGAATCATGAACTAAATTCAAAGGCTATGTAGGCCAACATTTTCTGAGAAATACACCAGATGTTATGTGGTTATATGTGAGTACACCTGAAAAGGATTTTGAACACTAAAGTCTGAACCCACAACATTAACATTTTTAATTTTTCTTAAAAAGACTCTTAAGACAGAAGAATGAAAATGCTTAGGAGGTGAGCTTACCAAGGCCCAATCAGTGAAGCCAGGTCTACATGAAGCCCCGAAATCCACTTCTGCCTGGTGGGGTCTTAGAATTATCTTAAATGAAAGGGAAAATTGCCTATAACTGCAAGGGGAAGTAGTCATTAAGGCAGGCACAATCACTACCAAAATAGACCACTTCTTTTTTTTTTTTTTTTTAAGATTTTATTTATTTATTTGACAGATCACAAGTAGGCAGAGAGGCAGGCAGAAAGAGGGGGAAGCAGGTTCCTAGCTGAGCAGAGAGCCCCATGTGGGCCTCAATCCCAGGACCCTGAGATCATGACCTGAGCCAAAGGCAGAGGCTTAACCCACTGGCCCCCAGGTGTCCCCCAAATAGACCACTTCTTGACTTAAATATGTTTCATCACTGGACACTATAATAAACCTGAACTGAACAATAAGATCACTTAGATGTACCAGATAGTTACTTCTTGAGTAACTATCTTGTCTTCTTCTCCATTCTGTCTTGTCTTCTTGTCTTCTTTTCCATTCTGTCATACTTCATTCCTAATGTGGGGGACATTGCAGAAAACAACAAAGGAAAGTTCATCACTCCAGATTTGATCCTGTGTGTTTGCCAGAACTTGTAGGTTTATGATTGCCTTGAATATACTTGGCTGTCAGCTAGAGTCACTAAGGTATCTTTGAATCCATAAGGGTGTAGGAGAAGCAAAACTTTATCTCTGTCTACCTTTGGTTTTTAGCTGTGAGTCTTTAACAAAAATAAGAGAAAAACAAAGTTTATTAATGCATGCAGTGTACATCACGTGGGAGAAACCTAAGCCAAAAGTAACTAAAAGGGGCAACTTAGAATTCCAACTTAAGTGTTACACAGCATCTTCAACAAAGAAGGATATGTTAGTAGAGAAAGGACAGGGCAAAGGAAAGCAGTTTTTGGCTTCTAAGGGCAGTGAACTGTGAGAATGTAGATGTATGGGAGGAAACTAATGGAGTAAGGTTTGTTTCCAGATTCATCTGGAATCATCTCTGGGCTGATAAGAGTCTGTCTCCAGCAAAAGAATTTATATCCTGCCTTTAAGCAGAAGAGAGAGAGTTTTGGTGTTTTGTTTTGTTTTGTTTTCTGCTTTTGTAGCTTCTTAGTTGCCTTTAATACGAAATAATTTTTATGTCAAAGAGGGATATTTTAGGGTTACATATTCTGGTTTCCTTCAGGGGCCACTTAAGAAGAATTAACTGGTGGTCCTTTGGCATAAACTTCCCAGACCAGGATATATCTTTAGTAGTCCTAAAGATGCCCTCTTTCTTCTGATGCCCTCCCTACTACTAACCATGATCCTTTGCTACTAGACTCTCAAGAATGGAAAATTGTCCCATGCCTCTTTTGTCACTTTATTTATTTACTTAAATAATAAGTAAATAAGTAGGCTCCATGCCTAGCATGGAACCCAACATGGGGCTTCAACTCCCTACCAGGAGATCAAGACGAGAGCTAGACCAATCTAGAGTTGGCAGCTGAGCCACCCAGGTGCCTCTTGCCACTTTTTAGTTTGAAATGTTATGACACCTAGAAGATTTGCAAAGACAGCCATTGAATCTTAACCCCACTTTCCTTAATGTTAGCTATGTTGTGTATCGCTCTCTTATTGTGGTTTGAATTTGCATTTTCTTAGTGACTACCAATGCTGAGCATTTTTTCATAAGATTATTTACCGTCCATATGTCTTCTTGGGTGAAGCATCTGTTCAGAAATGTGTCCCATTTTTTAAATTGGGTTGTCTGTTTTCTTATTGTTGGGTTTTGAGAAGTCTTCATGTAAGTTAATTATCAGATGTATGATTTGCAGATATTTTCTACCAGTCTTCGGTGCTCTTTATTTCCTTTCCCATATCCAACTTTCAGTCTGATATCCTTCTGCCTAGTGAAATTCCTTTAAGATTTCTTGCAGAATAGATTTGTAGGCAATGATTCCACTCATTTTTATTTGAGAGTCTTTTTTTTTTCTCCTATTGTTTTGAAAGTTGTTTTCATACGTTGAAGTCTGGGTTGATGGTTTCCCCACAAACCCCACACAAGCATTTTAACCATCTCTCTCATTGTCTCCGGGGTTATATGGCTTCTGGTAAGAAATCTGCTGTAATACTTAACCTTTCTTCCTTTGTATGTAATGTTTCTTTTTCTTCTGGTTGCTTTAGAATTTTGTTTGTCTCTTGCTTTCGGTAGTTTGAATACAGCATGTGAAGATGTGTGTGTGTGTGTGTGTGTGTGTGTGTGTGTTAGTATTTATCCTCCTTGCTTTTCTCTGAGTACTTTGGCAACTGCCATTACTTTGGGGGAGTTCTTGGACATTTTTTCTTCAAGCATTTCTTCTATACTGTTCTGTCTTTTCTTTTTAGGATTCCTATTATGTGTAGATGTTTGGCATTGTCCCAGAGCTATTGGTTTATTTTTCACTTTTTTTTTTCTCTGTTTCAGTTTGCGTTGTTTCTGTTGCCTTATCTCCAGGTTAACTGATGCTTTCACTGGTAAAGTTCATTGAGCCTGTCAGTGCCATCCATTAGCTTTGTTACTGTGCTTTTCACTTTCAGCATTTTCATTTGATTCATATTTCTCTGATAAAACTATTCATCTGGTCTTGCATGTTGCCTACTTTTGTGTTTAGAGCTTTTCTTTGTTATGTTAAAATTCCCTGTCAGATAGCTCCATGTCTGCATCATATCTAAGTCTGGTTCTAATGATTGCCTTTCTTTGTGCCTCTTTCTTTCCTTTTCATATACCTCATATTATTTTTGGGAAAGCTGGATGTCTTATATATGATAGAAGAGACTGAGATAAATAGTTTTTAATCCCTGGAAATGGACACACCTTTCCTTTCATTAGGTCTTTAGTGTGGGGATTGGAGGTAATACTGTGAGCAGTTGGGCTGGTTTTCAGGGGTTTTGTTGCTATGGTTACCTTGGATGTTCCGAGGGCTTCACATTTCTTAGGGCTGCCTTGTGTTTAGGATGGGAGTTTGTTTGGAGAGCAGTGTCTGTTTGGTCTTCTCTTCCTATTTGCCTCAAAGAGGTTCTCTTTGTGCATTCTTACCTCCTCTCTCCGCAATATTCTTATTACCTGTTGGAACATTTTTCTTAATGATAAAGGACAGTGGAATGGAACATTCTCTATTGCTAAGATTAAATCTCAGTCCTAGGTAGAGTCTTGGGAGTATGGCTTTCTCAATTCCTCACTCACTTCCTTGGCTTTAATTTTGGGCCTGGTGTGTATTCTTACCCCCTTAACACAGGATTAAGCTTTTTTCTTCTTCTGTTTTCCTCCCCCAGCTGCAAAGAGTTTTCACTTGTGCCATAAGGTTGGTGTAATTATTACTCCTTCCCTTTCCCCAAAGTTTAAAACTTTTGTTCAGTAGGGGAGATGAGGGAAATAGTTGAGGTGTCCTGCTTCCCTTACATGACTGCTGTCCCCTCACCAGGTCTGTATCAAAATTGATAGTTCTTAAAACTTTTTCTTTTGTGTGTGTGAGCATCTTGTGGTGTTTGTAGAGAAACAAGGGCTGAAGGTATGCACTTTACCAATTTCTGTGATTCTCAGTGCTTTCATGCTATCTTCCCCATCCTGTGCTGGCCTTCACCAATTCAACAGTTATTCTCGCTGAATCTTACTTGTCTTCTGTTGCTTTTAACCCAGGTAAGTGAGTGCTTCCATTTCCTCTCTCTCAGTAGGTGCCTGTTTCTCCTCAAATTCTGGGCTGCTTATTTGTTCTACAACTAAAGTTCTCTGAAGATTTTAAAAAAATGTCATGAATTTGAAGCTACTTTAGCTCTTTTTTCATTGTAGGATTGGGAGTGTTATTCCTTCCAGCCTTGCCAGATAAAAGGCAAGACATCACGTGAGACTGGAATTTCGGAAAACAATGAGTAATTTTTTAGTATACCTCATACAAAATTTAAATTTAACTGGGTGTTCTATACTTCTGTTTGCTAAAGGTAGCAACCCTACTTTGAGCTCCCTGAATCATGGTACAGAAGTAGAAATTCCATCATTTGTGTGTGTGTGTGTGTGTGTGTGTGTGTGTGTGTATGTGTTTGTGTTTGTGTGTCATTCTTTCACAAGAGATTTTATGTATGAAGAACATTTTAAAACAAAAGACACTTTGAAAGTGGAGCTGAGGTGGCTCAGTGGGTTAAGCCTCTGCCTTCAGCTTGGATCATGATCTCAGGGTCGTGGGATTGAGCCCCTCATTGGGCTCTCTGCTCAGCGGGGAGCCTGCTTCCCTCCCCTATCCCCCACTTGCCTCTCTGCCTCCTTGTGATCTCTCTCTGTGTCAAATAAATAAATAAAATCTTTTTTTAAAAATGGAGCTGGAATAAAATCTAATTATGAATACAAAGGAATCAAGGAATTGTGACATTTGAGGTTTCAATGGAAGGACATTTCTTACTTTGGTTTTATTTTATTTTATTTTAATTTTATCTCCTTGCTGTCCTTCTGGTCATACTCTATAAGCTGAACTAAAATTTAGGTTGAGTGAATGTTTTCATTTTTCTCATTTATTCATCTACAATATGATATTTCTTACTTTGGGATTATGGAGTTCTCTGAGAAGCTGTTGATAGTTATGGATTTTCTCCTGAGAAAAATTTGTATGACATACCTGAGAAACGATTTTGTAACACTTTTCACTTATGATTTCTGAGGTTCTCATACCTTGTAAAGATCTTACACAAAATTTTCGATGAGTCAGAGAGGGAGGAATTTTTGAATGTTACCTCAACTTACTAATGTCATGTCAGACATACTGAGTTGTGCTTTCTATTAGAGAATATATGGCAGCACACTGATTACTGTGAGATGGGGACATATCTATCTTGTCAAGGAGATACTTATTTTAGAAAATAGTTTTATTTAGCCATTATCTGCATGAATCAATGACCTATCTGCATTTTTGTTTATTTCTGTGTTTGGCACAATTATCCATTACATGGAGTAGCATTTTTCTTGAACTTTCAAAGTACAGCAGACATACTGTGAAGCGAACTTGGATGATCCATCAGTGTAGACAGCCCTTTATTATTTTCAGTTGTGTTTCCTATTCTGGAAGTTTTTCAGAGTTCTGTTCCTATTTCCATATGTTCCACATAGACAGCTGTCCCCTTTCCATATATTTTAATCAACTAAAATGTAGTGGTGAAATGGGACAGGAGGATGTTATAGAAACACAAAGGTATAACCTCACTCCATAGTTCTTTAAATTTCTTTTTCTAGACTGTAGTTTAGAAAAATACAGTTGGTAGGCTGGCCTTGTTTTTATAAATAAAGTTTTATTAGAGCACAGCCACACTCATTAATTTATGTATTATCTCTGGCTATTTTCACTTTATAAAGGGAGAGTTGAATAATTGTGATGGAGACTATATGGCTCATAAACCATTTTTAGTGTCTGCCCCTTTAAGAAAGAGTTGGCTGTTTTAGACAAAGGACAAAGAAAGATAAGAGAACAAATTTATACATGACCACAAGCTGTTGTGTAACTCATTTAGTTTCACAGCAAGGTTGTTGCTATGTGAAAATTGCTTATTTATACTTAAATTCTTTAGAAGACCCCAAGTTGCCCTGAAAGGCTCAGAGGCGATTTCAATAGCCTCTTTAGGCTACTTTGGAAAATCTCCCCAATTTTCCCTTTTGCTTTCATCCCTCATTATTCTTGGGATAAAAACCAAGTAGAGTTGAGAACCAATCAACTTGGTATTGGGGATAAAAGAGTTATCCCAAAAGAGTTATCTTCCAGAACTGAGAGAGAGAGAATTAGAAGTTTTATCTCAGCACGAGATCAGGAAGGGAAAGAGAGAGCTATGTAATCCAAGAATAAATGCATTTTATTTGGGAGTCTCTTTTTTCATTCTTAGAAATTTTGCCAATGATTTTAAATGAAAATGAATTTTCTTTCTAAATTAGGAAATGCTGAGGGAGACACTAGATTTTTCTTCTTAAAAAATAGATCTGTGGAATTTCTTGAAAGGTCACTTGTAAAATGCTCTCTCACACACACAGACACAGACAGCTTTTGCAAAAAATATTATCTGGATTCTGGGGCAAAGACCATGGGGTTAGGATCTGGGATTTGACCTTCTTTCTGAACGGAGCTGTCAGACATTGTACAAGCTCTGTAGGAACCAGTGTTGTTTGGGATGCTATCTGAGATGAACTGGAGATCTTGGGGTTTAGTTGCAGTTGGTGCAGGTATCTGATTCTAGCAGGAATCAGAGGTGCTCTTTTACTCATATTTCTGTAAAATAACAAAACAGTTAACTGGGAACCAAACCCACACTGTGAAATCAGCTTAAACAAATGTATTTCCTAAGGAGTTCTCTGTTGGTGTATATGACAGGCTGAAGCATTGAAAGCATTTCAAGTTGAACAGCTACATCTTTTTTTTTTTTTAATATTTATTTATTTATTTTAGAGAGAGAAAGAGAGTATGAGTGGGGGGAGGAGCAAGAGAGAATCTTTTTTTTTTTAAGCTAATGGATATTCATATTTTTATTTTTTTAACATCTTAATTTAATTTTATTTTTTTCATGCTCCAAGATTCATTGTTTATGCACCACACAACAGCTACATCTTGATCCACGTATCCTGTGTATTTGAATTGTGACTGAGTATCCATACTGTTAGGGAGATGTCTGTCAGAGAGAATTTTGGGCTAAACAGGTTTTGTGATTGTGAGGTGGGAAATGGTATGAGTAAGAAAAGACAATGTGTAATATTAAGCCAAAGAAAGAATATGTGTTTACTAGAATATGCTGTTATGGAACCTGGACTGGATCCTGGCGGAGGAACCAAGCAGCACTAGGGGACTTTGGACGACTGGTGGCTTATTTAACACCAGTGGGCTCAGAGGAGGTTGTTCTCTAAAGGTCTGAGCCCTGAGTGCAAGCAGGGAGGGGAATTTATACCCTCCGGCATACTTGGTACCTTTGGCACGCATGGGTAACGGAGGAGGAAAGAACCCAGAAGGGCTTTGAGACAGCGACTGGAATTCCCTTGCTGGTTTGGTCGGCCATCTTAGAGTACAGTTTTTCCCTATCAATGCTAGAAACTTGCTCCAATTAATAGGAAACAGAAAGCCATCAATATCTTAGCCATTCTTTGACCTGGTTACACCATGCTAAAGGGAGACAAAGTACCTTAGCTTGGGTTCCCAGTACCCAACCAAAAACAGAGCCTGAGACAAGGGCTTGAGTGCAGATAGTTTATTTTGCAAAATAAACTTACTCTGATCAGAGGTTAGTAGGTGGGAGGGAAAGCCAAAGAAGGATGTGTAATTGAGTTGGTCTTTGCTGCACGCAACTGGTGCCTCAACACACTGGGCCTTCTGAGGATCTGTGTAGACTATTAGAATTGTCCATCTGTGCAACAGAGAGGGAAGATGTTTCTCCTGGCTCCTGTCCTTCATTGGTCAAAAGGCGCCCCACAAGGGTAGCAGAATTTATGCCTCTTTGGTATAAGGAATATTGGGGGCTGATTATTTTTTTGAAAAAGATTTTTATTTATTTATTTGAGAGAGAGAGAGAATGAGCAGAAGCAGGAGGAGTGTCAGGCAGAGGGAGAGGAAGAAGCAGCCTCCCCACTGAGCAGGGAGCCGAAGTGACTTGCTCCCAGGACCCTGAGATCAAGACTAGAGCTGAAGGCAGATGTTCAACCAACTGAGCCATGCAGGCTGATTATTTTGAGAAACTGCAAATGATTGAGATGTTTTGAAATAGGAGTAGGAATTACCATTTTGTAAGAGAAATCTACATCAGAAAGGGAGCATATACTTGGAAGAGAGCTATTGCCAGAGATAACTTTTTCATCTGAGAGACTTACCTGCATAGACGGGCAACCTTTGTTTATCAAACATTTCCTCTTTTCATTTTCCCCTCTGGAAGGTCCAGACTTATCCCTATCCTTAGTTTAAGGTGGTATATAAACATCAATCATTTGGCCACCTTTGGGATCTCATATATTTGTGGGATGAACATCATTATTTTTTTTTCATGCTTGCTTCAGCAGCACAAATACAAAAATTATTTTTCTGTTCTGTTAATCTGTCTTTTGTTATAAGGGAATCTTAGTCACAGAACCTAGAAGTGTAGAGGAAAATTGTTTTTTTTCCTCCCCTATACAGGTTTGCTCATGTGTAATGGCGAACAGCTTCTTGCAGGAGTCTTATACCTGTAGTGTCAGAATGTTCACGGCACAAAATGAGACACAAACCACAGCTAAGGTAAGCTGCTGTCAGCTCACAGCTGTGAAAAGCTGGTTGCCATAGCAGCAACTGGAATCAAGATGTTGGTGTAAGAATTTTAGGTGGGAAGTAGAAGTGTGTATTAGAGTTATACATTGTTGTGTAACAAGTTTCCCCAAAATGTAATGGCTTGAAACAATGGTACTTATTGCCATGTCTGTAGATCAGGAACCAGGTAGGGTGTAGCTCACTCCTCTGTTTCTTCACAGGCTGCAGTCAGGGTCTCAGATATAGTCATCTAAAAGCTGAACTTGAGAAAGATCTGCTTCCAAGCTCCTTCCCTTCATAGAATTCAGTTCCTTCCCAGGCTGCTCTAGTCTCTAGTTTATGATATGGTATGGTGGGGCATCAGGAGGCACATAAAGTAGCAGATAGGCCCTCACGTCATCTCCACTTCCTCAATCCCTTAATTTTTCAGTTCAGTTGTGGCTAAAAGTGGTTTCAAAGGTTTCTTTTTTTTATTACTATGTTCAGTTAAAGACTGAACATTTTTCTACTGTAAGCCATGCTGAATAGAAATGAGAGCTAATCTTACTCTCTAAAAATAATACTATACCATTATCTAAATATTGCCTTCTATATTGGAAGTATAATGGATTTTTTCTTTACACTTCCTTCTAATACTTACTTATTCTTCAAAGTTTATAATAAATTGAGCCAGAGATTTTTAAAAAATATATTTAACTTTAGTTGACACACAATGTTACATTAGTTTCAGGGGTACAGCTTAGTAATTTGACAAATTTGTACATAATGCGATGCTCAACACAAGTGTAGCTACCATCTGTTTCATTACCTTGCTATTACAGTGTCACTGACTGTATTCCTTATTCTGAGCCTTTTATTCCCGTGACTTATTCATTCCATAACTGCAAGCCTGTATCTGCCTCTCTCCTTCACCTATTTTGCCTGTCCCTCAATCCTGCTCCCCACTGGCAACCATCAATTTGTTCTCTGTATTTGTAGGACTGATTCTGCTTTTTGTTTGTTTATTCTTTTTTTTTTTAAATTCCACTTATAAGTGGAATCATCTGGTATTTGTCTTTCTCTGTCTTGTTAATTGCATTTTTTTTTAAGATCTTATTTATTTATTTGACAGAGAGAGAGATCACAAGTAGGCAGAGAGAGAGAGAAGCATGCTCCCCGCTGAGCAAAGAGCCCGATGCAGGGCTTGATCCCAGGACACCGAGATCATGACCTGAGCCGAAGGCAGCGGCTTAATCCACTGAGCCACCCAGGCGCCCCTGGTTAATTGCATTTTAGCATAATAACCTTTAGGTTCATCCATCTCTCAAATGACACGATCGCATTCTTTTTATGGCTGCATAATATCCCATTGTGTAAATATACCACATTTTCTTCAACTATTTAGGTTGCTTCCATATCTTGGTTATTGTAAATAGCGCAATAAACATAAATGCGTATACGTCTATATTTTTGAATTAGAATTTTCATTTTCTTTGGGCAAATACCCAATAGTGGAATTATTGGATCATGTGGTATTTCTATTTTTAATTTTTTGAGGAGCCTCCATACTCCTTTCCACAGTGGATGTATCAACTTACATTCCCACCAATAGTGCATGAAGGTTCCTTTTCCTCCACATCCTTGCTAACACTAGTTATTTCTTGTCATTTTGATTTTAAGATGGTATCTCTTTGTGGTTTTGATTTGCATTTTCCCTGATGATTGATGTTGAGGATCTTTTCATGTGTCTGTTGGCCTTCTGTATGTCTTCTTTTATTTTTTATTTTATTTTATTTTTTTTAATTTTTTTTATTTATTTGACAGAGAGAAAACATAGGTAGGCAGAGAGGCAGGCAGAGAGAGGGGAGGAAGCAGGTTCCCAGCTGAGCAGAGAGCCCGATGTGGGGCTCGATCCCAGGACCTGAGATCATCACCTGAGCCAAAGGCAGAGGCCCAACTCACTGAGCCACCCAGGTGCCCCTGTATGTCTTCTTTAAAAAAAAAAGTTCATTTAGTTCCTTAGTCCATTTTTTAATAGGATTGTTTGTGGTTTTTTGGTGTTGAGTTGCATAAGTTCTTTATATATTTTGGATATTAACCCCTTTATTGGATATGTAATTTGCAATCATCTTCTCCCATTCAGTAGGTTTTCTTTTTGTTTTATTGATGATTTCCTTTGCTGTACACATGCTTTTTATTTTTATACAGCCCCCATAATTTAATTTTGCTTTTTGTTTCCCTTGCTTTAGGATATATGTTGTTATGGCCAATATCAGAGAAATTACTGCCTATGTATGTTCTCTTCTAGAATTTTTATGGTTTCAAGTCTCACAGCTAGGTCTTTAACCCATTTTGAGTATATTTTTATGTATGGTATAAGAGAGTGGTCCAATTTCATTCTTTTATGTGTAGGTGTACAGTTTCCCCAGCACCATTTATTGAAAAGACTGTCTTTTCCCCACTGTGTATTGTTGTCTCCTTTGTCGTAGGTTAATTGACCATATAATTATGGGTTTATTTCTGGGGTCTCTGTTTTGTTCCATTGATCTGTGTGTTTATTTTTGTGCCACTACCATATTGTTTTGATTTCTACAGTTTTGCAGTATGTCTTGAAATCTGGGATTGTGATGCCTCTAGTTTTGTCCTTCTTTCTTGTTCAGAATTGCTTTGGTTGTTTGGAGTATTTTGGGGTTCCATACAAATTTTAGTATTACTTGTTTTGGTTTTGTGAAAATGGTATTGTTATTGATTCCATAGATTCCTTTGGGTAATACGGACATTTTAACAATATTAATTCTTACAGTCCATGAGCATGGAACATCTTTCCATTTGTTTGTGTCCTCTTTAATTTCTTTCACTGGTGTTTCATAACTTTAGAAATACAGGTCTTTCACTTCTTTGGTTAAGCTTATTCCTAGGTATTTTAATTTTTTTGTGCACTTGTAAATGGTATTGTTTTTTCAAATTTCTCTTTTTGCTACTTTGTTATTAGTGTACAGAAACACTGTCAATTGCTGGGTATTAATTTTGTATCCTGCCACTTTACTGAATTTATTACTTCTAGTAGTTTTGTGGTAGCTTCTTTAGGATTGTGTACATATAATATTATGTCATTTACAAATAGTGACAGTTTAACTACTTCTTTACCAATATGGATGCCTCTTATTTCTTTTTCTTGTCTGATTGCTGTGACTATCAGGACTTCTAGTACTACATTAACTAAAAGTGGCAAGGGTGGACATCCCTGTCTTGTTCCTCACCTTAACGGAAAAAGCTGTCAGTTTTTACCATTGAGTATGATGTTAACTGTGGGTTTTTTATATATGGGCTTTATTATGTTGAGGTATGTTTCCTCTAACTCTACTTTGTTGAGAGTTTTTATCATGAGTGGATGTTGAAACTTGACAAGTACTTTTTCAGCATTTGTTGAGATGATCATATGGTTTTTATCCTTTGTTTTGTTGATGTAATATATTACATTGATTGATTTGCAAATATTGGGCCATCCTTGTATCCCTGGAATAAATCCTACCTGATCATGGTGAATGATCTTTCTCATGTATTGTTGCATGTGATTTGCTACTATATTGTTGAGGATTTTTGCATCTATGTTCATCAGAGATACTGGCTTGTGGTTTTCTTTTTTGTGTGGTGTCGTTGTTTAGTTGAGGTATTAGGGTAATGCTGGCCTGGTAAAGTATATTTGGAAGTTTTCCTTCCTTTTCTATTTTTTGGAACAGTTTGAGGAAAATGGGTATTAACTCTTCTTCAAAAGTTTGGTGTAAGTTGCCTGTGAATCCTTCTGGTCCTAGACTTTTATTTTTTGGTAGTTTTTTTATTACTGATTCAAATTCATTACTTGTAATTGTTCTGTTCATATTTTCAACTTTTTCCTGGCTCAGTTTTGGAACTAGGAGTTTATCCATTTCTTCTGGGTTGTCCAGTTTGTTGGCATTTAATTTTTCATAATATTGTCTTATAATCTTTTGGATTGCTATAGTGTCTGTTTTTATTTCTTCTCTCTCATTTCTGATTTTATTTATTTGGGTCCTTTCTTTCTTTTTCTTGATGAACCTGGCTAAAAGTTTGTCATTTTTATTATCTTTTCAAGAACCAGCTCTTGGTTTCATTGATTTTTTTTTCCATTTATTTTTTTAGTCTCTATGTCATTTATTTTTGCTCTGAGCTTTACTATTTCCTTTCTTCTACTCACCTTGAGCTTTATTTTTTGTTTTTTTTTTTTTGTTTGTTTTTCTTTAGAGGTAACTTTAGATTATTTATTTGATCTTTTTCTTGTATTTTGAGGTAGGCCTATATTGCTATATAATTCCCTTTTAGGACTGCTTTTACAGTGTCCCAAAGATTTTAGATTGTTATGTTTTCATTTTCATTTGTCTCCATGTATTTTTCAAATTTCTTCTTTTGATTGCTTCATTGGCCCACTGGTTGTTTAGTATCATGTTTAATCTTCATGTGTTTGTGGGTTTTCTAGTTTTTGTCTTGTGATTTATTTCTGGTTTCATACCATTGTGATCAGAAAAGATGCATGATATGATTTCAATCTTCTTAATTTTATTGAGACTGGCTTTATGGCTGAATATATGATCTATTCTTAGCCAGAGATGGTTTATGATTCACCCAGCTGCCCCTTAGTTCTTGAAACAATGCTTGGGGGGAAAAAAGGATGCTAATCCCAAATGTCTCTAGGTATGGTTCTAGCAATAGGAGTCCCGTGCTGGGATTTGGCTCTTCAGAAAGAGTATCAGTTATTAGGACATGGAATATAGGAGTTTAAAAACCATTGATAAGGCCAGATGTTTGAACAATCTGCATTTGCTGGAATCTCTGTCTCCCACACTGTGGACAATTTACTTTTCCAAAGCAAATGTGACCATGCCCATACATCCTTTCGAAGCAATTGTTTTAGATCGAGTATATGAACATTAAATTGAATATGTTTTACTTATATGTACTCACAAAGAAAGATCTCCAAGATACATTGATAGAGGAAGTACATTACAAAATAATATACAGAAGATGATCTTATTCAGTTGAAAATAAATATTGAAAAACTCTGGGTGAATATACTAGTATGTTAATAATGGGGGTTGTAGTAAGTGAATTTTCACCTTTTCCTTTAACTATTCTAAAGCTTTTGAGATTTTTTAGGTTTTTAAATACTCAAATTAGAACAAAGACATAAATGAAAAATATCGTAGTTGCCTAAACATTTTTTAACAGATAAATCTCAACTTCTTCAGTCAGACACGAAACACACTTATTGATCGAGCTTCCACCAAACTGTGATCTTATCTCTCATAATAAGTTCTCTACAAAAGCCACATTTTAGACACAAGAACTATGTCTTAAAGATTCAGTTCCCTCTCTCCTGTTTACTAAATGAACTCCTATTTATCCTTTAAAGCCCATCCCAAAAGAAATTACCTCTCTGAAGCCACTTCTGATTTCCCAGCCATTATCCTCAGAACTCCTTGGGAATGTGGGGTTTTTTGGTTGTTGTTTTTAAGATTTATTATTTATTTATTTGTTGTTATTTTTAAGATTTATTATTTATTTATTTGAGAGAGAGATTGAGAGCGCAAGTAGGGGGAGGGACAGAAGGAGAGACAGAATCTTAAGCAGACTCCCCTCTGAGCTCGAAGCCTGTCTCATGACCCTGAGATCATGACCTGAGCCAAAACCAACAGTCAGATGCTTAACTGACTGAGCCGCTCAAGGGATCCAGAAATGTGTTTTTTATGGCCCTTATTCCATGCTATTTTAACTCTTCTATCTCTCTTCTTTTGGATGGTAAGCACAAGTATTCATATTTATTCTGTGTGTTCGCTCTATAATTGGGAACATAAATTCTCATATGTTTGTATGTTTGTGTATATGTTTGTATATATTTCTGTGCTACTATGTTAAGAGTTATTTAGCTGTAGTGATACAAATAAGGCTAAGTGACAAAACTATAAACTAAAAAGAATAAATATTTTTCTATACTTTTAAATTGTCTTTGTTGTTGGATTTGTTACCTGGAATTTGAAATACATTTCTAGAAGTAAGTTACATGAAAAAAGAGTAAGGGAGGGAGAAAATGGTAAAATTTAAAACCAAATAGCTTTACTTTATGATCCAAAGGTGATTTTAAAGTCTTACTGTACTCTGAAAATTCTTTTCATTTAACAATTCTGGTACATATATGTAAATATATATAGTTTAGATTATAGTTAATTTTCTCCTAAGACACTGAAGGCATAAAAGAGAGAGCTGGATTCTGTTTCACTAAACCAAGCTGACAGCTCTGGTCTGATCCCAGAATCTTAAGAACTACAATGAGGTAGAAGACAGCCTAACTTGCAGCTCAGACGATGAGTGAGTTTGCCAAGCTACATATTAACAGCAAGCTCCACTGGGTTTATAAACTGCCCAGACTTGGCACACCCTGGGTTCAGTTTTATTCTTAGTCTGTTAACACTTCTGTGTCATGTTTTAGAATAATCCAAAATATCATGCTTAATAAGAGCAATGCAGTCTATATAGTGGTTCGCTGGGAGATAGCAAATGACATGGGTATGTCCTTGTTTAATTATAGTTCTCCCCAAGGCATTACAAATGCTTCAGATACAGCAAATAGAAATTCAGAAATAGTGTCTACTCTAAATGTTAAGTAGTCCTTCTCTTAGGTAAAATTCATTGTTACTTCAACCTAAAGTCAGAATTGCTAACTTTTAGAACTCAAAATGTGTGAAGGCAGTCTGCAGTTTCACATGCTAAGCTTTAACAGAGTAAAGAGAAGTTTCTAATTTGGCCAGTGACTGCCAGTGCTACACAGTGGTTAATGGGGTCCTAATGTGGAGATGTATCAACCAAGACAAAGCAAGAATTAGAGGGAAATGAAGCAATTCCTCATTAACAACTAAGTGCCGATAAAAATGAAAAACCAAAATGAAAATGAATCAAAAGGAAATTGTCTGCCTATAAAAATTACTGGAGAAATATGGACTATCTGCTAAAGCATATTGCCATTTCTTTATCCTCAGATCTCCATTAAGAGTGAAAAATAGTTGAATTATACTAAAACTCCTCTTGGAAAATCTGAGTACCTTTGCTGGTTATTTTTTTACATACCAGCTTCCTCCCTAAGTCAGATCCACTTTTGGCTGTTCTCTGCTCTACTTTGGGCTGCAAAACAATCACCCCTAAGCCCCTGGTCTCCTTGATAAATGACCTTGGCCGATGACAGGCATAATAAGAAAGCAGCATAAGAAAGATAGGGCCTTTTTTCCTTGCATTGGGCTTACTTTGGGATTTTTTTTTCCCCCCCCTGGCATTGGGTGCACTCCTCTACCACTAGGGGTCCTCCTAAAAGGACCTCCCTCCCTGGCTCTCTATCTCATTTGACTTCCCAAATCTATTGTCTCTCCTGCTGCTTCAGGTCTGTGCCTGATAATAGATGGCTTCCTGTGTTGCTAGTTTTGGGGGGATTCCAACATCACTTTGGCTTCTAAGTCCTGCCTACATCTTTTATTAAAGTCTGTTTTATCATGTGAGTTGTATTTTCTTTCCCTATGGGAACTGAGTGATGCAGCTCTTTTCTGAGCCCTGAGAGGTAGTTAAAGTCACTACTAAATCATGAAGACACCTGATTTTGTGTCTTTAGATCCTCTTTCTTACACTCCTGCATATCAGTGTCAATTGTGGAAGAAAATATGCTGTGGATCGTAAATACTCCACTGCAGTTCTGATGAGTTCTAGTCATAGAGCTGCCCAGGTCACCAAACCATATGCCAGTCTTTCTTCTACGAGCTGATCTTATACACAAGGTAGTTAGGCAGTGTTCCTCTCAAGGGCTTGAGAAGGGCACTGTTGACTGTACAGATAGGGCCTATGATAGGAGGGTAGTGTTAGAAGAGATGGTGACACACTGTCCGAGGTGAGAAAAGTGGGTGATGAAAATTTTTTTCTCTCCCACATTGATACTTGAAAATTTAAGTGACCCCTCAGAGAGAGTATAAAATCTTACTGCTGGAGGCAGTAGAATTCACATAGTCCTGTGGTTTCACTTTATAGATAAGAAAACTGAAGGTCAGAGAAATTAAGGCTAAATAACTACTTAGCATAGAAGTAGGACTAGAACTTCAACTCCAAGTCTGTACAGATCTCCTCGTACTCACTACACTGTTCAATAAGACCTTGCTGTGTGCTATGGAATGGACAAAATAACATGTCAAAGTTAATTGTAAAAATAATTGATACTGATCAAGGGAAAAACAATTAGGAATTGGTCTCTATTTAAATCAATCATTGGATGCCAGAATTACCATGGGATAGGAGCTAAAACCTCAATTTTATAGTCTTATAAGTCTTTATTTTAAGATGGCTTCTGTTGAGGAAGAGAGGGAGAGGAGGAGAAACCATAGGGAGGAACATAGGTGAACTTCCTAAGAAATAAAACAAAATGTCTACATCTCACATATTATATTATCTCCTCTGTCAGTAGACATCAGTCATCTGTGATGGAACATGCTGAGTTTCTTCATGAAACCAGAGAGTCCTGGCTCATTCAGTATGGGATTAAAATACAAACTGATTTTTCAGTCATCCTTTAGTTTGAAGTGTGTACACCTACCCATAAGATTTCCTTTTTCATTTATTTAAGGTTTCCTGTCCATTTGTGGAAATTTTAAACCTACTTTCCATTATAACATAGATTCCCTTAAAGTCTGAGCTGTGGTGATTAGTTCAGGGTTTTGGAGTCAGACAGCCTGGACTTATGCACTCCCTCCGACATTTCTACTAACCACGTGATTTTGGGAAAATACCAAGTCTATCTGAGCCTCAGGTGCCTGCCTGAGGATGATCATAGCAGTACCTACTTTTTAAGGATGTTGATGTTAGTTTTTTTTTAAACTAGATTTTTAAAAATATAGTCCTTATTACAATGCCTGGAGAACAGTACATGTGAGAATAATGATTTGTAACTACAGTCTTCCCTCCCCTCTCTTAAAAGTTTCCCAGTTAATAAGAAAAAAAAAGTGAAATCCTTGCTGTAGAAACTGTATTTCATTACAGATATCTAGGTACAGATACAGAGACTGTTGGTGATACAAGGGTTCTCCTTGCTGTAGAAATCGTATTTCATTACAGATATCTAGATAGAGGTATCTAGCTCAGAGAATTAATTACTGATGATTTAACCTGAATTGTATACTTCTACACAAGTTATAATAGTAGTTAAAGGGCAGAGTTACCTATTTAAATATAACATTTTTTTTTATTATATCAAAAAACAAAGAGTCCATTGAAAATGTTATCCAGAGGAAATTACCTTTACCTCCTGCAGCTATGGAATTTTTTTTCCTTTTTGTTTTGTTTTATTTTGTTTTTCCTGAAACAAATTCTGTGGTTTAGTTTATTTTCATCTTGTATTGAAAGTTTTAAAGGCTAAGAAGAAAATTGCCCAAAAAGGAAAATATTGGCCTGGAAGATTGAAGTGCATATTTGCATAATTCAGACTATATTCTTTCTCTCTTCCCTCTACATCCAGTAATTGAATAAAAGTTCTGGTTTTTTGTTGTTGTTGTTTGTTTTGTTTTTTTGGTAAATGTTCAACATATGATTTTGTTTTTTTACTTACACTAGACTAGATAAAACCAACACAAGACATAACTAATATAACTAAAGCCATTTCAAATGTAATTTCCAATAGTTACCAGTTACCATGGAAGTTTAAAGAATCAATTTTGAGCTACCCTTTCTAAAAATATTGACCATACTCTCATTTGTTAGCCATAATGATCAATTTCATAAACACTAGCAGTAACATAGCATTTTAATTTCATTTTGGCTTATGTTGACTTCAACATGAGCCATTTGTTTGGGCTCCTGCAACAGAAGTTCCATGTGTAATCTCTAACCAGACTGGCCTCTTCCAGTTGGTCAAATCACCAAGTCAGTTCATCATTCATTCCCAAGGCCTCTCATGAGTCTCCCACTATGTTTTTTCAGTTCTGACTTCACCCTCATTCCTATTTCTAAGTTTGTACATGTCAACATATAACATCTCTATTATATCTTTACATATTAATGATAAATACTCTTCCCCATTGAAGGCAAGCATGGAATTATTAGCAGTTGCCTTCATGTAAGAGCTAAACTTTCTCCTCAGTTTCTGCCAATGGTGTTTGAACCCTTTGTATCACCAACAGTTTCAGCAAGGATTAGGTTCCATTACCAAGAAGAAAATATTCAAACAATAGTGGCTCCAAATGTCCAGGAAGACATTTGCTGGCTTGGTTCAGCACCTCTAGGATGTCTTGGCTCAGACTTCTAAGATCCTCTTTGTTTTCACATCATGAATCCAAGATGCATGCTGGAGATCCTGTGATAATTTTCATTTCCTGGCAAAATTGTTTTATCCAAAAGGCCACTCAGTACCTTCTGCCTATATCTCATTGGCCACCTTATCTGTAAGGGAGGCAGGAAAATAAACTATTTGTAAGAAAAAAAGAAGGGAAGAATCGGTATTAGTTTGGATAGTGCTTCTACCACCCCCATTCAGTCTTAGTTGATGGTAATTCTTCTATTTCCACCTTCGACAGATATTAGAATTCTGCCAGAGCCCTTACTCAAAATAATTTCCATATTTTCCATTATTCTTATATATTTATTTTCTTACTAAAATCTACTGCCCATGTTTATAAGTGATGTTATCCTCAAAACTTTCAAAAACAAAACAAAAATAGAACTTTGGTGTAAAGGGGGCAGGGTCAAACATGTTGTTTAGTCACAAATGAAGCATAAATTGATAGGGGGACGAAATGCATCCGCTGTAGTGGATATCATGTGTGCGGTTGGAAATGAGTGATTAATATGGATACAACAGGTTGCTCCGCCAGAGCCCCCAGAAGTCTCCTTAGGGTAGGTGGTGGGCGGGGAGGGGACTATTGTAACTGCTTGTGTCTGTTTTCCCTTTTGCTGCTTCTGATCTGACCCTGTTTGTGTTTTGGGTTAGCCTGGCTTTTGTGTGTCTGGTGAAGCAGGCTGTAATTCCCGAGCTCCATAGAAGGACTGGATCTCTCTCAAGTTGTTAAATTCAATCCAGTGTGTATATATCCACAAAGAAGCCAAAACTAATTACAAATTAACAACAAAAAGATTTAAATAATCTCTAAGGGTCAGAGAATAGCATCACATACTTAAAAATTCACTGTATGATACAGCTTTGGGAAGTCCAGGTGAAATGGGAACTAGGTTCTTAGCATCAGGAAAACTGAGCTGCCTGGATGTAATTAGATGCAGCATTTGCCATGCCGGTTTTATGTACACAGAGAGCTATGTGTAATGCTCACTGAGCCTGTGATAGGACAAACATTCGCCTTATACAATAATTTATAGCTTTTAAAATCTGTAGCAGTTGGAGCTCTCGTGCCGTTGTTGGCAATGTCCTGATCCACGAAACAGTCAACTGTGTCATGATGGGGCATACAGTTCTGTGCTTACTTGGAAATCTTAGGGACCTTTCAGGGGCTTGCCTTTTGATGTCTCTCTATTACTTCCATGAAATAACATACTTTCCTATCTAGATATGGAAATACTTTCCTATCTGGAGTTCTGTGGCCAACCTCTGAGTCATCTGTTCCACAGGCCACTGCAGTTCAGTGAACATCATTGTGCTTTCGGGAGAAGGTAACATTCCGGTCCTCAAGAAGCTCTCAATAGAAAGGAAGTGGCACTGGCCATCTTTCCCACACGTGCATGACTCTAGATCTCTGAGTAGCCTCTTTTTTTAGGTGACAGCTTTTTGAGATGGCAGGTATTTTTACTTAGAAAACGTAACTGTCACTAAAAGTTAACATGTTTTAAACTGTTTGTAGCACGTGAAAAGATGTTCAACATTGTTAGCCATTAGGGAAATGCAAATTAAATGCACATTAAAACCTGAACACACTAGAAAAATCAACAGCTTCTGTTAGACCTGTCAGAGACAAGAGATCCTAGGAAAAAGTGCTGCCCGCCAATAATGGAGAGACAGACAAGCAGGTACTGAACTGATTGGCCGATGGCTGGAGGCTCACTGCGGGCAAGTCTGAGAGTTAAAAACTCTGCTGCAGCCCATTGGAGGGGTGCCCCAATGCTTGTATGAGATTTCCTTCCAGTTTCTCACAGTGTGTATCAGAGAAAAATCCCCTCATGCTTCTGGCAGAAGAAGGGGGAAAGTCACCATTTTGCATAGCCAGAGCATTCTGTTCTTAACAAAGCTTGTCCTCAGGAGAGACTGTTTTCAGAGCCTAACCTGCTGAGATTTTATCGGAGCCTATAAACCTAGGTGACTTTGGTTGTGCAATGGCTCTTCAGGTACAGTACCAAAAACATGAGCCATGAAAGACATAAATTGATAAGCTAGGCTTCTGCTCTGTGAAAGACAGTATTAGGGAGATGACCAAATAAGCCACCGACTGGGAAAGAAATATTTGCAAAAGACAGATCTGAAAAAGAATTTTTATCCAAAGTATACAAAGAACTCTTAAAACTTAGCAAGAAGGAAACCAAAAAGGGACAAAAAATAGCCCTTAACAGAAGCCTCACCAAAGATATACAAATAGTAAATAAGCATATGAAAAGACACTCCAGGCCATGTGTCATCAGGGAAATGCAAGTTCAAAGAGTGAAATACCACCACACACCCCTTAGGGTGGCCAGAGTCCCCAACACTGACAAATGCGAGTGAGGATGTGGAACAGCAGAAACTCTCATTTGTTACCGATGGGAATGAAAAATGGCACAGCGACTTTGAAAGACAGTCTGGTGGTTTCTTGCCATATGATCCAACCATCTTACTCCTTGGCATTTACCAAAATGAGTTGAAAAGTTATGTCTACAAAGAAACTTGCGCATGGATATTTATAGTAGCTTTATTCGTAATTGCCAAAATTTAGAAGCAATCAAGATGTCCTTTTATAGGGGAATGGATAAATAAACTGTGGTACATCCGGAAAATGAAATATAAATCTGTGCTAAAAAGAAATAAGCTATCCAAAAAAAAAAAAGCTTCCAAGCCATGAAAAGACATGGAGGAAACTTAAAATGCATGTTTCTAAGTGAAAGAAGCTGAACTGAAAAGTCTACACACTGTATGTATGATTCCAAGTATATGACATTGTGGAAAAGGCAAAATGATAATGACAGTAAAAAGATGAGTGGTTGCCAGGGCTTAGGGAAAGGAAGAGATGTATAGGCAGAGTACAAGGACCTTTAGGGCCCTGAAACTATTCTGTTTCATGATACGTTTGCTAAAACCCTAGAATGTGTAACATCAAGAGTGAACTGTAGGGCGCCTGGGTGGCTCGGTGGGTTAAGCCGCTGCCTTCGGCTCAGGTCATGATCTCAGGGTTCTGGGATGGAGCCCCGTGTCCAGCTCGAGTCTGTTTCTCCCTCTGGCTCTCCCGCTTACGCTTGCTTGCATGCGCGCTCTCTCTCTCAAATAAATAAAATCTTTTAAAAAATTCAGTTTAGAAGTTTGTATCCTGTAACTCTTCTGTGCTGCTTGCTGATACAAGCACTGACTACTTAAAAAAAAAAAAAAAAAGGGGGCGCCTGAGTGGCTCAGTGGGTTAAGCCGCTGCCTTCGGCTCAGGTCATGATCTCAGGGTCCTGGGATCGAGCCCCGCATCGGGCTCTCTGCTCAGCGGGGAGCCTGCTTCCCTTCCTCTCTCTCTCTGCCTGCCTCTCTGCCTACTTGTGATCTCTGTCAAATAAATAAATAAAATCTAAAAAGAAAAAAAAAGAGTGAACTGTAATGCAGTCTGTGGACTTCGGGTGATAAGGATGTGCCTGTGTAGATTCATCAGTTGTAACAATTGTACCGCTGTGGATCAGAGTGTCTACAGTGGGAGGCTGTGTGTACGTAGGGACAAGGGGTATGTGGGATCTGTACTTTCCATTCACTTATGCTGTGAACCTAAAACTTCTCTAAAAATACAGCTTACTAATTAGAAAAATCCCAGAGGGGAATATCACCACACACCTATCAGAATGGCGAAAAAAAAAAAAAAACGACAACACTACATATTTTCAAGAATGTGAAAAAAATGAAAAAAAAAAAAAGAATGTCAAAAAACTGGATCACTTATACATTGCTGATGGGGATGTAAAATGATGCAGTCATTCTGGAAAACACTGTGGTAGTTTCTTCATAAAGCAAATAGGTAATTACCATATAATCCACCAGTTGCGTTTTGCTCTCTTGTCTGTTTATAACAAAGAAATAAGACAGGTTTATACGGGAACCTGTACACAATGATTACAGCAGCTTTACTCCTCACAGCCTCAAATTGGAAACAACTCAGATGTTTTACAGTGGGCGATTAGTTACACATACCGTGGTAGATCCGTAACATGGAATATTACCCAGTAAGAGTACCAAGAATAAGATGTTGATATAAGCAGTAACCTGGATGAATATCAAGAGAATTAGGCTGAATGAAAAGGCCTATCCCAGAAGTTTATCTGTTGTATAATACCGTTTATGTAACATTCATGAATGAAGAACACATTAGCAGTTGTCAGGGGTTGAGGAGGGCATGGAGCATGAGGGAAGAGTATGCAGCTATAAAAGTACAGCAGGAGGGACTTAAGAAAATGTCCCGTGTTTGACTCTATCAGTGTCAGGATCCTGGTTGTGATTCTTTACTGTAGTTTTGTAAGACATTATCATTGGAGGGGGTGCTAGAGACATAGTACACAGGCTCTCTCTGTGCTAGTGAATCTATAATTGTGTTAAAATAAAAAGGCTTAATGAAATAATGTAAGACAAAAAAAGATGATTAAAACTTCCCAATTTGTTTCTTAAAAAACAATAACAAAACCCCACTGCTGTCCTCAGGGGCTATTTGGCTTTCTTTCTACTCCAAAGACTCCAGGCTTTCCTATGTGAATTTTTGGAATCTAGTTATCAGAGGAAAGGAGAGGAAGCAGGATGAGGGAGATGAGAAAAAATAAAATAAAATAAAATAAAAAGGAAATCACTTAAATGTCTAGCATGTTGATTAAATAGATCATGATCCATTCATGCAAGAAATGCAACTATTACAAGGTCAGCTATGAAAGAATACTTACTCGTTGGGGAAGTGCATGTCTTAGTCCGTTAAAACAGAACTAAAATACATCAGTATTGTCAAATACTTATTAGTATTCACAAATTCATTCAACAGATCTTGCATATTCAACAAAAAATACCCTAAGCCTACCTGCTCCACGTGTTGGGGATAGAAAAGTGAGCAAAAAAGCTCCCTTATAGCACTCACAGTATATTGATACATGAATTTCTTGCCCTTTTCTTTCCTTTAGCATCATTATATTCAGATTTCCAATAAGTATTTATTGAGTACTACTTCTGTGCTCAGTACTCTGAACAGTTTCATATGGGATTCCACGGACATATTTTATGTAGTTTGTGACCTTAAAGTGATGATAATTTGGGTGGAGTTTAAGATGCATGAACGCATAATAAAAATCAGAGGACAGTAGAATATAAGGTCTATTTCTGCATTGTTATAAGTGTTCACATCTGAGACATCACTCTGGATGGGCGTGGGGAATGGTCAGTCCTTCTGGGTGTGCCCAGACACCTCACAGGTCAGTGATGGTAAAGGGAAACAGAATCTCCCACCGTTGACTCTTGGCCTGGGTTTCTCTCTATAGCCAACGCCTCACTGATTCTTCAAAACCAGTTTTATTGTTTGAGCCATCTTTGCTGTAACCATGCCCCTCCTAGCTGACACTCGTGTTTCATTTCAGTGTAGTCTGTGCACTTTCTGAATTTGAATTGGCGGTGTCCGAACCCAGCTTCCCTGCAGCAATCTTTACTCCCTTTCCAAAAGAATTGGTAAAAAGCGTTTGACCCCTTTTATGTGTTAGTGACCCATTGAGCACATTAAAACCCTCTCAGTAAGTAAACCTGAGGACAGCCCTGGAATTCTTTTCCCAGCACTGATTCTCTAGAGGCTGATAAAGACATTCCCCGAAGCAGTTATGACAGCCTGGAGAGGCACAAGCTTGGAGAAAGATGTGTTTCCACAGTGGTATATGAAAGGGAAGTCTTTCATTCAAGGTTGCAGAAAATGGCACATGGAGGCAAGAGTGTAGGACACCCTGCTGATAATGCCATTAAAAATCCTTGGTATAGACTTTCAGAAATAGAGCATTACTGCTTGGCACAGGCATCACTATACATTGGAGAGAAAAAGATGACATATTTCATTATATAGTCTCTATGTATCCTTTCTATTTAGGGGATTAAGGGACATTTGCCTCCACCTCTATTAAGCACTGCATGAACTAAGGCCTTCTCATTAGCAAAAGGAGACATGGTTTCTTTCTATTGGCTCTCAGGACCCTAAGCACTTTCACATACTTCCGCAACTTACGATTCCATGAAGACCATAATTTGTTGGACATTGTTCAGTGAATGGTGGAAATTGTTTGCAATGAGTCTCACTCAGCAACTTGGAGGGAACCGCTCTGTGTTCTGTTTTGTCCTAGTCTATGGAATAAGCCTTAATAAAATTCACATGCCTAAGAACTGTGGTTGCCTGTGAAACTGTTTCATCCAACAATGAAATATTTGGATTGGCTGATGTGGACTACCAGCTGGCTAAACACTGGTAAAGCTGGGTGTATTGAAGTGGCGTCATTAGTAGAAGTTGGCATGCAGTTCACCGAGATACAACACTATAACAAGACCATGTCTAGCAAATAATGGGAAATATTGTAAGAGGGAAGGTGAAGCCTCAAGCCTGCAATATTTATAAAGTGCTTTTCAATTGCAAATGGGTTTTCTAAAGAGTCGTTTTTCTCCCTTTCAAAAGTTTACTTGTATATCCAACATCATGACACCCTGATATAAAAGTAAAATGTTCCTTTAAGGAAACAATGGTGGTTTGTTAGGGGCCCCAGACCAAATTTCCCAAGAGACCATCTTACTGTTATTGTTTAAGTCATATTGACCTGGGGCTCAGAAAATGCAATCTCAGCAGCAGGCTTTATTCTCTTTACATGTTCGCTGTCTCCCATGACAAGCCTTTAGGGTTACAAAAAAATGTACATTGAAAACTCTCATTGTTTGTTTTTCCTGAAGTTCCCTATAAAATGTCAGTATCTTTGAAGGGGTTCTCCTTGAATTGAACTCCTGAGGTTGGAGATTTACCAGGTTGATTTAGGAGTTTGAGATCCTGCAGCGTTTCCATAAAATGAGGATTTACAGTTCATAAATATACTGACAAAAGTGTGAAGATACATTTTTGTTCTTGAAAAACTATTGGAACAAAGGTACTTTTCATAAAAAAGCCCAAGCACTGCCATTTTCTTCAGACAAAAATCTATTCTGGCTATGTGAAGTGGATTTTCTTGCCAACTATTTAAGATGGTCTCCCCCCCCCGCACCTTCTACCCCACCCCCACCCACTCCACCATCCACCACTTCCTCCTGAAGGTGCTCAGATGGAGAGAGGAATTGAATTCTAGGACAGTTAACCAGTGACAAGCATAAGGAAATGAAAGGAAAATGTGTGGTAAGGTAGTGCACATTCCTTCTATTTGCCTCATCCCTGCCTGGGTTCAGCTTCCAGATCACTACAGTCTGGTTCTGATATTTATTCTCAGATGGTTAGCTACGTTTTTTGTTTTTTGCTTTTTTTTTTCACATACAGCAGCAAATGACTTGGTTATTAATTGGCATTAAATTGTCTTCTCTATTTGAGGAAAGAAAAATATGCCATGTTCTGGCCTTACACAGTGTTATTATAGGGAACAGTAAGGAAATTGTGTCACTAATGGATCTTCTCAATAGATGATAGAAGTGGTGTGAGACTGGTACTTGCATAGTTCTGTGGGAAAAGGCCTGGGTTGAATAATAGCAACGGATTCACGAGCCTGGAGAAAGTCTCTGGACTTTCTTTCAATTTAGTTGTAAATTGAATTGACATGGTTTCCAAACTGAGGATAAATGTCGGCGCTTACCTTAAGGTTAAAGAAAGGACAGCCTTCCTTTCTTTATCCCAATTTGCTTATTTTATCCCAGTTCTCCATTATGATGTGATTAAACATTTTGCTCCATAAATTTTTAATAACCCAGAAGGAGAGAGGATGTGTTGTGCCCTCCACCCCCTTGATACTGAACTTTGAATGTGAGAAACTATGTTCCAGTCCTGGATTCACCACTGACGATAATTTATTGTTCAAGCTGGGACACTTTGAGAGTAAAAGATTGCTATTAATACTTTTTACCAGGAGAAAAGGCATAAACCAAGACTGTCCTTGGAAAACTGGGATACATGGTCATTCTACCACTTATTTTGTATTTGGGCAAACTAATCCATCTCCTTAAGGGTCTATCTAGTTCCTTACCTGTAAGAGGGAAATAATAATATAAGAGGGGAATAACAAGTTCTTTATGTTATAGGATTATTTTAAGAATATAATGAAATAATATATGTGCAAGTGCTTTGTGAACTCTGAGGTATGAAGCCATATACGATGCAAGTGAAATCATGATAATATATTCTGTCAGCTGTGGCTGGAAAAAACTCTCAGAGAAATATCTCTGTATGTCTTCTGGAATGAGAGCAGAGATTTGAAAGCAACAATTGAGGATATAAAGCCAGATAAAATTGGGTTTTCTAAGGGAATATTGAAGGAACCAAATTAAGATGTGCTATTTTTGATAGTCTTTTCCTTTAAACCAATGTAATTTTTTAACAAGAAGTAGACCCTAATGTGAGAAGAGGATTGTGTTTGGGGAAATATTAGGAAATGTTGAGGATCCTGATGACACAGTTAGACAAGGCTGTATCTTTCTATATTTAGAATCTGACCTAAAATATAATAGTCTGACATTTTGGAAAATTAACTTTGCTGGAAATTAAAACTCAAGGACTCCTAGTCCTTCTCATGGTGTGATTTGATGGGGTTTTTTTTTTGCCTATTTTTGCTGATACAGCCTCAGGCTCTCTATCCCATTGTGGGTTTTTTTTTTTTTTTTCTTTTTTTTTCAGAGTGAGAAGGAATCAGGATGACTTTTGTACAGCTCCTACTCACAAGCTGACAACTGTGCTCATGGTCCATGTAGCCCAAACCCCCTCAGCCATCTGCTCAGCCTACTGGCATAGGTCTCCATTAAGCAACTGGAAGCTGGTCATTAACGAATACCTTCTGTTGGCTTACATGACCATGACTAAGAAACTTCGACTGGCAATTTGAGGTCATACAAGACACTTGACTTTTGTATGTTTTTGTGAGAAATTCAACTCATAGGCACTGCCATATAAGCACTATATATGTGTTGATCAAATAATACTAATGCAAGGTCATAGACAAGTATATACAAATAAGGAGGTCATTTATTTATTTTTGCCAAATAAGGAGGTTCTAGCTGTGTAAGCAACCCTTTAAATTGCCCAGTAGTATATTGTAACATCTTTTAAGTAGGAAATGGGGCTAGTGAAGTGATCAACAAAAATTTGTGTTCCTTCTCCTTGGAAAGAGCTGAATCCTAGGAAGCTGCTGCCAACCTAGGATCTTGATTTTCTGCCAAACCTGGCATAGGTAGAGACTAGTCTCTAGTTCTTGACCATAAAACATGATTGGATGTGAAGGTACTTTTCCTCCAGTCTCATCCCCACATAATGGTTGAATCAGAATATTTACAAGATTCTGGAGGAGGGAGAGTCCACAAAGTGAAAAGAGCCTGATCCTGAATAATGATATGGAAGGCAACTAGCCAAGGAAATTAACGTGAGTGAGAAATACAGCTCTGTTGTGTTAAGATTTGAGGGATTATCTATTAGTGAAGCTGGTGTGATCTTAAGTAATACAGCTAGGTACTAGGATTTTATTTGTAGTTAATTTGTTTCACAAAATATTTGTGGTAACCTACAAAATTACAGAAATTTAAATAGCAAAAAAAGAAATAGAAATGGGAAAATATAAATTAGCATATTAGAATAAGCCTAGGTCAATGGCAATTTAGAGCAGATATATTCAGGCTATACATAATTATAAAGTTGAGCCACAAATTTGGCTTTTGACTTAGAAACTAAAGGAATACTAAAAATCAATTTTAAAGGTACATGAATCCTATTGTTCATAAGGAGAAAGCACACTAGTTTCTTAAGCAAGACAAAAAATGTTCTGATACTTCAATTTGGAAAAAAAAAATTGGTGGAGTATCATATAGGGAATACTGAGTAATAATGTACTCAACCACATCTCTTAGTAATATAAATGGGGAAATTTGTAGACAAGTTTCTTATAAACTATTGGCATCCACCTCCAAGGGCAGCTTGTCAATGTGATTCTGGTAATGGCAACTCATTACAGAGATAAATAAGACATAGAACTTGAACCAGAGAAACTCAATTTCAAGTGGGAAAGAAATATATGTCACACAGTAAATGACAATACAGAGTGATAAATACTGGGAGAAAAATGTTAATCAGCATGTTCTAGACAGTTCACAAGATTTTCTTTCTTTCCTAGAAGCTTCAAAGAGTAGCAGCCATGTTTTTCTTGGTTCTGTTTGTTTTGTTTTCCAAGATAAGAATATGGGACTTTCTAGACATGGAGTTACTCCTATGGCTATAACTCAAAAATCTCTGCTCCCTGACTGTGGAAACAGCACTGAGGGAACATGAGGAGAGGAAGGCAGAGGCTGCAGAAAGGTATGGGCTTTGGATTACGAAACTCTGGGGCTGAATTCCAGCTCTCAAATTTATTCGCTGCCTCACCTTGGACAAGTTACTTCCTATCTCTCAGCCATATTTTGCCATAAAATAAGGTAATGATTTCTAACTCAAAGATAATGTATGTGGAGAGTCTGATAGTTTATCTAATCACAAATATATCCAGTCATTTAAAATGCTTCTCAGGATAAAAGATGATAAACTAAGCTTTACTTAAATATTTTCCCAAATCCTGCTTTAGACTTCTTTTTAGAGTAGTACTTCTTTGCATCCCTTGAATCTCTGCATGTATCCTTTGGTCAGTTCAAACCTAACAAGTGTTTCTCCAACTGCATTCTTCTGATCAGTTGCATAAAAATTTTTGGAAGGATTTCTGTTGACCCTTTCTCTTGCACTTCACTCTGTATTACTAAATCAGAATGTTTAGGGAGGGGCAGGGAATCTGCATTTTAAACAAATTCTCCCGGGAATTTTATGAACATTGAAGTTTGAGAACCATTGCCTTAACCATCTAGATTTGAACTACTTTAGTGAGAATGGCAACTGGCATTATAAACCTTAAGATATGACAATACTTTAAATAACAAAAGAAGGATCATTGTATATTCACTGCATTTTTTCTTTCTCTTTCTTCCTTCTTTTCTTCTTTCTTTCTTTCTTTCTTTCTTTCTTTCTTTCTTTCTTTCTTTCTTTCTTTCTTCTTTCTTTCTGCATGTGTTTTAGGGCATTGTGGCAGACCTTTATTTTAAAATCCCCCCTTACTGAATTTAAAATTTTTGTTATCATTTAACTGTAGTAGACCCACAATGTTATATTAGTTTCAGGTACACAACATAATGATTCAACAATTCTATACATTACCCAGTGCACATCAGGCTAAGTATAGTTATAATCTGTCACCCTATAATGGTATTAAAATATTACTTAATATATTCCCTATGCTTTACTTTTCATCTCTGTGGTTTATTTTATAACTGGAATTTTATACTTCTAAATTCCCTTCACCTAGTTTGCCCATCTCTTCCCACCCTGGTCCCACTCTGGCAACTACCAGTTTGTTCTCTGTTTTTATATTTTATTGATAAGTCTGTTTGTTTTAATTTTTTTATTCATTTATTTTGTTTTTCAGTTTTCAAATATAAGTGAAATCATGTGGTATTTGTTCTCTGACTTTCATTTAGCATAATACCCTCTTAGTCCATCCATGTTATTACAAATGGCAGATCTCATTATTTTTTATGGCTGAGTAATATGCCATTATATATGTATATACATATATACATATCCCATCTTTACCCATTCATCTATTGGGTAGGTTGCTTCTGTGTCTTGGCTGTTGTGAATAATGCTGCAATAAATACGGGGGTGCATATATCTTTTCAAATTAGTGTCTTCATTTTCTTTGAGTAAATACCTAGTAGATACTCACCCTTTTGTTTGAAGGTAGGAAATTTCTTTTCCCGTATTTTTTAATATTGGTATTAAGTATAAGATATTAGAATATAAACAGTGATATAATAAACAGTCATGAGAAGAACTGATGATTACAAACAATTGAATTTTCAAAAATATTAATTTGAGGGATGCATGGAGATTATCATACGTACATAATCTTCATAAGTTTATGTCATTCAATTTACTTTTTTTAGTCCACATTTTTAGCCTTCCTTCTTTCTTGGCTAAGTCTCCAGTACCTATTAGAAGCAACAGTAGGCTCCTTTTCTTGATCCCATGTGTAGTTAATTCTTACCATTTACACTGGTGATTATACTCCGTTTACTAGGTGAGAGGACCTGTCCTTAGAAAGAAAAATTTTAAGACTTGACGCTGCGGATGAAAGAAATCATTGTATGTCTCAACCACTCTGCTGCTCCTGGCCTCATGAACCAATTTTTGATCACTCCTGTATTTGCTAACAGAGTTACTTCAGCTATGGATTCATAATCCATCTCTGAACTATTCTTCATCACCATTCTACACATGATGAACAAGTCTGGTAAACCCAGTGCTGAGTTATATTGAGTTACAGAACTTCTTGTCACAAAACATATAGTCAAGAAAACAATGAGACTGAATTTGTAAAGTACTAAAGTATTTGAACCTAGAACTGTAAACCCACTAAAAACATCCTTTAAAAATGAAGGCCAAATAAAGACTTTTCAGTCCAATCAAATCTGAGAAAATTCATATCAAATAGACCTACTCTAATAAAATATGTTAAAGGAATTTTTTTCAGGGAAAAGGAAAATGATGCCAGATGAAACCTTGGATCATCACTAAGAAGTAAAGGGCAACAGAAATAGTAACTATGTATGTATGTTTTAAGATAGTTTACTTCTCATTTTTGATCTTGTTAAAAAGCAATTGACTATATAAAGCAAAAATAATAGTGTTTTTCAAGGTTTATAATATATAGAATTGAAATATCGGTTGGAAGTATACTGTTACGACTTTCTCACAGTATACAGAAAGTGATATATTATTGCAATGTAGACTGTGATATGTTAGAGAAGTATACTATAAGGCTTAAAGAAACTGCCAACATAGCACAACAAAAAACTATAGCTAAGATAGTCAACAAAAGATTTGAAATAATATGATAAAATACTCAATACAAAGGAAGACAGAAAAGACAGAAAAAAAGAACAAAGAGGTTATGGGATTAAATATATATCAAAAACAAAGATGGTAGATTAAAACTTAACCATATTGATAGCTGTGTTAAATGAAAATAGCCCACATCCCCCTAGTAGATGGCAGATTGTCCTTTTGGGGTTGGGGGGAAGCAAGATCCAATGATATGCTGTTTAAAAGAATTCTACTTTATAAATAAAGACACATTTTAAAAGTAAATGGATGGAAAAGGACTATGCAAAAATTAAAAAAAAACTAACGGCTAGGCTATACGAATTTTAGACAAAATAGAATTTAGAACAAGAAATAGTACCAAAGATAAATAGAGACATTTCATAATAAATAGGTCAGTGTATCAAGAAGGAATAACAATCCTAAAATTATGTGCACCAATTGAAAGAATGTCAAGTTTCATGGACTAAAACCTGGTAACACTGAAAACAGAAATAGGAAAATCCCAATTATAGTTAGAAATTTCAACATTTCTGGGGCGCCTGGGTGGCTCAGTGGGTTAAGCCGCTGCCTTCGGCTCAGGTCATGATCTCAGGGTCCTGGGATCGAGTCCCACATCGGGCTCTCTGCTCAGCAGGGAGCCTGCTTCCCTCTCTCTCTCTCTCTGCCTGCCTCTCCATCTACTTGTGATCTCTCTGTCAAATAAATAAATAAAGTCTTTAAAAAAAAAAAAAGAAATTTCAACATTTCTTTCATAATAACTTAATAAAACAGAATAATATTTGAGTAAGGCAAAAGAAGGCATGAGCAAAACTATCAGTGAATTTGCCCTAACTGACATTTATGAATAATTTACCCAACAGAAGAAAAACACACATTCTTTTCTAGTACATATGGAACATCCATCAAAACAGGCCATATGCTGATTTATAAACCATATCAACAAATTTCAGAGGAATAAGTTGTGCAGAGTATGTTTTCTGAGTACAGTGGAATTAAATATAAATTGCTAGTGGGAAGATGTATGAAAAAAAATCCCCAAATATCTGGAAATTAAACAAGACATTTCTAAATAAACTTTGGGTCAGTATCAGAAAGAACTTGTAACTGAACAATAATAAAAATCCAACACACCAAATTTGTGCACTTAGAAAGAAATTTATAGGTGGGGCACCTGGGTGGCTCAGTTTGTTTTATCTGACTCTTCAGCTCAGGTTCTGATTTCGGGGTTGTGAGATTGAGCCCCGCCTTGGGCTCCACACTGGGGCATGGAGCCTGCTTAAGATTCTCTCTCTCTATCCCTCTCCCTCTGCCCACCCCCTCAAAAAAAAAAAAAAAAAAAAAAAAAAAAAAAAAAAGAAAGAAAGAAAGAAAGAAATTTATAGGATTACATAATCTTAGTAGAAAAGAAAAAATTTAAATGACTTAAGGTTTCACTTCCAGAAACTATGAAAAGAAGAGCAAATTAAATGTAAATTAAGCAGGAGAATAGAAATAATTTAAAAAATGGAATAAAGTAGAAACCAAAAAGCTGATTCTTTGAGAAGTCAATGAAATCAATAAAATTGATAAGCTGATATCCAGATTGATGAAGAAAAAACAAATAAAATGGAAGACACAGGTACCAATATCAGGAATGAACAAGAGGACCTGATCACAGGTCCTGTTGAATTTAATTAAAAGAAATAATTGAAAATTATACCCATAAATATCATAACTCAGAGGAAATGAACCAATTCCTTGAAATATACTAGCTAGCAGAGCTTACTTAAAAACAACAGATAACCTAAACAGTCCTATAATATATAAATAAATTGAATGCATAGTTAAAAACCTTCCCATCAAAAAATCCCCAGGCTCAAATGACTTCACTGTAAATTTTACTAGACAATTAATAAAGAGATGATACTATTTTTGCTGTTTTTACACAAAATCTTCCAGAAAATAGGAGGAAAGAATATTTTTTAACTCATTTTTTGGGGGCTGGAATTACTGTAATAAGTCTATAACCAGACAAGAAAAATGCAAGAAAATAAAACTATAAATCAATATCCACTTGAATGTTAAAAAACAATATGGCAATAACAACAACAACAACAACCCCTTAATAGCATTTTAGCAAACGGAATGTTGAAATATTTAAAATGGATAATAGATCATAACTAAGAGATTTTTTTTTAAATTTAAATTTTATTTAAATATTGCAGTATTGGTTTCTGGAGTAGAATTCGGTGATTCATCACTTACAACCCAGTGCTCATCGTAACAAGTGCCATCCTAATTAATACCCATCACCCATCTACCTATCGCCCACCCACATCCCTCCATCAGCTCTCTCAGTTTGTTCCATCCACATTGTTGCACATGGCAAGATTTCACTCTTTTTGATGGCTGAGTAATATCTTTTTTATCCATTCATCAGTTGATGGACATTTTGGGCTCTCTCCATAGTTTGGCCTTTGTTAATATGGCTGCCATAAACATCAGGGGGTATGTATCCTGTTGAATCTGTATTTTTGTATCCTTTGGGTAAATACCAAGTAGTGCAATTGCTGGGTCATAGGGTAGTTCAATTTTTAACTTTTCAAGGAAACTCTGTACTGTTTTCCAGAGTGGCTGTCCCAGTTTGCATTTCCACCAACAGTGCAAGAGGGGTCCCCTTTCTCCACGTCCTCGCCAACACCTGTTGTTCCTTGTGTTCTTAGTTTTAGCCATTCTGACAGGTGTGAGATGGTATCTCATCGTCGTTTTGGTTTGCATTTCCCTGATGAGTGATGTTGAGCATCTTTTCATGTGTCTGTAAGTCACCTGGATGTCTTTGGAAAAGTGTCTATTCATGTCTTCTGCACATTTCTTAACTGGATTATTTGGTTTTTGGGTGTTGAGCTTGATGATTTCTTTATGGATTTTGGATACTAACCCATTATTAGATATGTCATAGGCAAATGTCCTCTTCCATTCTGTAGGTTGTCTTTTAGTTTTATTGATTGTTTCCTTCACTGTACAGAAGCTTTTTATCTTGATAAAATCTCAGTAATTCATTTTTGCTTTTGTTTCTTTTGCTTCTGGCAACATGTCTAATAAGACGTCGCTACAGCTGAGGTCAGAGAGGTTTCTGCCTTTGTTCTCTAGGATTTTGATGGCTTCCTGCCTCACATTTACATCTTTCACTCATTTTGAATTTATTTTTGTGTGTAAGAAACTGGTCCAGTTTCATTCTTCTGCATGTTGCTGTCCAGTCTTCCCAACACAGTTTCTTGAAGAGACTTTTTTCCATTGGTTATTCTTTCCCCTAAGAGATTTTTAAACCAGGAATGTAAGGTTGGGATTTACATTAGTAAATTAATTAATTTAGTTTATTATATATAAGTGTGTGTGTGTGTGTGTGTGTGTGTGTGTATGTGTGTGTGTAATCTCAATAGGGACAGAAAAAAGATCTGAGAGATTTCAGCATTCATTCAAGATAAACATTCTTAGCAAATTAAGATTAGATAGGAGTTTGCTTAACCTAACAAAAAGCATCTACAAAAGTACTTCAGCTACATAATATTCAACTGTGAAAGACTGAATACTTTTCCACTAAGATCAGGAACAAAGCTAGAATATCTACCGTCGCCATTTTACCTCAGGTTCTTGTGAAATTAATTGAAAAACAGATAATCTGTATATATGTGCAGTCGAAAAAGAAATAAAAGTCTTTATTCACAGACAATAAGTGAAAAATCTTTTTAATTTTTTTAATTTTTAGTTTTTACTGACACATAATGTACTATTTGTTTCAGGGGTACAGGTCTGTGATTCATCAGTCTTACACAATTCACAGCACTCACCATAGCACATACCCTCCCCAGTGTCCATCACCCAGCCACCCTGTCCCTCCCACAGCCCTCCCCTCCAGCAACCCTCAGTTTGTTTCCTGAGATTAAGAGTCTTTTATGATCTCTCTCCCTCTCTGGTTTCACCTTGTTTCATTTTTCCTTCCCTTCCCCTATAATCCTCTGTCTTGTTTCTCAGATTCCTCAAATCAGTGAGATCATATGATAATTATCCCTCTCTGATTGACTTATTTTACTTAGCATAATAGCCTCTAATTTCATCCACATCATTGCAAATGGCAAGATTCTGGGGTTTTTTGATGGCTGCATAATAGTCCATTGTATATATGTACCACATCTTTTTTATCCATTCATCTGTTAATGGACATCTAGGCTCTTTCCATTTTTTTGGCTATTGTGGACATTGCTGCTTCTATCTTTTAAAAAAAGCTACTTGAAATAATAATACTTGAGTTTAGCAAGGTCAGAGGATAAAAAACCAATATGTAAAATGCAATTTAGTTTTGGGGCACATGGCTGGCTCACTTGGTATAACTTCTTGGGTGTGGAGCCTACATAAATAAATAAGTGAACAAATATTTTAAAATTCAATTTAATTTTCATATATAAGTCACAAACAGTTGGAAATGGAATTTTAAAATACCATATAAATGACATCAAACTTTAAAATACTTAGTGGTAAATTTAACAAATTATGTATAAGCCTGTAACACTGAAAAATAAAACCCAATGAGGAAGAAACATTTAAAAAAAATAAAGAGGCTTGCTATATTCATGAATCAGAAGATTAAATAAATCTTAGTATCAGTTTCCTCAAATTGATGTATAAACTCAAGGCATTCCAATAAAACTTCACCATCTTTCTTTGCATGTGAAGCTTACAAGTTCTTTTGAAAATGTATATGGAAATGTAAATGATGTAGTATACCCCCACAAATTTTTAAAAAGAGCAAAAGTGGAGAACTTATATTACTTATTTCCAGAATTAGTAGAAAACTATAGTAATTAAGACAGTGCAGCATTAGTTTCATGATAGATATATAGATTAATGGAACAAAATAGAGTCCAGATACAGACACATACATATATCATTAATTGATTTTTATCACAGTTGCTAAGGAAATTTAAGGGAGAAAGGATTGTCTTTGTAACAAATGTTGTTGGAACAATTAGATGTACAAATGGGAAAAAAAAACCCAAACCAAAAACTAACACCATGTACAAATACTAACTTCAAATTTATCATTCCCCTAAACAGAGGACCTGAAAATATAACACTTCTAGAAAAAAAAGCAGGAGAAACTTGTGACCGAAGTAAGACAAAAATGTCTTAGGTCACAAAATCGTGGGCTGCAAAATAAAATGAATAAATTGAACTTCATCAGAAAAAAAATTTTCTCTTTGGGAGTTATGATTTTGTAAATGGGCAAGTAAGCCACAGGCTGGGAGACAATATTTTCAAGACATATGTTTGATAAAGGATTTGAACTCAGAATATATAAAGAATATTTTCATCTAAATAATAAGAATAGAAACAATCCAATTAAAGAATGGACAAAAGATTTGGACAGACACTTCCCCAAAGAAGATATCAAATGGAAAATAAGCATATGAAAACATGTTCAACATCATTAATCATTAGGAAAATGCAAATTAAAATCACAATAAGATATCATTTCTCAGGCACTACAGTAGCTAAAGTTAAAAAAGATTGACAGTACCCATTGTTGCATAGGACAGGGAGCAACTGGAACTCTCATACATCACTGATGAGAATGTAAAATGATGGGAGAACAAAATTGATAAAGTTAGTAGTTTCTTAGGAAGTTAAGCAAACACTTATATATATATTTTCCCAAGAGGAATAAAAACCTATGTCTACATAAAGACTTGTATTTAGGGGTGCCTGAGTGGCTCAATGGGTTAAAGCCTCTGCCTTCAGCTCACGTCATGATTCCAGGGTCCTGGGATCAAGCCCCACATCGGGCTGTCTGCTCAGCAGTAAGCCTGCTTCCCCCCCTCACTCTGCCTGCCTCTCTGCCTACTTGTGATCTCTGTCAAATAAATAAATAAAATCTTTTAAAAAAAAGAGACATATTTAGACTTAAATGTCCATAGCATTTTTATTCATAATAATCTTCAATCATTTGTGATATATTCGTATGATGGGATATATTTCAGCAATAAAAAGTCTGTAGTGCTGATGTAAATGTCCAGCGTGGATAAATCTCAAAAGCATTTTGCTGGGTGAAAGAAGCCCTACACGAAGAATGGGTACTGCATGATACCATTCCCCAAAATTCTACAAATGGCAAAACTATAGTGATAGAAAACCGATCAGTTTTCTATCTGAGGTGGGCTGAGGAGGAAAGGAGGGAATTAGCAGCAAAGGGGTAAAGGGAAATTTTTGAGATGATGGAAATTACTTGATTATGTCATTGGTTACAAAACTGCATACACACACTGAGCACAGTTAAAAATGTTGACTTTATTGTAAGTCAAGTTTTCCTCAATAAAGCTGTTTTTAAAAAGGAGAGGAACCTAGAAAACAGGGTGATCCCAATGCTATGCAAGGGAAATTATAGAATGAAACTAGAATCTCTTTTTGTGCCGCAAGGTTAAGAAGTGTGTCGTGAATTTGGGGAAAATATCAAAAGCTCTAAGGGACCAGTTTGAGGAGCTTACCCCCGAGCAGATCAGGGACAATTTGAGAATCAAAATAATGATAAAATGAATTATAATACATTGGATAAAGTGAAAATCCACAGTTATAAATAAGTTAATGAAAAAATAAACTAATGGGAGCAAAGAAAGCTCTTCCTTATAGTTAACTGGCATCCAAGTATAAAAGGAATGATGGCATTAGAAAATCCTCAATGAACAGTACAATTAGTAGGTTAAAATCTTACAGCAGACAGGATGTTCACATACTCTCAAAGTGTCTCGCCTGTTCTAATCATTCTTAATTATAAAGGGAAAAATAGTAACTTTATGGTGGAGAAACTGGCAGACACCATCTTAACCAAGTAATCAAAGCTGGCATCACCAATACTGGGACAAACAGATATCATGTGTCTACTGATAACCATCTTCTGAAAAGGATGCAGCTGGTCTTCTGGCAAAATGCATAACCCAAATCTAACAATCAGGAACAATCCGACAAACCCGAATTAAAGGACAATCTAAAAACAAACAAAAAAACTGAGATGCATTTTTTAAAAATATCAAGGTCAAAAAGAAAAAGAAAGGCTGAGGAACTGGAAGTCTGGGTTAAAGGAGACAAAGGAGAAATGACAGTAAAATACAAGTTTTGATCTTGGATTGGATTTTGGGTCAGGAAAAAAAAATAGCTGTAAAAGACATTATTGGCAAAATAGTAGCTATTAACTACTATAAACAAATGACATAGGCACAATTTGAATACAGGCTATGACTAGATTGCCTGGCTTGTGCTGTGGGTTGAGCATCTGACTCTTGAATTTGGCTCAGGTCATGATCTTAAGGTCCCGAGATGGAGCCCTGGGGTAGACTCTGCTCTGAGTGTGGAGCCTACTTAGGATTCTCTCATTCCCCCTGTCTCTGTCCATGTCTCCCAACCCTTCACACTCTCTCTCTGTTCCTCAAAAAATAAATTAAAAAAAGAATATAATAGCATATTATATACATAATAGCAATACATCAATGTTAAATTTCCCAGTTTTAATAACTTCATTGTGGTTATATAACACAATAGCTTTGCTTTTAGAAAATACACACTGAAGTATTTAGGAGTAAAGGAGCATGATATTTTCAACTTACTACCAAATGATTTAGAAGGAGCATAAATATACACAGAACCATAAAACCATATAAACAATTAGTGTGTCTGAAGAAGGGATACATGGGAGTTCTTTGGGATAGTCTTACAACTTTCCTATAGACTTTAAATTATATCAAAATAAAATGTAAAACAAATAATAACCTGGTTTGAAAGGGTCTGGGTTTCTTTGTAGATTCGCCTTTCATTCTCTTAATAATTCGACAACCATCAGTTGAAAATCTGCATGTGCCGGGAATGGTTCTAAGCTCAGTCGGCTCTACAGAAGCAAGGCTTAATATATTATTTCTTTCTTTTTTTTTTTTTAAAGATTTTATTTATTTGTTTGAGGGGTGGGGGAGAGAGAGAGCATGAACAGGGGGAGGGGCAGAGAGAGAGGGAGAAGTAGGCTTCCCACTGAGAAAGGAGCCTAACGTGGGGCTCCATCCCAGGACCCCAGGATCATGACCTGAGCTGCAGGCAGATGACAGCTCTTAACAGACTGAGCCACCCAGGCACCCCTTAATATGTTGTTTCTGATGTCAGGAAGTACACTATATAATAAATATAGACTTGGGATAAGTGATTTGGCAGAGTTGGTTCAGGACAACGTGAGACATGAGAGGCTCCATGTGGATCTGGGAGGCTGGGAGATGATGACCTTTGAGCTGCATTTGGAAAGTGGAATGGGAATTAACCAGGTACAGAGATTTCCAGGGGGAGGATGCACCAGATACGAAGGAATAAGGGCATATAAGGACACCCTGTGTTCAAGGAAATGCACGTTGGTTTCTTATGAATGGTCAGATAGAGGTGCACGAAAGGCAGGTGAGATAGGAGCATAGAGAATGGCCAGGGTCAATTTATGAGAATTTTCAATGCTGTGTTAAAGATCTTTTCTTTGTGTCCTGAATGTGGCATTTTGGGAAGGAATTCAAGTGGAAGTGTTCCTCCATACAGAAGAGACTGAGACTCGGAGGGTAGTGTTGGGTTGGAAACAGACTCTTGGGAGACATCAAAGTACAGTGGTTGTTGAAGCCATGGGTGTGGCCAGCTCACTGAGGGAGAAAGGTAGACACAAAGAGAATAGAATGGAGGCACATCCCTGGGACTGTCAATATTCAGAGGACACGGGATGCCTGAGTGGCTCAGGTCAGTTAAGCGTCTGCCTTCGGCTCAGGACATAATCCTGGGGTCCTGGGACCAAGTCCCACATCGGGCTTCTTGCTCAGTGGGGAGGCTGCTTCTCACTCTCCCTCTGCCTGCTCCCCCTGCTTGTGCTCTGTCTCTGACAAATAAATAAATAAAATCTTTAAACATTTTTTCATAGGATGCCGGGAAGGGAAGGACACAAACTTAGAAAAAGGAGCCAAAAGTTGGAGGAAAACCAGGAGAAAATGAGATGGCAGAAAACCAATAAAAAAGGGGCTTTGAACAACAGAAACCCGCAAAACTTAATATTAACATTTTCATCCCCAGATGAAAAATCCCATATATAATATCTGAATTGAGCCATCTGCCTGGTCCTTGCAATGTAATTGCCTGAGCTCCACAGATCAATAGTTTAGCTATTGTACCCTGCTGTTTAGTAGATCTTCAGCAGGAACGGAAAGGAACTATACTAGCTGATTTCTGAGGTCTTTTCTGTTTTTTAACTCCCTTTGGTATTATAGATGCTAGTTCAGAATTCAGAGCTCTGATTTTTCTGTGTTTATAGAAAACAAAGTTAAATGTGTTTCATCTATACTACGACGTGGCAGGGGCTGCAGCTGGTTATGACTTACTTCCAAAGAGGGCAGAGGCAAGACTCTGGAAACATATTTCACATAATTCTAACAGTCTGCAGTCATGTGAAACTTCAAGAGTTTAAAGCAACAGAAGAAGTGGGACTGCTGTTTGTTAGGCCTGCTGGACCACATGGCTTCATTTACATCGTTACAGTGGGCTGTGATGTGGGGCTGAGGTTAAAAGTTTAGTCTTCAGACAAAACAGGTGATTCAGATGTTGTCACAGGGAAGGTCTTGGCCAGATACTTCTCACACAGACTGTTTCTGGTTTTTTCAAGAAAAGTAGTTGTTCATCGACTTGAAAGTGTTTGTACACACATGTCATTTGTGTGTTTTTCCTGAATCAGTTTTGTTCTGTGCAGAACTAATGACTATGTACTTTGTGTAAACACAGTGCTGGACACTGGGTGAGGAATACAAAGATGAGAATGACACAGCCCCAGGCTGCAGGGAGCTCACCATCTAACAAGGGTGGTAGGACGTGAATGTGGGTGTCCTCTTTATATGTAAGGGCGATCGCTGCTGTGGTGTGTTCCTACAGACACCGATGACACACCGAGTCTCTAGATTTGAGCTGTAACAGCAGAAGTCTCTTACTTTGAAAGTAAGAGACAGTATGCTTTTGAACTTGGCTATCAGCCAAAACCTTAATTCAAGGTGATGCAAATTTACACAAAGACTAATATTTAAGGCAGAATAAAATTTCATCTCCCAGTGCCCCCATCCCCCCTTCCCAAGGGAGGGAAGAAGATGCTATTAGAAGAATAAGGGAGTAGGGTTGTACACTGAGACTCTAAGATTTTGATAACCTGTGAGGTTCTTCAGCTCCCCTCCATTTATGTTGTTTATATGTGAAGGAGGGTTCTGAAAAAGCGAGAAATTATATATGTAACAGCCACTCAAATAGCACTGACTTTGTGCCAGGAACTGTTGTAAGTGATTGACAAATGTTAACTCAATGTCTTTGTTAACTGTATAAAGTCTTATTATTCCCCTTTTGCAGATACAAACTTAACTTGAGGCATGGAAAAGTTAAGTAATTTGCCCCAGTCACATTAATGCTATCTTATTTTGTTGAAAATTCTCAGAGGTGGAAGTGGCCTAAAATATTGTTATGAGGGGATGTGCAGCTCCTGACAGAGGACGTTCCAGTTAAGTTCAGTCCCCAGGCTCAGAACTTTGATGCCATCGTCAGCGCCCCTCTCTCCACTCCTGTGTGCTCTTCAGACCCACTGCTTAGTCCTTGGAACATCTCTCGAAGTTACCTCTCTTAAACCAGGGCTCTGGGTCCCACATCTCAGGGACTTTATGCTTTGGGGTGACTTCCTCAATTTTTTTTTAAGTCCATTTCTTTGATTTCTGGAGTTGGCTGGCCTGGAGTTTCTAGAAGTACCATTTTGGAAGATGTCTCATGGCTAGGACAGGTCTGGTGTGGTCCGTTTCTCCCTTCAGGCTGCTCTCTCCACCATTCACTGATGAAGGGCAGACCAGGCCCACTCTTGCATCCTCTCCACTCTAACCACAGATTACCTTTCCAATGCCATCTCTCAGCTGGTTGTGTGACCACACGTTATGTCTGCAATGAAACTGAACCTCTGGCCGTTTTTCAGCATGGCTGTCCCTTTCTCATCTCACATTTGCTTTTTATATTCCTGCCCCATTTCTGCCTCTCCCATTTCTCTCCACCAAAATTATACCCGATCTTGGAATTCTCACAGTCTCCTTTCCTCCAAGCCTTAAATTGGATGCCGCATCTCCTTTTTCATTTCCTATGCTTATTTACAAGGCTCTACCTCTCTCGTAAGTCCCCCACCCTCACCCTGCCCTTGAGAAGCTGACTTAAATGGCATGAAGACTAAGAAATGTGGCCAAAGTTAGGGTTCAAATCAGTCAAATATTTATTTGTATTGGCAAAAACATAGTTTTACTGCTGCCCACCATTGACACTTAGATGATTACTTTTATTAAAGAGAATCACAGACATTGAAAGGAATATGAAGCTATGCTCTTAGTGGAAGCTGATAACAGGAATAAGCTTGCAGTTCTCAAGATGAAAAGCCCAAATGCTATTTTGAGTCAAAGCTAAGAACAGAAACAGTCTCAACCACGACAGTCTTGAAACCTTATTAAATGACATGCATCCACAAAGACATTTTTTTCTTTTGGAAAAGAATAGAGTCAGAGGAAAGCAGATTTCCATTTATTGCCTTTGTTGTCTTAAAAAAGCAGATTCTGCCAAAACTATAGCAGTCATGCAGATCTTGGCATCTGTGATCTCTAACAGGTTTCAGATTTCCAAAAATGACTTGAAAATCACATGTCAGCAAACTAAAGGGGTAAAGGGGAATGCCAATAGGGAGCAAGTGAGTTTTATGTGCTCTAGAAATGCTCAGAAAAAAATATGCAAAATGCTAATCAGAGAGCCTTCAATCTTTCATCTTTTCTTTATTACAGTGATTAAGTTCCTAATATCTTTCAGAGACTTAGGCAAAGAAAATTAGCAAGAGAATCAGTACAGCAAATGACAAACATGCCCTGGGTGTGGATTAGACTGAGAAACAGTGTCAGTGCGAACATGGATTTGGGTAACACTGTCTCTGGATTGGTAAACTTAGATTTGTAATATTTTTAGTCTAAAACACATTGAAACACAGATGTGGATCTGAAGGCATCAGTGTAATTAGAACAGGCAGTGTGGTGATGAAAGATTAGATACCTCCAATTTCATCGAACTCTAGCCCATACCTATTACAGATGAGCAGAAGAAGACTCCAGAATAGGAAAGTGCCTCAAGATCACAGAATCAGGTGTCTTGTTTCCTAGTGCTCTGTCCACCACTTCACATTACCTCTCCTTTTTAATTCCTCTCCATTCAGCTTAAAACATGTTTTTAGAGCCTAAATGCCTGTGGTTATCCTGCTCTCAGGGATGAACAGTTTGAAAATAGATCAAAGATCAAAGTTGTCTTTACACTGCTATTGCCAAGGAGCCCAAGCTGATGGCTTAACGAAAGCCTTCTGCCAACAGTGAATCAGGTAGTCTGTGATCCTGTTCTCAGGGGATGGAATGCCATCTGGTTCTTCATTAGCCCACCTGAACTGCTAGCTATGATGACAGAAATAGAAACAGGAGGGTATTTTTGTGTTTCACAGATTTAGAATGTGTGTGTGTGTGTGTGTGTGTGTGTGTGTGTGTAGAATTTATATGTAAAAAGGATATTTGCTTTATTTTATTTATTTTTTTATGTATGAAGGTCAGGACCTGTATTTCCTGAAATTGGTAGTTATTGAGGGTGTCTAGAAATAAACTCTCATACTTAGCTAAATATCTTTGGGACATGAACTAAAGGTGTGTGGGAAGAACAAGGAGATATATAGGTCAGATTTTGATTAATCAGGGAATTTGAATTTTCCAGGTAAATATGTGCATGGGGCCTTGAATTTTTTTAAGAAGTAATTCAACATTGTATTTATTTGTTTGAAATAATTTTGGAATTGATGTGTAACAGGACCTACGCAAGTCCACCAATTACAAGAATTAGACTTTCTTTTGAAAAACAAAGGAGTGTTTATGCAGTTGAGTATAAACTGCAGTTTTAAAAACCTATACCCTAAAGCAGTTTACTTTCTAACTCTAAAGCAGAATTTGAGGGAAGTTACGAAACAGGGAACACAAAGATGTTTCTTTACTGCAAACATAGGCCTTGGGGTCCAGCAGAAGATCCATACCTCTGCAAACTAATTTGCAAAAGGGCCAGCCAAGGACAAGGTGTTTTGTTACATAGATAGCCCAGGTTGTCCCTAAGAGACTCATAGTAGTTCACAGTTTTTAGACCAAAATCTCTCCTCTTCCTATGCCTCTCCTAAAGCACTCATTTCTGAACTCAGAAATATGTCTTTTTATTTATTTGCATCCCTGTTCTCCTGAAGCAAATGGCACACACCATGGTCAAGGCTATCCATGTTAACATTGACTTCAAGCAGGCATAGGTCCAGGAGGGTGGGGCTCCGTATGTATTTCTCTTGAAAACTGGGTTAGAAATGTGACCTAATGCTAGAAAAGTCTGTGGCCCAGAGAGGAGAGTTGTGAAAATCCGGCGCTGGCGACGATGGCAAGTTGCCATCCTGACGGAATTGAGCAGTTGGCTTCCAGGACACGTTTCTCTGGTTTCTTTTAGGAACCAGTAAGCTACACTAGAGGGCAGACTAACCTAGACCTTTTCTCCCCCGCCTTCCAGTGAGAGTTTAATCCTTTGTGTTTGACATGAGGCATTATACAAATGGGGTCGTACCAGGGATTAAAATTGTGGCAGTGTTTTATTATCATTCACAGAGATTGTGCCTCAGATGGAATTCCCTTATTTAACTTTGAACTTAGGGCATTTAATGTCTTTAATGTTTCATTTAGATAAGATTTAAGGACAATAAAAACAACAAAAGGTTTGTGAAAATAGTGGATGGTGTAGGATTTTTGCAAGTTTTGCTCATGGAAAGCATGCATCACTATGAGAAGGTAGCAATGAGCAGGGACATACCAGACCCTTCTCCAAAGGAACAGAAAACATATGAGACATCATCACGGTAAGATACATTGGATTCATAACACCAATTTGTGCCCAGTATGGTACTTGGTAATTTCTTATTTCTTAAACTATGAAATCTCATTTCTTTTCCTTTATGTGAATGTGAAACAGTCTAAAGACTTAAAAGACAAATTGTGTGGAAGTAGATTGCCCCAGAAATAAACTCAGCACAATTCTGGCTGGAATGGTCCTATATCACCTCAGAATCTTCAGCTCTCTTAGTAATTTTAAGATGTGGTAGAGATGGGTGCAGAATTTTCAGACTGGTCATCGGGCATAGATATATGATGAAACCGGTTGACCCAACTATTCACTGGTTGTTCCATAAGTTTCCCCGAGTAATAGATATAAGGAATGAATATTTTGCATAGCCAGTGTATTGGGGTTGTCCAGAGAAACAGAATCAGTAGGAGATTATATCATGTATTATATCACACACATATATATATGATTTATTATAACAAGAATTGACTCAGCTGATTCTAGAGGCTGAGAAGTCCCAAGATCTTCAGTCAGCAAGCTGGAGAATCGGAAGAGTTGAGTTCTAGTTTGAGTCTGAAGGCTGGAGAAACAGGAGAGCGAGTGGTAATGGTTCTAGTCCTAGCCTGAGTCTGAAGTCAGGAGAACGCCCATGTCCCAACTTAAAGACAGTAGGAGGGAGAGCGGAAGCACATTCTCCCTTATTCAGTCTTTTTGTCCTATTCAGCCTTCGGTGGAATGGATGAGAGGCATCCCCACGTTGGGAAGGGTGATCTGCTTTATCCAAGCTATGAATTCAAATGTCAATCTCACCCAGAAAAATTCTCAACAGACACACACAGAACAATATCTAGCGAATTACCTGGGCCCTTTTTACCCAGGCAGGTTAATACATAAAATTAACCATCGCAGCTAGTCTCTTCTGTCGTGTCTGTTTCATGCTTTAGAGACATAAAGTGCTTCCATAAACATTCTTTCTTTTGTTCTTTACCACAAACCTGTGAGCTGAGTCGGGCACACTCATTAACACGTGGTTCCGTATCACAGGTGGTTACCGTGATTATCAGTAATTAAGACTCTGAATGATCTTCATGCCTTTTACAGATTGTGAAAGTGAGGCATCAAGAGATTTTGTAACTTGACAAGCACACAGTTTGTATCAGCGCTTCCAACTCTTGGCCCCAGGTTCTTTTGACTACATAATCACATTTATTTCAAAGTCAAAATAACAGCTACAACAACAAAAGATGCGTGCTCTGACACAAAGAAAATCTCCTGGGCTAAATCTGTCCTGTGTTACAATGTGTGTCGAGTCCCTAGAATAAGCCTGGCACATTAGAGTAAATGTAACTTAAACTTAGTGGTGGTAGAGATTGAAGTGGTCAAGAAATAAATGGATTAAGCATGTCAGCATAATTAATCATCACAGAGCTAGGGGAAACATCCCTGCCTGAAGACTACTTCCCTACTAAGGGACTTAGATGTCTCAGATTCCCTTTTGTTTGTTACTTTTCCCAGGCAGCATTTCCTTCCCCAAATAAAACACTCCTGGGACACACATAGCACATTTTGTTTATCAGATGCTTTCATTCCGTGACCAGGGCCAACAGGGCACGCTGAGGGTTTAACTTCCCAGCGATAGCAGAGATACTAAAAGGGGGCAAAGAGCACAGAAAGGGGAAAGGATTGCTGAACCAAATTCTCATTCTCTTGATTTTATGACTCTAGAGCAGCCATCAAGGCAAGATCTTAACTTATTAATTGATGTCACTTATTTCTGTACTTGTGAGAATTTGGTAGAGTTGCAGCTGATTTGGGGACAAGACCTAAAGTTGGCACATAAGGCTAAAATCCCACACAGTCAAATCACTCTTGAAAATCTTAAGTCACCCTTAAAATATAGCGTACAGGGTTACACAACCCTGTTTAAAATGGTTTATATGCATAAATAGCAGATAATAAAAACCTGAATGCCAAAATTTTTTAAATATTGTTTTACACAAGAAATATGTATATTAAAACACTGGAACTACACTCTGCATGATGCTCATATTTTGAGGGTCGTGTCGACTGAGGCTAGCTCGGAGTCTCATCTACTACTTTCTCTCATTCTGTGTCTTAAGCTCATTTAGTGGAATGACAAATTGACTTGCAATGTATTTTTTTTCTTTTAATTTTTAATTTTGGCATAATTTCAGACTTAATGAAAAGTTGCAAGAATAGTACAAAGAATTCCCCACTGTTAACATTTTAGACACATTTGCTTCATTCTTTTTCTATTTCTGCAGTAGGTTTTTAAAAAATCGTTCTCTTTCATTTGTGCATGCATTATTAAATCTACATATTTTAAGTGTACAAATGATGCATCTTCACTCTAATTGCATCTCAGAGAAATTATGACAGCGATTTAATCAGTGTTGCTGATGTGCAGTAGGAGCTGATAAGAATGGATAAATCAGAGATGAGTGAAATAAAGGTGCTCAAAGTGTTCACCTGGCCAAGCAATACGAATCCTAGTAATAGTAAAGAATAGAAAGCAGACACTTCACTGTTGGTAAGAATGCTGAATTACAAAAATCATCATGAAACCAGAATAAAGTCCGTCTTTTTGTAATTTGCATCACTAATGTGCTATTATACTTAGTGGGTTTTTTTTTTTAACATACAGATGCGAGTGACATGTATGAGCTCATAAATAATTCAGAGATCCACTGTGAGTTCTCACCTCTGATTTCTATTGTTCCTCAGCAAAGGAGGATGACTTTCTATTACTGTTGGAGCTGGAATTGTCACCCTGCAATATTATTGTTATTAACATTATTGCAAGTGATTATTGTGATTATAAGTGATTAGTCTTACAAGTAATTATTAAGATTCTGAATTATCTGGTCTTCAGACATCAAGAGACAACTCATGCATTTCAAAACATCACTCACTGCATCTTAATGTCTGTCAGCCCATGAGACTGGTCAGTAAATTACTACCTGATGGTGCTTGTCTGGCTATCATTTGTGCTCTTGTACAAGCTTAACAGCTAAATTATACTTTCTTAAACAATTTGTTTCAAATACTAAAAAATGCTAAAACAGTAAATAATACCCAAAGAAGAGGGACCCACATGAATAAGTCGAGTCAATTGAAGTTTATTGGTCCTTCAGTGATAACACTTTGTCTGCCGGTTGTCTTATGGTTTTAATGATTTATTTGTATAGGGTTTTTAAATCCGCGTGCATATGACTAAGCTCCATGACTTCCTTTGTTTGTAGAACACTTTGTTTTATTTTAGTTAGCACATCTCACCCCTTCCCCGCAAAACAATGAAAAAAGTGGAACGGTCATTGATTGTTCTGAAGCTTAGAGAGAAAGGAGTCTTTCAGAAGAGAGCTGAGGGAATGTTGAGGAATGGGAGCTGCTTGCTTTTATCTGTTATGTAATATGGACTTTGGACATAGAAGTAATGGAACTGTGATAACAGTAGAATAAAATGCTTACTGTGGATAGAGCATAGTGCTGCCCTTTTTGGAAGGAGATTTAAGGTAGTCTGAGAGCAGGGAGACAGAGGACACGGGCTTGGTTTCTAGATCGGCCATTGACTAATCGTGTCATCTTGGGCAAATACCCTAACGGAAAGGTGAGATAGAGTCCCACCTTTAATGGAACACTTACTGGGGGCAAGAAATTATCAGAAGTCATGACATTTAATCCACACAGTATTCCCAGAGCATGATGTTACTAGCTATATGCTCTCCATGGGGATCCTGAGGCTCAAGAGGTCGAGTATCCAGTCACATTCAAAGAGCTAGGTGAATGGAAGAGGGTGGGCTAGTGTCATGGTTGAGACCATGGGTTCTGAGTCAGTCAGGTGGAGGTTCAAATCCTCTCTCCTGGCTCTGTCGCTTATTGACTGTGTGTTCTCAGGAAAGTTGCTTAATAAACTTTATTTTCCCACTTTCTAAATTGGGCATATAATTCTACTTCTGTCTTCTAGGATTGTTGTGAGGTGTAATTAAGATATTGCTGGTAGCTGCTTATATCCGTACTTGAACCTATAAAGTGTTTAATTCTTTAGTTATGTTATTATTTTATGACAGAACTGGAGTTGTTTAAGACTCAAAAGCCCGCATGTAACAATAATGACCCTCCTCTTCTATCACCGAATTATCATGGGGCTGGTGAAATAATGTGAGGAAAGCATCTTGTGAATGGATATGTGTGCCCATCTTTGTGATTGCTCTCTTTCTTATGAGTATGGCTGGGGTCTACAGATGGAAGCTTCGTAAAAGTAGGAGTCATGTTTTCATTTTTTCCTAGACCGTGTGTTGCTAATTCACATCTCTGAAAACAGAAAGTGCACGATAAGCCCAATTCAGTAACTCCAAGAGTCATTTATCTGCAGTACTTCTACTCAAATTAGAAACGACTTTTATTTCATATTTATCATTTTTGATGGAAAACTGCATAATCCTATTTGTCTTATATAGAAGAAGGGTATTATTGAGACCCAAGAATGTTGTTAGAGTCCAGCAATCACACTTTTATGATATTATAAATCTCCCTCTTCCACATGTCTTAAATATTGTTCATAGCAACAGAAATCATTTTAAAGGGGCATGTTACTATTTTTAATACCCACAGGTGTTTCATTCTTAAACTCCATTCTTGCCCATATTAATTGCTACCCTTACCCAGTACTGAAATAAATGCATATTAATTTTTAGTGTTGTTTATTTTATTTCTGCAGGTGCGTATTAATTTTGAAGTCCAGTTAAGCCTGTCTAGACCCTAAATGCCACCAGATCTCTTAAACACACATTTAGTTTTTATTGTTTTTGTTACATTCTTTATGATCAGAATTAATGAATGTAGTTTTAAAAGCTTATTACTTACCCTGAAGACTGGATTTGAATGTGCTGTTCTGGTCTGCTGAGTAAATGGAGATTTAATTACAGATATTTAATTGCTTATTATGAACTTGATGGACTGGAACTGAATAAGCCCTTCTTCCCTGTTTTGCATCTTTAAATGCACCGCATAAACTCAATCCTGTCTAGCTATCATTCTGTAGAACTTCACCAACTCATGAATCACCACTACCTGGGATTTGATGTAAGCGCATGTATGTTGGACAGTAATAGAAGGACAGTCTCTAGCTTTCTAAAAATATGCGAAGGAGGTGTATTTTATTTAAACTAAAAATAAAGGTTAACCTTAAGAGAAATTAATTCATGAGTTAAAGAGGGAGATAATCTTCACTTTGGAGAACACATAATTAGAATTTTGAAATTAGAAAGCCCACTCAAAGATGCAAGTGAAATGTTGGAATAAAATGAAATATAATATCTAATCTAATATCTAACCATATTTATTTTCATAACAAGTCAAATACAAAATGGGGAACAGTGGCATAGAGGGATTTTAGTGCCAGCGGAATATAGTAACTGTAACAGTGACTGATTAAAGTTTGGTTACAGTTCCCTTTCACAGTATTATTTTTTGGTGCAGTGTTATAGAAAAAACATATTTAATGTAGATTTAAGAAACTGATTTTTAGTCAAAAAAATTTTTGCACTTCAAGCATATTCATCCTGCAGCATAAAATAAATTTAAAATGTTTATGTAATCTTGTTTGTTGATCAGTGTTTTCATCAGAAGTTTATGATTAAGGGGCACCTGGGTGGCTCAGTGGTTTAAAGCCTCTGCCTTCAGCTCAGGTCATGATCTCAGGGTCCTGGGATCCAGCCCCGCATCAGGCTCTCTGCTCAGCGGGGAGCCTGCTTCCCCCTCTCTCTGCCTGCCTCTCTGCCTACTTGTGATCTCTGTCTGTCACCTAAGTAAATAAAATCTTTAAAAAAAAAAAAGTTTATGATTAAATTTTCACTTCAAATAAGAACAGGTATTTATATTTGGACTGAGAATCTGAATACTGTTTATGTCGACTTGAGAGCAGGAAATTAAAAAAAATTAGTTTCAGCAAAACTGTCTCAATCAATATGACTCCCAGTGTGATGCCAGAAACATTCTAAAGTCCCAGATATTTTTTATTTAAGTATTCTTTGGGGTTTTTTTATTTTTATTTTTTTAAGTTTTTATTTATTTGAGAGAGAGAGAGAGAGAATGAGCAGGGGGAAGGGCAGAGGAAGAGGGAGAAGCAAACTCCCTGCTGAGCGGGAAGCCCAACATGGGGCTCAATCCTAGGACCCTGAGATAAGACGTGAGTGGAAGTAGACACTTAACTGACTGAGCCACCCAGGCTCCCCTTGAAGTATTCTTTTACTGTTAGCTAATGTGGTGGTCCCTTTTCACAGTCAGGGATGTGAACAGACTTTGCAGAAGTCTGTGTCTTTGTCAAACCCTGCCTTGGAATCTCCAAAAATCCATCAGGGTACTAACTCAAGTCTTCTAAAGACATCCTTGCCTTGGTGCCGGTTCCAACTTCAGTTAAGTCAGTGAATCTATAAGGTTGATGAACTTCACAGTTTTCTCTAAAGATAGTTGCTTCAGAAGGAGGTACTAAAGCAGAAGATCTCAAGTCAGAAACCCAGATAGTCATGGAATTGTCCACTAAGACTGCTTTTTTTTAAACAAATTGAAATACAGATGGTATACAATGGTACATTAGTTTCAGTGTACAACATGGTGATTTGACAAATCTGTGCATTATGCTATGCTCACCATGAGTGTAGCAACCATCTGTCACCATAAAATGTACTTAAGACCACTTTTAACACTGCACAGCACCACAGCCTCCTGTGAAGTCCTAAGTACTGATTCCAGAAACAACTTTTCTGTTCCAGTGGTGGCCATCGAGGATCTGTGAATTCTTTCCTCAGTACCAGTGGTTTGAGGAGATGATACTGGCCTAAGACAGTGATGTAGCTCTTTCTCCGTACGCAGCCACATTGTCAGGGTACAAGCTGGCTCCCTCCTGGGTATTGGAACATGTTCTAGAGGCCAGTCATTCACAAATGTAGGATTTCCATTCCACTTTGACCTTCCTACTGATGCATGGTTAGCCTTTTCTCATGCGGATTTTATTTCAGGGCTCTCATTGTCCTTCCCTGACACTTGTCCTTTGTCAGGGTGATTCTCTTTCACCCTGTTAGGTTTCACTAGGAATCTTTTGAAATTTTACGGGGATTTGCCCAAAAACCTTCAAAATCTCTATCCAACACCTACAAAATATCAGCTGTGCCTCTCTGGATTAGCTTCTACAAAGTTTTCATTGAAGCAATTGTCTTAATAGAATATATTGTATTTCATGAGCATGTCCACTCATGAAATTACAGTATTTTTGACTTTGGATAATGATCAAGATTTAAAGTTACCTGGAAGAATAGTAATTTAGTAGAAATGACCTTCATTTAAAAAATTATTTTTTACCATTTAAGAAATTCTCTGTCTTATTGAAGAAAATTTTATAAAAATTCTAGAAAAATAAGAAGACACTTACATACTGATGAAAATATACTTTATTATATTTTATGGAATATCTTTATCACTGTGGCTTTTCTATCTCACTTGTTATGAGGGTAACAAAAGAACATAAACAGTATTCACAAAATTTGACCCACTTTCTGACTTTCAAAAAATCAGGTATACATGATATATATTTTTTTAATAGTTCTGCATTACATGTAGTCTGTTATGCATAAGCCCCAAATCAGTTAATACTCCTCACAGATCTAATTTGGGCTGTAAAGAGCTGCAGACTTAGGGATGTGGTAGGAGGCTTTCTGAGTGTTGTGGGTTGGAGGTGGAGGTGGAGGTTGGGTTGGACTTTAGGATGACTAGGTTAAAGATATAAACACTTTCCTTCTATTCTACCCTAAAAGGTAGATGGCAAGCTTTTCAACTATAGTCTAGCTTTGGATGATTTAAGACATAAGATACTCATAATTGTCACAAAAATATTCAACAGTATTTTCAGAGAGTAGGGAACAGAAAAATATCTCCAATTTAGTTTTTGACCCACTCTTAAAGAGTATAATGGCAATGACTACAGGGTACTGTGGGAAGTCAGTGGCTGGAAGGGGCTGGGACATCTCAGTACAGTGGGATTATGGTGCGTCCTCACCAAATATAAGCAAAGTCAATACTCAAAACTGCACTTTTCCTTAAACTAAAACAGATTAAAATATATATGCTTTCTTTTTCTTGAATGATACATTTGTAAAGAATTACTTGGCAGACGCTTTGCGGGAAGGGAACATCAAGCATTCCATTATCTCAGGATTTTTTGAAAGATGAGTTGAGTCAGTTTGTTGGAGTTGGTGGAGGTGTCAGCAGGAGAAGGATGTCAGTTTGCTCACTATCTCTGGTTCTTCTTGGTGGATATGTCATCATGGACTCAGAATAATGAGAGTCATTTTCACCTCCTATTTCCTGAATTCCTTGCACGTGGGCACAACTTTACTGATCACTCTTGGCTCTCTGACATTCCAAGGAAGGTTAACACATCAAAGCCCATAGGAACAGAATCCTGTCATTTTTTAACAGGAGGGAGCCGTAGTCATTGTTGAGTCCATTGTTTTTCCTTCAGAGCTAAGACTCATGAAACTTATGAGTAACTAGTATAATAATAACAGCCAACATTTATGGGCACTGTGCTGAGCAAGTAACATAGATTATTTAATTTAATCCTCGTAACAATCCTGTAAGGCAGGGACTATAATCCCCACTTCATTGTGAGAAGATTGATGCACAGGCAGGTTAAGAATCCTGCCCAGTGTCACACAAACCCATGAGTGCAAAAGTAGAATTTGATCTCAGAAATATGTCTGCAATGGCAAAAGCATAATGACTATATCATACTGCCCTTTCATTTTTTAAATCAAATTACTGTCAAAATATTACATGGCAGTTTGGTAGAACTTCAGCCCAGCTTTTGTCCTTCCCAGGCTTCTGGCAATGATTAATGATTATGATTAATGAGTTGATTGAGCGATAGTAATAGCTGCTGACTTTAAATGTATTTATATGCACATGCACACATATTAGCTCTTGCCTCATGGTCCTGCCCCTTTCTCACTTCTTGTATGCCTCTTTCTTTTCCTAGCTTTTTTGAGATAGAATTGACAAATGTTTTTACATTTAAAGTGTACAACCTGGTTATTTGATATATGTATGCATTGTGAAATATTTGCCATAATCAGGTTAATTAACTCATCCTTCACATCACATAGTTCCCTTGTCTATGGCTGTGTGAGTGTGTGGTGAGAACACTTCAGATTGATATTCTCTTAGCAAATTCCAGGTATATAGGACAGTCTTATTAATTACAGCCATCACACTATATGTCCATTTTCTATTATTCTTAAAGACCTTTACCAGGACTTTAATTTACTCAACCTTAAAAATTTTATATTTTGTGGAATATATTTGCACATATATATGTTGTGGAATATCTCTACCACTTGTTATCTAAGTAACTGATTGTAAACTCAGAGCATCTTTCTGTCTGTCCCAGCCTCGATTCCTACATGTGAATTCTTTGTCCATTTTTTCCCTTTTAAACAAAAGGCTATTTCTGTTCTGTATACTCCCCTGCTGAACAATTATTCTCCTCCAGCCCAAACAGAAACAAATTCCATACTCTTCCAAGCATCTCTGGAAATTAGTTCGATTTTTGTCTCATAAATATCCTACAGAAAGGTGCATAAACATAAGCTCCTTTACAGATTAATTACCATTCCAGGGAAGCCTCTCAGGTCAAGAAATCCAACACTGCCAGCACTTAAAAGGCCTTTGACGGACTCTCCTTTATTACAAGCTCCTACTCCCAATAGGTAACTTCTGTATCAATGTTGTGTTAATTATGCTCTGGATTTTCTTTTAAATATGTAGTTTCCCATTCATGAGTATATACACTGAGTTTAATTTGGCCAATATGATCCCTACTATTTTTTTTCTCTTCCTTTATCTCCCCTACAATGTCTTTTTTTTTTTTTTTTAAGATTTTATTTATTTATTTGACAGAGAGAGATCACAAGTAGGCAGAGAGGCACGGGGTCGGGTGGGGAGTGGCGGGGAAGCAGGCTTCCCACCAAGCAGAGAGCCCGATGCGGGACTTGATCCCAGGACCCTGAAATCATGACCTGAGCCCAAGGCAGAGGCTTAACCCACTGAGCCACCCAGGCGCCCATCCCCTACAATGTCTTATCTTACATTCTTCCTCTTGTGTCTTTCATGTTTCTGGTACAGAAATTCTGTATCACCTTCGTGTGGTTTATATTTATTAATCAGTGTAATCGAAGTCTGTCGTTATCTATGCATAGCAGCGTACATTCGGTTCTTGTAAATTCTCTGATTATTCTTTTATTTATTCCTTCTATTTGTCATTACAGAATTATTCCCTAACAACCTGAATAGAAAGGGAAATTCAGAGACCTCTTAGGGAGGGAGAAATGGCAAGGTGCAGCATTTACTACTTCTTACCTTCAGAGACAATGACTTCTGTGTGGATTCTGCATTTGGGGAGCCCAGATCTGTCATCTCTAAAAGCCTACACATCTGCTTCTCTTAGTTCTTCAGGAACCAGCAGAAGCAATCCTTGGACTAACACCCTACCCCATGAAAACTTCTAATGGAAAATGGGACGTGTAATACATAAAATAAAATCTAAGAACTATTTGTACTTATTAGAAAAGGCCTATGATATTGTCTAGCCAAAAACATTTCAACATTGGTCCATTAGAGAAAATGACTATGCTGCCATCCCAAATCATGTTTTGAAGACCATTTAATGGTCTGGGGATGATGCTCATATTACGGTAAGTGAAAAAGCAGGTTCCCAAATTCTATATTGAGCATAATCCCAATTTGGTGAAATAAATGCACAGAGAAGAAGTGGTGGAGAAAAATACTCCAAGACATTACAAGACTTGCCTTTGCATTTTGGTGGGATTAGGAGTTATTTTTAATTCATTTTTTTACACCTTTCTGTATGTACAGGCTTTTCTATAACAAGCATGCTACTTTCATAGCTGAAGACAAAGAAGCTATGTTAAAAACAAAAACAAAAACTAACGGCCTGGTTGGGTAGTTTTTTGCCTATTGTTTGACAAAAAAAGAGGGTTGCAAGTGCCTTGTTTTTTTGTCCCAGTCAGAACCCTGCTATATGTCAGTAGGGACCACAGCTCGACCTGGAGGGGCTTTGGTTTTGATTGCAGACGTTTGGATTGGCACTGTTTGTTCTTTCCATCCCCATTCCCCAGGTGCTTCTGTCTGGGCACTTGTGAGCCCTGCTCACTCCCTGACTTCACCTTATGCTGCCATAAGCGTTCCGTAAGGCTTGGGAGCCACGTCTCCCTGATGAGTAAGGAGGCCTGGACGAGGAAAGTCCTGCCTAATTCTTTTTTTTTTTTTTTTTTTACTTTTTTAAATGATTTTATTTATTTATTTGAGAGAGAGAGAGTTAGAGAGCATGAGAGGAGAGAGAGATCAGCAGGAGAAGCAGGCTCCCCGCCGAGCAGGGAGTCCGATGCGGGACTCGATCCCAGGACTCCAGGATCATGACCCGAGCCGAAGGCAGTCACCCAACCAACTGAGCCACCCAGGCGCCCTGCCTAATTCTTATCATCCTTGCCAGACCAGACCCATGTCATCATGACCTGGGGACCAGGGTACTTAGGGTATCACTGAATGAGGACATCTACTGAGTGGGTTCCTTTCCTCTCCCTCTGAGGTCTGGCCTCTTCCTTCCCGAGGGACTGCAAAGCAATGGGCACCACCAGGAAGCGCATAGGCACAGTGGGTCTCTGTGCAAGTGGGAGTTTGGGTTGGGAAGTTAGTTGCAGTTTTCATCAGGATAAAGATATCCAGATGTGAGAGAGATTCACGTTCCTTCCCACGCCATGGAACAGATGACTGAACTACAAGAAACATTTATTCTGTGAAGGAAGAAAATGAATACACCTGCACTATCTTCTCTCTACTCTCATGTTCCTTAAATTAAACCACCAAACAGGTCCTACTGGCTAAAGGAACAAATGCACTACTGTACTCAAGAGCATTTGATGTAAATTTCTTAGTGAAGAAAGAATAAACAGAAATTTATACGATGTATGTAGATGCTGTAAGCCTTGCAAGAGATTTATACAAAACTTCTTGTTCCCAAACCTATCACGTAATTGTGCTGAATCCATTCTGTACATTTGATCTATAGAAGATTTTTGCAATGTTTTTGTGAGAGCCATTTTCAGATGTGGCTTATATCTCTTCACTTTATAGTAATCTCTTATAAAATTTTTTTAAATCTAATTTATTTTTTTCAGTGTTCCAAAATTCATTGTTTATGCACCACACCCAGTGCTCCATGCAATATGTGCCTTACAAAATTTTTGACTGAATCAGAGAATTTTAAAGTTGGATCTCAAAGAGTGAGGTCATATTGTTAGTTTTTTTTTTTTAAGATTTTATTTATTTATTTGACAGACAGAGATGACAAGTAGGCAGAGCGGCAGGCAGAGAGAGAGAGGGGGAAGCAGGCTCCCTGCTGAGCAGAGAGCCCAATGTGGGGCTCGATCCCAGGACCCTGGGATTATGACCTGAGCCGAAGACAGAGGCTTAACCCACTGAGCCGCCCAGACGCCCCCATACTGTTAGTTTTTTTAATGCAAAAAATATACTGAGGTCCAGGAATAAATATACATATGTAATGTGTATGTGTATGTGAGTTGAAACTCCAATGGAGGTTAATGGATTTTTCTTTACTTTAAAAAAATATCCTACAAGTCTAATACTTTATTATATTCATATTTGTTGATTAACTAGTTGATAGTTTTAACCAGGATGAAAAAATAATATTAAGCAAGGGAGGTAAAAGGGACTTCAAAGAACAATTATCTGCTGTGAAAGTGGAAACCTTGGATTGGCATATGAAGGAAATAACATGTTTTTATTGCTACTAGTTACACAGAATATTTTTAGCAGTGTTCTCATCCCTGATGACAGAAATCCCATCACACGCTAAATAACTAAAAGCATGGATTGTGGGTAAGAAAAAAGAGAGGGGAATGAAGTTTGGGCCAAGTCTACAGTGAAGAGGTTTAAATATCTCATAAAACATCAGACCATACTGGTCTTTCAGCATTTAGGGCAGTTCGCTTTTAGCAAAGTCCAGCTTCCTGTGCACAAGAGCAGTGCCTTCAGATTATTTTTTGAACATCAAACAGACTTTTTTCAGGAACTCATTTTAATGAGTTCTGATGGGTAATCAGAAATACATGGATTAAGTCTGCTTTCAAATAAACATGTGTTTAGCAATTAAAGAGAAGAAAGCTTGGCTCAGTGTGCTCTGCGTCCGGCCAAGCTCTAAACATGGGACAAGGCAGATGAGAGTGTTGGATGAGAACATGCAGTTGAACTTTATAAGCTTTGCTCAGCTTCTTCCGGGGGGGGGGGGGGGCGGGGGGGTGGATGAGAAAACGCTCAGTACCAGTATATCAGAGACTGTTCATTGGCCCCAGTCAACACCTACATGGCAGAGACTTGGGAAACAGAGACCGTGCCAATAGCTGTCTGCATTTAGATGTATTCCTACAGAACTCATTAGCTTTCCCTTCAGAAGACAGTCAGTGTGGTAGGCAAGGAAGGGCACAGTCTCCGGAACCAGCTTCAAACCCCAGCTCAGTCACTTCCTCCTAGTCTGTTACTTAGCCTCTCTCAGTTTGCTGACCTAGAAAATGGGAGCAGTAATACTGTATTTCATAGGGTTGCTGTGATCATTTGAAAAAGTAATCAAATATCCAATGATGTTAGTTATTATCAGTATCTAACTGTTTAAATTCTGAGGATTTGACTGAAATTTTTCACAAATTGTGTCTAAGAAGTGTGTCTATTAAGAATAGACAGCACTGTTAACTCTCTAATGATGAGATATTTCCAGAGAGAGCTGGATTAGAAAAGGATTAGTACCTTTAAAGGCCACATTTGATAAGAGACAGATGTGGGGAACCTGCTGTTGTCAGCAATCTGGGGTATGGGTTTAGTCTTCAAGAAGAAATCAGATTAACTAGGTTGTACATTTTCAGCACAAATATTGATAAAATAGTAAGAGTTTAATAGGAGAATGATAGGGATTTTTCTTGGAGGCTGGTCTATATTAGTAAAGTAGATGATTAATATACATTTAATTGAGCATTTCCAAGAGTTTGTCTTATGACCCACTAGTGCTATGAGATGCTCCTTTACAAAGGGTTCTGTGGTCCATTTGGGAAGTAGTGATTTCTATTTCTATTAGAATCTTTAAAAAATTAGTGATTTCTATTAGAAATAGTGATTTCTATTATGCCACTGTTATCCCACCTCAGAAATTCATAATGTGTCTTAGCTTATTAAATGCTCTGATGAGTCCTGCTGTAAGGAAATCTATATAACTTTAACCCAATGTTTCTCAAAGTTATCTGACTACAGATCCCAGGGGAATTTTCCATGAAACACACTTTGAATGTGCTAATATATATCACCTAAGTTAAGAATCATGATTTCGTTATGCATACCTTGACACTCTAGAATCTCGGAATTCTGGAAATACCTGATGTGAGAGACATGGGGGCCAGAGACAGCAGCAAGAAGGAAAGAAAGTGGAGAGCTGACCTAAGAGTTAAGAAAACGAGTATGTCAGAACTTACTTACCCATTGGCATCCTGGCTTCCGCACCTCTCCAGTCGAATGTCATTTCTTCTACCCTTGGCCATCCTTTCTAAAAAAAAAAATGTCTTTCACCTTTGCCAAGTTACTTTCTTTATTTTTTTCATAAACCTCTTTACTCTCTGAGAGAACATTTGTGTGTTCACTCACGTATTAATTCCGAGAGCAGGGACTTGCCCTTCATCTCTGTCCCCAGGGAAGAGAACACCTGGTATGAAGCAGATACCCGATAAGTGTTTCTTGAACGAATGAATAAATGATAATGGTGTGATTCATTGAGATTACCTTGAGTAGAGGAGGAGTAAATTTTTAGGAAGAAATGAAACAAGTTTAGTATTTAACATAATGAGCTTGAGAGGAATCATCAGATAAAAGTATTTGTAGTAGCAAAGGAAGTGAGACCTTCCTATATGAGTATGGGCGAGGGGGCAAGAACGCCAAGCACATCATCACGATAACAACCACCACCACCACCGCCACCACAGCTAATATTTACTATTTGCTATTTGTCAGACACTATTGTAAGCACATTCCGTGTGTGAATTCACTTAACCTTCACGATGAGCCCTGGAGACAGGTGCCATTATTATTCTCATTTTACAGCTGAGTAAATCAAAGCTTGGGGTGGTTTAGGAAACCTTTCAAGGTCACAGAGCTAAGAAGTCATGGATTTGGATCCTTGCTATTTCCTTAGAAACAGCATCATTTAAGAATTGTACAGCAAAAGAAGAACTGGTAAAGATCACTGGAAGAAGGAGGCCAGAGACATCGGTGGACAGAAAAGCCTAAGAAGGAAAAGTTGATGTTACCAAATTCTGCAAGGTGACATTTGAAAGTTTTAATTCTTTTTTTCAGAGGCCTTTCAGTGGTGTCATGTGGACAAGCCAGATGGCAGCGACTTGAAGAGTGACTGACCGGTGAGTAAATTGGTCTGTTAGGCTATTCTTTCAAGGACTTGCCTATAAAAGCTAGGACAGAGAGGACGGAAATAACTGGAAGCTGACATGGAGCAGGGAGAGCGTTTTAAAAAATCTATAATGTGGTGGAGAGTCTGCTTACGGGCTCCCAAGAAAACAGTGAAGAGGGAGAGGACAAAATGACAGCAGAGGGTGGAGTCTTGGTTTTGAGAAAGCTGAGAAGAGATGGACCAAAGAACACAGATGGCAAAGAGATCATGGGCAGGGGTTGCACTGCAGGCTGCTGGACTCAAGTTAATTCCGATGATACATTTCTCATGGACTCAGTCTGTACACATGTGTGTTTGTGAGTGTGTGTGTTTGTTTATACAATAGTACTTGGCATTCTGTGTGTAGAAACAAAAAAGTCAGTAATGAGATTGAGCCAAAGCAGAGGGCAGGCGCAGAAGGACTGTGAGGAGTCTGGCTGAAGTAATGTTAGGAAATCTCTGAGAGCAGAGAAGGAGACAAAGCTGTGAAGAGGGTAGTGGTCAAGGAGAAGGGAGAAGAGGAGGCTTTGAAGGCCTCAGATGGAAGAGCAGTTACACGGGAATGAGGAGGGTGAGATAGCTGAGGCCTCAGGTGTGCTCATGCATTTCTGGGTGGAGGAATCCTGAGTCATGAGGGAGCCTGGGAGGTGTCTATGAGAGTGGGAAGCTGGGGTGGAGTAGAGGTGAAGATTGTTGGCTTGAGGAAATGAGAAGTTCTACGAGTGGGTTGATGGAAGTGCTCCTCACCCAACATACGATTGTGGAAGCTGTGCAGGATGACAGCAGGGTTTGGAGTGGAGAAGAGAATGGCCTGGGGACGGTCTATTCCATGACTGGGGATGTGAACCTGGGAGCTGTGCAGATGAGAACCACAAGATGAGTGGAATGGCTGGATGACAGAAACTCTAAGGAAGACAGGTCGCTCCGTGAGAGTGTGACCTGGAGGTTGATGGTCTAGCCCCCCATTCTCACTCTTGCTTCAAATGAACTCTGACCTCTCTTGATTCTGCTAGTTTAGGAGACTCTGGATGTACCTATCAAAACCAGTCTTATGCTGATGTTCTTCCCCTCCCCCCACTCCCACCCCCAACCTCCACCAGGAGTCTCTTTCTTTGAGAACGGTGATGAATACAGCTTTTCCAGCACCAGTGTCTGAACAAGACTAACATTTTAAGCTCCTGTCAGCTCTGAACGAAGGGGCTGATGAGCTTGTCTTCTTGGTTAGACAGCAGGGACCTGAGAGATGGGAAAATGAGTAACATTTGGCAGGGAGGTGCCAACAAGGAAGAGTCAGGTGCAGAACACCTACTTCTGGCCCGCTCCAATGATACAGTGTGAAAATACGGTTCTGACCCTGCAGCGTGCTGACATGGAACACTGAGGCTTGTATAGATGCCCAGGGAAAGTTGGGGACACTTGACAAGTCGGTGACACATTATGCCATGACCATGCGCAGTGGTCCCTGAGCCATTCACTGTATCGTCTAGGCCTGAGATGATTGCTCAGGGTCTTCTAGTTGTGGGATGAAGCAAAGACTTGTTTTCCTTATAAATACAATATTAATCTTGCATCTGCCTTTTCTCACACCTGTGTCTAAGCTCGTTACGTATGGAACTACAACGTTGTCTCTGCAGATGAGGTAGCACAGATAAAGAGGATGGAGAGATATTTTTAAGTTCCTACTTCTTGCGTGTTTGTTTGCTGAGAGATACGAGGCTCTAGGCCAGTCTTACTCTTAGTTCTCCACCGATCGCTTTCTCTGCACAGAGATATCTGACCCGGTGTCCGGGGGCCTCCATGTAGGCATTTGGACGATGCCATCTCCAGGAAGCCCAGAGCAGCAGTGTGCCAGTCCAGAGCTCCACCAGGTCTCTGGTGGACAAACTGCCCTCCGCCTTGGTCCCTGCTCCTGGACAGAAGCGGGGAGAAGTAAATCCAATGCTAGTGTCGGCACAGGTGCCGTGATGAGATCCAGCTTAATTTTAATGGATTTAAGAAAGACAAAGAGACTGAAACACAGAGGCTGGTGAGAAATTGTCTACCCAGAGAGACGGGAGGGGAAACCTCAGTTCTCCAAATGTTTCATCGTTATCCCTGTTATTTTAGCGGGTTATCACAAATCAGGAGTAGATAAACTGAGAGGTGGCAAAGCAAATACGTAACTTCCCAGTGCCTAATTTTATTGGGTGGCAAAATTTGTTGGGCAGTGAAAAGTGCCTTGGGTGGTTTGAACTCTGTAGACACGTATTGTGAATGGTTTGGTCCAAGGTTTATCCCAGATGTGCAAACTGATAGCTCGTAGGGGGACAACCGTAAACACTCGCCCATCGAACCCTTCTTGCTCTTTCTACTCTTGGAGAGTCATCAGTTGATTTTGACTGGGGTCTCCTCTACCATTTTAGCTTATAAAACCTTCACAATTTAAAGAGCATTCTCTCTCTAACAGATAGGTCCACATTTCCACAGTTCCCTCCGCTATAGACAAAACAGTTCCAGTTTCAGTTCTCAAGCCAGAACAGGCCCTCGTCATTGCTCTTACTGGGAAGGAATAGGAAAGAGAAATCAAAGGCTAAGGAGAGCTGGGGGGTGGGGGTGGGGGGAGTGGGAGGTGCTGGCTTCAGTCTCTTCTTTAAGGCTCCTCCTGGTCCTGCTAGAATTCACTTGATGTTTGTCTGTTCAGAAGGCTTCGTATTTTGTTCCTATATGCATTCAGTTACAATGAAGACATTTTTCTCTTTCATATAATGTGGAACATTAAAAAATAATACTCTGGGTGATGCACTGGGGAGGTTTGCTTTTCCTGGTGTGTGGTTCTTGGCCCAAAATGTATGATGGTTGGAAAAAAATCAACACAAGGCTGCTCTGTATAATATTATGTCTCTGGTAGAGAGTGGTTGGAGGGTTTTATGGAGCACAGATTCTAAAGGTAAAAACCTTTAACAAGTCACAACTCAGCGGCTGATGAAACCTTACATTTAAACCTTAGATAAATAAACTGAAAAATCTCCAAAGGAGAGCAGTCGCCAAGTGTTCACATTTGATTTGGATATTGCATTTAAATATTTTCCCAAGTTTAATATCTCCCCCTTCCTTTTTTTTTTTTGTAAGGAACCAATCAAGCAAACAAATATGCATGTTGGAAATGCAAATATCTGATTTATGTAATATCTTACTCTGAGGATTTTATTATCTCCCTTCAAAAATTACTTGTCATTCTTTCATTTTCCCAAAGGGAATGGGAAGACTTTCAAGTAGAGTTTGCTAAGGACACGTGGAGCTAAACTTCTCTGCCGTTTATATTTAATGGTCTTCACTGACTCTGTGTCTTGGATTTCTTTCCCCTTCCACGACATCAGATATATTCAGAAAATTCCATAAAGCCCATCACTGGTGTGTAGTAAGAAAGGCTTACCATGCATTTATCGTCATGTTTTAGAAAGTGATTGAGGTGGAAGTAACAGATTTCAGGGATACCGATGGCCCTTCATAATGCATTGCCTTCGTGTAAGGGCAGGAGTGTGTGGTGGGGAGGCTGCTTCACTTGATTCTGAGGCCAGATTAGTTCCATACATGATTACATTTGGCTTCCTTAAGTGCTATCTCTGCAAAGACAGAGATTGATTTTGAGAAACTTGGGAGTCACCCTGACTCCTCTCATTTTGTCATCATCTGTTAACATCCATTTATCTCCAAATACTAATTCATCTAAACTATTCTCTGAGCCCATATGCCCTTTTATCGCCCTACAGTGCCAGCGCTCCAGTTCAGGTTGTCATCCAAAACTGATGACTTCTAAGCTTGGCTTGGTTGCTTTGGCTTGCCCTCCTTTTCCAGTCCGTTCTGTCCTGTCACAGACAGGACAGTCTGATCATGCACCCTCCCTGATGAAACACATGTTGGGATTCTTTTCCCCAGGTGCCCAGGCTCACTGCTTCTATTCCCTTTCTTCCCTAACTCTTTCTTATTACTGAAGCTCCGCTCTGGGGACTGATTCTTTAGAAGGGCTTCCCTGAGCTCCTCCCCACCCACGGCACCACGCAGGACTGACTGCCTGTGCTCTGTGCCCCACTGCTGCTCTCAATCCCTCACCAGTGCTCTTCTCCTTCTTTACATCCCCAGCCGTTAGCACCCAATAGGTACTCAAACATGATTTACTTGTCGCATGAATAAATGAATGCATGACAGAGAAATTGGTGATTACTTTTTTCTTTTTTTAAAAGATTTCATTTATTTATTTATTTATTTAACAGAGAGAGAGAGAGAGAGAGAGAGAGAGAGAGGAGAGAGAGAGAGATCACAAGTAGGCAGAGAGGCAGGCAGAGAGAGGAGGAAGCAGGCTCCCTCCCCGCTGAGCAGAGAGCCTGATGTGGGAATCAATCCCAGGACTCTGGGATCATGACCTGAGCCGAAGGCAGGGGCTTTAACCCACTGAGCCACCCAGGTGCCCCAGTGATTACTTTTTATTTAGCCAAACAGAGGTTAAAAATAGTTTGTCTCTACTTAGCCCATTTTATCACATTTGCTCCCCACCTTAAAGGAAGTGAAACTACACATAAATTGAAGGCTCTCTGTATTTTTCCCTGATCCCTCTCTCTCTCGAGGTAAGAATTATTCTGAATTTGTTTTATCATATATTATCAGATACATACTAGACATGGATCGGTAAATAATACATTGTTTTGTGTATCTTCCAACTTTACATAACTGGTATTGTATGTAAGTGTCAGTCTCCAACTGTTCTCTTCAATCACTACTATATTGAGGTGATTTGTAAATATTAATACATCACCCCCCCAGTTCATTATTTTAATTGCTGTATCAAGTTGCATTATGTATATACCACATTTTATATTTATTAGACTATTGCAGATATTGCTGTGTGAACATCCTTCTCCATATGTCCTGGATAAGTAGTCAGAGGAGCAATTACTAGGTTAAAGTATATTCAGTGTCCACTACACTATATATTGTCGAATTATCCTACTGTGTTGTACCAGTGTATGCTTCCACCAGCAGTTTATGACATTATCTATGGCTCTACATCCTTGCTCACATTTACTGCTACCAGAGTTTTAAATGATTTTAATATGATGAATTTGAAAGGCATCTCACTTTTTGTTTAATTCAAATATCTCAGGACATCTGGGTGGCTCAGTGGGATAAAGCCTCTGCCTTTGGCTCAGGTCATGATCTCAGGGTCCTAGGATCAAGCCCCATCTCAGGCTCTCTGTTCAGTGGGGAGCCTGCTTCCTCCTCTCTCTCTGCCAGCCTCTCTGCCTACTTGTGATCTCTGTCAAATAAATAAATAAAATCTTTAAAATTATATAATTCAGGGGCACCTGGGTGGCTCAGTGGGTTAAAGCCTCTGCCTTCAGCTCAAGTCATGATCCCAGGGTCCTGGGATCGAGCCCCACATCGGGCTTTCTGCTCAGCGGGAGCCTGCTTGTGATCTCTGTCTGTTGAATGAATAAATAAAATCTTAAAAAATATATATATATATATATACATATATATATAAAAAATTCAAATATCTCTTACTATTTCTGGTATTAAGCATCTTGTCATATGCTTATTAATCATTCATACTTTTCTGTGAATAGGTATCTTAGACAAACGAATAATAAAAAGTAAATAATCCAGTAGGTTAAATACCTGACCAAAACTGGGTACTGTTGAAAAGGAGGTATGGAAATTGTTAGGTAACTGCCAGTGTCTGTCATGGTAATCAGGGCATGTCTGTTTTGGAAGCTCACTTTATGCTGGTGGTCCCTATGGGTCTTCCATGATTTGCTAGTTTCCCTGCTCTGAAGGGAAGAGGAGGGAGATAAAGACATACTCATGTCTATAAATCAAAATATCTTTAGTTAAAAAAAAAAAAAAAAGTAGGGGCGCCTGGGTGGCTCAGTTGTTAAGCATCTGCCTTCAGCTCAGGTCATGATCCCAGGGTCCATCGAGCCCCACGTTGGGCTTCCTGCTCGGCAGGAAGCCTGCTTCTCTCTCTCTCACTCCCCCTGCTTGTGTTCCCTCTCTTGCTGTCTTTCTCCCTCTGTCAAATAAAATAAAATAAAATAAAAAAGAAAGTAAACCTAGTAAGAGAGAGGAGATGTTTGGGGAACAACAGAAAAATGACAAACCTATAGCTCTGGGCACAGTGCTAATTTTTTTACCATCCATTCTGCCTCCCTGTTTCCTCTACTTCCATTTCTATCCTATAATCTCAATCTTGGATTCTTGGCTATGCAATGAGGAACATAAATCTTTCAGGGTTCATAAAAGGTCAGCATATGTCTGAACCAACAATGTCCAGAAGAAATACAATGTGAACCACATATGCAATCTTATATGTTCTAATAGACACATTTTAAAAAGGAAAAAAAAAAGAAGTAGAATTAATATATTTTATCCAAAATATAATCATTTCAACGTGTAATTACTATAAAAACCATCTAGATATTTTACATTGATCTTTTTTTAATAGTAAGTGTTCAAACATCAGTGTACATTTCACACTTAAAACTCATTTCAGTTTATACTGGCCTCATTTCAAATGCTCAATAGTCACACGGCTAGTGCCCACATCATTAAACAGAATAGGTCTAAATCATTTGGTGAGCACTGCAATTTGACCCAACATAAATACCCATTCTTCACCTCTATTTTCCCCCCTCCCCATAACATACGGATATTCAGTGGTCTGCATGCTGATTATCTTTCCAAATCAAGACTGGAACAAGGAGATTTAGGAATCAGGATTATTCCGAGAAGACTGTGGAGCTGTTTTTTCCCCCTCCTTCTCTCTAACACAGTGTGCCCTGGATTCATTGCCCATCAGTTACTTATTTTAACAATTCAGAAAATCAGGGGCGCCTGTGTGGCTCAGTGGTTTAAGCCTCTGCCTTCAGCTTGGGTCATGATATCAGGGTCCTGGGATTGAACCCCATATCTCTGCTCAGCAGGAGCCTGCTTCTCCCTTTCTGCCTGCCTCTCTGTCTACCGTGCTCTCTCTCTCTGTCAAATAAATAAATAAAATCTTTAAAAAGAAAAATCAGAAAAACCTAATATGGAGTCTGGGTGAGTCCCTGATTTCAGTTGCCCTCAGAGCATATACATTCTGAAATGTCTAAGTATTGATGTTCATTCACTGAGAGACTTAAAAATGATTGATCTACAAAAAATAGTCACGGTTTCTTGCAAGAATTCTCAAATGTAGAACTTGAAGGGATCATGATAATTATTTAATCTGAGTGGTTAGGTGGCTTGCCAAAGGAGCCACAACCCAATAGTAGCAGACGCACATCTAGAACTTAGGTTCCTGGACTCCTAGACCAGTGGTTATTCTGTCTGCCATTCAGCGTGAATTTTGATGACTGACAGAACTCTGTGACCCAGGGAACAGTGTTCCTCTTACCTCTCTAATCTCCTTCAGGGGCCACACAGCTTGATTTTCTCTTAGCACACATGATTGAATGTAAATGTCACCCGGCCCTAAATAGAAGGAAGAGGCCAGCACAGTATTCAGCAACTATGCCCAAAGCAGCATGTCTTTTGGTAGAGCTGAGTTAGGTGTGTAGCCAATCTCAAACCAAAGTGAGGACCATGAGTTGTTGCTTTTCTCAAGATAAATATGCTCTTTTTTTCCTGCACACTACTACAATCTCTTTCTCTCAGTTAGCAGTAAAATATTTCTATATACGATAATGGCATTCTTTTTGATAAGACAAGTGGTTGCTCAACCTGTGAGCCACACCCAGTGTCCTGGTGTGGGGAGGAAAACCATCCAGCAATTTACCTTCGATTTTTTGCTTTTGTTACAAACGTTGCTTTTCTTTGTTGGAGAAGCACCAAGCCCCTTACTTGTTTTACTTTGTAGTAAGGTGTGGATTTATTTAGGAAATTACCAACAGTAGCTTCCTGGGAGCCTTTCTTATCCTGGTTCAGCAGCCGAATATTAACTAATCCGAAATTTACTTCTATGATAAATTCTCTCTTTATATTGAAAATAATAAATAATTAAGCACACCTAGACACTACTTATTTATTTTTCAACACACTTAGTGGACACGGGATCTTGAAAAGATGCAAATAATGCTCAGTCTATGCCGGATTTATTCTAAATCATGAAGCAGGGAAAGTGCACTTAAAGAGCTCAGACCTGAGCTGTGAGATAGATGTCTGTCTCACATACACACATGAAATACACAGTCTGCAGGTGTGAAATGTCGTATGGAAATACCTCCGAGAGTTACTGGGGAGGTTTTTGTGGCAGTACTCTTCCCTGCAGTGTGCCAGTGAAACGAATGGAAAAGGAGGCCTGGTACATTAAACCATAAAAGAGTCATTAACACTGTCCTCTAGGCCAGATGTTTTTCAAAGATTGCTATGAAGATTTCTTCCAAAGAAGATTATCTGGCGATTGACTATTTGGCCACTTGAATAATTGGAAACACATTTCTTTGTGGGCACGGTTTCCTTTGGATTGGCCCACTTCAAATCCTAGGATCTTAGAATCCTCCAGTTGCTGATGGTGAGCAGAGGGACACAGATGTTTCATGACTTGAAAAAGGTCACTCAGTGAGAGAGTGGCAGGGCCCAGGGCCAAATGTTTTGATAACACTTCCTCAAAACCAGAAGACCTTTACTTTGTTGCATTTTTTTAAATTAACTCATTAAGAGAGATACTTTATGATGAAAATGACAAAAGAGAATAAACCAGATTCTTCGCACTGGAAAAAAACTATCTAAATACATACTGATATTTCTTCTGTCTAGTCTTCATTGAATAAAACAAAATAACCACTTAGAATTTATGTTAATTCTGGTTTTATGCTTTCCCATGTTAAAACATGGATAAGCCATTGGACTTACTGATGAGAAACCACTTTGGTCCCATTGCAGCCAGTCCAACCTGAGGAAAACTAGATCTGAATGGAAGTGACAGGGTAGTATTTCCAGACTCAGTTCCTATTAAAAAAAAAAAAAAAAAAAAAGAGTGAGGCTTTAGCCCTCTTAAATTTCTCCCAATTATTTCAAGAAGTCCCTTGAGCTTGTTACCATATCTGGTCATGTAAACAATACTTCTGGCCATTAGATGGGGTCTTCCATTTTCTCCTTACATACTTGGGTATGCTATTCTGGTACCTCATAAGTACCCTTCAGTTCTCAACCTTTTGTCTTCTCACATCTGTCTATTACAGCAATGTTGAACTGCATGGACCCCATCTGATTCTCCATGATGCACTGGTCTTTTGGGACTTCTAATCAACTCCAGGTGTAGACTAGGCAGACTAGACAGACCATGTGACCTTTCCTGCTTTGCATGTTGTGTTGGGTTTCCTAAATCCTGGTTTAGTGTCTTGCTGAAATGAAGAAGAATTCTCAACCCTATCTCATGCTACACTGTTTTCATGATCACGAAGCTGGTCTGCTTCATGCGGCCAGCATCACATAGTGATTTTAGTGAAATGGCGTATTTGCTCCTGATGTTGCCTTCTTTCAGAAGCGTCATCGCACGGAACTCTGGTACAAACCTCAGGTGGAGGAAAGAGCTAGAAGCCAGTGTACATTCCAGTTGTGCTCACAAAATTGCCCTTGGTCCATACTGCATGAATCATATTTTCTCTCCTTAGGATATATTAGTTCATATGGAGTTCTTTATTTTCTCATACAAACATTGTCTTTGAGGCCCTACCCATCATGCTCAGACAGGTGTGGATTTGTGTGACACACATGAATCCAGTCCCTTAGTTGAAGACATTTTTCTTCTACAACAACAAAAGAATGCATTTAGCTTCAATATGTTTCTGATTTCTACCAGAGTTCAAGACACAGAGAGTCTTTTTATCATGGGGTTCATTTATTTTGGTTTGCAGTTATCCACAAAGCTTGCAGTCAATAAAGTATTATTCATAGCACAGCATATGAGCCTTGGAAAAGTGTAGTCACTGGTGTGCTGGTAAATTATTGGCAACCAGCTCTCTGGAAGACAAAGCCTCTGATTTGTAGCTTTTGTGGGTTTCATTAATGCAAATACCCCCCCACCTATGCTGATTTTAAGCTACCGTCATAACATCACTGTGAGTAGAATTGGGAATTGATGTTCAGCAGCCCACTGTTACATTTTCACCACACAGACATAAGAACTATAAATGACCTCAAGGGCAGAGATACTAGTGAAACATAGTAAAATAATTAGGAAGTGATGAATTTTGAGTATTTATCTTTGCTTTAAATATAGCACATTTATTTGTAAGTTTATTTAACATAACTTCTAATAATGGCTGTATTGAATAAGTGCTCACAAAATTCCTGAAAATTTAACAATCAGTTCTTACAAGCCAGCACACCCTGGCCCCAACCCTCCTCTGGGTGTAATATAATGAGGCAAGCCTAAAACTAATCTTCCAGAGCTGTGTAAGTTAGCAATGCAGATTGTTGCGAGGGTAGAACGAGTGCATATAAAATGAAAATGTCTGGCATAATGCATGGCACATCTATGCTCAGTATGTTCCGGGTGAATCCAGAAGGATAGTCTTGAATGGTAGAAGAGGCAGGAATTAGTGTGGGTCTCTGAAGCAAATCAGAGCTTTCATCTGAATAATTCGGAGACTGTGTGCATATTATGTCCGGCTCAGGGTGGATCAAATCCTGTAGTTAGGAAAAAGGAGGAGAAAGAGAGAGAGAGAGAGAGACCAAATGACATCATTTCGCTTATGCTCCTCAAATGGTCCTCATTAAGTTGACTGCACAGACTATAAAGAGGGATTTTAAGAGCCCTGGAAAAGTTGAAGGCAGACAATCCCTTGTTCAGAGGATGAAATGGGGTAAACCATAACATATGTACCAAATAATATAGTCTTTGTTTTATGTAATAATTTATTTTCCTCCCTCCCCTCCCTCTACATGGAAGAGACCTAACTCGAGGTCAAGTCTCAGTACCCCTGCAAGCTGAAGAAAGAGCAGGCCTGATTTGATGGTTTCTCTGACAGGCACACGGCTGGAGCCCGCTGCACGGTGGCAGCCTCGCCAGTTAAATTATGATGGCTGCTTTGATGAGAGGAGGTTTCATGCTTTATGAGGCTGATAGCATTCAGCGTTTAAACCATTAAATTTGCATCTGGAAAAGCCCTGGTCAGGAAAAGGTAAAAAGGTCAAATTTTCATAATGGCTTTCAGAACCAAAATGGTATCTTTCCTGAGGGGCTGGCTGGAAAACATTCAGCTTTTTGTTGCAATAGAGGTCCTGCTTAATTGAAACTCAGTGAGATAAAAAGATCTTTGAACAAGAGCACTAAACTCATTGACAGATATTTTCCTACTAATTATTGAGACGAATGGCTAATCGCTGTGTGCTGCTGTGAACGGAATGAGTCTCCACACTGAAACTTGTGGGGAATCTATTCCCCTGAGTTAATCAATGTTGTCAAGATAATTGCCGCATCTCTGGTGAACTTAGTGCAGTACACAACCAGACTTAAAGTCAGATTTTCCAGATGGTTTTAGATGGAACCCCAGAATCTAGTTGGGGTTTTAGAATTTCACCGAGCCAACAACAGCTTATTTTAAGATGATAAGTTTGCTACCCTAATAGTTTTTTATTGTTTCTCCCAAGTACAGTCAGTTCTGTTATAATGTGACATGTGCGTGCCTAAAAACCACGCACAATGCAAAATTGTTCAACAGAAGCCATAGGGTCTTGACACCAAAGCATGAGCCATAAAGGCAAAATTGATGAATTAGTCCCCTTCAAAGTAAAAAACTCTTGATCCTGTTTAGAACATGGAAAAACACGCTATGGACAGGGTGGTGAGGGAAATTTGCGATCTGCATGGCTGACAAAGGACTAGTATCTAGATTACACAAAGAACCCTAAAATCTTAACAATGAAAAAACAAACAAGCCAATCCAATTCAAAAATAAGCAAAAAGCATGAAGACATGTTTTACTGAAATGTGTAAAAAGATGGTAAATAAGTCCAGTGCTGTTGGGAATGTACAGCCACTCTGGAAAACTGTTTGACAGTTTCGTACACTAAGCATACAACTTCCAAACAGTCCAGAATTTGCACTTCTGGGCATTTATTCCAGAGAAATCAAGACTTACATTCACAGAAAAACTTTTACATGGATGTGTTGGCAATTTTATTTGTAATAGCCCAAAACTGGAAATAGCCCAGATGCTCTTCAATCATGAGTAGTTGAACTGTGGCATAGCCATACCACAGAATTCTTCTCAGAAATTAAATAACAACAACAAAAACAACAACAACAAACTACTGATACATGCAATAACTCTAATGGCTCTCTAGGAAATTATACTGTGTGGAAAATGCCAAACCTAGAAGGTTATACAGTGTAGATTCCATTTATGAACATCCTTGAAGTGTCAAAACTATAAAAATGAAGAGTAGTAGTTGCCAGGGGTTAAAGATGGAGAAGGGGGACCAAGAGGAATATAGGAGGAGCTTAAAAAATGGCAACAGAGAGGATTCTTCCCTGTGGTGGTAGAATAATTCTGTATCTTGACTATGTCAATAATAATATCTTGCTTGTGATATTGTACTATAGTTTGCAAGATGTTAGCAGGGTAAAGGATACATTGCCTATGTCAGTATTATTTCTTATAACTACATGTCAACCTGCAATTATCTCAAAACAAGTAAGTTTAATTTACAAAATACCTATATTAAGTGAGAAATGGGGTGAGGGTCACAGCACTCAAACATTTTCTCAATGACTTATTAAAATCTAAGAAGAACTTAATAAAACCGGTAGCACAGTTTTACACATGCTAAATGGTTAAGAAGTGTATAAATACCAAGCTAAATGTGGCATTGACACAGACCCGAAGTTGGTTTGTGGAAGTGGACTTTGCAAGGACTGCAGCTGTGAATTACTGTGAAGTGGAGGAAGGAAGGTTAGTTGACATGGGATTAAAAGTTGTAACACCAGATGTATCAGTGTGCCTGCCTCATTACACATGCGGTGAACTGAAGAAGCTGGTAGTCTTTAAAAACTGATACCTGTGCATGTGTATGTTTTATAGATTCCTACTCATCTGGTTGTTAAGCTTAGGTGCAGCTGTCTGTGTTTACCTGTTTCCTGCAGTCAAAATTACACATAAAGAAACATAAAATCCGTGTTATACTCAAATCGTTTTGAAACAAATTTTCATTTTTCCAAACAAGTACTATAGCAGAACTGATTAAACATTCAGGATACGAAAGTGACATAATGTTCAGATAATTATGGGAAAGGGAAGAAAATTCCACTCCCAACAATAGATACTGCCATCAAAGATTTCAGAAATGTTGGATCATTGTAACCCTATACCAAGCTACTTTCCACACTTGGAAAGCATGTTAAAATTTGGCAAGATTGGTTCCTCTTGTTTCCCCAATGTAGATTTGATTAAACTTAAATAAAAGCTTCTAGATTTTGATTTAAAGAGAGTATCAAGTTATCTAAAATAGGCTAAAAACAAAGTAAAAAAACATGAATTTGTCACAATTTTAGAAAAGAGATTAGGAGCAAAGTATTTCTGCTTTTTTTTCCCCTCTTTTGTTGATTATCTTATACTCTGGTCTAACAAGTATACAAGAGAAAAAAATATATATGGTAGAAATCAATCACACTTACATTGCTTTTAAAGAACTTAAGATTTATTATATGTATTTTGTTATAGGAAACATACTTGTTGAGCTAGGGGGGAACATAATGTTAAAGCACATTATTATGGGATAGGAGGTTGAGCCCATTGTTGACTGGTTCCCTTAGGTAGAAACAGTGTCCTAAGAAAACAAAGATTGTAAGTTTGATACCAATGGCTTAATTAACTCGTTTCTGTTGATACAGACAGCTTATCTAGCCAGATCTGCCATGTTACAATACATTCACTGGTCACAAAGGAAATTTATGAAATTATATATTTTTAAATCTGTTACAACTTGAAAACCCTGTTGCTTATAAATCAATAATATAAAGGAATCTAACTTAGATATTTAGGCAATTAGGCTGCCCACTTGATATTACTATAATCATGGATTTGTTTTCATATAACTGGTCCCAGAGCTCAATCACTGAAATATCATGTGGTGATGCACAAATTATGGGGAGAAAAGTATCAGATGATTTTCTTGTTCCCAACTTAAAGTTAATAACCTTTAGAGATAGCAGGATGAGTTGTGGTTGTGGAAAAATGTCTGAGCTGGATGTTGAAAAAGGTGTAGTGTTTCCTAGAAGTGAAAATATTGATGACAAAAAGAGAGGGACATATGTGGGTTAAGTTGAATAATAAATTAGTGAAAAGTTGAAGGGGGAGCACTCCATGTTTAATAAACAAGGAAATAACCACAACCTCAAACCACAAATTATAAAGCAAACCCTCCAAATACCGAGAAATTTACACCAGTGAAAACAAGGAGCTGAGTGCCCAAGCAAGCTTGTTTAGACATCCAACAGGATAAAAATTTCTTTAAAAAACAAACTGAGGGTTGCTGGAGGGAAGGGGGTTGGGAGAGCAGGGAGGAGGAGTGGGGTTATGAACATTGGGGAGGGTATGTGCTATGGTGAGTGCTGTGAAATGTATAAACCTGGCGATTCACAGACCTGTACCCCTGGGGATAAAAATACATTATATGTTTATTAAAATAAAAAAAATAAATTAAAAAAAATCAGTGTTATAGTCCTGAGAGGCCCAACTGATGATCTTTTAAATAAAGAGACAAGAGCTTTGGATTGTTGGCAAACCCAGAAGAAATAAAGCTGCCCCTTGTAGACAACTAGCACAATAGCTCAGAATGTCCAGGAAGTTAATTGTCTCTGCTTTAGCCTCCTAGCCTGAGTAAATGATAGGGCAAAGAAGAAACAATCCAGCATAACAGGAATTTTACTTTAAAGAAGGTTAGATGTTTGAATACCAAATTTGAAGGGAAAAAATATGCACCCTGATAAAAAGAAAAAACAGACGCAATGAGTAGTTATTAGAGATAAACTTGGATTGTATAGTTATCCAACTATTCATTCAAAAAGTATGTAAAGCCGCAGCAGTCAGACAACAAAATGAAATAAAAAAAATCTGTATCAGTAAGGAAGAAACAAAACTTTTACTATTTGCATATGACATGATGTTATATATAGAAAACCCAAAAGAATCCACCAAAAACCTGCTAGAACTAGTAAACAAATTCAGTGAAGTCACAAGATACAAGATCAATGTATGGAATTTTTTTTTTGCATTTCTATACACCCACAATGAAGTAGAGAAAGAAATTAAGAAACAATCCCATTTACAACTTCCTAAAAATAATAAGATAACTAGAAATAAAACCCACCAAAGAGGTGAAAGACCTGTACTCTGAAAACTATAAAACACTGGTGAAAGAAATTAAAGAAAACACAAAGAAGTGGAAAGATATTCCATGCTCATGGGTTAGAAGAACAAATATTGTTAAAATCTATATTGCTGAGAGCAATGTACACATTTAATGCAGTCCCTATCAAAACACTAACACCATTTTTCACAGAGCTAAAACAAATAATTCTAAATTTTCTATGGAACCCGAAAGACCCCAAATAGCCAAAACAACCTTGAAAAAGAAAAGTAAATCTGGAGGCATCGCAATTCCAGACATTAAGTTACCTTACAAAGCTGTAGTCATCAAGGCAGTATGTAGTGGCATAAAAACAGACACAAATCAATAGAATAGAATAGAAAACCCAGAAATGAACCCAGAATTATATGGTTAATTAATCTTAGATAAAAGAGGAAGGAATATTCATTGGTAAAAAGACTTTCTTCAACAAATGTTTTTGGGAAAACTGGACAGCAACATGCAAGAGAATGAAACTAGACCACTTTCTTATATCATACAGAAAAATAAATTCAAAATAGATTAAAGACCTAAATGTGAGACCTGAAACCATGAAAATTCTAGAAGAAAACACAGGCAGTAACTTCTTTGACATTGGCCATAGTAACTTCTTTCTCAATATATCCCCTGAGGTAGGAGAAATAAAAGCAAAAATAAACTATTAGGATGGCACCAAAATAAAAAGCTTCTGTACAGTAAAGGAAACAATCAACAAAACTAAAAGGCAGCAAACATAGTGGGAGAAGATATTTGCAAATGGTATATCTCATAAAGGGTTAGTATCCAAAATATATAAAGAACATATAAAACTCAACACCTATAAAATGAATAATCCAATTTAAAAATGATCAGAAGAGATTAATAGAACTTACCCTAAAGAAGACATACAGATGGCCAACAGATAAATGAAAAGATGTTGAGTATCACTCATCATCAGGGAAATGCAAATCAAAACTACAATTAGATACCACCTCACATATGTTAGGATGGCCAAAATCAACAACACAAGAAACAAGAGGTGCTGACGAGGATGTGGAGAAAGGGGAACACTCATGCACTGTTGGTGGGAATGCACACTGGTGCAGCCAGTGTGGAAAACATTATGGAGTTTCCCCAAAAAGTTAAAAATAAAACTATGCATGATCCAGCCAGCACTCACACTACTGGGTATTTACTTAAGGAATACAAAACTATGAATTCAAAGGGATACATGCACCCCAATGTTTATAGCAATATTATTTACAATAGCTAAATTATGGGAGTAGCCCAAGAATCCATCAATTGATGAATAGATATAAAAGATGTAGTATATATATACAATATTGCTGACCCATAAAAAGGAATGAAATCTTGCCATTTGCAGTGACATGGATGGAGCTAGAGAGTATAATGCTAAGCAAAATAAATCAGTCAGAGAAAGACAAATACCATATGATTTCAGTCATATGTGGACTTAAAGAAACAAAACAAGTGAGCAAAAGGAAAAAAAAAAGCAGAGAGAGAGAAACCAAAGAAACAGACTCTTAACTACAGAGAACAAACTGATGGTTGCCAGAGGGGAGGTGTGTGGAGGGATGGATTAAATAAATAATAGAGATTAAGGAGTGCACTTGTGATGAGCACAGGGTAATGTATGGAGGTGTTGAATCACTATATAGTACACCTGAAACTAATATAACACTGTATGTTAACTAAATAAAATAAATTAATTAATAAATTAAATAAATTAAATGAATTAAAATAAAAACTTTTTAGAAGTATTTGTTGAGAACATATTTTGTACCAGAACCACTACTGTCCATTGTTGATACAGCAGTGAAAAGGAAAAACATTCAGTCTTCATTTATTTTCCAGGATACAGATTTTGTATTCCCAACTTTTGTATTCCCAACTCAGAAACACCCCTCCTGATACTGTTCTTCAGCAAAAATCTGGCACCATTCAAAGACAATTAGTATTAGAAAAAAATGAAAATGGATCATATACATGAAAAACAAGTAAAAATGAAACAAAGGGAACTTCAACAATAGTTAAATGAAGAATATACGTACTATATCAGTATAAATATTAATTTCAAATCAATAAAATAAAACTATATTTTAATCCCCAGGGACTAAAAATGAAAATGAAATGGAAAACCTCTCCTAGTGCTAACGGGTCATGGATTTAATGGCTATATGTCAGACAGAAATATATAGAGGTCTGTGCAAGGTGAAGATTGTACCAAGAATGCTACAGAGTAGGCAATAAAAATTTATGCCATTTTGAAAAGGGAGATGAAAGTTAATTTGTCCTTACAGTGGAAAAAAGAAAATCTTTCCCAGGAATTTGTAACCCCAGACCAGCCATTACATGAGTTGGGAGTTGTAAATTTGGACTACCTGTGTAGTCCAGGCAACCCATAATATGAAATTAATTAAAAGTGGTCCTAAATGCTCCAGAGTCCTTGTAAAAAACAAGTGCAAAACTCCTCTAGAGGAATGCCTCTTCAGCTTAGGACCATCACCAAGCTAGGAACACACAACCCAAATTATAAACAACAAAACAAATTCTTAAAGTTAGCAGAAACACCTCAGTTCAACTCTTGGTTTTGGTTCTGGTTGTGATCTCATGGGTCATGAGATAGAGGCCCAAGTTGGGCTCCATGCTCAATGGGGAGTCTACTTGAAGAGTCTCTCCCTCTGCCCCTCCCTTATGCTCTCTCTCTTTCTCTCAAATAAATGAATAAATCTTAAAAAAAAGAAGAAGAAGAAGAAGAAATAGGAGTAAAATGAAAAGAGTATAAAAGCAGGCTAGGAAAAGAACTTATAGAAATGAAAGTAAAAGTTTAGTGGAAAGGTTAAATAATAGACTAAATACAGTTGAAGAAAGAATAATAAACTGGAAGATAAATCTAAGAAAATAAACCAGCATATGCATCAAAGAGGGAGACATTGAGGGAAAATGTGAAAATGAATTAAAGAAACATAGGAAGTATGACAGAATGAGAATGTCTAAAGATATCTAATTGGAGTTTCAAAAAGAGAAAAGAGAAAATAATGGGAGCCAATATTAGAGACAAATGGCTAAGTTTTTAGAGCTCAAAAGAATCATCAATCCAAAAATTCAGGAATCTCAACAAATCTCAAGAAAGATGAATTTTTAAAAAAATCCATACCTATACTCATTGTTGTGAAAGTGCAGAACACTTAAACCAAACTAAAGATTTTGAAGGCTGTCAGAGAAAAAAGAAAAAATGATCTCTGAAGGAAAGATAGTGATATTGATGGCTCACCTCTCAATAGCAATAGCGAAATAATATCTTCAAAACGCTGACTGAAAATTATTGTCAATTTTCTGTTATTGTCAATATTTTGCCTAAAGAGCAAAATAGGCTATTTTCAGACAAAACAAAACTGAAAGATGTACTTCAAGACAAAAAAGAAATTAAAACCCCAAAATGACTTGTATTTAGGAAGGAAAGATGAAGGAAGACATTTTAAAGATTTTTTTAAAAGATTTGAAGTAATCTCTAGACCTACAGTGGGGTCCAAGCTTACAATCTTGAGATCAAGAGCCTCATGCTCTACCAACAGCTAGCAGGGGCCCTCAAAGACATTTGTTTTTAGAAGATTGTATTTCTTCATTTGATAGAGTGTGTGCGAGCGTGAGTGCAGTGGAGGGGCAGACAGGGAGAGAGAATCTCAAGCAGAAGCCCCACTGAGTGCAGAGCCCAAAATGGGGCTTGATCACACAACCCTGAGATCACGACTGGAGCCAAAATTGAGAGTCTTGCTCAACTGACTGAGCCACCCAGGTGCCCCCCAAAAACATTTTTAAATACGTGGAATATGTCCTAAGAAATACTGAGCATATAAAACAATAATGATGTTTTTTTAAAAGAAGAGTATAAGTATAGAAACATAAATAACAAATGTAAGATGACATTAGACTCATCGAATTAGTATTCTACATTTTTGTATTTTGTATGGAAAGATGATGGAGATGATTAACTTACAAAAATCACTGTAACAATGTTGAGGGGTACCAAAGGTTATATATGACTTAAAAAATAGTGAAAGAGGGAAAATGGAAATAAAAAACAGAAACAATCCAAAAAGGGTAGAAAAATTGGCAGGGAGGAATCACAGGAAAAATAGAACAGATTATAAGTACAAGATAAGACAGTAGAAATGATAACAAATAGATCAGCAATCAAAAAATATATATAAACAGACCAAACATTCTGCTTAAAAGATTGATATTATCACATTGGCTTCAAAAATAATGTCTGTGCTGTTTGTAAGAGATACACCTAAAAGATAAAAACACAGAAAGGCTATAATTAAGATATAGAAAAGAATATGCCAGGTTAAAAACTAATCGAAAGAAATCTAGTGTAAAATTAATGCCAGACAAAATAAACTTTAAGACACTAAACCATATGAATTATAAAAAAATTAATGTATAATGACAAAAGTTTCATTTCACCAAGAGAATAATACAATTTTGTATACATAGAGATATGTGACTTCTTAATATAAAAAAGCATGTATTAATATAATTGGAATGAGAAACTGACAAGTCCAAATAGTAGGAGGTTTTATGATAACAAAATTATAACTGCTAGAGTAAGCATGAAAGAGTTAGCAAGAATATAGAAGATTAGAATGGTGTGATTAACGAAATTTGACCTAACAGACATATTCAGAAACCTACCCTTACAAGTGTTATTTCACAATATATTGTCATGCACACTAGGAATATGTTTACAAAAGCTTACCATAAAAGAGGCTGTAAGACAAGTCTTATTCTACAAACTCATTATTATATTACATTAATTCTCTGACAACAAAATTTAAGGTAGCAGTAACAGTAAGATAACAAAAAAGGTTCCATATGTTCACAAATTTTAAAACTTGCTTTTAAATACCTCATATGCCCAAAGGAATTAATATGAACTGATATAAATTAATAGGCCAAGAAAGAAATTATTATGAATTTTAAACTAAGTTTTAACATTAAAATTAAATTATTAAAATAAAAATAATTTATTGAAAGTTATGTATCAAAATTAATAGATTATAGGTAAAATTTATACAGTATAAAAATGTACTGTAGACTGTATAAAATTTATACAGTACAAAAGGAAAATTTATAGGCTTAAAAATTCATGTATTTGAGAAGAAGAAAAAAATGAAATTATTGAACAATAAATTTAAAACAAGTAAACAACAAGAAAAATAAAACATGAAAACAAGACAAATAACCTCCTTTGACTAGAAATGGAAAACACATGCAAAAATGGGAGCTAGGCTGAAGCCCTGGCAGCCATCATTTTGGTACCTGAGGATAAAGATGGCTAGACGGGCTCTTCCAAAAAGGGGACCAGAGACTTCCCAGTTCCTGGAAGGAGGCTGAAAGAAACCAAGAACCTCTGCCTAAAGATATGACTGAAACAAATATGATCTAAAGAGGCAGAGTAAGTACTTGTGTGGAGAGGGTAGTCTTACAACAAAGAACTAAATCAAACCACACTGTAATTTGGGTCTTGGATAGCCCTCATTTCATCATAGCTCCAAAATGCTATTGAAAGACCTAACTCCAGATGGGATTTCTGGGGGTCTGAGTGAATGCAAATATAAAATTCTTCCCCTCGTGTGGGTCTGATGGTATTCCGAGACACATAAGATGCACGTCAAGAGTTTTAAGTTTTCAGAGGCTTCCTCTGAATGTAGGTAACGAAGAGAGGGCCCTGGGGAGAGGGAATTATTCCCTGGGCTATCTTAGTACTTAACTGCATATTGTTAAAATGATGGAATAGGAAAGTCAAGGGGAAGAGAAGGTGTCGTTGCTATACCAATCCTGATTTGAGGAGTAAAATAGTCACTCTTTATAGTATAAAGCGCTAGTTTCTAATGTGAAAAAATTTTGTGTCAACTAGATAAGCCAAAGATGTCGAAGTAGCCAACTGTTGGGTAAATCATTTCTTTATTCATGGAGTCATTGTACAAATATTTGTGGAGATTTACCATATATCCCCCAGTACAGTTGCCTCTACAAAAAGCTACTCTCTGGTAGTTGGGGGTGAGAACTATAAGTAAACAGTGAAGTGTTGGGCAGCCAGATGGACAAGTATACAGTTACAATGAGGGCACAAAGGAAGAAATGGTTGGCATTACATGAGAGAGTCGGAAAGGGCTTTTATACAGAAGGTTGCCTTAAGCTGAGTGTATATAATTATCACTGCTGTTAATATTATCCTCATCATTAAAGCATACAATTCAGAAATTTATGAATGTGGCAAAAATTACAAACCAATAACGATAAAACTTGTATTTTTGACTTGTAAAGCAGCCTCATAAAATGGTGAAGACCAAGAAAGCAAGCTCAGGAGAAAAAGAAAGAGTTGGATCATTTTTTTGGTTAGAATTTTTTAACCGTTACTTTTTAGCCTTGAGTTTATGTTTGTTTACTGTGGTTCCACAATTCTGACTAGGCATTAAACCTGCCAGTTTTTCAGGAACACCCTCCCCTTACCCCTTTCCCCACTCCTTTTGTCAAAGCATGAGTAGACCCAGTGTACACACCTGTGAGATCAACTTTCCAGTCTAAATATCTTACATAAAATCTTTTGAAAGCAACAGGGCGCACTCACTTAAAGCTTTGAGAATGGGAGCCAATTTTTAATTTGTTCCTCCTGTTTGCTGCAAATATAGTATTTCTCTTTCAAAGACTTTATTAGAAACCTGGATTTCTCTGGGAACAGAGACAAGCAATTTATGGTGATGAATTAGTGATGAAGGTTAGAGTCAAGAGGTTTTTCAGTTATTAGAGGTTTGTACTATAAAAAGGCATTCAGTTTGCACAAATATTTCAAATTTTAAAGGAGCCAGTTCCAAAAGGAAAAATCAGAGCGGTTAATAAGAACAATCATGATGACAATAAGGACAATGATGACTACTGCTATGGCTGAGCATGTGCCAGACACTGTACAAAGCATTTCACGTATAGTTTCTTCTTTAAGCGTAGGTGCAAGTGGATGACATAGTCTTATTAGAATTATGTCTATTGTAAAAATGTGGATGGAATAAAAGAAAGAAAAAAAGACCTTGCTTTAGATTATTTTTTTGAAGCCATAAAAGCAAAGGAAAAACATGCCTTCTGCCCAAGGACAATGGTTCAATTCTGGAGATACAAAAAGCTGAATTCCAGCTTCTGTTTTGCTTTTCCATCAAGGAGAATCATCTTGAAATGGAAAATGGTGAGATGAATATGAATAAGGGGAAATAAGGCCAGAATATACAAAATGATTGTAAGAGGCACCCTCACAGCTCTAAAGAAGTCTGTCTACCGGCTAGAATGAATTCAATCACAAGGTGCAAAGAAAACCTTAAAGAAGAGTGGCAGCAATCTCAGAATTCTGGAACACAGAGGGCTGGTGAGAGACTGGGGATATGTTTAAGTAAATATGCTGTTTTACAATGAGAGAAAAGTGTTTTCCACAAACTGCTTCGAGGGACAAGATTCTAAGAGACATTATCATATTTTCTTGATTCTAAGTCACCACTTTTCTTTTTAGCACATTAACATCTTGGAAAATGGAAGGTGTCTAATATCCAAAGGCAAAGTACATTCTCTAGATACCCACTGGACCCAATATAAATTATACCTAGAAATGGGTTAGTGACGATTAGCTACCCCAGCACCCTCCACTAAGTTCTTTGCATTTGACACATGTGGTTTGGATTTGAAATCAAATTTGGTTCCTTTTTTTTTTTCTTTCTCATACAAAATATCTTAAAAACAAATACAGTCTAGCACTGGAATGAAAAGAATACGTATTATAAAAGAATGCAATTGTGAGCAGTAGAAATGTTCACATTTTTTGAAATAGACCCTAGAATTTTCAAAGCTCAGTGAGTTCAGTGTGACCCATATATGTCATATCTTCTACTTATCAAAAACTTCAGGACATATTTTGGAAATTTTATTAACAGCCCAGTTTAAGTGTAATAAGAGGTCATGATCATGAGTGTGGATTTTGAAAAGAAGAATATTATGGTAAGGCCAAAATGATTCAAAAGAATTCTTAGGCTCTGGATATAAAGAAGACTGAGGTATTTGAAAGTGGTATATAATTATAGAGTAACTGTGCTATTTTCAATAAAAAGAAAAAAATAATGCAATTCCGCCCAAAAGATATGATTAAATTGATGTAATTTCTAAACAGAATTAGGTAAAAATGACATTAAAGTAAACTCTTGGGCCGCCTGGGTGGCTCAGTCAGTCAGTTAAACATCTGCCTTTGGCTCAGGTTGTGATCTCTGGGGTCCTGAGATCGAGCCCCCTGTGGGGCTTCCTGCTCCATGTAGAATCTGCTTCTCCCTCTGCTCCTCCCCCCCACTCATGTTCTCTCTCTCTTTCTCTCAAATAAAATCTTAAAAAAAAAAAACATAAGTAAACTCTTATATTTATGTTCAAATGGTTTTAGACAAAGGGGCCAAGATAATTCAACAAATGATGCTGGGACACCAAGATATCTATATGCTGAAAAAAAAAAGAATTTAAACTCCTCACACCATACACAGAAGTAAGTCAAAGTGGATCACAAATGTAAATTAAAAACATAAAAGTATTAGAAGAAAACACAAGAGTAAATCTTCATGATCCTGAGTGATTCAGTGGTCACTTGGGTTAGGAAACCAAAAGCATAAATGATAAAAGATAGGTAAATTGGACTTCATCAAAATTAAAAGTTTTTGTGCTCCAAAGGATACCACCAAGTGAGTGAAAAGACAACTGGGAGATTGGGGGAAAATATTTATAAATCATAGCTCTCTTAGAGACTTGTAGTTAGAATATATAAAGGACACTTAAAACTTAACTGTAAAAAGGCAATCAAATTTTTAATTTTATTTTACTTCATTTTATTTTATTTTATTTATTTATTTTTAGTGAGGTCTGTGCCCAGTGTGGGGCTCGAACTCATAACTCTGAGATCAAGAGTCACCTGCTCTACCAACTTAGCCAGCCAGACATCCACATGACAATCAAATTTTTATTTTTTTGTTTTTTAAATTTTTAAAAATATTTATTTATTTGAAAGAGAGAGAGAGAGAGAGAGCATGAGCAGGGGGTACAGAGGGACAGAGAAAGAGAATCCCAAGCAAACTGGGCACTCAGCACAGCACCCTACTCATACTGGATGTCACAACCCTGAGATCATGACCTGAGCCGAAATCAAGAGTCTGCTGCTTAACCAATTGAGCCACCCAGGCACCCCACGACAATCAAATTTTTAAAAAAATGCACAGGATTTGAATAGGCATGAATCCAGATAAGGTGGCTAATTAGCACATGAAAAGATGCTCAAAAAAGATGCTCAAAAGTCATTAAGGAAATGCCAATCAAAACCATGTGAACACCTCACAGCCACTAGAGTGGTTATAATACAAAAAAATAGTAACAAGTGTTGGTGAAGATGTTGAGAAACTGAAACTCATTCACTGTGGTGGGAATGTAAGATGGTTCAGCCACTTTGGAAACAGTTTGGCAGTTCCCCAAATTGTTAAACATAGAATTAACGTGTGACCCAGTAATTTCACTTTTAAGTATTTCCCAAAAGAAATGAAAACACATCCTCGTGCAACACTTGTACACAGATGTTCATAAAAGCATTATTCATAACAGCTAAGAGTAAAAACAGTCCAGATGTCCATCATCTAATAAGTGGATAAATAAAATATGGTCTTTACCTATAATGAATATTATTCAGCAATAAAAATGAATGGAATACTGATATATACTACAAAATGGATGAACCTCAAAAACATTATATAAAATGAAAGAAGCCAGCAGGAATCTGCTTGAGATTCTGTTTCCCTGTCCCTGTGCCCCTCCCCCTTCTCATGATCTCTCTCTCTCTCTCTCTCTCTCTCTCTCTCTCATATAAATAAATCTTTAAAGGCTTTAGAAATGAGTTCTAGAACAGACAGAAGAGAAACCAGAGATCACAAGAACTCAGATTGGGTACCAAAAATAAGTCAAATTGGACTAGCTTCCTTTCACAGGTAGAATTCCCTTTCTGATTAGATCCAGAAATGCTATAAACCTGTGTATCTGGATTTTGTTAAGGTATATTAAAAAGATCTCTCAAGGGCTCCTGGGTGGCTCAGTTGGTTAAGTAACTGCGTTCAGCTCGGGTCATGATCCCAGAGTTCGGGCATCGAGTCCTACATCGGCCTCCCAGATCCATGGGGAGTCTGCTTCTCCCTTTGACCTTCTCCTCTCTCATGCTCTCTCTTTCTCTCAAATAAATAAATAAAATCTTAAAAAAAAAACTCTCAAAATGTTCCATTGGATAATTGGGCAATTTGGGGAAACATGCCTTAAAATCATGGAGAGTTTGATGGATTTGTAAGTGAACAAATGTACAAAAAAAGGCTGATTAATGGATGTATGTCATTGTTAGGGGCTACTTCATTGTGAAATACTGTACTATGTATAAAATTTTATTCTGATTATCACCTTTATCAATGATTTTGCATATGATAGATCATTGAGAATAATCAATTATTGAATCTTAGCAGCAAATGCTAAATATCACTGACAAAAATTACAGTGCATTTACTAATTTTTATCTGCACACACCTAGTAAAAGAAGTAAGAGGAAAAAAGGCAAGGAATATTTTCTGGGATTAGGTTTTTGCAGATGATTACGTATTCATATGCTCCAAAAAAAAAACTTTATAAACATTAAAATTTAGAAAAATTAGGTCTCAAGTAACCAAGTTTTATTTTTCTCTCCCAAGTGCCTCCAAATTTCAATTCTGAATTGAGTAAAGCCACTGGAAGGTACATGCATGCTGAAAACATTGCTAGTCTTGGCCAGCCCGGGCCCCCATGGGCTAGAGCTGTATGCTGGCTGTAAAAAGTACTGGGTTTAGTTTCCTGACAGCATTCGCTTCCTAAGCAAGGAAATACTGACAGACTCAGGGAATTAACATCCCAAGAGAACCTGTCAAGTCAAACTTCTGCTCTTCCAGGCAGTTTGAAACAAAATTGATGGTTCTGTGTACATGTTGTCTTTCACCTGGAATGCGTAGTGGTGCTCCATGATATTTATTAAAGGTGGAAAAGCCACTACAGCATGTTCCGGAAACTAAGTACCTGGTGTGCCGACACACTTTCTGGATGATCCCTGAGTTAGTGAGTTCCTCACAAATACTCATCTGTTCATTCAGTGTTTACTGGGAAAGATGTTTTCTCCTCTTTTTTTTTTTTTTTTTTTTTGTTTTTTGTTAATTGTTTGGTTAGAATGTATTTTTTTCTCTGGGGCTTGGAGTGAAGCTGGAAGTTAAGGTTCTGCCAAAACACAGGTTGCAAAACACCTCTGAGTGACCTAAGTTCCTATGCCAGGCATGAATCACTGAAGTCCATGCTTTCAACACTTTAGCAGAGGTCTTTCAGATTCAGTGTTTAGCTTATTCTCCAATGAAATAGATATTCTATGCTTTTCTCCTAGGGCTTCTCTCTGCAACTTACTTTTACAAACAATACAACAGAAAAATGGTAGCATTTAATGGGATAAATGCTGAAGATTATGTTTCCTCTCAAAAGAACATATACTATGTGAAGGGTTTAATAATGAAACTATTTCATAACATTGTAATTTCTACTTAGAATTATCTGATAACACATATTTCTTTAGTTTTAATATAATTTAGGTCAAACCACATGATTGCTTTGGCATTGGTATGCGAGTACTTTGCCTCGATTCTAGAGTTTTCCATAACTCTGGTAATCCTAACAATACATACCATTTATTGAGAAAACTGCCAAGCAGTTGTGCCAAACATATGCCATGTGGCATTTTCAGATCTTCTAGCATTCCTGTAAGATAGATATTATATCACTGTTCCCATTTTCTGTATGAAGCCATTGGTACTCAGTAATTAAGCAGCTTGTGTTGTTTTACTGGCTATAAGTGGAAGAGGCAAGATTTGAACCCATGTTTGTCTGACACCAGTTGGTCACCCTCTCCTTTGAATTGGATAAGCCAGTTCCCTATCCCTTTTCTTTCAGTCTTGAAAAACTGTGTTACTTTTTAAGTGGGAATATGTAGCTAGCCCTACAGGCCATGCCACATATTTAAAAGACTTAACACATTTTAGGTGAGAAAAAGAATATTCTACTCAAGGGTGTTTACTATACATGATTTTAAGCCATCACTTTATAAACATTATGGTTAACCCATTTGCTTCTTCATAGTGTAGATTATTTTCTTAGTCTAAAACCTCTCCATTGTTCTACCTACATTAGATCCTGGGTCTTTAGGCTTACTTTTTTTACTTGATTCCTTGTTACCTTTCCTTCTTATTTATTCTATATTATATGTTTTTAATTTATTTATTATATTATATGCTTATTACTTATTTAATTTATGACCATCTTCCTTCCAACTTCACATTTTTCTTAGATAATGTGCCCAGGAAGTGTGGACCAAAAATGTCTTAAAACAAACAACAACAACAAAAACAACCCTCTACATTCCCATTCCCATGTATTTGCTCTGTCCTTTTTATACTGAGTAGAAAGAACCAGAGCAGAGATGTTACTCTTGTTTTACCTGTAACGTAAAATCAAAGACTTAAGAAGTGCTAGAGTTGCAGTATTTTCTAATTTAAACCTGATGTAGAGGAAGGAAGTAATAAGACCACATCTGGGGGCGCCTGGGTGGCTCAGTGGGTTAATCCTCTGCCTTCAGCTCAGGTCATGATCTCAGGGTCCTGGGATCAAGCCCTGCATTAGGCTCTCTGCTCTGTGGGGAGCCTGCTTCCCCCTCCCCCTCTGTCTGCTGCTCTGCCTGCTTGTGATCTCTCTCTCTCTCTCTCTCTGTCAAATAAATAAATAAAATCTTTAAAAAAATAAAATTAAATTTTAAAAAATCTTTAAAAAAAAACCCAAATATGTGTTTTAGGAAGCACACTGTGGACCATGTTTAGGAGAGTATTGTAATAGTTTAGGCAAGAGCTGATGAAGTTTGAAGGAAAATAGAGGGGATGGGGATAGAGAGAGATTATCAGATGTGGAGGCCCTTAGGGAGAAAATATCTGTTGAACTAGAGGAATGGTTGGATGAGGAGTATTAAAAAAAAAAAAAAGGAAAGTTTCTTGAGTGTCTCCCAAAATGTAGAGAAGTAGGTTTGGGAGGAAAGATGACACTTACAGATATATTTCTTTTTAATCTATTTGCTTATTACTTTGCCATAAGACTACAAGAGCCAATAGTACACAAACTCAGTGTTTTGTTGTTATTGTTGCTGCTGTTGTTGATTTAACATAATGCCATACATTTCATAGGTACTCTTTTGGTTATGTTGAGTTTTATGTCCTTGGCGATCATATAATTAGAGGTGTAAAGAGCCTAAAAAAATAACTAAAATGCTAATTGTGATTATCTTTGGTTGTTAGAATTATGCTAATTTTATTTTATTATTTTACTCTGAATACTCCAAATTTTTTCTTAGTATTTTATTTTGAATATCCCAGATTGAACATACATTACCTTTATTTTAAGAAAAAGTTAAAGCTTATTTATTATTTCAGAAAAGAATGAGTCTGGGCCAGCAAATAAAAATCATCAGGGCAGCCTATGTGGACAAATAAAATATATCAAATAAAGGGCTAGGAATTTGAACAGAAATTTTAGACTAATTTTATATGCCCATCAGAATTTCAGTAGTGCCTATGTTACCATACGATTGAGTGTGATTGAGTGTCATATCTTATTTTCAAGTTTCATATACTCCCTTATTATTTATTAGAGGAATCAGTGTTTCTGGGCTAAATCACTCAGTCCTTTAGGTTACAAAAGCAAATTGCTTATAAGACCCCTCAGCTATCAGCTCCCCTCTTACTGTTGCCCTCTTTTCCTTTTGTTTTGAATTTCTGAATAGTCTTTTATGCTAAGGCAAAAGAGGTCACTGTATCTGTCTGTAACGTTTCCTATAGCAGGCAGACCATTTTACAACAAAGCTAAATATGAGGAATATGAAACAAATGCCACACATGTGAATTAGATATATATAAAACAATCTTTGTTTTTGGTTTTCCAGCCCAAAGTGAAGCTTTCACTTAAGCTTCTCTGAAACAGGGATGCCTGGGTGGCTCAGTTGGTTCCCATCTGCCCTTGGGTCAGGTCATGATCTCAGGGTCCTAGGATGGAGACCCCACGTTGGGCTCCCTGCTCAGGGTTTATGTGTGGGGGTAGCCTGCTCCTCCCCCTCCCTCTGCCCCTTCCCCCTAAATAAATAAATAAAAACTTCAAAAAAATATTTCTCTGAAACAGAGAGGGTGAGACATAACCTTATATAAGCCAATATGTTTGCTTTCCATGACAGCCTGAAAAAAGAAAAGAAAGGAAAAAACAAAAGGCCCCAGAGAGTTCTTCCAAGAATCGTCAGAAATGAATTAGAGTGGATAGTGCAGTGGAGGAATGGAGGAATTGTTCCCCAGATAGGGAAACAGAAACAAACCAACCAACCAAAGTATTCACAAGAAGGAGAGTGGATACACACCTTAGACATACTTTCTCCTGGCATGGATGCATAAAATACTAAGTAGTCATTATAGACAATAGTGCAAGCAAAGTAGAAGGAGATGGAGAAGGCAAAAACAAAAACAAAAACAAAGGCAGTCAAATGTCATAGTTTGTTTCCTGTCATTAGCTTATATCATTTTAAACTGACCAAGTGTATGACACTCCAGTTTTTACTACAGGTCTGTAATGTGAGCATACACATTTGATATTTCTAGAAAACTTGTCTTTTACTATCAGCATTCTTTCTCCGCAGGATGTTTCTTGGAGGCAGACAAACATATATTTAGTGAGATCTGACAGTGAGGCTAATGATATACCAAGGACTAAGAATAGAAGATAGACATAATTTCTAATGTCCCAAGAAAGGAAGAGGATAAAAATTATTTGCAGGAGAAAGAACCTATCTGAAAACTATCTTCATATTTCAGTATCAGAAAGAAGTTCAAAGAAGTTATCAAGTGCCTCCCTCAGGATTTTCCTGTGAGAATCTTTCTCTTTCTCTCTTTTTTTTTTTTTGATAAAGATTTTATTTATTTATTTGAGAGACAAAGAGTGAGAGAGCATGAGAGGGGGGAGAGTTAGAGGGAGAAGCAGACTCCCTGCTGAGATCATGACCTGGACTGGAGGCAGTAGCTTAACCAACTGAGCCACCCAGGCGCCCCTTTCCTGCGGGACTCTTCATTGAAAAATCACTGGGAATGTCATAAATGCCAAATATAAAAGAACATGATGTAAGGTTTACAGAATAAGGGGGAAGTTTTGACTCCCTTTTGAAAACCCATGTCCAGGGAAATAGTATAAAATGATGCCACGAGGACAAGGCTGTGTATTATTCACATATTATTTACAAGTGAAAGTGTTGCTAGCCAGGTCATCATGCACAAGAGACGTGGTGATGTTAGAGAAGTCAGCTGTGGACCAAGTTCTAGGCAGGTTTGCGTTATTTATAGAAGAATATAAATATAAGCGACAATAGTGACTAGGAGAGAATACTATAAACCATCAATCATGACTCTTCCATTATAGTAAAAACCAACAGAATGTATATTTGCCCTTAGATACTCATCATAAATCTGAATTTTAGGTGCACTTAAATTTGACATGTGCAAAATTTAAATGTTCAGTTGCAGTCAACGGAGACCCACTATAATATAAAGAAAAAGTATATATATATACATATATATACACACATATATATATTTATAGTGCGTATATAATATAGAGAAAAAGTAATATAGAGAAAGTATATAGAGTAATATAGAGAAGTGTATATATACTTTTATATATATAAAACTTATATACTTACTATATATATTTATAGTGTGTGTATATATATACACACTATAATATAGAGAAAAAGTGTAAATATATTTAGTGTGTGTATATATATACACACTACAATATAGAGAAAAAGTATAAATATATATATATACTTTTTATACTTTATACTTTTTCTCTATATTATAGTGTGTGTGTGTGTGTGTATATACCATTACGTAGCAATGTTTGTATTCTAGAAGAAAAGACATGGAAACAGTAATTTGGGTAAGACAATATTTGAGGGGAATTGATAAATGCAGGAAAGGGAGAAAATGGTACATCGTGGCATTTAAAGGGCAAGCATGCATACATTAATCTATGATGATGCCTGGAAGTTAGTCTTCCGAGGTGTCAGTTATATTAGCCTAGTGGACTCTGCAACAGCGACATACATGAACATGGGTGTGCTCCATTGAGAGCAGTAATGGTCTCAGTTCTTCACCTTTCCCTAGGTCTCTGTCCTTTTCGTAGGACTTTGCAGGTCTTGTCGTCTGGAAGTGTAGTATATTTTCTTGCCTCTTTATGCAGTGCAGGCTCACCTTGGCTGGTAGGATTTAGAAGATAGAGCCAAGCAGAGACTTGGAAAGACGTTTGTGCATTTGTGTTTGCTTCTATCCTGTGCCACCACCATGAGACTAACACATCTGAACTAAACTGAATGATAAGATCCATGTGGGGTAGGACTGCATCATGTCAGTCACCCTAGCCACAGACATCCCAGGCCAGCCATTAGCTAGCGAACCTTGCCTAGATCACAGAGATGCTGAGCCCCAGACCCCAGATGTGTGAGCAATCGATGTTTATTGTTAGGTGCTGCTGAGGATTTGTGATTAGTCATGGCAGGACATTTTTGTGGCCTTAGAAAACCAATTCAGTGGGAAAGGTGATTATATTTATAATATCCAAGGTAACCAAGTGATTTCTTATGCATAGACAGAGTGGATCATATATTTTTGGTTATTTGTCATTTTAGGATATGTATTGAATAGCGGGAAATGATCAAGATTTCGAAGACTTCTAAACATGTCTTCCCTTGTAGAAATCACTTATTTTAGGTATTTCATTCAATGCATTAGAAACCTAATGTTAACCAGCTGGATCTTTTAAAGGATGCATTATAAAAAAAGAAATAGAAAAAACCCTGAAGGAATTTTCAGTTTATGTATGGAAACAAAATTAAATGTAATTTTTATCTGCATCTATTTTTAAAAGGTTTGAGTGGTTTATAATAGTTACCATTGTTGAGTGTTTCCTGTGCCCAGTGTTCTAACACAGAAGTACTGTTATCTTTAATTTACAATGAGAGGGCATTAAGAGCACACTTATCTTTATGATCACTGAGTAATATTTGGAACTGTTGAATCACTGTATTGTATACCTGAAACTAATATAACACTATGTTGACTGCACTGGAATTTAAATTTTGAAAAATTATGATGAGAACACAGACCCAGAGAGATTAAGAAACTTGTTCAGTTTCTCATCGCTAGAAATCCTTCCTAGGATTTAGGAAGGTTTCAAACTCTACACTTTCAACCACCACACTTCACTACCATGAAGAAAAATAATTAAGTACTGGATTTGGCAATACACTTGTGGATTTATTTTTATCTTTAAGGCAGTATTTCAGTGTAAATGTATTTTTATCATTTGCAAGTGCCCAGTACAGGTGATTGTTTTTTAATTCAATAAAATGAAAAGAAAGAAATGTGGATATAAGCAGTTGGGCATCTGCTGCTGTTTCTATCACCTTTATTTTTAGGTACTTTTAGATGTTTTTCTTCAAATGGATTAACCAGTTTTGTTTTCATTTCCATCATATACATAATTGGAGCAATAACATTTGATTCATTTTAAGAAATAGAGCTTTGCATTTCTTACATTAAAAGACAGCATCATTACTGTATTATTATTTGTTGCACTACGACTTCAGAGTTGGTATGGGATGACACATGTTCTTATCGGAACACAGGCTTCTACAGTATACTGTTAGAATGCTGCTACGGGATGGCACCTGCCGTATAGATGCCAAGACTCTTTGTACATAGTATTCATGGTCCTAGGCTGATAAATAAACTACTACTTTGCCATTTCTAGAAAGCAGCAGCACAGGACTAACGACACTACCTAGCTTGCAAAGGGACTAGACCGAATGAAGGCAGAACACATGCTTTTGTTTAGTTACCTTGACTGGCATCAGACACTTAGACATATAAAAAAAGGAAATGTAGATGAGCTAATGGTTACACCTTCCACCTACTGTCAAGGGAACTTGCAATATAAATATGCTTGGTTGATCCTTACATTTCTAGAAGAAAAAAGTTAAAACATTTCACCTAGTTTTTAAGCAATAGCTGGAGAAAATGAGTGATACACATGATGAATTTTTACTTCTTAAAGCAGTTTCCCTAAATTTATTCCTATTATTCTTAAATGTTATAAATTGATCACATAATGGAAAAAGCACAGGTCTGAAGCAGAGGTTCTTCTTCTTCTTTTTTTTTTTTTTTTTTAAGATTTTATTTATTTGCGAGAGAGTAAGCCAGTGAGAGAGAGAGTGAGAGAGATTGAGAGAGCATGAGAGAGCACAAGAGCACAAGCTGGGGGAGGGGCAGAGGACAAGGGAGAAGCAGGTTCCCCGCTGAGTGCAGAACCTGACAAGGCCAGATCCGGGACTTCTGGGATCATGACCTGAGCCAAATGCAGCCACTCAACTGACTAAGCAATGCAGGTGCCCCCCCCCGAAGCAGAGGTTCTTAACCTTTTTGTACTATGTCCCTTTCAGCAGGCTAGTGACACCTAGGGATACCTTCTAAGAAGAGTGTTTTTCACTCATAAAATAAAATGCATAGTACTACAAAGGAAACTAGTTATAATGAAATGTAGTTATCAGAATATTTTTTAATATAATACTGTATTGTATGTGTTCCTTTATTAATGCATTCCATAATTAGACAGTATATTGAAAAGATATGAAAGTTAAAGTTAAATGTTATATTTTAAAGATATGTAGGCTTGAAGAGAACATTAGGTATGGGGTGGTCTTTAATTCACCTCCTTCCAAGGACTGATCACCAACAATTAGAGGTATGAAGTACTGGAAAATAACCAAGGTGTGTGGGTCACCAGAGTAAGAACCCTCAAATTCATCATGTTGCCTGTCCCACGAAGTGCCCAAATAGTTGCTGTGAGCATCTATAGGCAAAAGGGCTTCAACCATATGTAATCTAACACTGGTTATAAAGTAGTCATGTATGTAAATGATAGCTCAAGATATCTTTTTCAACTTGAAGATAAGAAATATCTGTTATTTCTATTGGTGACTCTTATGCTCTATTTATAAGCCCCTCCCCCATTCAGATGTTGAAGCCCTAATCCCTAATGTGATGGCATTTGGAGGTGGTAGGTGATTAGGTTTAGATGAGGTCATGAGGGAGGGGTGCCCATGTTGGGATTAGTGGCCTTATAAGAAAAGGAAGAAAGATCAGAATTAACTCTGTTCTCTTTCTCTGCCATGTAAGGACACAGCTGTAAGTCAGAAAATGGTCCTTATGATACCAAGTCTGCTAGCACCTTGATCTTGGACTTCCAAGCCCCCAGAACTGGGAGAAATAAATGTTCATTGTTTAAGCCACCTGGTCTATAGTATTTTGTTATGGCAGCCCAAACTGACTAAGACAGTAGCAGTCACAAGTATCATGAATGCTACTGAGGTTTATTGCATACATTGAAAATGGAAAGAAATTCTTCGTTGGAAGTTATAAAATAAAGCTATAAATTGGTTTTTCTATTCAAGTTCATGGATCTCCTGAATTAGTTTAAATAAGGACTCTACCACTTACTCACTGTGAACTTTGTCATTTCAAATTTCTGAGCTTGGCTTCTTTCATCTATAAAACGAAGGCCTGAATGTGCATTTTATAGTGTTGTTTCATGATCAAATGAGATAATGTGGGAAAGCTTTGTAAACTATGAAGTAATAAACAAATGTTAGCTAATTTTATTATGTATTTAAACTTTTTATCCTTAAGGAAATTTTGAATTTGGTTTGGCTTCAAGCCAAATACAATAACATTTGAATCCAATTTATTTTCTCACAGTCTCACAAATTCTTCACTCTCCTAACACCTTCTATTTAAGATATGAAGAAAAAGAGAAGAGAGAAAAAGAGCTGAGGGAAGCTAAATAAAAGAAAACAGAGCAGGAACTAGAGAGAGGAGAGTAACAGAAGCTAGCTCTTTTGCTCTCTTCATTTTTTCTTAAATTGAGGTTAAACATATAGTAGAGAGTATAAAATGCACAAATTTTAGGACTATACAGATTGATGACTTTTTATCATCTACAGGCCTGGGTAACTACTACCTCAGTCAAACTATAGAACGTTTCCATCCTCTAGAAGTTTCTTCATGCTCTTCCCCAGGCATGTCCATCCCTTACCCCTGAGTTAACACTGTTCTGACTTCACTAGTGTAGATTACCTTTGCCTATTGTTGAACATCATATAACAAATTACATGGTATGTAGGCTATTATGTCTAACTTCTTTGTCTAGTATAATGTCTGTGAGATTTGCCCTTGTTGTTGCACGTTATTACTGGTTCATTGTGTTTACTGCTGTGGAGAGTCCCTTCACTTTTATCATTGCTTTCATCTTGCTCAGAATCCTACTAATTCAACAATAATCGTATCTCACTTTAGAGATGATACAAATATGATAACCAAAATGTAGCGTTCTCAAAGATAGCTTATAATTCCCCTGTCTTCCCAATTCAGGAAAACTTCTCCTTTTCTTTTAGGTACTCTTTCTTTCTCTAGGTCTGGAATGCATGAAAATGTAAATAATCTGTAGTATAAAATGCAATAATATGAGCATTTTGTGGTCTTTTCTGCCACCATCTTTGAACAATTTCCCGATAGACCAAATCAACATTGAATCAATAATAACTATTGTTGTAAGTTGAAGAAAAAAAAAATACAGATCTAACATTAACAATAGAAGAGCAGAAAAATCATCCGAGAATCTAATATGAACCTCTTCTGGAATTTATAAGTATAACTCTGGTTCCATCACATTAAAGATTGTTATGCTTATAGAAAAGCTGAGAGACTGGGGGATCTGTTTGCAATTACCAAATCAAAATGCAATTAACTAGTCACTGGGAACAAACAATGATGTATTTAAATGCCCTTTTGGAAATGTAGAATTGGTAACGGAGATCAGGTTCCCAAGGTTCGGATGTTTTTACTTATGAGCCTTCCTATGAAATATCTGTCTGAGGATCTCTGCAATAGTTTGTCCTAAGAGAGAGAAAGATGGAAAATACAAAGCAAATGGCCCTTCCATCTGGGCACTGGGGCTTCTCTTATTCTCAGAACACATCAAAGGAAACTTTCCCTCCATTCTCTGAATCATTTTGTTCTGACCTCACTTATAATGTATAAATACATTTCAAACCAAGGATTGAATTTTGCTGGTACATGATCTTTTTTCCTTACAAAATTATTACAAGGAAATGTCTCTGGTATGGTTGAGATATGTAATTCGGGTTGGAAAGAGAAAACTGTTGCTTATGAAAGTAAGGATATTTCTATAGCTGACAAGATAGAAATGTTCATTTTCCCCCTTTTCCTTTGCAAAAGTATTTCTCTAGTGTATGATTTCCTAAATATTTAATGTTTATTAGCTCTTTGTTGTTTCTCCTAAAATCAGTCTTTAGTCAACTTTTGGCTATAGTTTTTAATGGAGAGCAAAAACATTGGAATATATCCATATTAGTGGCTGTTATAAAAACAAAATAACAGGGCACCTGGGTGGCTTAGTTGGTTAAGCAGCCAGTTCTTGATTTTGGCTTATCTCAGGACCCTGTTAATCGAGCCCCAAATGGGCTCCTTGCTCGGGGGGGGAGTCTGCTTGAGCATTCTGACTCTCCCATTTTCCCTCCCTCCGCTCCTCTCTCTTTCTCTCTCTCAAATAAAATAAATAAATTAAAAAAAAATAACTTTTTTTATACTTCCAATACATACGTTCATTACAAGGGACATTAACTCAATAAAATTAATAGATGTTTTCTTTGTATTTCTCCTGATACTGTACTGGTAGAAGTAGGAAATGGTAGTAGAATTGTTTAAAGTTGAGCAAGAGAAGAGGCAATGGGGAGCCTGGATAATCCATGAACTATTTCTTAGACTAAAGTTTGACTCACTAATGGCCCCATAATGACAGTCTCAGAGAGGAACATACTGTCTATGAAGGATTCCCATGAATTTGGTTGACTTCTGACTCATGCTCCACTAACTCGGGGACAGGGGACACTAGACGTAGATTAGTTGACTCTAAGGACTTAAGAAAAAAAGTAGGAAAAACATAAGCAATTATCTCTGAGGAGAATTGCCTTCAGCAAGAGTGAGCCTACAGGCTCCACCCCCTCCCACAACCCTAGTGATTGCGAACCTGGGGCAAGGATGTACATGGAGGTCCTATACCATTTGTCTAAATACTTAAACATTGGGCACCTGCGTGGCTCAGTGGGTTCAGCTTCTGCCTTTGACTCAGGTCATGATCTTGGGGTCCTGGGATTGAGCCCCACTTCGGGCTCTCTGCTCAGCGGGGAGCCTGCTTCTCCCTCTCTCTGCCTGCTTCTCTGCCTACTTGTGATCTTGCTGTCTGTCAAATAAATAAAATCTTTTTAAAAATTAATAAATAATAAATAAATAAATACTTAAACATTATATATTAAGAAAAAATTAACATTAAGTAAGAAATCCTTGTCTCCTACCTTGACAAACGCCTCTCCATAACTAACTGGAAGGCGGGGTTAGAACTCAGCACTCTTAGACTCCTCAGTTTCCAGCTGGGATTGGCAGTGTAGGGGGAGCTGGTCTAAGCTCTGGCCTCCCCTCACTACTCCCTGCAGCCTGTCCTACTTCTCTTTCAACCTCAGCTCCATCCAAATCTGAAGGCATCTCCTGAGTTCACGTGTGGACACGTCTCTGGTCCAAACTCCATCTCTAACTCCTGCTAATAGTCATCCCGTGACCAAGCCCCCAGGTCTAGAGATGCATATACTGTTGGCTTAGGGGAGCTCCCAGGAATTCAGGCCTGCAGGAGGTCACTCAAGTCCTTCAAAACACATTTGGAGCCATTTGAACAGTGAATTGCAGGGTCTATGTATATATAGTTCAGTCTAGAAATGGGGTTGGAGCCCTGGATGGGCATGCCCCTTAGCCTCAGGGGTACCTCACCCCATAAGGGTGACATGACTGAAGGAGCCCAGAGTAGAGCCATTTACAAAAGGGTTTCTCTTGCTTGTGCCTAAGACTGTTCTGAATAGTCACACTCGTTATGTATTAGGGATGTCCCCAAAGTCTGTCCTTCAGTGTACCAAGGACTGTGCCAGATACTGCAGACAGAGATGAGTATGTTACCACTCTTGATTGAATTGTCCCCTTGTGAAAAGGCCCTCATAAAATGCAAATATCAACACAGGCAGAGAGGGAAGTTCCTTCCTTTCTCAGGAACACTGCAATGGGACTGTCACTCAGATGGGCTAATTGTGCCATTGAAAGGATAGTGCTGAAAGCCAAATCTTGGTTGGCACAGCCACTAATTCATGTTTTCTAAGAGACACGCTCCAGTAAACATGTCTCCACCTAGTGTCTGCTTCACTGGGTGAAGTCCTGGCCCACTGCTAGCTCCCCACCCCCTTTCTGCTGACTGCCGTCCTAATCACAACTCATAGGAGGGATCCTCCCCTGACAGCCAGTGCCCAGACTAACCCATCCTGCATTTAGAACCTTCTTCACCTCCACCTGCTAGAGTCTTTCTCATCCATGGCAGATAGCATCTGGGCCCCTTAATTTTTCCATCCCTCCAAACCCCTGCTTGATTATCTGAATAACTAGACAAATCTGGAAGGTGAAACACTCCATAGGACTACTGGCCCTGGCCCTTCAGCGTATTGTAGCCATAAGAAAAAGATTCTGCTTGACTAAAAGAGACCTAATAACCAGATAGACTGAGTCTGCCTGCATCCAGATTTGGACCAACCAGGTATAAAGGTATTTTAGGGACAATTGGGTAAATTTGAATTTGGTCTTAGTATTAGATGAGATAAAAATGTGTTGAAAGAAGAAGACTGAGATTGGTGATTTGGGGGAAAAAAAACGGACTGAAAAAGAATACCAAGACTTGCAGAAATATCTGGAAAGATATGCCCAAGAATTTAATAATGGTGATCACTGGGTAGTGACAACGTGAAGTTGATTTTTTTTCAGTTACTACAACGGTTGCATACTTCTATAATAAAAGTGTTATTTAAAAATAATTGGAAGATGTAACATATTTCTAAATGTTCAGAAAATTGCTACATAGCTCTCAGCCTATCCTTCAGATGAACTCAGGCCTGGTGAAGACCCCACAACAAGTTGTGATACAGAAATCAATAGTTCCCAGAGGTATTTGCAGACCGAACCACAGTAATCTTTCACCCCCATAAGTTTATTGAATTAAAGTTTAGTGTTATTCCTTCAGCTTCCACAAAAGGATGAAATAAAAATATCTATTTGAAGAATATTTTTTAAACATTCTTAAGTAAACACCTAATTTATGAATTCTTTCTAAAGGTCAGTGGCTGGAAAAAATTCTTTCCTTTTATCACTTTTTCTGGACAGAAGAACTCTATAATCTGTCAGATTTCTATGTTATCTTGGTTGCTAGGGAACTCATATGTAAATTTGGCATGTAACTGCATTAACTAACTAATTACCTAGGAGCTTAAAAGTGTAATCTCTTTTCTCTTTGCATGTCATAATTATTTCATAAAAATCCATTTTAGAAACAATTCTAATTGCCCTTTTCTGCTCCTATGATCATTTTCTACACCATTTAAAATTCATTCTGGAGAAAGAGAGATGATAAATCAATAATAGGTCTGCCGTACATATCTCTATAGGGCCTTCAGGCAATTTAACAAGCAGTAGACAGTGTTTCGGGATATCTACCCACCCGGCAACTGTGGTCCCTTTCTCTGAGTAGTGAAGCCCACAGGGCTGAATCTCCCCCATTCCAGCTTCTATTGCACAGTTGGATCAGATGGCTACATGACCAGATCCAAGCATGAGAGTCTCTATTCTGGGCATTTGGAATTGATAAAGCAGTTCTCTTTGGTCTCGACTGCTTACTTAGGACACTGTGAGGCACAAATAAGCCAACAATTAAAACAACCAGTGGGTAGTAGTCTCTTATTATCTTTGAAAAAGAGAAACAACTTAAACAATCCATGTTGAAATCATCTTATTTTGCTTTTTTCTAAAAGAGAGATATTGGAAATACGGTATTCTAAGTTCCAGGACCATAAAAAAAATGCCAAATGCAGTAGTATAAATATTCTGTAGGGTTCAATGAAACAGTCTCAGTGAGGTGCATGCGTTGGGCAGGAGAAAGGTTGTCATTATCATCACTTGGGAAGTGATAACCAAAAGCACATTTCACTCCTATATCCCCCATTTCCCTGGAGAGAAGGCAGGCTTCAGGAAGTTTTGTTTTTGAAGGCTACAGAATTAGATTTGTTACCTAACTCTGATGCCTGCCTACTTCACTACCTCCTCCAAGAATGAATGCAGATAGGACAAGTGTTCTTTTTAGCGATGACTGTTCCACTGAACATCATTGCAAAGACAATAATTGTATATATAATGAAGTCCCTGCCACGGAAGTACATTTACTTTCCTGCATGTCATTAGCATTGTCAACAGACTCTACCTTTGTAGTTTCATACAGCAGTTTTTATTGTTGCTGGTGCACTGTGTGGCATCTGATGTGCTGTTTCCCCTTTGGAGGTGTGTTACGATCGCTGCAGTTGTTGCCCAGAAACTAACAATTGCACCAAAGGCATGTTTTGTCTAATCAGTTCAGCCTCACGAAGTGGGTTGGAATAAGAAATCTCTCTTCCCCCAAGCAGAACTAATAAAGTAAACTTTTAATAAATGGACACTAATTTTTTTTAAAGATTTTATTTATTTATTTGACAGAGAGAGATCACAAGTAGACAGAGAGGCAGGCAGAGAGAGGGAGGGAAGCAGGCTCCCTGCTGAGCAGAGAGCCGGACGTGGGACTCGATCCCAGGACCCTGAGATCATGACCCAAGCTGAAGGCAGCGGCCCAACCCACTGAGCCACCCAGGTGCCCCAGGACACTAATTTTAATTGAAGAGAATTAATATCACCCTATTTTAGTGGCATGAGATAGCAACTTATTAAATAATTTCCTTCCGGTTTGGAAGAGTCAGTGAGTATTTTAGATGAGATAGCCTCTGCTGCTCTTACAACTGTGATGCCCTGCATGGGGCAGTGGGGAGTGGTTGGGATTGGTTCCACCTCCACCAGATGGAGGACCTACCTTGAATTCAGGGCACTCCCACCCTGCCCCCATCTCCCAACCAGAGACTTAAATTCTCAACACAGATTTCTGATCCCTCCATTTTCTGATTTTCATGTCTGTTAAAAAAAAAAAATGTGATGTATTCTCAAAACAGAAACAGATGTGAGATCTAATTTCTTATTGGAAGTGACAAAACATATAAAGATTTGGCAAGATATGTATTTCACATATTTCAAGATTTCAAAAATAGTCATCAAACAAATAAAAGAAGAGCTAGATAGCAGGGTGGTCTTTTTCTGGTTTCTATGTTTCTTTTTCTAAGACTCCCACAGTACTCTCTTGTCAATAAGACACAGAAAAACATCAAAATATCATCTATAATAGAAAATATGTAAGTATATTTTATCAAAAGAATGATTTAAGAAGAAAAACAGTAAATGTTCTGGTTTTAAAGATATAACATCTACATTTTAATCTGACTGTACATTTTCATCAAATCACCTTTGATGAAATGAGCTTTTTTAATCAAAAAAGAGAAAAAGCTGAGAAATGAATAATTTTACTCATTAATTTCTAAAGGTAGTAGCTATCCAGAGTGAAGACATAGATATGGCTTTTAAGAAAGAAAGATGTGTGGGGCGCCTGGGTGGTTCAGTGGGTTAAAGCCTCTGCCTTTGGCTCAGGTCATGATCCCGGGGGGTCCTGGGATAGAGTCCCACATCGGGCTCTCTGCTCAGCAGGGAGCCTGCTTCCTCCTCTCCTTCTGCCTGCCTCTCTGCCTACTTGTAGTTTCTGTCTGTCAAATAAATAAATAAAATATTTAAAAAAAAGAAAGAAAGATGTGGGGAGACATATACTGATGAGTATGTGTGATTGTGCTAAGTCAATTTGCATTTATATAGCACCATTTTTCAGGTGAGTCAATTGCTAATATATTTGCTACAGTGCAGTGCTATGATGTAGAATCCATACTAAAGAGAAATGTTGTGGCTTTTTTTTTTTTTTAAATAAATGCATTTGGGTCCAATGAACATTTATCTGATGGCTAGCATCTACCAAACATTGGGCTAGGTGGGGACTTCATACTGTCATTTATCTTTTACAATAACCCTGTTTGCCTTTACTGCCTCCATTTTTTGAAAATTAGGAAACTGAGGGTGCAGGAGGATCAAATGACCCAGTCAAAGTCACATATATGGTAAATTGTGGAACCGAGATAGAAATGCAGATCTTTCTGGATCTAAAGTTGTTTCCATTTTACCCCAGTTAACTCAAGGGAAAAGTCTACACATTTTCAGAAGTCTTTGTATTTGAATGGTGCTTAGAGTTACAAATTAATTTTGCAAGGTTTTTTGTTTTGTCTTGTTTTGTGTTAAGTGTTAAAACAACCTTTCAGGACATTATGGTAGAAAGGAGGGCCAATTCACAAAGTTGCAGGGACATGCCAAAGTTTGTGTCTGGTTTGTGACAGAACAAAACACAGTAGCTTTAGGGGATTTGGATTAGTGCCTTGAAACTCCTCTCCAGTCAAGCTCAACTAAAAAGACGTGATTGCTGTGTTCCATAAAATATCTGCTCTCCTTAGGAGAGTGGTCTGCCCTCTGTGCCTTGAGGAACCTAAGGGCTTCTTGGAGAGCCTCAGGTAGGAACTTGAGAGGGAGAGGAAGCAGCAGCTGGAGAACAGAGAACTGGGGAGGAATCCACACAGGAGGCTTTAAGCTACCTCTTGCCTTTAACCAGCAGAGTCCTATTTTAATCTGCTTTGTGTATTTCTCTCGCTCATAAGATTTTGCCTGAAGAAAAGGGTTCTGTGGCTTGAAAGTGTTTGAAAACTACATCTTCACCCTACGTAGATAATGAGTTATCTTGGAGTTTTTGTACTTCTGTGTTCAGGCATCTGGGGAACATGGTTAAAACCAGCGATTAAGAAACAGACATTAAAGAAAGGCGGGGCAGAGTGCTTTGAGAGTCCGTAAGGTCATACAGTGTTTTATATGTGTGTCACCATCAAGATATGTTTATCAGTAGACAGAAAATTCACCAACTATGTCTATGTTGAGACTTCTAACATCAAACCTAAAAGATGTTTATAGCAGTAACTTGTCAGCTCATCCCAACAGCTGTTTGAGCAGCTTGACGAAGTAAGCATAATGCTGGTGGTTAGACTTCCAATTTTTAAGATGATCTTGTCTTTTTTTTTAAATTTTATTTATTTGACAGATCACAAGTAGGCAGAGAGGCAGGCAGAGAGAGAGAGGAGGAAGCAGACTCCCCGCTGAGCAGAGAGCCTGACTCGGGGCTTGATCCCAGGACTCTGGGATCATGACCTGAGCCAAAGGCAGAGGCTTTAACCCACTGAGCCACCCAGGTGCCCCAGTCTTGTCAATCTTAAAAAAAGAAGTATGTGCTAAGATTTCTTATGGAAGAAGACAAATAAATAGATCTCACTGTAGGCATTCTCTCTCAAGTTCTTAATCATTTGGGTATACACACACACACACACACACACACACACACACCTGTTCTCGCCTTATGTCCTTTCTGAGTCTGTGCTAAAGGATTTTCTGCACACCTTCAGTATCGCCCCTACTACACTGTTTCTCATAAGAATCAAATCTTACTCATCACTGCAGTCACTGGAGTTAGTACTGTGCGTGACACACAGATGCTCAATGACAGTGGGGTGGGTATTAAATAAGTATATTAGAAAAAAAGGAATGAGCATATCAATTCTCATTTTATGCTTGTTAATGCAAAGAGAGATAAGGGTTTCCTCTTCAAGTCTTGCAAAACAGCATGCTACCTTACAACTTGACTGTCATTCATAGTTATTCTGATTTCAGAAGCATTTACAGTTAGGAATATAGGTCATGAAATTAGAAAAGGGCCAACTCCTGTTTTTGTTTTGCGAGATCTTTTGCATTAGAGTATTCTGGTTTCACAAAACTAGTGGTAGAAGAAAGACGTATAATCCGCATCTTATCCTCCAAAGTCAGTTTGCCTTACATATTCCTTTTTATAACAAGGGTGTTGACCATTGAAGCTTTGAGGGAAGAGTAGTATTGGAAGAACTTCCAAGCTTCCATAATCTCAATATCAAAAAGCATCCTATTGTACATTAGGTTTTCTGTCATTTTTCTTTCACTTTTTCTCAGTTTTAATTGGAGTGAAGTAAAATGCTGTGGTATCTGTCTTGTGTAACTCAGAGAGTGTCCCCATTGACCACTGGTCTAATCTTAGGGATGGGACCTTACTCCAGAGATAGCTTTCCCTCCAGGGCATCCAGGGAAGCTGGGTGAGCCCATCAAGAGCAAGAGATCCGGGAAGCCATCCTGAACATTCCAAGGTTCTTACTACTGAGAGGTGTCTCGCAGGTGCTACAGGGACTGTTGCTCCCTCCTGCCCCAGCTGCCCCTGGTAACTGAAGCAGAGGTTCAGGAGGACATAAATACATCCACCTCCAGAGTTAGTTGAATGTGAAGATGAGAGACACTGTGTTTCAAGTTATTTCTACCTCTCTGTGCCTTAACTAACCTTCCTTCTTTGTTTCTAATGTAGGAGTTCCATTTCCCTTCTTTATCAAATGCATGCATGTATGTCTGTGTGTGTGAAAGAGAGACACAGAGAGAGAGAGTGAGAGAAGTAATGTATTTAGAATTGAGGGTGGCTATTAATGTTTAGAGTTGCATAAACATAGCCTTGTAAATTTCTGGGAGTTCAGAGTTCACCTTCCACACTGTTTTCAGGAATGCATCTGGTCTTTCACCTGAAGGTGAATGAGAAAAATTCAGTGGCTTGAATCATGAAACATCTTAAAACTTCCCAGTTGGGTGGCTGGAACATGGTGAGGGAGGTTTGAACAGCATATTCTGGAAAAGAGGCTCTCTGTCCCAGTAGCACATCAGCTCAGTTACTTAAGAATCTTTATGAGTATTGAACCAAGTGTCCATGTCTCTTAAAGTTGTCCAGGTGATTCAAAAGCACAGTCAAGCAACCCCCATTCTGTAGAGAGCTATGATCTTCTAAAAATGGTGATTGGGGATAATTCGCTAAACACATTTTATGGGTTTTTTCTTGTTGCCACAACAGGCATCTTTTTGTATCATAGATGCAAAATCCCTTCTTTCCAAACCTAAGTCACCACAAGAAAATTTGACCAAGACAGATTGTTTTCTTTCAAAATTAGGTACATCATGTAAACATTGCAAAATTGAACTACTGCTCTCTCAGATGAGCTCAGAGGCAGATAATACATCTTCATGAGAAGAGAAGACTGCATTTAACATTTATAATTCCCTTTCATTGCCATTAAAAATAAATTGCTCAATCACTGATGATTCTAAGTTTCCTGACTCATACTGGATGATAGAAAACAAACGTGGGTGTCTGGTTCCCAAAAGCTTTTTCTCATAACCCACCTCCTTAATTTTTTTTTCTCCTGTGAAAATTTGATGTTGGAATTGAAGATTTATAAGGAAGTGGATTTAGAGAATCTAATGTCAGCCCAAGAACCATAGATGTTTTGAAATAGCGTCTTCTAAATTCTCAATGTTTTGAAAGGCATGACTCAAACGGCTGAACATTTCTCTTTTCATCCAATGCTAGAGATATTTCTTTTAAATTTTTGGAAGTGTTTTTTAGAACACTTTTTGCGGGGGAAAAGGTAAGGCATCAATGTCTCAAATGGAATGAGGAAGGATCTTGAAGAGATGATGTCATAGAGCTGTGGATTAGGTAAAAAAAGAAAACTATTTTTAGACATTAAAAAAAAAAGATAAGCTAAAATTGCTTTTGGAGATGTGATAAATATACCATAAGTGGGAAGCGAGGTTAGTTTTCCTAGAGAATGAGAATGAGTCTTTGGTTGGTAACCACATTCTGTGAAATACCTTTCCATTTCCTCAAGTATTTAAGATTGGGTCAGTGGCCTGGAGTCTGGGCAGGGCATTAAGAGGATCTGCCTCACTGACTGCACATGCGTGGTCAGTAACTCCCCAGTAACTTTGTCTTTACAGTGGTGGAAAAAGAAACTTAGAATTGAATATAAAATACAGAGTATCCTTATTACTACTAAGAAAAGATAAATAGGGCTAATTAATATTTATGCAACTACTTTTTCTTTGCATGTATATACATATAACCATTGTCATTATTTTTTTAAAAAGTAAAAAATAATTGAATATACCACAATTTGTTAACCAACGAAATGTAAAATTTCAAAAACAGTTTCAAAATAAATGTAAGTGTATTTTGTTTGCTTATTCGGTTTTTTTCTTGGGGTAGATTTCTAGAGCAGCATAGTTTGACTTTTAAGAAAGAAAGGAAAAAAAAGCTTTCATTCAGGATTGCTTATTGTTGGCAGGGACTAGGAATTACCAACCTAATATCCATTCTCTTATTTTTTGCTACTAGGACCTTGCTTTTTCTGGAGGGAGGGAGAGAAGTGGCAAAATTACATTTTCCAGCTCCTTGTTGCTAGGGATACCTATATGACACATCTCTGGCCAATAAGGTTTGAACTTTCATACCAGGCTGACTCCGCTAGCACACTTGGTCAGGGCCTTGTTCTTCCTGTTTTCTGCCCACACCATAGTCTGATGGCTGATAGAGTTAAGAGTGGGGACTAAGGCACTCAAGAGAGTGGTGGAAATGGAGCCATCTTGTAAGCATGAGGAAAAGAGATCAGGAAATATGGCTAAGTAAAAAGAAAAGGACTCTGAGTTCCTATTCACATCATGAAGCTGCCCTACTGATAATAACTTTCTACCTTCAGGTTCATTGTTATTGCTATTTTGTGGGTTTCTGTTAGTGGTGGCTAAATGCAATTTCTGAAATTATTTATATAATCATATCATTTCCAATTAATGTATATTCTGAAAAGCTGGTGTTTTCTTTTCATTCTTTCTGGAATAGCAATAAAGAATATTCATGATGCATATTACAGGATTCTACAATTGGTAGCAAATGGGCATTGGCCAATAACTTGGAAGCCACATTCCCAGAAAGCATGAAATCTTCCTCCGTACCACCTCATTGTGGCTACTGCTACTTCTTTCTTTGGTTCAGAGAAATAAACCCTCTAAAAAATCCTTTCAGGAATGAAAAGGCTGAAAAACCCCTGAAGATTCTATTTATTCTCTAAGACTACTAAGGAAGGAAGAGAAATACTAAATAATTAATATTTTATTTTCCAGAAGTACAATACGTAAAATCTCTCACTGTCATAAAGAGAGAGACTCATATACTAACTCATTAGAATTCCTCTAAAGATTATTCTATTATGCTAAGAAGTAGTAGTTTTGGATATATCTTTGAGACTGTATGATTCCAGAATAGATTATTTCCCAAAGTAATAAACCCTTACCAATTTTAAGGCAAAGCAGATTGCAAAGATACATATACATAATGTATACATAACATATATATATAATATTAGTGTTCTCATACAGGTACTTAACTAGGCTCTCAAAGGATGTTTGTTGGTTGATTGCTAATAGGTTATCAGTTAAAATAAGACAAGGATGATTCTCTTGAAATAATAAATGAGATACTTTTGAGCCTGTCTGAATAACATACACATACAAAAGGAAAAAGGAGTGAGCCAGAATAAGAATTTTTGCATCTGGACCAAATTCCAGGAACTATATAACCCATTCCTGGACCTTAGTTGAACTGATGCTGAGAAATAGACCTTGAATAAGGAGTTGGAGAAATTCAAGGTCAAGGACTAGAGAAAATAGTGGGTGACCTATTCAGACTTAATCAGAGGTCATTGTTAGAGGTCTACCTTAGGAACTAAAATAACCTTCCTCACAGGTTTAACACCCCAGCAAACTACCTAGGTTCAGGGAGCATGGGAACCATCACAAACGCTATTTTCTTTCCTTTTTCTCTTGAAAGAATAAAACTGCAGGAAATTATTGTTGTTTTCTGAAGTTAATTTGTAGACTTTGGGGAGGATGGAAAAAAGTACAAAAATAATGCATGCTTCTTGTAATAATTCATACAATATAGAGGTATTGTATAAAGAAAATGTTAGTATCTCCCTTTCTTGCCAGACCCACTCCATTCCAGTAAACAGTGTTATTAGTCCAGTGTGGTGATGTCTTATCCACCTTTTCCTATGCTTTTTATAAATATATACAAACACATTCTCACATGGGACTTTTGCCCTCTTATTTTTTACAAGTATGGGACTTTAACATGTGCATCACTTTGCAACCTTTCTTTTTAGTAGTACATTATAAATTATAGTATATAATAAGCTATAGTATAGTCCCACAGTTGAGCCAACCAGTCCCTTTACTACATTGAACATATGGATAGATGTGTGTGTGTATGGAAGGAAAGTACTGTTTTGTTTTGCTTTATTTTTCTTGTAGGATATATGCACAGAGTTTGGATTATTGGGTCAAAGAATTACTGTATTTAGTAAACACTTTTCCAAATGTGATTTTTGACATGAGGTGCATATATTATGATATGAGGTGCATATATTATAATTAGCACAATGAAGTAGAGCTTCCCTATTTCTCACTCAATAAGGTAAAGGAGTACATGAAGCATGTAAATTCCTAAGGTCTTTATCTCTACCAAATAGGCCTTTTCAAAAGAAGTGTGTGTGTGTGTGTGTGTGTGTGTGTGTGTGTGTGTGTGTAAACATGTCTGCCTTGACCTGGGGAGTTATGGGTGTCATGTAGTCCTTATTGTGTTACCCATCATTCAGTCAGAGAGGTAGAACCACTAGGGTATATTGATAGATAGATGACATAGACAGATAGATATAGCATCTATAATTATAGCAATAGAGATAGATGAAGATTGATTTCTATAGTTATCTGACCTTACACAATTATGAGGGCTGGTTAAGCAGTCTTTATAACACCATTGTCCTTTCATCTGATGTTAGATCTTGAAGTCTGCAGGGGAGGCAGTATGGAAGCAAAGATAGATGGAAAATGGGGAAGAGAAAGAACAAAATGGAAGTTACAAGCATAAGCTGGAATGTATGAGGACACACTGGAACCCATGTCATTTCTCATTGTCTCTGACCTTGATGGTTTGGGCCATCAGAAGCCAGGTTCATATGTCATGGAACTAAGCCTAGACACTTGGCTGAAGAATCAAAGAAGTTAAAGGAGGATTCAGGGAAAGAGGAGCGGTTGTAGCCTTCAAATCCCATAGAAAAACTCTCACGTGGGGAACCCTAATGGGAAATGTACAGGAGAGGCAGTTTTGGGGAATGTAGTTTAACCTAGCCAAGTTGACACTTTACAAAGCAACCATAGTTAAGATGCCAAAGGCTATATAAGGCATTCAACCTACCCTCAGTATTCCAGCAACATTCTCATTTGGTTATGTATCTAGCACTCAAGAAATTTTCAAATGATCTAGAAAACAAATATTCCAAGAAAGATGAGATTGTTGTTGTGACACAAATTTGGCACATTTGACAAATTTGTTAATAATTGACGTGTGCATTATTGATTATAGGTATTGCTAATATTCCTGTTTTCAGCTTGTAATTTATCTGAGTTTCTACTTTAACCAGATATCCTGATTTCTATTATTCTGTACCAATAAACTTTTAAATAATATAAGTTCTATGTCATCTGGAAGTTTAAATAAGGTCATCTTTAATTTTTCTTTTTAAAATATAGTAGAATGGGCCTGAGGGCAATTTGTAGGGTTTTGTCCAGAATGTACTTAAAGTAACTGAATGCATTTGTGTTGTGTTGTAGTATATTTGTACCCTAATGGACAAACTATATGCTTCTAATCTACTGACATTTTGGATAGAAGAGGATCGGTCTTGATGTCAAACAATGTCTTATTGATGGTGATATTGTTTTACTTGTGTTAATCTTGATTCAAAGGATGCTTCTGTCTTTTATTATTAATATTACATGTAGCCAAAGACATCCTTGTTCTACGATCACTGACATAGGACATCTACATGTGGTTTTAAGATGCAAGATGTTAAAATCTTAGAAATTCTTAGGTATTCCTTTTGAACATTAGTAGAAGTATTGTTGAATCCATACCAAGTATGGTCGTCTTTATGAAGTTCTGAGGGGTTTTCTTTTGGATTGAACTGAATGGTCTTTTGGCTTTCTCTCCTCTCACCCAATGTCCACATATACGTCTCAGCTGAGATCACTTAAAACCATGCATAAACTCTTTCTCACCCTGGGTTCTAGGACCGATAACTTTTCTTGGTCCTACTAGTTAGCTTAGATGAGATGATTTTTAGTCAACCTTACCTAGTGCTGTTCTGCCCCATGCTCTGTTGTTATTGTTGTTTCTTTTTATTTAATATGTAGGTATTATTAAAAATTTTAAAACAAAAATAAGAGCTTATTCTAGTAGAGTATAAATATAAATTGGGAAGGATTTGGCAAATATCTTACAGACCAACCGTGTAGGGAAAACACAGTGGGGGAACAAGATGTTAAAGCAAAAAGAGACTTTCTACTCTCAGAGTTCCCACTATGAGAGCATGTGTGGGAGAAGTTTCCTTTTTACCAAGACAGCTGGTAGAAGAAAAAGGTCCCCAAACATAATATCTAAATCATCTAGGAAGCTTTATTAATATTCATGTCCCCAAACCCCTTTCCAAAAAAATATTTTTAACAGGTCTGGGGTAGGACTCAGGAAGCCAAGTTAGTGAAAAGTTTTTCAGATAATTTGAATGCATAGGCAGATATAGAAACAAGTGACATGTTCTCTACACAAAGGTCCATTTGTAAAGCCTTTGTTTTCTTTAGAGAATTATTTTCTGAGTAGAGATTGTATCATTCTGGGCCAGCACACTGTTGCTTTCTCCTATGGAGGTAGCTATTTTGACCTAAGTAGTTACAGAAAATTAGGACTGAAAGCCCAGAAGGTATAAGAATACATAATACCATCTTTACTTCATGGTGGAGGAGACATTCCTGGAAAAGATATGTCACCGTCTAATTTGTATCTATAATTATAGAAATAGAGATAGATGAAGATGTATCTAAATTGAGAACTAAGAATCCTCCAGAAACCATTGACTTCAAAAGTAAACTCAGGATGATGCTATACAACTAATTTTCTGATTCTTCAATACCTATTTCAGTCCCTTTAATCTACTACCAATTTTGCCCATCATTCTTCTTTACCTCATGAAGGAGGAAGCGTTCCTGGATGAAAATTTGTCAACATTCAACCAAGATTGTATTGTAACAAAAAGAGACTTCCTTTTCTTTTTATAACTGGGAAGTAAGTGTGAGGAAGGGACACCTTCTGCTACCAGATGGGTAGCGGCTACTGATGTTGGATTCTTCTGTTTCAGTGTGGTTGTTGAGATCCCACAAGGGCTATAGTGATGGGTCTCCTCTGAGACAAGCAGACATTCACAACTGTCATTTATGCTAAGAAGTGGATCCAGGGACAACAAATAAGGAAATAGTAGGCAGGCCAACTTTAGTCTGGAGGGAAGCCTAGGATGAGAAGCTTCTCTGAGTCTTCTCACACCTGGAAAGGAAGTGATCACAGGAGTTCCTAGATGAGGGAAAGAAGACCTCAACCAAACACCCACACCAACAACTAAGCGGAGGTGAAAGCTTATAGCTGGCCAAGGAAGAGCCTAGGGCCTGCCCTGGAAATGCCATGCAGGGTTTTCCTTGGGAGAAGCCAGAGACTGTACAAGATCCATCCTAAAGATAGAGAGCCACTTCTGTGTCTCTGTGTTGTAATTCTCTTCTGTTAACTTGGAACCTTTATCAAAGTCTTGATAAACTTTACAGACTATTCTTAGATATGCAGGGAGGTGAGGGCGCAGGGGAAGAATAAGCCTTGCATTGTCCAGGACTTTCTGGGTTACAAGTGACAGGAAATAACACATATTCACCTAAGGTCAATTATAAATTCACCTAAAGGCCATTTCTTGGCTCACAAAACTGTAAAGTCAAGAAGACAGCTGGCTTAATTCCTTGCTGGATCTAAAAATGAAGATGGTGTCATTGGGGCCCTCCCTCTATCTGTCTTGGCTCTGCTTTTTCTTTCCCCCACTGCAGCTGCATTGTCCCCCTCCTGCTATAGCCTTTCCCATGAGGGCAGAGGTCACTCATTGGCAGCAGTGAATCCCAGTCCATCACCAGTTCTTATTCGTTTTTTGTATTGACACCCAAGCATTTGAATCCTACTAATAGAAAAAAGAAAAAAAAAAAAAACAAAAAACCTTCCATATTCTAGGTCCTTTATGCTTTATGCTTCAGATGGGAAAGACGAGAAAAGGAAATGGAGCCTCTGAATTTAAAAAGAAAGAACATCATGAATATTACCAACTCCCTTCTTTATGAATTAGAGGCGATCAGTCTATTTCTTTTAAAATCTAGGTATAAAGATTGCAGATGTCATCAAACATATTATCACTGAAAATTACAATATCAACTTCTGAAAATAAGATCTAAAATAATTTTTATTAATTTAAAGGTAACTGCAGCACCAAAGGGAATATGGTCAGGACCTAATACAAGAATGCGGAAAGAGTTATTTATTAGAAAAACAATTAGTGAGATGAAAATGGGATACATTTAGGTCTTGAAAAGAGGTAAATCTGTTTTATATACATAATGTGCCAGGTCTGTTTTTCTCTCAGAAATCAGGTTTTTTTTTGGTTTTGTTTTTTTGGTTTTTTTAGCTGCTAAACCCCTTTTCCTTCTGCAAAGTGTGATAATCAATAGGAATATGAAACCACTATAAAATTAGGATTATTATTCCTCTTGTGGGGTCTCCTTTCCTTCAGGTATCATAATTTCATGTGGAGGAATTTAGGATGAACACTGCTGGCCTCTTTCTACCCCTCTCTTACTCTTGCCCAGGGGAGTAGAGACTGGTCACGGGGGGGCTCCAAGCTTCTGGGTCATCTCATCAGACCCCTGTGTCTGTGCTCCACTGGGTTTCTGGAGCCTACTACTTCAGGGCAGCCCTGCAGATGCCCAGCTTTGTCAGGAATGGTTGGGCATGTCTGTTTAATGCTGGAATATACTATTATAAGCCCTTTTGGGCTTGTAGATCTAAAGTCCCATTGCCTAGCTTATCAGTAACAAAAGGGATAATTTGACCACCATCTGTGTGACTCTTGACTCTATCTCCCAATTCTGGTTCGAAATTCAGGCAGGAAGGAGAAGGATGCTAGGTATCAACTCCCTTAAACCCCACCATTATTATTATAATAAACCATAGTAAGATTCATAAAATGAAGGACCGTGTCTTCTAAAGTTGTTTTTCACAGTAGCAAGTGCATGAACACATACAAATGGTGTTTGAAAGTGTTGTTTCCAACACTGAATTGGAACAGATGCCAAATAGTTTTCTTCCCCATGGAGCCAGAAGAGGAGAGTAATTCAGGCTAAAATCCAACGTACATTTCCAGCTCATTTGGGACTAGAGAGTAGCTCCACAATAATCAACAACTTTACCAACTTTCTGCTTTACTAATACTTGTCTTTTGTCTTTGTTTTTCTGAATAGATAGTTTATAATTTGACCAACTCCAAAAAAAACCCCACAAATATTTTTCCTTTTGTTTTATTTGAAATCCCCCTTAGATCTGTAGTTGCCAGTTCTGGGCTTATAAGGAGAAAGAATGTGCTCCATTTTACAAATTGTAGCGCTCCTCAAATCCCTTATGTACCACTCTTCTCATACCTTGTAATGTGGTTTGCTTTCCAATTGAAATGAAAATGCCACATCCTCTAGATTGTTGGGTGTGATCCAAAATTGCTTTCAAGGATCCCTCTAGTCTTTTGGCAAAGGCGAATCTCAGTAGATTAGGTGATTGAAATAATATGACCCCAAGAGAGCTAGACACTAAGCAGCGTGCTTAGCCGCTGAAGTGAACTTGTTTAGTTACTTAGGAAACAATGCAAAATTAAAAAGTAGTAATTACACATAAGAGCTGCTCCTCCCATTGGTTTTTAGATTGATTTTCTTTGTTTTTCACAGTTGCTTAGACTCATTCCACTTCTAAGTCAGTTCAGAATTCTAGACTATGGTAATGGGAAAAGGCTTTTAGTTCATCACCTCCATCCCTTGGCTGGTCTCCTCATATGTGGACACAGACAACTCAGCTGTACAATTAGCCCAGCATCCCGGACAAGGCAGATCAGGAAACAAACCCACCTCCAAGCCCCCCCGCCTTTTTTATGACTGCGTGTTAATTTTCTCACTAACACATGGCTCTGAGAATTTACAAAAGATCTTTGAGAAGTTGGAGGTTTATGCTGTTCATTAGCTTCAGCTAGAAAGAAGAGTATAGAAAGAGAAGCAGAATCTGAGTAAATTTCCTCCCTCCCATTGTCCTGATTCAAAGTGCATACAGTTTACTTCCAGAAAGAACTTAGCCAGCACAATTAAGTTTACCAAAGAAAGAAGCTTCAATATGCAAGGTTTCCCTCCAGCATTTCACACTCCCCATTGCTTCCTTCCTGCTAATTCTCTGCCTCTGGATATTTTTTCTTCTCTGACAAGAGTCTGATGAGTGGGAAGCAGGGGAAGTTCTCTCATCCAGTCTTGGGAATTGAAGAGCTACCGGTGAGTCTTGAGTTCCCTTAGAACTTAATGGCCTCACTTAGCCAGCTGTTTATAAATGATGTGTTATTTATTCCTACTTTATTTTGTACTTGCTTCACCAGGTTTTTGTCCCCTTCTCCTCTGTGCTTGTTAATAGCCTGCATAGCGCAAGTGTGGGTATAGATTTACTAGACGGACACAGTCCATGCTGATGGTAATGGAAAAGCAACACGGTCTCAATTCCAAGTCCCAGATCAGACTCTACAATCCAGTAGGGTTGACTTTCTTTTGTGTTTTTGCTACTTTAAGTTGATCATAGAAAGAGACTTGACCCAAGAGCCCTTCATTGTTACTCAAGAACGATAGTTTTGTAACAGAGCGGGGATCATTTTGAAAAACCTAGGTTTCTGAAACTCAGGTTCTGGGTTGCGACCTCTGTGATCATAGACATTGTCACTGTCAGTAGAGTTGTCCTTTCAGATTGCACAAACCTCCCCTGACGATTCCAATGTGAATTCCTGGCCAGAGGTAAAGACATCAAGTAAGTACAGTCCTTACCCTCTGATACCAGCTAGTTTGCTTCCAGTGTTGTGTCCCGTGAGCACTTTGGCTTTTCTCCCACTTCTTGTGATTAACAACACATACACAAACTCGCATGCACACTTCCCTGGAAACACAGTTGTGCCATTTTTTTTTCTCTCAGGCTAGTCAGTGATAAGAACCATATTTGAAAGCCAAATAGAACAAAGCTAACCTCCTTTATGGCTAACACACAAGATGCTATTTAGAAAAATGTTGATCCAATCACCACTGGCTCTGTTAAATAAGGGATCCTTAATGTGGCCCGTGATCAAATTCACTTCCTCGTTAAGAGCATGAGGATAAGTTAAGACAGAGCCTCCTTTGTTTAAAAGAGGCTGTGTGAACTCTGCCATGAGTCCCCAGACACCCCTAAGTCCTCTGTTCTGAACATGTAATTAATTCGTAAGAAACCAGGTACCACAGCAGCCGTGGCTTGACAGTAGCTTCATTCAGCACCAGCCAGATGTGAAAGGCTTTCAAAGGGAGCAGAAGGCGTGCCTATTGCCCAGGGAAGCGGGAGCCGGTAACCTCTGGTTTGCAGCTTTACCGTCACCCATCACCCGGTAATGCCATTTCTAATGTATTTCAATTCATTCTTAACAGTCACAGATGTTTTTGCAAAACCAAAGGTTATTGATTAACCTAGAGCAGGTAGGAGGTCCCTATTTGAGTTCTTACATTTTTCCGCCTAAGAGAACTTAAAAACCACCCGCTAGGAAATCCTGTCAATTGCATATTACTATTTTTCATGCTTCTTTTCAAAGACAAGGGAAGAGCTATTTTCAGGGATTAAAGGAAAAGCATTTTCTTTAAAACATTGTAGGTTCTGTTCAGGGAGTTTTCTTTATGGAGAGGAATGATACAAATTTCCTGTGGGAAGACTCGATCAGGGCATTGCTAGATTCGGTTCTATTCAAATTCTCTCCTCAGTTTGGAAGATGTAGAAAATGCCTTTTTTTAATATTTTGCAATGACACAAAGCTGGGAGAAATGCTAAACACAATAAGGTATTTCAAGATGAAAACCCATCTTGACATACAGAATTCATCAGCAATAAATACGAAAACTTACAGTCTGGATTTAAAAGTCAGTTATGCAAAACAGGATAAAAGAGGCTACAATTCTCTGGATTCATATGGGGAAAAAATCGAAGGGTTTTACTTTATCGTAAGTTCACTAAGAATTGGCAATATGGTTTATCTATTAAAAACTCTAACATCGGGGCGCCTGGGTGGCTCAGTGGGTTAAAGCCTCTGCCTTTGGCTCAGGTCATGATCTCAGGGTTCTGGGATTGAGCCCTCCATCGGGCTTTCTGCTCGGCAGGGAGCCTGCTTTCCCCTCTCTCTCTCTGCCTGCCTCTCTGCCTGTGATCTCTGTCTGTCAAGTAAATAAATAAAATCTTTAAAAAAAAAAAAAAAAGGTCATTTGTACATCAGACATTTTGTATTCTGCCCAAGCCAGAGCATGTCTGCAATATTAGATTAATCTCTGGACACTGCATTTTAAGAGTGACATGGATTATCCAGAAAGTACCAATGGCAAGGAATTTGGAAACTTCATCAGATAGTATTAATCAAAATGAGTAGACATCTTCTAATACAGCCTCCTAACCAGTGTGTGAATATATGGTGCAGCATCTATGCCTGATGCTCATTTGTCTTTGGCTGGAGTATGTTTAATTATAAGATGCTCATTACTCTGCATTGTTGGGCCATTCCCGTTTTGAAAGGATTTTCTAACTGTGCCATCTGTTACAGCACTCTTCAACCTAGAGTATTAGGAACCTATTTCTCTTGATAACCCATGATGGGTTTGAAAGCCTATTATAAGTTTTTAAGAGGATTTCAAGAAATTCCCTCAACTTATGAGAAACAAAAACAAAACATCAATACAATAATGAGCAAATGTGTTCTTCAAGTATTTAAAATGCCATGGTAAGCACAGAGTGTAATTCTGAGAGGTTATTATAAATTGGGGTAAATAGTAAAAAAATTTTTTTAAAACTTCTTCATCACTTCTTATGTTTTGTCATTTGAGAGCCTGTGCAGAGCTTTAAACATGGTTAGCAGATTTATCTGATGGAACAACCTTGGATTACTACAGGATTCTCCTCAGAGTTCATCTTCTGTCTGGTCAAGGTCATGACTCAAAAGAGCTGAAGCTGGTATAGTTTGGGAATGAGCTGATTATTGTCTTTAGGGATATTTAAAATATAAATCATATCCTGACTGATATAGATCATAATTTGCCATCTAAACAGGCTCTAATTACTCTTTACTCTACTGAACACCTAGCACAAAAAGATGAAGAAAAACCCATAGAAGATAATGGGTTTTCATGTCACACCATATTCTTAATTATTTAAAGTCTATTGAGAGAGAGAGTGAGAGAAAGAGACAGAAGGAAAAGAGATACTTAGATTGAGATCAAGTCACATAAAAAAGGAAGGATGGGCAAGAGTCAGGAGTGAAAGGACTTGGGATTTGAAGCTGCACTAATACCCTTAAGTATCAATACCAAGCTTACTACAAAAGCTTGCAAATCAACCCTTATCGGCTGAATTTTACATCTGCCTCTGACAAAAGACAGTGATCTAAAGGCAGTCCCAAGTCCTTGGACTTAACCCCCAAAAGGTAATTTGTTATCCAACACTTCACATCCTTCATACAACATCTGGTTTTTCCAAGGAGGATCTTCAGTCTAGCAATAGTAGAAAATACTTCCTTGACTTCCATATTCAAGGAGACTAATATATAGAAATTCTGTTGCCCTTAATTTTTGCTAAATCTTTCTGGCAGGAGGCAAATTTCTGGGTCCCCGGAGGTCCTTTTGAGAACTGAGGGTGTCCCCATGTATGAAAGGGGCTCTGGGTCATAAAGAGGAAAGTAAGGAACAGAGAAAGGGAAGCACATGGAGACCTCATACCACTTGGGTGGGAGCGCTGACAGGCGGTAGCTGAAGGGGAGTTTGTGGTTATTGCCCTGTTAACAGGTCCCTCTGGAAATCCATCATTGGAGGGGAGTCCTGAAGTGAGGTGTGGGAATAAAAAAAAAAAAAGGAAAACAGGAAATGCACACCAACAAAAAAAGTAGACTTTTTAATGAAAAACATATCTGTAACATCTAATGTTTTAGCCACGAGAGATGTAAAATTCTTGGAAACATTTATTAGTGAGAAGAGCGAGCCACAGTTTAGGTTCCTTTTAATGATCTCTTCCCCCTCTTCAAAGGGAAGAATAAAGGAAGAATGCATAGAATGAAAAATTTTATCCATAAATATGTAATATCATATGAAATATATTTCAAAGCATGGTCCAGAATTCATATCCTTGATACTTACAATGCTGCAGTTAATTAGGCTAGCCTACGTGGGAAAAAATGAAAAATGAGAGAACAATGAAATGAAACAGATGCCAAAGGATCCTGGAATGAGAACAAAGACAAGGAAATGAGACAATTGGCAGTCACAGAGCAGTAATCCATTGGCAAATTTCAAGGAGAAATTTACAGATGATAACTCAGGAATATTTACTCAACATTTATTTTGTTTAGGACTGTGCTAAGTAAAGAAAAACTATCTAAAAATACATCCAAATAGGTAAAAAGCTAAAGAACAAAATCAAGCCGTTTGTCTTCACTAAAGAATGTGTACATGAATTAAAAAAAAATAGTGGGTGAATTTGGTATAAGCATAGAGGAATTTAGAAATGACATAACCTTTTAGGGTTTTAATTGCATTTCAGAGAATATGATCATTCAGAGATTAAAGATACTCTTCCTTTCTTCCCTTTTCAGTCTGTGTCTCAAGAACAGGGAACCTTTGTTACATACTCTGGCATACTCAGCACACACATGGGGAACATCCTGTATGACTTAGATAAAATAACCTCCTGGCATCACAAGCCAGTCCTCTACAAAATGACACAAAGAATACTAAGTCACCTTACACATAGTCTTTGGGATCAATTGGTTATTAAAATGGTTATAAAAGAGTTTAAGCTTTGCATACATATTAAATAGCAATTACTGAACAACCTTAATTTCAGGTTCTTTTCTCCCATTTATATCTCACAAGTTTAAAGAAAAGTGGCAGAAAGTTTCCCCATATTGGAAGTGGTAGAGTGATTAGAGGAAATGAGTCATCAGGATAATTTATGATCTTTCCCATAACTTGCAATGCACGGAACATAGTAATCCTTTGTTATCCAGGCCACTCAGTGACCAAACTCCAGGACCTTGATGGAATATAATTAAAATGGGATTTCTGTAGACTCAAGACTCTGCTTCGTATCCCAAAATGGTTTTACCTCATTGCAGTATGCACATTTAATATTTACTGTTTTTTACTTTTCTCCTGCATGATCACATCAAGCTGGTCTTAGTAAGAAATTGCTTTTTAAATGAATAAAATAAGGTTCTTAGTTTCTAGGAACTTATAATCTATAGGAGAAAAAGAGCAGGCCCAAAGAACTGGACTAGACAAGAAAATAATGCTAAGAGTCATCAGAGAGATTGAAAGTTTCAGAAGAGAGGAAGTTAACTTAGATTCAAACCAAGGGATTTATTTTAGTTGTTTTGGGTTTTTTTGTTGTTCTTATTTTGTTTTAACATCCAAAGCTTCCAGATCCATATGGAAAAATTTCCAGTGAGTTATGGTTTTTAAAACTCTACTTATTTTTTAGGATCTTCATATCCAGGGACCCAAAAGGATAGTATTCTTCAACTCATTTCCAGGTGGGAGAATGTTCAACGACTTAAGAAATCTAAGAGTTAGGTAGAGCCTTATATTTTTAAAAGTAGTTTTATATTTTCTACATATTTGTAAAACTTCGCTTTCCGAATGCATTTCTAGATACAGCACATATTACCGTGAATATTCTCTCACCCTCGAAATGTGGTTTAGCCTGTTTGGGAATTGAGGGGTGTCCTCCAGGCCCAGAGCAAGGCTGGCCTTTCACATCTTCTCTTCTTGTAAATACCCCATCGTCGAGGACTTATCCTTAACATCTCAGAAAATCGGGCAAGGTCTGGCCTTTTGTCTGCCACATTATTTATCACACAGATGCAGCCCATTGACAATTCCAGAGACCACACATGGGAAAAGGAATTTCCGAAGTAACACATCAGCCTCCCTGGGAGCCACAGGAAACTCCATTCTATGTGAGAATATTTGCTGAGTCAAACTCTGGTTTGGTGAAAATATTTTCTGGGTGGATCCAATTCAACCCTTTAAAATCTCATCTGACTCACTCCATAAAAAACACATATTAGACATTGTTAAGTCCTGGCTGTGCGAGCCTATTGCCTGCCTTCTGGACACCTTAGACCACATATCTGCACATGCCTACATGCTAAGGTGTGCCGCACACAGTTCTGTGTTACTTGAGGCCATCTCTCAATTGCTCATTGGAACCCTAAATGCATTTTTTCTAAAGGCTGGGTATTTACCAAATTATGTAAAACCAAAAAAATTAAAAATACTTTCTTCCATTTCTGGACACTGAGCCCCAATTTTTGGTTGAGAAAGCATGTGCAATGATGCTACTGACCCACCATCAGCTTGGCATATACTTCTTGCAGTTTCCTAGTGGTAATCACTACAACTTAATCACCTGTGAAGAATAAATGGAATTTTAAGATCCCTGGCTAGATTCTATGGAGTGACCTGATTGGGTGAGGCTGGCAGCGCAGATGGTAGAAGAATTCACCCAGGCAGAACAAAGGAAATAGAATTTTATTGAATACACTGCAGGGGAGCATTGGGAAGGACAGCAAAGGAGAGAGTGTCTTTCAGGAGACAGTGCTGCGGTGGGCGGTTAAGGGGGACTACTGTTGGTGGGGGGAGGTGGGGAGGTATAGGAAGGTATGGAATTTTCCTTTCTTGGTCCCTGTGCCCAGTTGTAAGTAGCCCATTGGTCAGCTAGGGTTTATAGGTATTTTGAGGCAGGTCACCTAAGGAGCCTGTTAGCATTCATCCTGGTGGTCACCATGGGCCCTTTTACCTTACCTAGGTTTCCATTGTTCAGGCGTGTTGCCTGAAAGCAGCCTCTACAGATCTTGTAACATATATCTGCCGCAGTGGGCTGGAACCAAGAATGGCCACTACAGGGATGAATAAGTGGCAACGAGGAATATGTGCTTCCCTAAGATGATATACTGAGTAACTGGGAAAGAGTAAGATGCACATAAACCCCATACACGACAGAGATTCTCAAAGAATCAGTGTAATCACAATACTGTGCTTTTGTTTCTTCATCTCTCAGATGTTTATAATCTCTTCTATAAATGCTTTTCCAAAATCTGATTCTTTTAAGGGATACAGTTTGTGCTCCTAAGTGCTGCCCACATTTAGCACAACTTTTTAGAAAGATCTCTACTGCACGTGGGCCCGATTTTTAAGTTGCATGTAAGTAAGAAAAGAATTGTTAATTACCCAACGTGGTTAATAAACATAGAAACACTTAGACCTGATAATTCAGGTCTTAAATCTAATGGTACATTAGTCAAATCAACAATCAATAATTATTTCCTTACTTAAAGTGTGAAGAGGGACAGAGAGGCTGAATTAATCTTTTTTAAATAGTCTACTATGAGTTATGCATTTTGCACACAGTATCTTCCCATTTCATGACAAATGCTATTCTTAGCCCCATTCTGCTGATGAGAAGGAAATGGAGAAACAAAAGAAATTAATAACTAGCCTGAGGTCACAGAGCTAATAGTCAGCAGAGATGGAACTGGAATTTTGGTGGGTTGCAAAATCTAGGCTCTTTTTAAATCACTAAGATGCCTCCTTATAATCCCAGTTGAGTTGATGTTGCCCAAATGAAGAATGGTGAACCAAAAACATAAAATCAAGAGAAGGTGGGGGAGGTGAGAAAGTCCCTCTGTGATCCACATTTATCTTGTTCCTTCCTGGCAGCTCACATAACCATAGAGTCCCTGGCGATCCTGAGCATCTGAAGATGAATGCATGAGGTATGGAAAGTACTTGCATTGAAGAGTCAACTGGTCAACTAATCATTCCAACATGGAGTACAGAGCAGCCTCTGCTGAACTGTGTGCCCAGAGAAAATGAGATAGAAAAGAAGGAAAGTACCACAGCTCCTTTTATTGGAGCGGAAACATAAAAGCGAAGGTTAAGCCATACCACATAGGAACATTCCTTTGCAATTATTTCTCTTCTAACTTAATGTAGGGCCTTGGGTTATACAATAAACTAGCAGTTTGGGCAGTTCAAGGCATAATAACTTCCTCTCTTTTCATAGATCAGAGTTCGAGAATAACTCTCCCAAGTCGCATGTCCTATAAGTCTCTACAATAAGCTTTTTGGTGCTGAACAGTCTGTATTTTTTTAGTCTTCTAAGTGACCTCCTAACACTTTCCTTCAAAACTTCTTGCTTGTGGTTTCCTAAATCTTCCACAGGTCTTTTATTAGGAACTTCTTTCCTTTTATATTTTTTATTTTTTTTTTCATTTTTGCATCGTTTCCTCTGATTAATGGCAGCACTTAATGTACCAGTTGGGAATCTTATTAAAGACAACATACACATCGGGTATTTGGGATTGAAATGAATTTCCAAAATGGTTATGTATCTGGATGAATGGAAAAAGCACAGTTAATAAATGATCTCTCTGAGCTATGGAACTGAAATACCATTCACCCTATCTCTAGACATCACTGCTAGCATTGCTTTTATCAGGGGAAAAAATGTATTCCCACCAGTTCTGCATGTGTTAATTTATACAAGAAATACTAATGAATGCCCACTAAAGGCCAGGGAGAGTAGCTAAAATGCTAAGTGAACTCTACCTTGAGCTTATGGAGCATTCAACCTAGTGGTTCAGAGATACGGTTCAACACATTAACACACATACGAAAAATAGGTGTGACTGGGAGGGTGCAAATGCTGGTGAATATACTGCAGGGGCATTAGCAACCTACACGAGGAGGATAAACAGGAGTAAGCAGGTAAAGGTAGTGATAAGGAAGAGGCAGTTCCCAGGCAGAGGGAGCACATGTGAAAGATGAAGCAAGAGAACACAAACTCAAGAAGTTCAGCAAACTGGAACGTGGGTGGAAAGAGGGTTAGTGACAGGGTGATGCTGGGCAGATGGATACATGGGCTGAGCCTCACAGGGTTTAAGAGTCACATGGTAGAGTTTGAATTTTGTCCCAGGGAAGAGAGAAGAATAAAAGCAAGTCAATCACTTGGTCATGTATTCTTCTTAAGACACGCTTATCAAACTTGGGAAGGCGTAAATATCATCCAGAGAGCTTTTGGAAATACATTTAGTTAGTCCCTACTATAGAGAGTATGAACAGTAGGCCTGGAGTGGGGCTTGAGAATTAGCATTTCTCATAAGCTTGTCGGTGATGCGGATACTTCTGGTGCAGAGACCATACTCTGAGCAGTACTGTTTTATAACGTTCGCTCTGGCTCCGTGCAGAATATGCTGGAAAGGACTGAGACTGAGAACGAAGAACAGTCATGGAATTCAGCTTGTTATTCATTCGTTCATTCATTCATTCACTCATTCATTCACCCAACAAATGTTTATTTTCTTATTTTTCTGTAATTATATTATTTTATTTATATGGCAAATTCCTTTTTAAGCGCCAGGTGACATAGAAGTGAACAGAATCAAATCTTTTTTATAGAATTGGTACTCTACTCAAGGAAACAGACCCAAAGAAAAATCTAATAAATAAGTAAACTGTATTAGTGGGGGTGAATGCTATGGAGAAAACTGAAACAGGATAAAGGGAATAGAGACTGGTTGTGGGAGTGGGAGATATTATTCCAAGTAGGGTGGTCAAAGAAGGTCTTCCAGAGTTTGAGTGAAGTGGGGAAGCAAGTCTTGGAGAGATCACAGGAAATGTTTTTCAGGCAGTGAATTAGCATGTGCAAAGGGTCTAAATTGGAAGCAAGTTTAGTGTTCTGGGGGAGGAATAGTAAGAATGCCAGAAAGTCAAGAAGGGAGAGGAGGGTGTTAAGAGGAGATCAGCCAGATACCAGAGGGAGGAGGCTTTGGTAAAAATTTGGGATTTTATTCTGAGAGAATTTAGAGATGATTAAAGGCTGTGGGTGTACAGAGGTTGTTGTTTCAAATGGTTTGAAATGGTCACTGTGAAGAACTGGGAGACGGTGAGACACATGAAATAGAGGGGCTGCTGGGCATGTGGAGGATGGGGTGGTAAATTGAAGAGTGACAGTCTCTCTTGTAGGACTTTCTCCAGCTGCTCCAGGACAGACAGGTGAAGAGACGGTGCCAGGGATGGGATCGAGCAAATTGCAAGTCAGTTGATGTAACTTAAAAATGAGAAGCCACAGTGATAAATAACCTGAGCTGATCTCACCACTGAATATGACTTAATTTGGTAACTGTGTGTGTTATGGATATGCTTTTCTAGATGAGCATATTATTCAATGACCCCAATCTTCTAATTCACCAAGTGCCAAAGTGAGCCCTTAAATGTTTTTCCTAATTGACACATGATCCAAAAGTGATTTGTTTTTGGATTTAACTAAAGTTGTATTCTTGTTGACATTTGAGTATGAGGTCTCAATGTATTAAGCCCCACCCATCAAGCAAAACAATGAACATATCCCTGTGGGGTTGGACTGCAAAAAAAAAGATGGAAAGAATATGGTGTCCTCACTCTGTTCTCCTGCTTGGCTAATCCTTCAGTTTCCACTGCATTGAAAACCGACTGTAAACACCCTCAAAAGTTGAAGATCACTACTTGCTTTTAAACAGCATCCAAACAGCAAAAGATAATAGTCTGGATTTAAAAGAAAGCAGTATCCAATTCCAAAAGAACTGGAGAAAACAGTGGTCCTGGCCTCACATTGCCAAGAGGCCGGTGCCAAGTAGCGCTTGGTGACTCCAGAATAGACCCTGGAACCACACAGTCACATTGTGGCTTCTCTGTGGGGAAGCCACAGTGGCTCCTTCTCTAGATCTTGATTTTCTCATCTGTTAAGATAAAAGTAGTAATACCTACATTATAATGTAGTTACAAATAATGACATGTAAAAAGTCTGAAGCTCCCAGAATGCCTGTTCATTTTAAAGCCGTGTATGTGTTAGCCATTATTCCATTATTATTTTTTTGTTATTTTAATTAACAAAGAATTCAATTTAAAATTAGTATATAATTAATGAATACTTATAATAGAAATTTTGCACAACTTTACAGTAAGTATAGTAAAAGAAATCACTCATAATCCTAGCATCCAGAGATGATTTTGATGTATATCCTATAAGCCTCTTATAAGACAAATTAAGTTACATCAATAATACTTTTTTTTAAAAAGAACACTATTATATCTAATCATGGTAATGATGATGATTTGATAATGGTTTTATAATAAGGAGAGATTTGGTATTATATCCAAGCTTTTGCCCATAATGGATAGTCCTTGTACATCCAACTGATTTCTTTCCTTGTTTATTCCTTCCATTAGAAATTCCTAACTCATAATTATAGGTTATTAAGTATGCCACTAAGTGTTTGATGTTTTTTTCAGAGAATTCTAAATATTTAAATGAAACAGTGACCCAGAAACTGTGGAGCCAAAAGAACAGTCCATTATCAAAGTAATAAGAGCTTATTAGATGAGAAGGGCATCAGCATTGTTGAGAAACTCAGTGGTGACTCTCCCCAGGACACATAGTAGGAGATACTGTTAGATAACTGGGCTTATTGATGGGAAGGTGGTTAAGAGGATTCTAAAATAATAGAGGTCAGGTGGAGACTCTTAAAAAAAAAAAGCAAAATAAGTGCAAGTACTGCAGTAAAAGGCAAGGTTGGAGGGGGCTATCAAGATAGATAGTAGAACTTAGTATCCCTCTCAGCAAGATGAATGGGAAGACAAGGATATTAATCACTACAATAAAAGAAAATGAAGGATAGATAGGATTACATAGCCTGAAGGCAGCTGTCTAATAGAAAGTCAAGGTCCCTTTCCCAGTTTTAGGAACTGAGCCCATATTTAGGCTCATAGTTCACAGACCATAGGAGAAAGTAAGTCCTCAAAAGGAAGGACTATACAATGTCATAAAAAATATATAGAGTAATAATTTCTCCTGACACTTCCCCAAGGAGGTCATTTACTCTATAACTATATTCTGGGGAGAGGAGAATACTCAGATATTTTAAGGTCTGCTGTCACAGTGTCTAAGTTGATATTAGTACCAAAGGGCATAAAGCATCAAGATGATAAGTTCTTTACTTTGAGCCCCATCTACCCTGGAACTGGCAGTGGTTCATCTTGGCTGGAAATGGCACATGTTTGAGTCAGAGTTTGTCTCTCCAATTCATAGGGCCTTGGCCAGCACTGCTATTCAGACTTACAGAGTGTTTGATCTACTGATATTGTAGGCAGGCTGAGTAATATTCCATTGTGTATCCACGTCTTCTTTATCCATTCATCTATTGATGGACATCTGGGCTCTTTCCATAGTTTGGCTGTTGTAGACATAGATACTATAAACATTGGAGTGCAGGTGCCCCTACAGATCACTGCATTTGTATCTTTCGGGTAAGTACCCAGTAGTGCAATTGCTGGGTCGTAGGGTAGCTCTATTTTTAACTTTTTGAGGAACCTTCCATATGGTTTTCCAGAGTGGCTGTAGCAGCTTGCATTCCCACCAACAGAGTGAGAAGGTTCCCCTTTCTCCACATCCTCACCAGTATCTGTCTTTTCCTGACTTGTTAATTTGAACCATTCTGACAAATGTGAGGTGGTATCTCCCTGTGGTTTTGATTTGCATTTCCCTGATGTTGTGTGATGTAGATTATTTTTTCATGTGTCTGTTGGCCATTTGTATGTCTTCTTTGGAAAAATGTCTGTTCATATCTTCTGCCCATTTCTTGACTGGATTCTTTGTTCTTTGGGTGTGGGTTTTGGTAAGTTCTTTATAGATTTTGGATACTAGCCCTTTATTGGATAAGAAATTTGCAAAGATCATCTTCCATTCTATAGGTTGTCTTTTGATTTTGTTGACTGTTTCTTTCTTTTTTTTTTTAAGATTTTTTTATTTATTTATTTGACAGAGATCACAAGTAGGCAGAGAGGCAGGCAGATAGAGAGAGAGGTGGAAGCAGGCTCCCTGCTGAGCAGAGAGCCCGATGTGGGCCCAGTTCCAGGACTCTGGGATCACATCCTGAGCGGAAAGCAGAGGCTTTAACCCACTGAGCCACCCAGGTGCCCCGACTGTTTCTTTTGCTGTAAAAAAGTTTTTTATCTTGATGAAGTCCCAATAACTCATTTTTGCCTTTGGAGATGTGTCTAGCAAGAAGCTGCTGTGGCTGAGGTCAAAGAGGTTGCTACCTGTAATCTCCTCTAGGATTGTGATGGATTCCTGTCTCACATTTAGGTCATTCAACCATTTTGAATCTATTTTTGAGTATGTTGTAAGAAAATGGTCCAGTTTCATTCGTCTGCATGTGGCGGTCCAGTTTTCTCACCATTTGTTGACTTTTTTCATTGGATATTCTTTCCTGCTTTGTCAAAGATTAGTTTACCATGGAGTTGAGGGTCCATTTCTGGGTTCTCTATTCTGTTCCATTGATCTACGTGTCTGTTTTTGTGCCAGTACCATACTGTCTTGATGATGACAGCTTTGTAATAGAGCTTGAAGTCAAGCATTGCAATGCCACCAGTTTTGGTTTTCTTTTTCAACATCCCTTTGGCTATTTGGGGTATTTTCTGGTTCCATACAAATTTAAGATTATTTGTTCCAGCTCTGTGAAAAAAGTTGATGGTATTTTGATAGGAATTGCATTGAATGTGTAGATTGCTCTAGGTAGCATAGATATTTTCACAGTGTTTGTTCTTCCAATCCATGAGCATGAAATGTTTTTCCATTTCTTTATGCCTTCCTCAATTTCTTTCATCAGTGTTCTGTAGTTTTCTGAGTACCAGTCCTTTGCCTCTTTGGTTAGGTTTATTCCTTGGTATCTTAAGGTTTTGGGTGTGACTGTCAATAACTGTTATTATTTTTAAAAGCTTTCTTTGTTTTCTAGAGAAATTTCAAAAGGTGTTACTACTCTAGTATATACAGCATTTCTACAATGTTACAATGATACTGTTCGATAATCTTACTCTCTAAGCAAGTTTTTCATAAAAACATTTCTATTGCCTTGGCAATACAGACTGTTTGGTTAATTACTCTAAAATAAAATCTTGCAAATGAATTTGGAAAGTTATTAGAAAATCATGCCAAATATGATCGTTCCCTTGCATATTTCCTCCTACCAACAAACCAACAAACCAAAATTCTTATTTTTTTCTTTCCATCTATACTCACCTCTAGATATGGCCCATCCATTACTATAGACCTCTGCATCAGGTTCACTAAAATGGCCAGATATCTTAGAATTGAATAAGTATGTTAATTTACTTATTGATTACCGGCCCAAAAAATTCAATAAATATTTTACATACCTTGCTAACATTTCAAAATTGGGAAGGTTCACATAAAAATCCATATCTGTGCTCTTTCTTAAACTCAGTCTGTATTTCCATGTAGAATCAATATACTAGGGCTGAGGAATAGTCAGACACTTTAGAAGGGTCTTGCACTCTCCAAATTGACACACTCCACTCCACTCCACTCCGCTTTACTCTTATTTTTACCTACATGGCCCAGGGCCTTTCAGTTTGTATCTTTCACCTAACTATTTCCTCATGAAGTTGTTTCTCTGAGCCTAGCACATTTCAATTTACATTCCCAGATCTCGAGTAAATTGGCAGAGAGGGGAGAGGGAGAAGTTTGAAGATCACTTCTGTTGTCTTTTTAGTAGAGAACATACTGTACACATTATGTTTGCCTTTCCAAAAAATTGATCACTGGGGAATATTTATTCTTACTTCTTATTTCCAGAATATAGTATACGCTGAATAAATGTATATTTATTGTAATAAATATGCATATATTCCTTCTGAATAAATGTACATTATTCTGAATAAATGTACATTTATTCAGAATGAATAAATGAAGCTCAGTTGTTCAAAATACCTTAGTGGATAAACTGCTCAGTTCCCAGTCCTCTTTTTATCTACTAAAAATGTTTATTTATTTGAGAGAGAGAGAGAGCAGAGGGTGTGGGGCAGAGGGAGAAACAGACTTCTGCTGAGCAAGGAGCCCAGTGTGGGACTCAGTCTCAGGACCCTGGGATTATAACTTCAGCCAAAGGCAGACTCTTAACTGACTGAGCCCACTAGGTACCCCAGTTCCCAGTCCTCTTAAGCCCATGTTTTCTCTTTATTGTACTGAAAACCACTCCCACCAACAACACCAATGATTAAAATCACTAGAAAAATATGCCATATGTCCCAGGTGGGGTGAAAGCTAAGTTGCTATAACACAGAGGCCCCAATATATAGTGGTTCAGAGAACATACAAGTTTATTTCTCTTGCACATAATAGGTACTAGGATAAGAAGGCCACTCCGTTCCATTCAGTCGTTTAGGGAATCAGAGCAATTCTTACCGCTCTATCAGACCATATTCAGGCTCTTCTATATCCTGGCATGGAAGTAAGGGAAAAGAGAACAAAGACTCAGTATTTTAAGATCCATACCTGCCATTGGAATCACATAAGTTGAGGAAATATGGAACCTGGCTCTGTGGCCAGGTACCCAGCAGTAACCAACTCTATCCCGATGCGAGAAGGGGAGAATGGAATCTGATGGATCGCTGGTGGACTCCTCTGTTCCATGAGATGCATTATCTAAGGTGAAGACCAAATGCAAACAATATTCAGTGTTTTTCAAGATGATTTTCTGGCTCATTAGAGGAAGATCTTTCAGGAACGAGGGCTCCGTGTTTGTGCAGAAGTGTGATAAAGAGAATGGGTAACCTGTGGTAAAAACGCTCAACCCCTTCAGCCTGATACCACACGAAGGGCTTGTGTTTCTTGGTAACTGTCAGTTTATGGTACACTTTCAGATTCCTTTTGTAGTTTATCAGCAATTTATGTTTTGGCGCTGTTGACATGTGGAGCTGGGTGACTGTTGTAGGAATTGTCCTGTGCTTTGCAGCATGTTTAGCAGCATCCTTAACCTCTACTTTCTAGATGACAGCATGCCCTCGAACCCACACCTCCACTCTGGCAGCGAAAGATGTCTCCACACATCGCCAAATGTCTCCTGAAGACAAAATTGTCACCAGTTGAGAACCCTCGTGTAACTACATGCAAACGGCAGGAGATATGGCAGTTTTGATAAAACATACTTTTCAATTAACCTCTTCCTGTGGATGCATCGTTATCATCTACACTTCTGCCCAGCTAATATTTAAACAGTTTCCCCACTGCAAGAATTGTATTTTGAAAGTGATTTCTGTTAGCATCGGTAGTTCTTTCCATATGTTATATTTGATCATGCTGCTTCAAATGGTTTTAGTCATGGTTTAGGATTCATGCTTGACATCAAGGTTTAGATTTTTAGGCTAAGTAAAAAGAATTTGAAAATGGCTCAGTTGTGGCAAAAATAAGATGTTTATGCAAGAATGTTAATTACATAGGATCATGAGATTATAAAGAGTTGGCAGCAGCTCTTTGTGAAGAAAGTTTATCTGTACTGGGTTCTTTGAATGGATTTCCACCTCAAGCTCAGAATTTGCCTAATCCTGCTCAAATCATTATTTATCTCTGACAAGATCAAAAATTTCCTAAAGAAAGGATTAGAAATTTTCTTCTACTTAATCTTTCTGCTTTTGGATCTAGACAAGTATTTGATTGTCAAAACATTAAGCTAGGTAGAGCTAGGTATTCTGGAGAATATCTGCACCTCCTTTTGAGGGCTTGGTGGTAGGGGAGCAGGTGAGTAGTAGAAGCCTTAACACTGGGATTGTTCTCCTCCCCTCCCAATTTTTCTGAAGGATTTTAAGGTAGAAAAGAAATCTCCGCCTAGTACTGAATAATATCCCTTTTAATTCAGGCCGACTACAATGCCTACCTTACCTATCTCACAAGGAAATTTTCCACACCCTCAGACTTTAATGCCTGCTTAGCCCTGTTTTACATCTCCTGAAAAACTTTTCTAGTAACCATAGCTTATTGGATCAGCAGTGGACATATGGCCCAAGAACATCAATTTCTGACAGTGACTGTTGACATTGTCTAATCCATGAACCCTTCCCTGATCAACCCACCCCTGTCAAGGATTGCTTGGTCTTGGGCTTCTGTCTTCACCCATTAGAGTCCCGTTTTAGCAAGAATCTTGCTAAATCAGTTTAGCCAAAATCCCCTACCATACTATTTGATCACACTCCATACCTGACCAAATTCCTCACCCACCCCAACCCCCCTTGGTATGATCTGATCACCTTGGTCTACCTTCAGCAAGAGTCCTGTTAGGTCAGTTTAGGGGAAAAAAAAATCATCTCACCCTCTGATTAATTTCCATGTATCAACTCCCTCATTCTACTCCTTGGCTATAAATCCCCATCTTTTCTTGTTGTATTTGGAATTAAGCCTGATCTCTCTCTCCCCTACTGCAAAAGACCACTGCAGTAATCCCTACAGCTATGGCAATAGTCCTGAATAAAGTCTGCCTTATAATTTTAACAGGTGTCATGAATAACTTTTTCTTTAACACCCACATTGGCCTTGACTTCCTCTAGTCTCACTGTGTATTACAGCTCATTTCAGCCATTATAAGCTATTTGTGGTGTTATTTCTGTGCCTCAGAAATAGATTTCCGTGGTGCCATGTATGTGTCAAATTATTCCATATTGTCCGGTATAGTGCCTCGAACACTAAAAGCGTTGAATAAATACCTGTCCGTTCTTCTGGGCATAAGCATAATTGTCAATTTACCACACGACTGGACAGTGCAGTAGCTGAATACTTCCCGAGAAACCTACCCAGAAGCTTTGTCAGCGTCTTGTGGGACTAGGAGAAGATTACCTCAACCTCCTCATTGCAGGTCCGATTGTCTGAAAAGCAGATTCAAGGACGGAAATGAATATGCAGGGTGGGGGGCGGTTGTCAAGCAGTCTTCTTGGGATCAATGACTATAGAAGGGGAGGGAAGGAAGCCAGATGGAACAAAGAGAGAAACAGGGCTGCAGAGAAGTTACAAGGCCTGGACAGACCCGATGGGGGACATTAATGCCAGGATAACCCTTTAGAGACTTCCCAAATGGGAGCAAGGAGATGGGTTTGAGATATCCACTCTTACCTCCTTAAAAGCCACTTTTTAGCTGTGGGCTGCCCTTGACAGGGGCCACTCTCTTCAGCTGCAGCAATTCCCAAAGAGAGCTTACAACTGAGCTCTTTGCTGACAGCAGTCCCAGCAGTTGCATACGTTCTTCAGTCCTGAAAGGGAATCTGGAAGACACAGCATAGGGTCCTAAACAGACTTCTGCAAAGACATAGGATATAGAGGCTAGAAAGTTCCAGTCTAGCCCGGATCAGATAAGCTCCATATCTGTGTCAGCCACTTGCTTTGGACTCCTCAGTAGGTTTTCTCTTGCCCATGTAATAAACTCTTCTGCCTGGCTTCCAAGACCCACATAGCCCTTTATTTCACTCTTCACAACCTCTAGAACACCAGAACTACTTGCTCTTGGCTTATCTTTCTACCTCTGACAGTCCAAGCTACGTCCATCCTTTAAGCCAATTTTCTTCTTGCCTCGTCTTTCAGTAATCCCCCACCCCAGCCTTGTCTACCAGTTCTTTCTGCAGCAGGCATAGATTGTTCCATCTGCTCCATTCACATGGGCTCTTTTTTTTTTTAAGATTTTATTTATTTATTCGACAAACAGAGATCACAAGTAGGCAGAGAGAGAGAGAGAGAGAGAGAGAGAGAGGAGGAAGCAGGCTCCCTGCTGAGCAGAGAGCCTGATGCGGGGCTCCATCCCAGGACCCTGAGATCATGACCTGAGCCGAAGGCAGAGGCTTTAACCCACTGAGCCACCCCGGTGTCCCCACATGGGCTCTTAAATACACCCCACTATCTGGGAGACACGTAAAACTTGCTCTGCCTGTGAGACCGTAAGCTCCCTGAAGGTGGGAAATGTGCTTACAACACCCTGCACAGGGCCTGAGGCATCATGGTCATTCAAAATATCATTACTCCTCAAACCCTGACCTACCTCAGGTCAGCTGTGTAAGGGGAAAAAAATTTTTTTTCTTCTTAAAAATGTTCACTTAATTCTCCTGTACACGGGTGCCCCTGCTTCAGAAGTTATAATGCACAGCTCAGTAGAAAAAAGAGGAAAAAAAAAAAAAAAGGATGAGGCCTTTGCTCAGATGTTCTCATTTACAGTATACTTCAGGACAGGAAATAAAGACTTCCTGCCAATTCAAGTGACATTATTTTGTGGAAGCTTATCCACAGGCATGTAAAAGACATGGGCACAAAATAAGTTAATCACATGTAGTGTGAATTGGTTAAGACTGAGTTCAAGTAAGTCAGAAATTTTTGAAGAGTCAACAGAATTTCAAAATTCACAGTCATTTCCTGAAAGTACAGTCTGGTAAAATTGGCTTATCACCTCACTTTTAATGCACATATGTGATTTCCTGCTTACAGCATTTCCCAAAGGAATGAGAAAAAAATATTTTACAACTAGGAAAGTTTTATAAGAGGGATTATCTATAGTTCCTGAATAAGAAGCCTTCTCCCTCTCCAGGCACACCTGCAGCTCCTAATAACCGACTTACGCAATTTTCCTCTCTACTTGAATCAAAATTGGCAATAAATGTTGTATATGTCTCACAGAGTGAATGTTTAAATCTTGTATTTACTGGTTCATGAAACTGGTTCCCTCTAGTTTACCAGCATGGAGGGGTGGGTTTGCAGGGAGCAATTAGGGATAAGATAGCCAAAGAAACACAAAGTCAGTTGAAAAAAGAAATCTGTGTGTCTGGCTCTCTCTATGAATTATGACTATTCAAGGGGGAAAAAAATCTGAACCTTTGCCAAAAGACTGGCGTGTAAAGGGACAGCTGGAGTTTTCTGTTAGGGGTTACAATGCATTACTTGTTCCATAAGGGAAAAGGGGGATCACTTACCACAGCAACTCACACATTGCATGAGACACTGGCACATCTCTACCTTGTGAAGCATTTTCTTCAAAGGAAAAGAGCCAGATATTTTGGGAAGGTCGCTGAAGATCTTTGCGTACAGACATGCTGACCTTCCTGCTGGAGATTTGTAGCCTTTGTGGTGTGTGGACTCAGTCTCTGTAGATGCCTTCGTTGTACTATAACTTTTATACAGGATGTATTGTTTAAACCGCCAGCCCTAATTCCAGTGCCCTTAGAGACTCAGGAAATTCTGACCAAATAATATAAAACCCCATTGTATTTTTCTTTGGTTGAGATGCAAATAACATTTTGAACAAGAATGCTAACAAATACATAAACATGGCACTAAGTTGGAACTTCCATTGGGACTCTAAATTTAAATGTCTTAAACATTCAAATACAAATGAAAAAGAATGAAAAAGAGAATGATAACCATATTTAAAAGTCTCTTAGGAATCAGAGACTCTGCTACTGCTGTCCTTGAGTCTGTGCTCATAGTAGGTCTATCTGTGCACTTATCAGCCCTGAGACAAGCACTAGCCAGTCTGGGTTAAACTCTGAATGACCCTCTCCACCAGAGTCAACGCAGACATGCGGAAGAAGTCACATCTTTTCCTAACCCTAGATTTATGTTATTTTTATTTATTTATTTTTAGATATTTTTAGATATTTGAGATACAACTTTATTCTGATTCTAAACAAAAGGGAATGGGAGTGGCAGTGACAAATGAGATTTCACCACTGGATATTGTGATGTGGCTCTAGCAGTCTTCTATCTGAAATTCAGGAAGGAAACAACGGCATTCCAAAACAGCTAAATATGCAGGTCCAAAAAAAAAAAATGAAGGTACTTTTTAAACTGCCACATTCACTCTGAAGCCCATTCATCTCCTTCAGCAACCCCAAGGCGAAGCACATGTAGTGCTCGGCTCTCTAATAAAGAGGCAAACACCCTGCACCACTGATATCACAGACTCCGGCCTAGAAAACCAGACTTCTGATGCTGGGTTGTGGGTGCATCCAGGAGAGCCGTTTTCTGAGCAAGTTCTAGGTTATGCTCATGCTGGGCTGCCGAAATTGGCTCCGTGACAACCTCTGGTGGGGCAGGAGCAGGCATGGCGACCAACTCCAAGTTAGGGTCTCCAATTAATTTTCTAACAAGCCACAGGAGGGACTTTTCAAAGTTGTAGTTACTTTTGGCAGAATGTTACAGTACTAACAGTTCTTCTTTCAGTGGAAGATAATAGACTTCACCTTAACTTTCCTGTCCTTCATGTCCACTTTGTTGCCACACAGCAGCATGGGAATGTTTTCCCATACTTGTACCAGATCTCTATGCCAGCTGGGCACATTCTTACAAGTAACCCTTGATGTTACATCAGACATTATAATGGCACCCTGGGCTTGGATGTAATAGCCAACTCTCAGCCCACCAAATTTCTCCTGACCAGCTGTAGTCCATACATTGAACTCCATAAGTCTTCTGTTGGTATGGAACACAAGGGGATGGACCTCAACACCCAAGGTGCCTACATACTTATACTCAGATTCACCAGTCAGAGGACATTTCAGAAACGTAGTTTTTTCAGTACCACCTTTGCCAACCAGTACAAGTTTGAGCTGGACTTGAGGTTCTCCTTGGGTAGCCATCATGCTGTTGCTTCCAAAAGTATCTCTGGCCCATCTGTCTGAGCCTCCTAACCCTAGATTTAAACAAATAAACAAAAACCTTTTTAAAGGCTGATTGGGTGATCTGTTTTACTGTATGCAATTGGGGTTCATTTCCTAGATTTCCAAAATTAGTGGAAAAGTCAGATTCCATCCACCTTAAACAAATCAAGGCAGATTAATTTACAATTATCTCATATTATATTGTCCATAAAAAGTTATATGTTTGTAGATATTTATAATTCCTATGGAGAAGAAAAATAGGAATTGGTGCATTTAAACCAACCTTGAGGTATTTGGGCATGTCTCAAGCAAAAGGGATCAGGGGATCAAGATTCACAGTAACGGCCTTATGGAAGGCAGCTAGGTAGAGCTCCACTTGGTTTCCTGAAGAGTGGAGCATACACTAATACTTGAGGTTTTTTGGACCATGGCCTCAGCAATGAAGCCATATTCATGGCCCAGGAGTTGTTCAAATTCAAGGGCGACTCTGAACCGTAGAAGCAGAAAACAGGTCACTCACTTGCCATTAGAAAATTCCTCACATATGTTTTAGTCCTTTAGCATTTGTGGTAAGATTTCAACAGAAAGAATGTGAATAGTATTTTCCAAAAGGGTTCTAGTTGCCTGAAGGATTTCCTATGATTTAAAAATGTCTGTTGGCAGATATACTGAATAAAAAGAATTTCTTTTCACCAGTATTTTACAAACTTGTATTCCTATTAATGATAAAAGCCTGAAAGAAAATAAAAGGGGCCCACATTGTATTTTATGCTCTGCTTGCTCAGATCACATATTAATGTTCCAGAAAGTAGCTCATTACCATTTCTATTGAAGAGGTCTCTTTCTACTTCATTCACCAACTTTGCTTTCTTTATTATCCTATGGATTACGGGAGTCTGTTTAGCATTTTTGTCATTGACCTTTGATCTTTGTTCATATTTTACTCTATAATATCTATAGGAGATTACTTGTTTTTTAGGATGATTAATGTCTGTAATCGTTTTTCTTGAAGTATAATTAACATATGATATTATATTACTTTTAGGTGTACAGTATAAATGACTTAATAATTCTGCACATTACTCAGTGCTCATCACAGTAAGTGTATCTTAATCGCCTTGATTTATTTTATTCGTCCCCCTACCCACATCCTACCTGGCAACTACCAGTTTGTTCTCTGTATTTACAAGTCTGTTTTTCTGGTTTGTCTCTTTTTTTCTTTTTTTTCCCATCTGTCTCTTAAATTGTACATGTGAGTGAAATCATATGATATTTGTCTTTCTCTCTATGACTTTTTTCACTTTGCATAATATCCTTTTTGTCTATCCTTGTTGTTGCAAATGGCAAGATCGCATTCCTTTTAATCGCTGAGTAATATTCCACTGTATGCTTATTACCGCTATTATTTATCCATTCATCGATGGATGTACACTTGGGTTACTTCTGTATCTTGGCTGTTTTAAATAATGCTGCAATAAACAGAGGGGTGCCTGTATCTTCTTGAATTAGTGCTTTTGTATACTTTGAGTAGTTGTCCACTAGCAAAATTATTGGATCATGCAGTAATTCTATTGTTAATTTTTTGTGGAACCTCCATGCTACTTTCCACAGTGGCTGCACCAGTTTTCATTCCCACCAGTACATGAGGGTTCCTTTTTTCTCCACACCCTCACCAACAGTTGTTATTTCTTCTCTTTTTGATTCCTGCCATTCTGACAGGTGTAAGGTGATATCTCATTGTGGTTTTGATTTAAGTTCCCTGATGATTAGTGATGTTGATCATCTTTTCATGTGTCTGTTGGCCATCTACATGTCTTCTTTGGAAAAATGTCTATTCAGGTCCTCTGTCCATTTTCAATTGTATTATTTGTTTTTTTATGTGTTGAGCTGTGTAAGTTCTTTATATATATATTGGGTATTAACTGCTTGTCAGATATATATCACTTGTGGTTTTTTTAAAAATTTATTTAATTATTTTAGAGAGAGAGAGCACATGTGTAGGGGGAGGGGCTAAGGGAAAAGGAAAGAATCTCAAGCAGACTCCCCACTGAGTGTGGAGCTGGGCCATGGGTCTCAATCTCATGACACTGAGATCCTGAACTGAGATCAAGAGTCAGATGCGTAACTGATTGAGCCACTGAGGTGTGCCTCACATATATCATTTGTAAATATCTTCTCCCATTCAGTAGGTTGCCGTGTTGTTTTGTTGATGGTTTCCTCCACTCTGTAAAAGCTTTGTATTTTGGTATAGTCCAAAAGTTTATTTTTACTTTTTGTTTCCCTTGCCTGAGGAGACATTTCTTAAAAAAACGCTTCTATGAGTAATCTATTTAAATATCATAGAAAAAAAAAGGAAGTCCTTAGTATGAGACTAAAGAACTACAGTTTGCAATCACAGTTCTTTTTTTATCTCCTAATTTTTAAAAATTGTCCTAAAATACACATAAAAGTTACCATCTTGGGGCACTTGGGTGGCTCATTGGGTTAAAGCCTCTGCCTTCCTCTCGGGTCATGGTCCCAGGATCCTGGGATCGAGCCCCACATCTGGCTCTCTGCTAGGCAGGGAGCCTGCTTCCTGCCACCCTCCTCCCACCTGCCTGCCTCTCTGCCTACTTGTGATCTCTGTCAAATAAATAATTTGAAAAAAAAAAACTTACCATCTCAACAATTTCTAAGTATATAGTTCACTAGTATTAAGCATATTTTACATTGTTGTTCAACCAATCTCTAGAACTTTTTCATCTTAGAAAACTGAAACTCTGTACTCATTAAACCACTCCCCACTTCCCCCTCCTCCTAGTCCCTGAGAAGCACCATTCTATTCTGTTTCTATGAATTTGACTATAAATATTGCAATATATGTGGAATCCCACAGTATTTGTCTCTGTGTGACTGGCTTACTTCATGTAGCATGATGTCCTCAAGGTGCATCCATATTGTAACATGTGTCAGAATCTCCTTCCTTTTTAAGGCTAAGTGATATTCTGTTGTATATACATAACACATTTTGTTTATCCATCCATCTGTTGATGGACGTTTGGATTGCTTCCACTTTTTGACTATTGTGAATAATGCTTTTATGAACGTGAGTGTGCAAATATCTGTTTGAGTCCTTACTTTCAATTCTTTTGGGCATATATACTGAAGTGGGATTTCTGGATCATCTGTTAATTTTATTTCTACCTTTTTGAGGAATTGTCATACTGCTTTACGTATCAGCTGCACCATTTTACATCCCCATCAACAGCATGCAAAAGTTCCAATTTTTTCATATCCTCACCTACAGTTTCTGTCTTGTTTTCTTTTCCTGGTAGTAGCCATCCTGATCCGTGAGGTGATATTTTGTTGTGGTTTTAATTTGCATTTCCCTGGTGATTAGTGATATTGAACATCTTTTCATATGCTTGTTGACCATTTGTGTATCATCTGTGAGAAATGCCTATTCAAGTCTTTTGCCCATTTTCTTAGGTTCATTTATTGTTTGTTGGGTTATAGGAGCTCTTTATATATTCCAAATATTAATCCCCCTGTCAGATATATGATTTACAAGTATTTATTCCTGTTCTATAGGTTGCCTTTTTCTTCTCTTGAATGTGTCCTTTGATATATAGTTTTTTATTCTGATGTAGTCCAATTTATCTATTTTTATGTTTGTTGCCTACAACCACAGTCAGTTGAGATTTGTACATTGTATAGGATTAATCAGAATTTATGTCCGAAGCTGAATTTAATGCTGTTTCCACTTGATGGTAATTCTAGCAGTTTTTCAAGTTTTAAATCTTGATGGACAAGATGATGTCTCCATTCTTTTAAAGGGCTAATTGAGTTGATGAAAATAGATAGATTGGGGTATTTTGAGAAAACAGCATTTTTTTGTCTAGCCATATTTATGCTACTCATTTTTTTCCAGTGAAAGACTAAAAGGGATTTTTAATTACCATATATTTTAGCTCTCCAAAGCATAGTAAAAAGGGGAAGTTATATTTTTAACATGTAATGAGAAATCTATGCATTCAAACCCAACATAGAAAAACAAGAGATATTGTTCCTCTTAGCAACTACAAGTAACATATCCTGCCTTTCTCCAAAACCCAAATCTTTGACCTACATTGAGACAAACAGGAGTTTCTTTGTATAGTCTTAGAAGCCTTAAAGGCTGACAAGCTAACTCTGGGGAATAAAATATTAAAGAAGCTCTCTTTGTTAAGAGAGTTGCTGTTCACATTTGTGCAAGAGTTATTTACCCCCCTTTATTGAAAGTTCTACCATAGGATTATATAGTTACCTAGTGGAAAATATCAATATTGCAAAATATCAATAAGGGTTATATGAATTTATGGGAAAACGGAGAAAAGAGGAACAAGAAAATACAAACAATTGTTATTTTTTTTTCAAATCACTACCGTTAAAATTTCCATCTGCTTTTCCCCCTCCATTTTATTGTGACACATGCTGTAATAATAGATCTACAATGTGGGACATTTCTTGCTTTTCTATGTGAATCTGTATTTAAGCATTAAGAAGTAGTTTATTTTCCTTTTTGCATGATAATTCAACAGCCACTAAAATGTATAAAGTTTAGAATCCACGGCTATCTGCATTATTATCTACCTTTTGCAACAAACAGATTCTTAGAGATGAAATCTGAATTTGATCTCTACAGAACATCCAAGACCTCAAGGATATCTCAGACTTTGCTTTCATTTGCTACTTTTGACTCTCAATTTGCTGGGAGACAGTGCATTCCTGATAAACATGGATAAGTTTTTGTTCTCATGTACGTGAGATTTACAAGGACCTGAGTAATGTCATGATAAACTTATGTCACCCTCTTGAGATGAGCATCTGGCTGGATGATGCCTCTAAGATTCTTCCTGTGTATATTTTACTATCTATGGAAAGGCAACTTGGATTTACTATATTCAAAGGAATATTTCTTTTCTCTTTCGGTTTTTTTTTTGTGTTTTTTATATTAATATTGTTTTTACTTTTTGTATGGGAAGGTAAAGGAATTTATGCACAAAACAGAAGGAATAAATAGAAACAAAGAAAATGATGGAGAATAAGGAAAAGGAAGAGAAAACGATTAGGAGGGAAAGTAGGGAAGATAAGAAAAAGTAAGAGTAAGCAGAACATTTTTTCTGGCCTCTGCTAATTTCTTACAGCTTTGGGATTTATACTGTAATTGCTATTCAAATGACATGTCAGGGAGGTAAAATGAGAAGAGTTGATTAACTGGGAACTCAAGATGAAAGAGCCTTTGAAGGAACTTTATCTAGTTTAGCCCCACAACTTGCCAGGAAAGAAACCACACTATGAAATGATTTCCCCAAAGTTCTTCCTGATAGTTAACAGAACTGGAATTACAACTGATGACCAAGTCAGGATTATTGACAAATAGGGGGTAATCAAAATTCTGATATTAAGCCCAACTCAAAATTTAATTAAGACCACTCCCTGTACATTACTGTACATTCTAAATCATGTCATTGTAGTGTATTTGAATCATGCTCTTGGTGCCATGCATCACAACGGATTTGGTTTGTAGACCCCGGAAAAAGAGCTAGGAAACCTTGTTTTGGCTTTTCTTACTTTGCTGAATTTAAATCTCCCCACCTATAAAATAATAAGTGTTGGACACACAACATCTAAAGTCTTTTCCAGGTCTGAAAATAAATTTCTAGGAATATTTCCTCACTCAAGTTCATATATAGCTCCCCAAATGCTCAGTCCTAAAGCACTTTTCCCAGAGCAGTATTTCCCTCATAGATTTTCCTTATCACTATGCAATTTGCCACATCAACATAGTCAACCTGGTAAGCCAGGTTTGGATAAGCTTTGCTGTTTTACTCAATTTGAAGCAATCATAGCCACACTCCTTCTCTGTATCCATACCACTCAAGTATGCGTTCCTAATTGGCCAAAGTTATTACCTGGCTCAGAAAGGAAGGTGTTTTTTTGTTTTTTCTCTTTAAATTCTCAACAGAGAGCAAAGCAAAGTGTATTAGAAGACCTCATATCCTGCAACTCCTGTACTGGGCTGTGTATATTATCCTGTAGAGGATAGAGTTCTTTAATCCAACCCTAAAATTCTCAAAAACAAACTTTAAATTTGTATAACATGAAGTTAACCCCTTTGTACTGTGGAAAGAGCCTCAAAAATTGACTTAGTTTCTTGAAGAACAAAAGAATGAAAACAGTTGTAAGACTTTTGTAAACAGTAGAAAACAATCTATAGATGAATGAATGGATTGCCATAAGATCAAATGTACTTGTAAGTAAGTAGGGTGAGCATACATCCTGTTTTTCCTGGGGCAGTCCCGATTACTTCTGTTATCCCAATGTAACTATTAATAGCACCTCTTTCACTCCAAAAGTGTCCCAGTTGAGAAACTAAATAGTAGGACTACCCCTCAAATAAGCCACCTTAAAAAAAGCTTGTGCTCCCCATTCTAGGAGTAGAGGGAACAGCTCTCTTCCAAGATATTCACCTTGAATTTCAAATTCAAGAACATTGTTCACCTTTATGTCCATTTTAATAAAGTTTAATTATCCCACCCCACTTGCCTGTCAGCCTAACCATGAGAAACCTAGTTGGTCATACATAGGATCCCTCCTTATCTAGGCCTGAATGAGAGTAGTTTCCCAATGACAGCATCTTTCTGAGCCATGTGTCATGATACTGGGAAGAGAGACCTTTGTTGAAACATTGGCTTTTTAGCACTTAAGAACAGCTTAGTCCTTTTTCTCCCTGTTGTGGGAGAAAGCTAAGCTCCTTAAAGGCAGGAGATAGGCAAAGGTGTATTAACTGTTAATGTGTGCCATATGCCAACACTAATGAAAAGGGACAGTTTTGTACTGGAACACAGAACATTAAAAAGCTTGCTTGTGGGGAAGAGAAGTGAACTGTCAATTCACTGAGTGCTTTTATAAATTCAGACCATCAGATGTTTTTTTATGGATCATGTGACTGGGGAGAAGGACGGTTTTTGGGCAAAACAGGTTTTGTAGCATTATCACTTAGAGGAAATTTCAGATCATCACTTCTGCTTCTCCCATATTACAGAGAAAAATGGGTCATCTTTCATTCACTGTGAACACAGACTCATCTGGGGGGGTTGAATGGAAAGGGAATGAACCATCTATAGGAGGCATATTTATTCTGCAGCCCCTTTACCCTTTTTGTTGTCTGGGTTTGGTTTTATTTTTAGTTGTTTGAAGGAAATGGTAAATAATCTGGGAAGGTTCATTTTTGCTTTACAACAAATAGAGTTTCTGTACATAGGCAATATCTTTGCATTAGGCGACAATCATCCATATCAAGTATATCCTAAAAGAATGGCAAGAAGGGCAAGATATATATGATCTGTGATTATTTGCACAGAAGGAATACTTTTTTTGCTGCAGAAATACTAATTAGAAGCTTAATGTGAAAATATCTTACTCTATGAGATATTTTTTAAAATGAAGCATTAGGGGTGCCTGGGTGGCTCAGTGGGTTAAGCCTCTGCCTTTGGCTCTGGTCATGATCTCAGAGTCCTGGGATCGAGTCCCACATTGGACTCTCTGCTCAGTGGAGAGCCTGCTTCCCCCTCTTTCTCTGTCTGCCTCTCTGCCTACTTGTGATCTCTGTCTGTCAAATAAATAAATAAAGTCTTTAAAAAAATTTTTTTTAAATGAAGCATTAATGAAGTGTTTCAAGACCTTTCAAAATAAAAAAAAAAAATCAGAGTAAATAAATTATTAACTTCATAGGACAGAAAATATATAATGTTATTATAAATGGCATTAATAAGGTGCCTGGGTGACTCAGTGGGTTAAACCTCTGCCTTCGGCTCAGGTCATGATCTCAGGGTCCCGGGATCGAGCCCCACATCAGGCTCTCTGCTCAGCAGGGAGCCTGCTTCCCCCCACCCCATCTCTGCCTGCCTCTCTGCCTACTTGTGATCTCTCTCTGTCAAATAAAGTCTTTACATAAATAAATAAATAAATAAATAAATGGCATTAATAGTTCGTAGAAGATAAAAAGAACATATTTATTATGAAAATATTTTGGTAAACTCATATTGTTTTTAGAAAAACACCACTCTCATGCCTAGCTTGTTCAGCCTATCTAAATTTTTCTTTTCTTTTCTTTTTAAGAAATTTCTCATCAGCCAAATCCCTGAAGCCATCCCTTCCTATAATGTTCCTTTGATGACTTAAATACAACTTTCCTTCCTATTTCTGGGAGCCATTTCAGCTAACCTCTGAACAATTTTAAAGATCACAAAAGGAGCTTGATGAACTAAATCACATTCTTTTCCAACTTATGGTAGATTCTCTTCCCTCAGTAATTTGTCTAATAGTTCCTAGGGAATTTTCCTAAGATGTAAAACAAAGAGAACTAAATAGGAAGCCCTAGTTTTGGTGCATTACATTGGCATTGTATTTGCATGTTGCCTCCAGGGAGCATAAAGTTTGCTTTCTGTCTAGAAATATTTGTTTGCTATGCTTGGATTTATATTCCATACCTCCACAAATATTATACCTTATCCATCTTATTTCCATCACATCATTTATTTAAAAATATTTATTGATCATAACTATATCTCATAAACTGACTGATGAGAATAAATAGGTCCCTGTCCTTGGGAGCTTTTTCATCATGCAAGTGATTCCAGGCTTTGAAGTTGTTTTTGTTTTTGTTTATTTTTCCATTTTGTTTCAGATTTTCTCTTTTTTGGCCAATTAAAATATGGCCAAAGAATTATTCTATTGGCCATAGAATATTACGTATAAGAGGCTCTTAAATGATATCATAGGTGTGGCTTACCCATCTCCTCATTTTTTAGAATTCTCTGGTTTAGCAAGAAAACGTAGACATGGGAGAGGACCAGGAGAAAGGGAAACAACTAAGTTGAAGACAGAAGAGTCTTTGAGAATATGAGATCATACCCTCCCCTGTAGTCCTATCCTCTAGGCTCCCATGGTCCCTGAAGCATCACCATTGTTATAACCACTCCTCTGCATGATTATATCCCTCATTTTTTAATGGTTCAGTTGTAGAAAAGATCTTCCCTAAGAATATAAATGCAAGAATCTTGAGATGCCATTCGTTAAAATGTAATTACTTACTAGAACATATAACAGTTTTTCAAAAATAAAAACGTGCAGAGTCAAGCTTAATCATTCATTGTCTCTTTTGTTAATAAGAAGGACTAGAGAGATTTGGTGCCTAATTCTTATCAAGACATCATACTTTTATACAAATCTTTTTCAGTTATACCACTATCTGTAAAATAGATGCTTTCTTTGCCTTTTAGGCCAAAATCATAGTCTTACTTTTCATTTCTGTTCTGGGTTTAGTCTTGCTTGAAATGAAATAAAAATCATGTGTAATTTTCTCACAAATCAGATTTTTTCATATGTGAAGACATTTGCTTCCTTACTTCAGAGCAACAATCTGATTGTCATCTTTTAAGAAATAATGTCTTAGAGGGTGAGAGTTCACCAGTATTTACATTCTGTTTATTTGGATTCTATCCCTTTGAGAAAATGGCAAATTCTTTCAGTATGCCAGCAGGTGAAAGGGGGATGCTAATACACAAGAGCAAAACAACTTTTGTTTCTAACAAATATATATATATATATATATATATATATATATATATATATATATTTAAATCTGGTTCAAATAAGGATTTCTATACAATCCATTGGTTGATTTTACCACACAATAAATCTAATTCAGTTGTTTAATTGACAGGAAACTGGTTTGAATGGATATAGATCATAATTATTATTTAAAAAAAAAAAAAGCTCATCCTCCAGGAATGCCTTCTTAAAAATCAGATCTTACATTCTTTTCAGAATTACATTTACTCAATTCTCTCTCCTGCCTTATTCTTTTTTTAGGATAATAGTTTTCCAAATTGTTTGTTAACCATTTCACAGCTATTACACAGCTTCACGAAACAGTGTATTAATCACAATATATAACAGTGAAAAGCTATTTGTAAAATGAAATAACCTTCACCCCTGTATTCTCCTGCAGACTTACCTCCTCCAGTATGCCCTTGGCTAGAGCCAAACCAAAGCAGTGCCACAAGCCTGGCAGTGTGTAGCAGCCCCAATAATGGCCACTCCTTGGGGTGCATGGGTGGCTCAGTGGGTTAAAGCCTCTGCCTTCAGCTCAGGTCATGATCCCAGGGTGCTGGGATCAAGCCCCACATTGGGCTCTCTGCTTAGCAGGAAGCCTGCTTCCCTTTCTCTCTCTCTGCCTGCCTCTCTGCCTACTTGTGATCTCTGTCACATAAATAAATAAAATCTTAAAAAAAAAAAAAGTAGGCACTCCAAAGGGACTTCTGCCTTGGGGAGAGGGGAGGATAAGCACACATACCAGTCTAATTGTGCCTCAGCAGTGGGCTAGGGGCAAACATCAGGTCTGACTGCAGGCAACATCCAGCAATGAAAACTTCTTAGGGGACAACATAGGGAGATTATCCTGCAGTTCAGGGCTACTGAAGCTCTGGCAAAAGCCTGGTCTGACTCAACTTAATCCCAGCATGGCCCCAGACTGGTGCATTAACATCACAGAGACCAAACCCTCCCCACAACAGGCAAAGAGAGACATTCTAGATGACTGGGCCAAAGGAAAAAGTGGCTTAACCACAATAGCAGGCACACATAACACACATAGAAGACATCCCTGAAGTGCCAGTTTCTGCTGAACAGGGGACATCGCACTGCAGGGCATTATAGGATCTCTTCTTCATAAGTGCACTACATTCAAGTGTAGGAAATGTAACTGACTTTCCTAAAAAGACACAGAGAGTTAGACAAAATGAAGAGACAGAGGGATATGTCCCAAATGAAAGAATAGGACAAAATAGTAGTAAAAGAGCTAAATGAAGTGGAGATGAATAAAATGCCTTATAGAGAATTTAAAATAGTGGTCATGAAGATACTCACTGGACTGAAGAAAAGAGTGAAGGACCTTTGTGTGACCCTCAAAAAAAAAAAAAAAATGAAAAACATAAGAAAGGACCAGTCAAAGATTAAGAACTCAATTACTGAAATTAAAAGTACACTAGAGGGGAAAAAATACAGTAGAGGAGTAAAGAGTAGACTAGAGAAAGCTGAAGAACAGATCAGTTGGCCAGGAGGACAGTAATGGAAAGCAATCAAGCTGAACAGGAGAGAGAAAAAATAATAAATAGGAAAATGGACTTAGGGAACTCAATGACACCATGAAGCATAATGACATTTGTATTACAGGGATCCCAGAAAGAGAAGACAGAGAAAAGGGAGAGAAAATTTATTTGAAAAAATAATAGCGGAAAAGTTTCTGAATCTGGGGAAGAAAACCAAAATCCACATTCAGGATTCACAGAGAGCCCCCAAAAAATCAATATAAGGAGGTCCACACCAAGACATAGTAATTAAAATGGCAAAAGTAATGATAAAGAGAGAATTTTTAAAGCAGCAAGAGAAAAGAAAATAGTTACCTAGAGGGGAAACCCCATTTGGCTACTAGCTGATTTTTCAGCAGGAACTTTGCAGGCCAGAAGAAAGTGGTGTAATATATTCAAAGTGCTGGAAAACAAAACAAAACAAAACCCAAAAAGCAACTGCAACCAAGAATACTTCAAAAAAGCTGTTGCTCAGAAGTAGAGATAAAGAGTTTTCCAGACAAACAGAAGTTAAAGAAATTCATCACCACTAAACCAGCCTTATAAGAAATGTTAAAGGGGACTCAGTAAGTGAAAGGGAAAGACCATAAGCAGGAATAAGGAAAGTAGGAAGCACAAAAGTAGTAAAATGAAGGATATTTATAAAAATCAGTCAAGGGATATACAAATAAAAGAATGTGAAGCATGATATCATATACCTAAAACAAGGCGGGGGGGATAAAAATTTAGTGCTTATAGAATGCATTTAAACTTAAGTGACCATCAACTTAATATAGACTGCTTTAGATGTAAGATATTATATATAAACTTAATATTAACCACATATCAAAAACCAGTGAGAGATATACAAACAAATAAAAAGAAATACAAATATATCACTAAAGGAAGCCAGCAAACCATGAGAAAAGAGAGCAAGAGAATGAGAAAAACTGAAAAACAACCATAAAACAAGTAACAAAGGGCAATAAGTACATACCTATCAATAATTGCTTTGAATGTAAATGGTCTAAATTCTCCAGTCAAAAGACATAGGCGGACAGAACGGATAAAAAGCCAGAGCCATCTATATGTGCCTACAAAACATTCATTTCACATCTAAAGACACATGCAGATTGAAAGTGAAGGGATGGAAAAGTACTTATTGTGAAAATGGAAGTGAAAATAAAGCCAGGATGGCAATACAAATATGTATTTGTAAAAAATATGGGACAAAATAGAATATAACAAGACACAAAGGACAATACACAATCATGAAGCTAACAATCCAATGAGAAGACAGAATGATTATTAATATTTATGCAACCAACATGGGAGCACCCAAGTACATAAAACAGCTAATAACAGAAATAAAAGAATAATCAAGAGTAATACAATAATAGTAACTTTAACACCCCATTTACATCAATGGATAGATCACCCAAACAAAAAATGAACAAGGAAACAGTGGCTTTGAATGACACACTAGACCAGATGGATCTAACAGATATATTCAGAACATTACATCCTGAAACAGCAGAATATACATTCTGTTTAAGTGCACATGGAATGCTCTCCAGAATAGATAATGTGTTAGGCCACAAAAATGTCTCAACAAATTCAGAAAGATTGAAGTTATACCATGCATCTTTTCTGACCACATATTATTAAACTAGAAATCAATGACAAGAAACAAATCTGGAAAGAACACAAATACATGGAGGTTTAATAACATGCTACTAAACATGAATGGCTCAACCAAGAAATCAAAGAGGAAATTAAAGAATCCATGGAGACAAATGAAAATGAAAACACAAGGGTCCAAAATCTTTGGGATGCAACAAAAGTGGTTCAAAGAGAGAAGTCTATAGCAATACAGGCCTACCTCAAGGAGCAAGAAAAATCTCAAACAACCTAACTTTACATCTAAGGGAAAGAGAGAAAGAAAAACAAAGAGAACCCAAAACCAGTAAAAGGAGAAAATTAATAATAATAATAAAATCATAATCCTAATGCTGCAGAAATAAATCAGCTAGAAACTGAAAAAAAATAATAGAACAGGTCAATGAAACGAGGAGCTGCTTTTTTTAAAAGATCAGCAAAATTGATAATCCTTTAGCCAGACTCATTAAAAAAAGAAAAAAGAAGAGGGCCTAAATCTTAAATCTTTTAGCGAGACTCATTAAAAAAAAGAGAGAGAGAGCTCAAATAAAATCAAGAATGAAAGAAGAGGAATAATAACACCTCATAAATACAAAGGATTATAAGAGAGTATTATGATAAATCATATACCAAGAAATTGGACAACCTAGAAGAAATTAATAAATTTCTAGAAATAAGCTCCCAAAACTGAATCTAGAAGAAATAGAAAATTTGAACAGATTGATGACCAGCAATAACATTGAATCATAGTAAAAATACTACCAACAAACAGAAATCCAGGACCAGATGGCTTTACAGGTGAATTCTACCAAACATTTAAAAAAAAGTAAATACTTATTCTTCTCAAAGTATTCCAAAAAATAGAATAGGAAGGAAAACTTCCAAATTTATTCTATGAGGCTGGTATTACCCTGATATCAAAACCAGATAAAGACACTACAAAAAAAGAGACCAATATCTCTGATGAACATAGATGCAAAATACTAGCAAACCAAATCTAACAATGCATTAAAAAAATTCATTTACCACGATCAAGTGGGATTTATTCCTGGGATGCAAAGGTGATTCAGTATTCACAAATCAATCAACATGATACATCATATCAATAAAAGAAAGAGTAAAAATGATATGATCGTTTCTATAAATGCAGAAAAAGCATTTGGGAAAGTACAATATGCTTTTATGATAAAAACTCTCAACAAATCAGGTTTAGAGGGATTATAACTCAACATAATAAAGGCCATATATGAAAAAACCCCAGTTAAGATCATAATCAGTGCTGAAAAACAGAACTTTTTCCTAAGATCAGCAGCAACACAAGGTTGTCCACTCTTATCACTTATTCAATGTAGTGTAAGAATTCCTAGCCAAAGCAATCAGACAAGAAGAAGAAATTAAGGTCATCCAAATGGGTAAGGAAGAAGTAAAGCTTTCACTATTTGCAGATGATGTGATACTCTATAAGGAAAATCCCAAGGACTCCACCAAAAAACTACTAGAAATGGTAAGTGAATCCAGTAAGGTCCCAAATCAGCACAGAATCAGTATACAGAAATCCACTGTATTTTTATACACTAATAATGAAGCAGCAGAAAGAGAAATTAGGAAAATAGTCCCATTTACAATTGCACCAAAAATAATAAAATGCTTAGGAATAAACTTGACCAAGGAGTTGAAAGACCTATACTGTGAAAACTATAAAACACTGATGAAAGAAATTTAAGATGGCACAAACAAATGGAAAGATATTCCATGCTCATGGATTGGAAGAAAAAGTAGTGTTAAAAATCTCTATACTACCCAAAGCATTCTACAGATTTAATGCAATCCTTATCAAAATACCAACAGAATTTTGCACAGAAGTAGAACAAAAATCTTGCAGTTTTATGAAACCAAAAAGATGCCAAATAGCCAAGGAAATCTTGAAAAAGAACAACAAAACTAGAGATAGCACAATCCCAGATTTCAAGATATACTACAAAGCTGTAGTAGTAAAAACAGCATGATACTGGCACAATAGGAGACACGCAGATAAATGGAATAGAATAGAGGTCCAGAAATAAACTCACAATCATATAATCAGTTAATTTCAACAAAGGAGACAAGATTATGCAATGGGTTAATGACAGTCCTTTCAACAAATGGTTCTGGAAAAACAATAGCTATATGCAAAAGAGTAAAACCAAACCACTTTCTATACCATACACACAAATAAACTAAAAGTGGATTAAAGAACTAAGTGTGAGACCTGAAACCTAGAGATCACAGATGAGCACACAAGCAGTAATTTTCCCGACATCAGCATTAGCAACTTTTTTCTAGTTATGTCTCCTGAAGTAAGGGAAACCAAAGCAAAAATAAACTGTTGGGACTACATCAAAATATAAAGCTTTTATACAGCTAGGAAACAATCAGCAAACTAAAAGACAACCTGCTGAATGGGAGAAGATATTTGCAAGTGGAATATCTGATAAGAGGTTAGTATCCAAAGCATATAAAGAACTTAGGCAACTCAATAGCCAAAAAACAATCCAATTTAAAATGGGCAAAAGATGTGAACAGACATTTTTCCAAAGAAGTTGTACAAATGGCCAACAGACACCTGAAAAGATGTTCAACATTATTTATCATCAGAGAAATGCAAATCAAAATTACAATGAGATACTATCTCACAACTGTCAGAATGGCTAAAATCAAAAACATAAGAAACAACAAATGTGGTAAGGATGTGGGAAAAAAAGAAACCTCTTCCATTGCTGATAGGAATGCAAACTGGTGCAGCTACTGTGGAAAACAATATGGAGGTTCATCAAAAAATTAAAAAAGAGAATTACCATATGATCCAGAAATTCCACCACTTGGCATTTACCCAAAGAACATAAAAACACTAATTTGAAAAGATATATGCACCCTTTTGTTCATTGCAGCTTTATTTTCAATAGCCAAGATATGGAAGCAACCCAAGTCTTCATCAGTAGATGAATGGAAAAAGAAGAAGTGGTATATACATACAATGGAATGTTGCTCAGCCATAAAATTAATGAGGTCTTGTCATTCACAATAACATGAATGGATCTAGGTAGTATAATGCTAATGAAATAAGTCAATTGGAGAAAGACAAGTAGCATATGATTTCATTCATATGCAGAATAAAAGAAACAAAACTAACTAAAAAAGGGTAAGCCAAAAAACAGACTCTTAACTATAGACAACAAACTAATTGTTACCAGAGGGGAGTGGGTTGTGGTATGGGTGAAATAGGTGAAGGGTATTAAGATTACACTAAATATCATGAGCACTGAGTAATGTATAGAATTTTTTAATCACTGTATTGTATACCTGAAAAAAAAAAACTGTTAATTATACTGGAATTAAAATAAATAAGAAATAAAATAAAGTAAAATAAAATAAAATAAAATAAAATAACATGAAACAAGGTGATGTTTTAATGCATGTCTAGAGTTTTATTTACCAAATGATTATCATCTGGCTCGGCTCATCTACCATCTTGTGTATGAAATACACAATACTCTCCTCTTTCTCCAACTTAATTTTGCACTCATTTTCTGTGTATAAAGATATTGTTAATTAATAAATCCTAGTGGAAAATGGGAGACACTAAGCAGTACTGGAAAGACATTTTTCTAGCAATTTTTATTTTTGTTGTTTGTATGTTCTCTGTTGGTAGAAGAAATGAAGCTTTCTATCTTCTGCATCTAAAGCAAAAGATATTTGTTTTTATTTTTGACAAAAATGACTAAAACCATAGTTACTTATGAATCAGAATCACTGATTTTTTAAAATCAGATTTTCAAAGAGAAGCATAAAAATGATGACCATTTTTTATAGAACTTTTTGCAAAACTTTTCTTCTTATCTGTTTGATTATGATGCAACTTGGGGTAGTTTTCATCATATTTATTGTGCTTGAGGTTTATTGAATATCTTCAAAGTGTGGGTTTATGGTTTCACCAAGTTGGGCAATTTACCTCAATCATTTCTTAAAATGTGTTTATGTCTTGGGTAACCTGGCTGGCCTAGTCAGTGGAGCATTTAACCCTTGATTTCGGGGTTGTGAATTTGAGCCTCATGTTGGGCATAGAGATTACTTAATAAAAAAAACATGTACATATATATTTTTATGTCTCATCCACCCCTTGTGTTTTTTGGCAACTCTATATGTATATTTGGTCATTTGAAGTCATCCCATAGATCACTGATACTATGTTCTTTCTTGTTGTTTAGACTTTTTCCCTGGGGCCTTTTCTATTTTGGGCCATTTCTATTGCTATGTATTCTAGCTTTGTAATCTTTTCTACAATGTATAATCTGCTGTTAATCCCACCCAGTGAATTTATAAATCAGTCACTGCAGTTTTCATCACTATAACTTGAATTTGGGTTGTTTTATATTTCCCATGTCTTTACTTATTCAATCTTACTTCTAGCTTCTTTATCATTGGAATACAATTATAATGATAACCTTTAAATATCCTAATCTGATTCTGTCATTTGTATCAACTACAGGTCAGTGCCAAATGATTGATTTCCAATTGTTTTCTTTCTTTTTTGTATAGCTTTAGATGCCAGACATAGTGAACTATAACTTGTTGCATGCTGGTTATTTTTGTTTATGTATAAATATTCTTGAGTTCTGTTCTGGTACTCATAGTTTGATACTACTGGGTCTTATTTTTAAGCTTGGTTAGCAGAACCACAGCAGCATTTAGTGTAAGGTTAATTTTTCTCCACAGTTCTTGCAAGACTCGTCTTTGTATTCTAATCATGACTTCTGAATTATGAGGTTCTTCTCTCTAAATACAGGCACTATTCTTGGCCCTGTGTGAGTTCTGAGTACTGTTTCTTCTCATTCTTCCAGGAGGGTTTTTCCCTCACGTTCAGGTAGTTTCTTCACACACATGCCATAATCAGTTTTCAGCTGAATGCTCCTCTACAGATCCTGGAGTTCTCTGTCCAACTTTCTTTTCTCTGTGCTCTGTGATCTAGAAATACCTTGGCTACCCCCAAACTTGCAGCTGTCTCCTCAATTCATGAGATCACTAGGCCCTACCTGGTTTCCCCTGTGTTCTGGCCTGAAACTTTCTTTAGGCAGTAAGCCAGGCAATTGTAGGGTTCACCTGATTTGTTTTCCATCTCTTGGAGATCCTTCTCTGGATGATGTCCAATGTTTTGAAAATGGTCGTTTATATATTTTGTCTTGTTTTCTAATTGTTTCAGGCAGAAGGGTAAACTCAATCCTATTACTTGATTGGAAGCAGATTTTTCAAGGTGACTTTTAAAACATAAATAATTTTATGTCCATCCTTTGCTCTAAATCTCTTAGTAGTTTCCCTTCAAACACTCCTTACCAAGGTCCATAAGACTCTACATGTTCTGGGCCCTGCTTAAGTCTCAGATCTCATCTGCCATTCTCATCCTACATTACTCTCAATGGTTGTCCTGCCATTCTTCCAATATGCTGAGGTTTCTCTCACCTCAGGGCCCTTGTTCTAGTAGATATCTCCACCTGGAACATTTTTCCCCCCAGATTTGCCAATAACTGACTCCTCTTCACTCAGGACTCTACTTAAATATCACCTCCTCAGCATGGCCATCTTATCTAAAATACCTTTATCTTCACCATACGTCCTTACACTGCCTTATTTTCCTAATGATTCCTTATCCCTGACATTATATTGTATTATTATATACTTAGCTTGTTGTCTGTTTCCCCTATAAAATAAGGGGAATGACATTTTCTTACTCACTGCTCTATCTCCAGAGCTCCCCAACATTGTTTGACACTAAGTAGGTGCTCATTACATATTTATTGCATGGATGGATGGATAGAGAGATGGATATAACCTCAAAGTTAAAGGGTAACAGAGGATCTATACAGGAAGTTAGGTACTAAGTCACATTTCAAACAACTCTTGTGTCATCAGCTGACAGTAGGTAGCTAGACAACATGCTTTTGTATAAAATGAGAGTTAAAAATTGTTATCATCTCCTTGCTTCTTCAGAATTTAAAGGAAATCCATAGCCAAGTGTCAGAAGATACAAGTGTGAAGATTTGCTCTGATGACCTCCCACCCCTGATTTTTGTTTCTTTTTGTTATTGTTGCTTCAGCTGTTGTTTCTCTTTCCTTTGACAAAATCCTCTTTCAGTTTGAAAGGCAAGTTCCCTTCCTGTGACTGGCTGGCTGCATTCATGGTTCTTTCATCTTACATTATATAGGGCGACTTGCTTTTGCCTTGTATGGCCAACAGCCCCATTCCTTTGGGTAATCTGATACACCTTTGTGACTTTGAAAGGCATAAAGATAAGACTTGAGCTATAAAGGACACATCCTCCCAAAATTCTTACTCCATCTTTCAAAGTCACTGTCAGGAATACATTTCTCTCCATTAATGTGTCCACCACATCTCTTAGAGTTTGGTCAAAGTCGCTCTGTCACTTGTGCTTATTACTAAAATGCCAAACACCCTGAAAGACAGCATGTCCTACACTGTGGTTTCAAGATAGAAAATTTGGAAGTTGGTATTGGTTATGATTAGATCTGATGCAGTGGATATTCTTCACTGAATTTTAAGTATAAAAATACAATTTTTTTTAGATGAAAGAACTTCTACTAGGAAGTAAATATGAGATATTACCTATGCCCCTCATTTAGAAATATAGGCATCTGTAAACTGTTATAGATTCCTTTTTGGAGGGACAGTTCTCTCACTTCCCACCCCAAACTCTTCAGAATAAACTTACATTTAGTGACTTACCAAGTTATGCATTGATACAAAGAACATTTATTTTGATATATTTTCCCTAAAATGTTAACTACAGTAGGACTGATGGGGAGGAAAGACATCTGAGAAGAGAACACCTAATTAATTTCTCAGGCAGAGAGGGCGGGGCTGGATTTACAAATCAAAATTTCTTGACTTGATAAACTCCTATTCCCATGATGGTTATAGAAGATCATATCACTTCAGGAATATTTACGGTTGAAACTATTCATGAATTGATCTGGGAAGCTAATGACTATATATAACATTGTTTCTATAAGAAATTATATTCTGAATTACAAATAACTATCTCCACTTAAGCTTTTGGAATACAAAGTTGGGAGCCCTCTGTAGTCAGGGAACAAAAAGACATAATTGCCAGTAAGAGCCGCTGGGCACAAGAGATAAATCCACTTCCATAGAACAAAGTAAATCCAAGGACGGGGGATATTAGTCTTCTTTTTGAACCTTGTTGCATAATGGAAAGTATGAATTAGGTCGGGAGACCTCAGTCCTATTTCTGTCACTACCAGCCAGTTTTCTCATCTCTCATTTCATGACATTGGCCTTGATCTCTTCTCTGATTCTCAAAGATTGGAGGATCAGGGGAATGGCTAGTGAGCCGCCATCTCACTGGCGGCTCACTAGCCATTCCCATGTGACCATTGGATCTTGAGCCTTCCCAGTTACCAGTGTGGGCCTCCCAGCCTGCAAGTTCCCTGAAGCCAGCAGTCTGCAGAGCTCTTCCTCTGGAACCAGATCTCAACAAAACTGAAGAGGCAGCTAATTCAGGCTTCAGTTCCCCTTTCTCTAATCTGAGTGCTGCCCTTCAAGGTGCCCTAAGATTCCCTTTGACTTTATGGTCATTCCTTCCTCTGTTAAAACATCCATTAATAGTGGTTTAAATGACTTAAAAGGCCCCATATACTTCTTTCTGGAGTATATGCTTTATAACAGAGGAGAAAACCTCTTATTAAGTCAAAGGAATGTATCTCTAACTGTTGAATCTTAGGGATTAGTGTGTTAAGTAGAACTCAAGGGAAAAAGGATTCTTTCAGCACCTAAGAAATCATGATATGTATATAACCAGTTTATTTGACTAATGCTCTGAAGGCTGATAGCACATTTGTGGTTCTCAACTCTGGCTGCACATTAGAATCTCTGAGTGTTTTTTAGAACTTACCTGATGCCACAAGCCCTTCCCACAAAGATTCTGACTTTATTGGTCCAGGGTAGAACATGAGCACTAGGATATTTTTAAAGCTTTGCAGATAATTCTAATAGGAGGCCAGAACTGAAAGGCATTCTTATGTAGGTGCAAAGCCCTTGTGCCTTCCCCCAGAGACCCCTTCTCTCCATCACCATCTCTGCCTTTAAACCTCTAGCAGGCCTGACGGTTCACCCCTTTCTCACCTCTCTCACCTTGCTCCACAGTACTGTGGGGCATCATGTCTTTACCTACAGTTCCAGGATGGAGTAGAAGGGCTTCTTTGCCTGGAAAGGGAGTTTCTCTGAGAGAGAAGGATGAGGCAGTGGGGCAGCTGACTTGCCTCTTGTGTACGTGTGAGCAGGTGAGTTCAGGCCCACTGCGTAGAATAACATACTCCTTATTCTTCAAGAATATTTTTCTAGGGTGCCTGGGTGGCTCAGTGGGTTAAAGCCTCTGCCTTTGCCTTGGGTCATGACCAGGGTCCTGGGATCGAGCCCTGCATTGGGCTCTTTGCTCGGCAAGGAGCCTGCTTCTTCCTCTCTTTCTGCCTGCCTCTCTGCCTGCTTGTGATCTCTGTCTGTCAAATAAATAAATAAAATATTGAAAAAAGAAAAGAATATTTTTCTAGTAGAAGGACTCACCAGGGGAATTTTCTGAGCAATTTGATTCAAATTACAATCTATTCCTATAAGTACTTGTAAATACCACAAATCGATAAAGCAGTTTCTATTGTAGTCAGTGAGATCAAGCACTGGTATTAATGTTTTATGTGCTAAGAAATCCATACATTTATTAGGGCCTTTTTTGGAAAACCTTGATCATAGCCTGTTTTGCAAGTTTCTGAGACAGTCTTGCACACCTGATGGGCATTTGAATAAATCGGGTACAATTAAATGTCCCGATTTCATAGCACTTGATTAATTCATTGTTCCTGCAGAGAACTGTGTGCATTTGGTCGGGTCCCTAATGGTTCACAGTTCTAACTGCACGAGAATCACAAAATACTAATATCTGGGCTCTCTAGAGAGGAAAAAACAATCTCTGAGGATGGGGCATGGACATTGTACTTCTGAACCCTTGCCCTGAGTCAGGAGATTTTAATGTGGAACCAGGGGCAAAAAATGGACCCTCCTTCACAAACCTTAGCAGGTTGTGTTGAGGGCAAGTCTGACACTTCAGCAAATTCACTCAAAAATTCAAAAGAATTATCTTCTGAGGTGCCATGTTTTGTTTGGTTTGGTTGGGTTGGTAAACCCCATAATATGGAGTTTTGAGGAATGTTGTTGACCGGAAGCAAATGTAAGCAAACCTTTGGGAATCATCCTTTTGGGGGGAGAGCTGTTTTTTTGTTTTGTTTTGTTTTAATTTTTTTTTTTTTTTTTGACAGGCAGAGATCACAAGTAGGCAGAGAGGCAGGCAGAGAGAGAAAGAGAGAGAGAGAGGTGGAAGCAGGCTCCCTGCTGAGCACAGAGGCCGATGTGGGGCTCAATCCCAGACCCTGGGATCATGACCTAAGCTGAAGGCAGAGGCTTTAACCCACTGAGCCACCCAGGCGCCCCTTGGGGGAGAGCTGTTTTATATTTAATGTCATAAAAGTTACCAGCCTTTTTTGGTTTTTCTGCCCAACCACTCATTATGGAACTTAGCAAGAAAGAAGCTGGGCCATTGTGAGGATGGAACATTTTGTTAACACTTCTGAAACGTAAGAATATCAAAGCAGCACAATAATCTCCTTTCCCATAGCCGGTGGAAGGGAGGAACTTCACCTATGACTTGACATGAAAAGTCAATATCAGAGGAAACATTCTGATGTCAGAGATGATTTCTGGGAGAAAGTTTTTGTTTGTTTTTATGTCTGTCAAGACAAACACAAGAGTTTTCCTTACCTCTGGCATTTAAGAGAGCACTTTAAATTTCTATCCTAAAACTTCAAGCAGTAAAATCTGGAATGTTCTTTTTTCCAGCCTTGCTGTAAATGTCCCTTTGCTATCAAATGGGTATTTTTCTTAGAGTGAAGAAGAGAACATAATCTGATCAGTTCTGGTTTCACTGAGGCAGCCAAGCAATATGTCAGGTTTATGACAGGCTTTATTGAATTGAATGTGCTGTGCAAAGATGCAAGGGAAATTTGATTTTCTATGTGAATCTAACAAGGACATTTAGCACCCACTTCTAGTTGGAATTTCACTCTGACTAAGCAACTATAAAATAAAAAGCAAATGCAGATATATATACCATTTTGACAAGAATGTTAGGAATTATACTTAAAATATGTCTAGAAAATTTTATTAATTGGAAAATAAGAAAGGGAGGGAGGAAGGAAGGAAGGGAGGGAGGGAGGGAGGGAGGGAAGGAAAGTAAGAAAGAAAGGAAAAGAAAGGGAGGGAGTGCAGAAGAAAGGAAGTCTCAAACTTCGAGAAATTGTCTGTAGAGGCTGTTCATATCCATCCAAGCCCTGTGAGAACACTGTGATTGCCAAGAGAATCCACTGTGATGGAGGAGAACAAAGGTGTCTGGGAATCTCAGTTGTGTCCCTAATCATCCGGATGACCCAGGGCAGGCCTTTCTTCACCTCTTAGGGCCACCACATCTTTTGAAAAAGAACAAAGTTTCCTTTGAGTTCTGAGATTCCCCAAGAAGAGGAATGAGGGAAGAACCTAAAGGCAAAAGAGGAAAAGATGACAAAAGTTAGAAAATGCTAGTTAGGGGCACCTGGGGGGCTCAGTGGGTTAAAGCCTCTGCCTTTGGCTCAGGTCATGATCCCAGGGTCCTGCGCCTGCTTCCTCCTTCTCCCTCTGCCTGCCTCTCTGCCTACTTGTGATCTCTGTCTGTCATAAATAAAATCTTGAAAAAAGAAAAGAAAATGTTAGTTAGATTTCAAACAAGTAAGGCAATAGCATATTCTTAGAAAAAGGTATACTTGAGCTTTCCTGCCTTGCCAATGCACTGACATGAGCAAAAATGAGGTAGCTTAGGTTTATTTAAACAGAACAGCTCTGCTTTGTACAACTCCGCTACTAATCAGCAACCCACAGGACCCCAAGAAAGGAACATTTTGAATATATGGAAAAGAAATTTCAGGAATATAGTCTAGCTTTTTGGCCCTGCCACTAGATTCTCTGATATTCTCTGGCAATTTTCAGGAATCTCTTTTAGCAAAGGGAGACCACAGAATTTAATTTTAAGGAAGGTGGGAATGGGGGCACCTGGGTGGCTCAGTTGGTTAAGCATCTGCCTTCAGCTTGGTTCATGATTCCAGGGTCCTGCAATCGAGTCCCACATTGGACTTCCTGCTCAGTGGGGAGCCTGCTTTTCCCTCTCCCTCTGCCACTCGCCTTGCTTATGCTCTCTCTCTCTGTCAAATAAATAAATAAAATCTTAAAAAAAAAAAAAAAAAGGTGGGGAGGAAGGTGGGAATGTGTGCATTTTCCTTTCTCATGCTACATCAGACCTTCTAGGTGGGGTTCTAGAATGCCTAAGATTTTTCTCAGTATTAGTCGAATGGCTATAAAATCTGATCATTATTTAAAACCTGCTTTACTGATCAGGTCTGTGCTCTGGGAAAACACATAACATACATACCTGGACACGTCCTGTCCCACTGAGAAGTTGTTACCGGAGATGAAGTGCTAAGCTTTCAGTCTTTAGCAAAGATGAAAACCTGCATGCAACCCAATCTTTTCATTTGAGATTTAGAAGGCTCTTGCAGTAATTAACAAGAGAGCCACTTGACTTAGTGAGATCTATCCTCTTGGGAGTTTGGGAAGCTGCCCACAAAAAGCTGGAGATTTCTGCCCTAGGAGGGGATTACATCCTGATCCTTTGGAAAGACCCTCCCATTTGTCCTTTGAAGTGACTGCTGCTCTGCAGGTGCCAAGTCGGTCTCTTCTTGGGGCTGGCTTTCAGACTTGGAACTTCCTACTAAGCACTCTCAGTGACCTTTCTCCACGGGTCTTTGGGAAGTTTACATGGTAATCCCTTAAAAGCATTACAGAGATCAGAAACAGTTCTAACATAAAATTGAAGAAGGCTGCCCAGCACTCTTCTTATCTATAGCTTCAGTTTTTCTTCAAGGTGAGGCTAGCCCTGGTAAGGCCATTTATGCATTCTCTTTGCCCCTGTTCAGACGTTTAGTGCCCTGCTTGCCCATTCCCACCCAAGCACATGGATCGTGAATGCAATGTTTTCCAGATTTGGTCATTGTTTGTTAAATGTCCTCTTCTAGGATCTACTGCACCAAAGAGAAGTCACTAGGAAGTGAATGCCATGTCTGTGGCCATCTTGGGGGCCTCCCTAGCTCAGCCCGGGGTTCTGGGACTGGCTGTTCCTCCAGAGCCAGTCCCAGATGTTCTCTCTTTCTGGTCTGCCTCTCCCTTCTCAGCAGTCATTCCAATTCCCTCTCCATCAGGAAAGAGAAATGATAGCCATACTTAGAATATTAGTAAGTGTTTTCCATACTTGTTGGTCATGACCATCAGTGCTTTGGCAGGTGGTGTAGGACAAATGGCCAAGAAAGACCACACTGGGACAGGATATTTTGCTTCTTTGCCTGGTTGTCACTTCTTTGAAATTAACTTTGTTGGTTGTACCCCTTTGATTAGTTATTTCAAATTTTTAAAATCTTGGTCTTACCACTTTTTAAATGTGTTTTAAAATATTTTATTTATCTAAATTCTTTAAAGATCAAGATTTTATTTTTAAGTAATCTCCTCACACACATACGGGCTGGAACTCACAATTCCAACATCACTCCACTGACTGCACCAGCCAGGTGCCCCTAAAATTTTATTTAAAATCTAACATGACTAAGTAATTAATTTTATTTATTTCATTTCATAGTAGAGGAGGCAGATTTTTGATGGTTCTTCAGGTCATAATTTTTAAAATATTTGTTAAATATTCTTTTTTTAAGTAATAGTTAAATACTCTAAAAATTTTTTTGTTTGTTTTTCCTAATAGGCAATTTTATTTAAAAATAAGACTAGTTTGGGTTCAAGTCTTTACTGTGTGATTTTGACCAAACTACTTCTCCTCCTGAAGAGTCACTTTCCTTGTCTTTGAGAACTGCGGGTATAATAATACTCCAAGCCCATCGATGTTGTCATGCTTACGTGAAGCAATGGTGTCTAACTTTCAGCAGAATGCTTGACATATGGTAAGAAATCCATAAATAACAGTGACCACGAGGATGATAAGTGAGTGTGCACTTTGTGTAGGAAAAGGGACAGAGTTATGATAGAGGAAGAAATAAGTCTGTTGGGAATCTGTAAGTTTGGAGCAGACATGAAAGCAACAAAAGTAAACACTTAAAGATTATAATGATAAGCAACAGAAAAGAGCTCTAACAGTGTCTATATCCAGTACTGGGATTGACCCTGTTCCATGTTCATTCATAGCCTCACACAATTACATGCTCATTCCCTTATCCATATGCAGTCAACCTGCCTCAGTCTTGGTCTTCAGGAGTGTCCCTGGCTATTTCTGGCACAGTTAGTTCTATTCCAGATACAGGTCATTCACTGGACTATACTTTGAACTGACCTTGTAAACAAGCTTCTTTTCCTTCTGTGGTCCATGTGGTTTCTGTGGTCTTCTATTTTTTTAATCTGTTAAAACACTTTGAAGTTCAGCTTTGTGGGTTTGACATCCAACTCCCACTGGAACCTGGTGGTGGTTTCCTATTTCTGGCTTATTGCTAAAGAATGATAAGAAAGAGAAGGCATTAGAGCAAGGTCACTACAATACATTAAATAAGAAATATATCCATGGTGAACATTTCGAAGGCAAAATAGAGGGCTTCCTCTCCAGATGATTTTCTCTCTTAGTCCTATCTTAGAAAATGAGCTATAATTCTTTGAATTATTTGCCACATTACTTACTTTATCAACCATGATATTACAATCTTCCCATCTGCTTGTAATTAAAGAAAAGTCTCTGAATGTCACAAGGACGCTGGAGTAGGTGCAGTGGGACTTGTAAGCTGCTATGGGAAGATTTTGGTTAGGTTTCCATGCTACTTTAAAATCGTCACTCATAGATACAGGAAGAAAACTAATGGATACCAGAGAGGGTAGAGGTTGGGCGGGGGGGGGGGAATGGGTGAAATAGGTGATGGTAACTTTCAGTTATAAAGTAAGCCATGGGGATATAATGTACAGCATAGGGAATATAGTCAATGATATTATAATAACTTTGTATGGTGAGAGATAGTAACTAGACTTATTGTGGGGATCCCTTGATAATATATAAAAATATCAAATCAGTATGATATACACCTGAAACTTATCAGATATTTATTTTATGTCAATTATACTTTAATTTTTTTTAAAGCCCTGATACTCAGAAAACAAAAACAAAAAAATATCTACTAACACTTTATCCTCCTGAGTGCTACTAGACCTGCAGGTCTGTGCAGATCTGCTAACATGAGTGTCTGTTTGTCAGGAAGTTTGTTCAGACTATTGAGAATAAAGCCTATCTCCAGAGATTCCGAATGCAATGTGGGAGATGATGAGAGGGTACAACTGATTATTAGTGTGCTCAGACATGCCTGGAAATCTAGGATAAGAATAAGAACAAGATTAGATAAGAATAAGAACATACCCAAATGCAGATGATAGCATTACCAACAGAAAGGTCATTTGAAAAGCCCTCTGCTCATGAATGTCCAACACAAAGTATAAAGGTTCCCCTGACAAATGTTGCTATGGCACATTGTTGAGGCCTTGTGGGCCCACTGTGGGCCAGCACAGCTTCTTAATAGCTTTAGCACGGGATATGATCTCTGAGGGTCAAGTGCAAGCAGGCAGAGATGAATATGGTAGAACGTAGTGAAGACCAACTTGGTGCCTTAGTAGGTTGTTTAAAGAATGATTCAGGGGTCATCAAAACTATTCCTGGAAACAAACTTCCAGGGCTCTGGGGAGCTGTAGATAGATGAATAATAATCAGCCCTTAGAGTACCAAATGATTCCTGGGTTTTGGTTGAGAAAGCAAAGAATTAACTGCAGAAACCCTTGGTAAGCACATCAAGGGAAGAAGATAAAGGGACTTAAAAGAAACAGTTTTCTGTGTACATTGAGAACAGTCTAACTCCAGACCTGTTAAGGAAGAGGTACAGGAAAGTGCGTGCTGCCATATGAGATGCAATCTAAAAAGGAAAAAAAATCCAAGAAAAAGTTTATCTAAAAAAGGTAGAACCATCTTAATATGTCTCTTGCACAGAAGAAAAATAGGGTAGCTCAAAATACAAGCATCTTTGGAGCTCAGATGCATGCTGCAAACAGCTAAACCAAACCATCACAATTTGTAATTTTCTTTTTTTTTTTTAAGATTTTGTTTATTTATTTGACAGACAGAGATCACAAGTAGGCAGAGAGGCAGGCAGAGAGAGAGGGGGAAGCAGGCTCCCTGCTGAGCAGAGAGCCCGATGTGGGGCTCAATCCCAGGACCCTAAGATCACAACCTGAGCCGAAGGCAGGGGCTTTAACCCACTGAGCCACCCCGGTGCCCGCACAATTTGTAATTTTCTAAAATGATTTTTCACATTAAGATAATAAGCATATCAATTAAGAAAGAAAGATGCCACTAACATGCCAACTACATTTTCCCTCTGGAGGACACAATACAAACACATGGAAAAATTTCTGCTACATGGTATAGTAGGAGATATTTGCAAACCCACAGAATAACTAGTTAAAATCTAAAAGCAGAAGGAAATAATATTGGGAGTTAGGCCTATGGAATCATACTGTTGCTCTTCTAATCTAGTCTTCTTCCTCGAAGGAGACAGGTCTCCCAAACCGTGTAATTATGTGGTGAGCAGATAGCATAACACCCTTCAATATAGCTTGTTTATATTTGATATAAAATGCCTGTAATACATTTAATGCCTCCTCTTCTCTTTTTGTTTTGTTTTTGTTTTTGGTCTTTAATCCTAGAGCATTGCGAAGTTTTATCTTCTTTTATTCTTTTCTTCAGATACTACATTCATTTGCTCATTCGTTCATTCATTCATTCAACAAACATTCAACATATACTAGTGTAGGCCCTGCTGCCCTGAATAACCGTGCTCTCCATTGAGTGAGTCCATGCCCTCTCGTTGACCACAGCTGATTGAACCAGTGCGACAGTTGACCCAAAAGGTAGTCAGTTCCTTCATATACTTTCAGAACTTGTTCCGTGTGAGGTTTGACTAAAAATCGTAAGTGGGCCAAACTTCCCTGGAAGTTTTGGTACTTAAACACTTAGCTGATTAGCAGATGGAGGTCACAAATACAAGAATCAAGAGTTCCCATGATATAACAGGAGCTGGATCAGCTCCTCTGAATTACATACAAGCTAAAGAAGGCAGAGTTGACAATGGGTCATATACACAGAGTAGCGGAGACCCCATAACCTTGTACCCCTGCACCCCTCAACCCAAAGAGACAGAGTAGCCTTCATTCCTAATAGCTTTATAATTTTGGGTTCCAGGCCTGTTTACATAGTAGATACTGTTCCTGGATCTGTGAGGCCCATTTTATCTTTTTCATAACCCAAATTCTTGAGCTAGTTGTTTCTACCTCTTTCCACTGAAGAACACTGAAGAGAACACTTGCCTGATTACCTGATGTCCTGAAAAAAAAAAATGGTTGAGTCCGTGAACATCTGAAAGAGACATCTTGGTGCAGGTCAGCTGAATGAGTCTTATCAGCTAGCCATTTGTCATATTTATAAAGATTGCCATTCTGACCTCTAACAGAAGCAGTCTGTTATGTAGATTCAGTCTATATGTAAAAATTGAATGTTAGCCCATCATAATGGTATAGTTTTGAATGCTCTGAATATATAATATATAGCAATTTCTAAGTGAAGCCTATTTTACAAGTATCTCTGAAGTATGATGAGTTAGTTAAGAAACCAAAATCTCAATGACCATTCCTATGAATATAGAGCTACATATTTAAAACTTTTACACTATTTCCTTTCCAAAACATAAACTTACAAGTTCTGCTAGTTGTCTCTGAGGTTATTGTCTTAAACTTCTGTTTCATTCCTCTATTGTGACATACTTGAAATCCTAAAACATAATCTTTCATCTTTTGAAACTGTCATTATTATGTCTATTTTGCAATAAATTTGGGCCAAAAATATCCAGAATAATATAATTCTGTAATATTTTAATGTGAGTTTTCAACTCAAAGAGAGATATATCCATAGTCCAGAAATATCTGGAAGATTCTTTTAAAGAATTAAGCTGTGTTCTTCCTCTTTATATAAAATAAGTGACAGTCCTTTAATTGCATGGACATATCAGTAGAGTTCTTCTGGAATAAAAAAAAAATTATTTATTATAGCAGTGTGTGGTTCCTCATGGTAAAAAATAGAATTTGTGTGGATTTGAATAGTTATGAGTTAATTGCAGTTCCTAAGATACTTTTTAATACATATCTTAAAAAAGAAGCATCTTCTGTAATATAAAACAGAGCAGTTAAAAATTTTAATTGAGAAATGCAAATAATCAAATATTTGTCAAATAGGAAGGAGTTTTTATAGTCAAGAAAACCACACGCTTAAGGAAAAGTGTGAATAAAATGTTGTGTCAGAGAAAGCCAAATCAATTGATGGTCACTCTGATTGCTGTAATCTAATATATAAATGGAAATGTGAAGATTTGTTTATTTGAGAAAGTGAGCAGTGATGGGGGAGGGGCAGAGGGAGAGGGAGAGACGGTCTTAAGCAGACTGTGGTGAGTGGGGAGCCCGATGTGGGACCATCTCACTACACTGGGATCAAGACCCGAGCTGAAGCCAAGACGTTTAACTGACTGTGCAATCCAGGCACCCCCCCAAACCAATCGTGAACAAATTGAACAAAGTTGGTGGACTTAATAACTGATTTCAAGAATTCCCTTAGAACTACTGTAATCAAGATGGTATAATGCTGGTGTAAGTCTCAATGGAATAATATAGAGAATTCAGAAATAGGCCTATAAATATTTGGCCAATTGATTTCTTTTTTTTTATTTTTTTATTTTTTTTTAATTTATTTTCAGCATAACAGTATTCTTCTTCTTTTTTTTTTAAATAAATGAGGAGCTAAATAATTCAATGGGAAAAGAATAGTCTTTTCAACAGATGCTACTGAAGCAATTGCATAGCCCTAGGGGGAAAAATGAACCTTATTTCTTACCTTACACTCTACAGAAAAATTAACTTGAAATGAAAATACACCATAAATTAAAACCATAAATTAAAACCATAAAACTTAAAAGGCGGCCTAAGAAAAGTATTCATGACACTGGCATGGCAAAGATTTCTTTGAAGAAAAAAATGCACAAACCATAAGAATAAAATTGATAAACTGGATTTCATCAAAATAAATACTTCTGCTCTTTGAAGACGCCATTAAAAAATGAAATGACCAAGTCATAAGTGAGAGAATATGTTCACAATACTTATAGCTGGCAAAAAATATTGTATTCAGAACACATTAAGAACTCTTAATTCTTTCAAAGAACCAGCTCTACTGTTTTTTTTTAAATTTTTTAATTACTAATTTTTTAATTAAAAATTAATTTTCTAAAAATGTCTACCTCACTTATCTCTGCTCTAATCTTATTTATTTCCCTTCTTCTGCTGGCTTTAGGCTTTATTTGCTGTTATTTTTCCAGGTCCTTTAGGTGTCAGGTTAGGTTGTGTATTTGAGACTTTTCTTGCTTCTTGAGGAAGACCTGTATTGCTATATACTTTCCTCTTGGGATCCCCTTTGCTGCATCCCAAAGGTTTTGGACTGTCACGTTTTCATTTTCATTTACTTCCATGTATTTTTTAAAAATTTCTTCCTTAATTTCCTTGTTAACCCATTCATTCTTTAGTAGAATGCTCTTTAACCTCCATGTATTTGTGGTCTTCCCAAATTTTTTCTTGTGGTTAACTTCAAGTTTCATAGTGTTGTGGTCTGAAAATATGCATGGTATTATCTCAGTCTTGTTGTACTGATTGAGGCCTGATTTGTGACCCAGTATGTGATCTATTCTGAAGAATGTTCTATGTGCACTTGAGAAGAATGTGTACTCTGCTGCTTTAGGATGAAATGCTCTGAATACATCTCTTAGGACCATCTGATCCAGTGTGTCATTCAAAGCTATTGTTTCCTTGTTGATCTTTTGCTTAGATGATCTGTCCATTGCTGTGAGTGGACTATTAAAGTCCCCTACTAATATTATATTATTATCAATGAGTTTCTTTAAGTTTGTTGTTAGTTTATTTGTATATTTGACTTGTTAGTTGATTTGCATATTTGTATATTTGACTGCTCCCAAGTTGGGGCCATAAATATTTACAATTGTTAGATCTTCATGTTGGATAGACTCCTTTATTATCATATAGTTAGCCCTTCATTTTTTGCTACAGTCAAGATTTTGGTTTAAAATCTAGTTTGTCTGGGGCACCTGGCTCAGTCAGTTAAGCATTTACCTTTGGCTCAAGTCATGATCTCAGGGTCCAGGGATTGAGCCATGCATCAGGCTCCCTGCTCAGTGGGAAGCCTACTTCTCTCTCTCTGCCACTCTCCCTGCTTGTGCTCTCTCACTCTCTACCAAATAAATAAATAAATTCTTTAAAAAATAAATAAAATCTAGTTTTCTAATATAAGTACACCTACTCCAGCTTTCTTTTGATGTCCACTAGCATGATGGTTCTCCACCCCCTCACCTTCAATTTGGAGGTGACTTTGGGTCTCAAATGAGTCTTTTATAAGCAGCATATTGATGGTTTGTTTTGTGTTTTTTTTTAATATCCATTCTGATACCCTATTTTGATTGGATCATTTAGTCCATTTACCCTCAGAATAATTATTGATAAATATGAATTGAGTGCCATTGTAGTACCTGTAAAGTTGCTGTTCTTGGAGATTATTTCTCTTCTTTTCTAGTCTTTGTTGCTTTTGGTCTCTGTATGCTGCTCAGAGTCCCCTTTAATGTTTCTTACAGAGTTGGTTTAGTGTTCACGATTTCCTTTAGTTTTTGCTTGTCTTGGAAACTCTTCTATTTTCCTTGTATTCTGAATGACAGCCTTGCTGGATATTGTATTCTTGGCTGCATTTTTTCCCATTCTGCATATTGAATATATCATGCCACTTTTTCTGGCCTGCCAAGTTTCTGTGGACAGTTCTGCTGCTAACCTTATCTGTCTATCCTTATAGTAAGAATATTTTGTCCCTAGCTACTTTGAAAATTTTCTTTATCTTTGTATTTTGCAAGTTTCACTATGATATATCTTGGTGTTGACCTGTTTTTGTTGATTTTGAGGGAAATTCTCCATGCCTCTTGAACTAAAATTCATGATTTAAAGACAAATAGTTCAGTTAAAGGAATAGGCAGAAAATTTGAACAGACATATTATAAAAGAACATATGTGAGTGGCCAATAAACATGAAAACATATTCAGAATCACTAATCATCAGGGAAATGTAAATTAAACGAGGTAAGATGCCACTTTATACCCATTAGAATGACTGCAATGAAAAAGAAAATATTGGCGATAATGTGGAGCACCTGGAGCCTTCCTCATACAATGCTGGTGTGACTATAAAAATGGTACAACCATTTTGGAAAACTTTGGCAGTCTCTTATAAAATTGGGTACACACTTACCATACAACCTAGAAATTCCACTCATAGATATTTATTCAAAAGAAATGAAAATATGTGTTCTCACAAAGACTTGAACATGTATGTCTATAGAAGCTTTATTTATAATAATCAATACTTAGAAATAATCCAAATATACATCAACAGATGAATAAACAACTGTGGTGTATCCTACACTAGAATACCATACAATTGTCTAAAAGAATAAATCACTGATACATATAACAACATGGATGAGCCTCAAAAACATTATGCCAAATTAAGGAAGCTAGAAACAAAATATTCTATTTATATGAAAGTACAGAAAGAACAAAACTAATCCATGCTGACTGGAAGCAAATCAGTAGTTACCTTGAGTCCAGCATATGTGTATGGGAGGTGGGGATAGTAATTGATTGGCAAGATACACAAGGGAGTTTGAGGATTAATAGAACCACTCCATGTCTTGATATCTTGATGGTTAAGGTGGTTACAAAGGTCTATATATTGAACAGAAGTTTCAAGCACAAAGCGAGACTTTTTAGATGCAACATTTAAGATGAAGACACTAAGTTGCAAAAACTAAAACCCATTTTAGAGATAGGGACTTAAAAGTCTTTTGACCAACTTAGTGAAGTTTAACTATAAGTAAAGTTAAAATATAAGTAATTTCAGCCTACTGACTTATGTGTGAGTCAACTGAGAAGGGACATCCAACTTCCACTCTCCCAACAGGAAATCAGTCAGTTGATCATCTGAATCTTCTGGCTTCTATTGTCTAAAGAGGTATTCTTTTTCTTTTTGGTCTGGTAATATTTATACAACTGTAGTAAGATATTAAAATTATATTATTAAAACCTTTGGAAGATGCCAAAATCTGTGTAGTTGTAACCCAGGAAGGTAAAGAAATAAGCATAGAAAAAAATTTTTGAAGTGACTTCAAACTCATAGTGTTGCTGTTTTAGAATAAATTTATGTATAATTGTATTCATTGACATGTTTAACTTTTAAATATTTGATTTATAAAAAATAATCAGCAATGCCAAAATCTTAGTTCAGTAGACTCTTTCAGGAAATTTAATTGATCAGAATTTTTAATTAATGACTAAATGCTCAGGAAAAAATTGCTTTTGCAATTTTTTTTATTTGATAAAGGAGTTTCATAATTTTTGCACTCAACAGTGTCAGGTGGTTAAATATGTCTTTCTTTAAATATTTACAAAATATGTACAAAATCATATTGCCCCAATTTTAGTATATTTGCTGCTGAAGCAAACAACCATATTGCCATAATTAAAGAACTACCATACTCATGGCTTCATGTGAAGCATCTAAGAATCTGAAGTTTTCAGTATTTTCCTAGGAAAGGTGTTGTCATTTGCTTTGGATAGTCTCCTTCGAATTTCAAGGAACAGAAGAAGTTCAGGTAAACAGAGAAATGAGGAATTCTAGGCAACTTCTTGGGAACTTCTTAATACTTTTAGGGCTGAAATGTACAGCTAGAATCTGACCAAGAATGTGGCCACCCTGTTGTCATAGTTTGGGCTTACGCTGAATGCAAATCCGAGCAAAGATACAGACGAAAGTGATTTATTTAGGAAGTGCTTTTAGGAGAGAACAGTAAGGGAGTGGGAGAGACAGGATAGGGAAGGCAAAGAAGCTAAGTTACAATATGATTTCAGCTTGACTTCAAGGGCCTCTCTGGGATATAAATCACTCTTCAGAGTTTGTACTTACCTGAGGTGTAGGAAGTGGGCTTTTATACCTCACTTCATTCAGCACCGGCTAAAAGACAAGAATGGGAAAGGGAATTGGGAAAGAAAAGAATGGAACATTTAAGTCCTTCTGTTCATGCAAGGCAGTTGCTGGGGCTCCAGTGTCCATAAGCAGTTGAAAGTACCAGTTGTTATGAGCAAAGCACACTAGATGGCTTGAGCTCATGGGGTTAGTGAAAGGAAACCAAGGGGATCTGGGTGGGGTAGCAGCAGTGTCTACTATACTTGTGCAGTCTAATCATATGTGACCCGTCAATCCAGGATTCTCCAATATTAAGAAAGTTGCTAAGAATTACTGGGAGAAAAAGTAGAGAGGATGCACGTTAGTTGGAGGGCTTAATCTCTACTGTTTTCCCAAGAAATTCAAATCTGACCTCAAAATGCAAAATTCATTCAGGAAAGAGAAACATCCCCCAAATAAAAACCTACAGCAAATGGAACTTACCCTTTTTAGAAAGTAGTTTAGTAATCATGCATTATATATCTCTTTAGGTGGATCTCATCTCTACCTCAAACATTTTTTTCAAGATATTCTTCCAACCACATTATAATACTCTTGCTGAGAGAAGTTCTAGTAAGCACTACATTTACATTCCCAGAGCTGTTTTAGTAGCTCTTATAGATTGGTGCCATTGGTGACTTCTCAATGAGTCTCCCTTAATCCAACTCAATACAGCAAACCCCAAAGTGAACTGGAACAATAGGTAATCATCTATTGGACATTAGTACTTTAGCCCCATAGCTAACTCTCTCATCTCCTTCAAGTATTTGTGCAAGTATCTTCTTTTTTTCTTTTAAGATTTTATTTATTTATTTAGTTAGTTAGTTAGTTAGTTATTGAGAGAGAGAGTGCAAGTAGGAAGAGGGGCAAAGGGGGGAGGAAGAGAGAGTCTCAAACAGACTCTGCACTGAGCTCAGACCCAACTTTTGGCTCAATCTCATGACCCTGAGGCCATGACCTGAGCTGAAACCAAGAGTCAGATGCTTAACCACCTAGTTACACTGCTCAAATAGCTTTTTTTAACATATAGTATATTACTGGTTTCAGAAGTAGATTTCAGTGATTCATCAGTTGTATATACACCCACTGCTCATTACATCACATGCCCTCCTTAATGCCCATCATCCAGTTACCCCATCATCCAGTTACCCCACCCCACCCCACCCAGTTACCCCATCCTACCCTACCTGACTTCCCCTCTAGCAACTGTCAGTTTGTTTCCTATGATTAAGAGTCTCTTGTGATTTGTCTCCCTCTCTGATTTCATCTTATTTTCCCTCCCTTCCCCTATGCTCCTGTTTTGTTTCTTAAATTCCACATATGAGTGAAGTTACATGATAATTGTCTTTCTCTGAGTGGATTATTTTGCTTAGCATAATACCCTCTGGTTCCATCCATGTAGTTGCAAATGGCAAGGTTTCATTTTTGATGGCTGAGTAATATTCCATTATATATATATAAAAAACCTCTTCTCTCTCTCTCTCTCTATCTATCTATATATAGATAGATATATCTATCTAACCTCTTCTTTATCCATTCATCTGTTGGTAGACATATGGGCTCTTTCCATAGTTTGGGTATTATGGACATTGCTGCTATTAACATTGGGGTGCATGTGCCCCACTCAAATTTCTTCTTAACGAGATCTGTTCTAAACACTCTATTTTAAAATTTGTTATGTGTTTTTTATCACAACAACAAAAAATAATAATTGGGGAAAGAAAACATCAGATAACAAACCCCTGTCTCCCACCACTACCAACTCTCTTGATCCCTTTACCAAGTTTTACCATTTTTGTTCATAGTGCTCCTAGAACCTTCTAACCTGTTATTATCTATTTCATCAACATCTTATTATCTGTTCTCTTCTCCTGCTAAAATGAAACTACATGAAGTTAAGACTTCATTTATTTTATACACTAGTGTGCCCCAAGCACCTAGAACAGTACCCAACACATGGTAGGTGCTAAATAAATCTTTGCTGCTTTAGCAATCCTACAATTTAAGTGACCCAGATAAACTAGTATTGTCTAAGAAGCCCTTCCATCCCTGCCTTGGTGTCAGCCAGTCTCACGGTTTACTCAGCTTCTATCCCCAACTCTATAATCTCTTTCTCTCTTCCCTTCTCTCTCTCTCTCCCTCTCTCTCCTCTCTTCCACCCTCCTTCCCTCTCTAATTCCTAAAACAAAAATAACCTGATTAGGTCTGATCAGTTGCCATCTGGTCAAGAATATCTTTGTAGGGGCTTCCTAGGCTATAGATCCATGATCCAATCAACTATTCCTGCTATAGTAGAATTATAAGACACGAAACCTGACATCTTCTGAATTTTAGGAACAATTAATTTTCTCCTCATTCTAAATGAGGTCAGTGGTAAAAGCTGATACTTGGGCTGTGCCTCAAACACGCATTTCAACAACAACAAAATATATGTAACTATATATGAATGTGAGTTGACGACCTCAGGGCTCTGGCTGGCTGTCAGTTGGCTCCCAAAATCACCTCTTTTGGGAACCTCTGAGAGAAATCCTATCTATGACAGACTTGCTGGCAAGGAAAAGCAGCACAGATGAGAGACCTGGAGTTTAATGGCAAACTATGATCATATTTAAGTAAATGTGTTTATAGGTTATAGTCTGAACATGAGAATAAAAGATGTGGATATAGTGATTCCTTGACTTCCATAGTCCATAAAATTTAGAAAGAAAAAGCAATTTGATGTTGCAGAAAGAATTGGACACTAGTGTTCTCATCTAGCTTCTGCCTGTAAGAAACTAATTGGCACTGGCTAAGTTATGTAATCTTTCCAGAACCCCATCTTCTCACCTATAAAACAGTGGGGTTGGCCAGGAGAACCTGCCGGGCCTGGCAGCCAGCTTGCAGTCACGGCAACCGTCACTTAGAATCCTGCATTCAAAGCGTATGGATGAACATTTTGCTAAGTTCCCCAAATACATGTGCTATTCAGTACATTTTCCACAGAGAAAATTTTGAAACTACTATTGACATTTTAAAGTTAAAAATTCCCTATTCAGGCAGAAACTAAACAGTAAAGCAACGTTTAGAAAATTGATCTTATGTTCATTATTTGTGATTGTTTTATGCCATGTGGACAAAAGTACCAGTGGTACTTTTTGACTCCTTAACATATTAAATGTGCTACTAATGCATTGTAATACTAAGTGCCAAGGACCACAGATAACCCTTCTAACACAAGCTTCCTGCATTATAGGGAGAGGAATGGATTGCAGAGCGCAATGAGCCAGGGATCGGATGCGGACCCAGAACTAGTTAGACTGTTTGTGTCACTTTATAACAGTTTTCAGGCTTTGAACAAAGAATCCTGTCGCATGAGCCCTTTAGTGCTAATACACTTTGTTTAGTGGCTATTATTGAACTGCATTTTGCCCAGCATATCATTAAAACATCAAAAAAGTATATCTAATCTTTCTTTTGCAAAATTTTCCATCCTTTTGGGTTTCTCTCTAGGATTGGACCAAATGTGCACTCTGAAAACTCATAATAGCTTTAGTGCTCTGAAAATACAATGGTTTGTTTCCAGCCCTAAATAAATAAATAATAGAATGATAAAATTGGTGCCCATTTTGTCTAAATCCACCATTTAACATGCAGAGGACTTTTTAGATGAAGTGACACCTTACAATGTTATTTTTTAAAAGCCTACAGTAACACTGTAAGAAATGCTGTTGCATTCTTAATGTGTACCTGACCCTGTTTTAAGGGTTTTACATGTATTAATATATTTAATCTTTCCTCCAGTCTGAAATTTGACAAATCCATGATCCGCATACTATTTATACCCTCATTTTACATATGAGGAAACAGAAGAAAAAGAGGCTGAGTAACTTGGTCAATAACACACGAGTAGTAAGGGAGAGGGCCAGTGTTTGAATCCAAGCAATCTGGTTCCACGTGTAAATATATATGTGTATATCAAAACGGAAATAGAACTCCAACAAAAGAAGGCTTTTCATGAACATTTAAACACATAAATATCCATATCTCAGTCACTTTGCACTTTTGTAACAAAGGTAACAATCTGTTTTCTTGGGCGAATGTTTTGTTGTTGTTGGATCATGAAAGTCCTGCTGGAAGATTATACAGTGGGTCTGAATGGAACAGCAGCGTGGCATGCTAGGAGCTCAGCTTAGAGTTGCAATGTGCTTGTTACGTGTCCCATTACATAGAGTTATAGGTAGCTAACTTTGTGGGTTTTAGTAAGACTAATCATATAGGTTTACTGTGTTCTAGAATTCACTAAATGAATTTAACATAAGGAATATGCTATTTGGCACAAAGTGAAAGGATGTAAACTTTCAGTATGATTCAAAGGAATAAGAAGGAAGCAAATCCTGAAACTTCTTATAAGATTTTGCAGAAAGAATAATCAGGAAGCCATAATCAAGTGGGTAAAACCTCTTTTATACAAGCAGACCTACAGAAGAGGATCAGTTCAAACTCTTTACCCTTCTAAAAGGAAAGCGTTTCCCCTCAATTTCTTTCCCTTTCAACGCCATCACATTGATGCTTGTCATTGTTTTTACAACTTCATCAAGCTTCTACTACTTCTAGGTACCTAACATATTATTTCTCATCCCTAACACATCCCTGCAAATTAAGTATTACTGTCTTCATTGACAGCTTAAGAACCTGAAGTTCTGAGACAAAATAACTTGCCCAAGGTTATAGCATCACCCATTGGGATGGTAGAGATGAGTTTATCCCACCAAGTTTATCATTATTAATACTAAAACCTAACTCTGCTCAGTGCATGCCATGTGCCAAGCATTGTGTCGGTTATGTTGTACTGCCCATCTTATTTCTCACAATAACTCCATAAAATATATATAGTATATATAGGTATTATTATTCCTACTCTACAACGAAGGATGGTAGACTGAATAATTACTTCCTTCAAAGATGTCAGTGTTCGAATCTCCAGGACCTATGAATATATTATCTCACACTTTGCAGATGTGATTAACTAAGACTTTTAAGATGGGAAGCCTCTACTGGATTATCCAGGGTGGCCCAATGTAATCAGAAGCATCCTTGTAAGAGGGAAGTACAGAGAGATTGAAGAGCATTGTCTGAGTGATGCAGCCTGAGAAACATTCAACCAGCCACTGCTGACTTTGAATATGGCAGAAGAGGTCACTAGCCAAGAGAAATTAGAAACGGCACGCAAATGGGTTTTCCCCCGGATCCTCCAGGAGGAATTTAGCCCTGTTGACTCATTTGCAGGCTGCTGATCTCCAGAGCTCTAAGATAACAACTCTGTATTGTTTTAAGTTACTGAGTTTGTTGGATTTTGTTGCAGCAGCAATAGGAAACTAATACAAGAGGGGTTGTATCATGTGCCTAATATTATAGGCACATAAATGGCAGACTTAAAAGTCATATGCAGAGCAGTGCAAACATAGAACCTAAGGGAACGTGTTTATCCAATCATGGTTATGCCAATACCTCATGACACTTATTCAAATGTACATTCCTCTTCTTAAAAAAAACTCAGAATATGTGGTTTCTACTTTTCATTTATTTGAAATTTATGCTTCCATACAGCACCCACTGGCTACAGGATGAGGATATAAGAATTGATATTTCTGCCAAATCCCATCCATACATAACTCAGAACTGAAAATAGTTTATATTTTCATGGAACTGGTTTTCTGAAAATAACTGCTTGAATTGAAGAGAGAAGAAAATATCTGGCCAGGAAAAGTTATGAACATAATCTAATATTGCAAAAACAGACTGTCATCTGACCCTTAGAGATTTTTACTTACTTATAACTTTAGTGAAAACATCATAATTGTTATCATGATTTTATAACAATCTCCCTTATTTTATAATTTTTTTCATTAAGGTATTATTATACATAGTAGCAAATCCTAAATATACAGCCTGGTGAATTTTGACTTATGTGTACATTCACATAATATTCCCTTCAAAGTAGAACATTTCCATCACCCTACAAAGTTTCCTTTTGTCACTGACAGCATTCATCTTGAAAATGACTAAGATTAAATTGTAAGCAATTTATTTCTTACTCCCTAGGTCACAATCTGCAGTGCCCACATTTGATAATAAATGTATTTGGAATAGGAATTAAGGTACACCTGGAGAATACTTACTCACCTTTCATCTCGTTTAATGGTCTCCAAAATTTGTCCCCAAACCTACCTCCATAATTTTGATCCTTTTCTCCCCTTTGATTTCTCCTCTTTGCTCATATGCTCCTTATTCCTCGCGTATCTTTCTTCTCCACCCTGTACTCCTAGAGAATGTATGTATGTATTTTAATATCAATTCAAGGGCTACTTCTTTTTTTTCAATATTTTATTTATTTATTTGACAGAGAGAGAGATCACAAGTAGGCAGAGAGGCAGACAGAGAGAGAGGGGGAAGCAGGCTCCCCACTAAGCAGAGAGCCCGATGCGGGGCTCAATCCCAGGACCCTGAGATCATGACCCGAGCTGAAGGCAGAGGCTTTAACCCACTGAGCTACCCAGGTGTCAAGGGCTACTTCTTGATAGAACCCCTTCCTAAAGTTCCCCTAATCTGAAGAGTTCTCTCCTCCTTTGTGACTGCTTTAGTCCACTCAGGCTGTTATAATAGAACACCATAGACTCAAGGCCTATAAGCAACAGAAATTTTTTTCTCATAGTTCTGGATGCTAGGAGATCCAAGATCAAGACACTGGCAGATTTGGTGGCTGATGAGGGCTGCTTCCTGGCTCATACATAGCCATCTTCTAGCTATACCCTCAATGGTGAAATGGGGCAAGGGAGCTCTCTGGGATCTCTTTTATGAGGGTATTAATCCCATTCATGAGGGCTCCAGCTTCATGACCTAATCACCTCCCACAAATCCCACCTTCTAATAGCACCATATTAGGAATTGGGATTTAAGTTACGAATTTTGGGGGACACAAACATTCATTCCATAGCAGTGCCCCACTGTATCACAATCACTCTACTCACATAAAACCCATTATTTTGTTTCTTTACATTTGAGTCACTCTCCATTAGATCCTAAAATAGGGTTGCAAATAACTTAACAGCCAGGACAAGAGTGAATGAGTGAAGCAGCTAGGATTAATTAATGGGGATCAGTGGCGAGTGCAGCAAACTAGAAAGGGTATACCACCACCTAGAGAATGAAAATGAACTCTTAAAATAAAGCAAAACAAATCTCCCCAAAAACTATGAGACCAAAATCTTTTGACACTGTTCCTTTCATGTGTAAGCCACTAAAGTAGATGTGGACTCTTCGGCATGGAGGGGGACAAATATTCCTGAGTGGCCAAAGTTTATAAGAGTCGTCATGTCAGGGAGTTTCCGATTCAGTCCCTGTCTTCCAGGGCACGCTGCTGCCCAGGAGAGTAAGCCACAGCTAATAGCCCCTACCTAAATTTCCAAGTATTATTTGAGAAAACAGGAAACCATTTTCATCCCAATACCTAATTGCTCACAGATTAATTTTACTTCCATAAAGTCAAGTGAAGATATGTTTTCTCATAAATGATGTTTTGCTCTGTTTGACATCATGCAACAGCTCTTTCTCATTAAGCAACATGCTTAAACTTGGGATGTCAAAATATATATACAATGTGTTTACATTTTATAGACAACAATTGCACATCATGTATTTAACTGGGGTCTAGATTTATGGCATATTGTCAGATAACCTCCTCACTAATGCTCGCAAGTCTTTTATAAGGTTTATTCATTTTTTTTACAACATGACTTTCTTGGGTGTTTTCACTTTCTTTGTTAGGAGTCTCACTTCAAACTACATATGATGGAGTATGTGCTAAGAAAGAAATACAAGCCAGAATTTTGAGCAGTGCCACTAGGCAGATGTTGCTTTGAGGAAATAAAGTCTTGGAACTTCCAGAGGAAATGTGGAGCAAAGAACAAGCAATTCTGGTAAACTCCCTTTAATCCCCTAGAAGACTACGATGAGTGATCTTTGTTAGAATTTTAGATGATGCTAATGTTATGTGAAGCATTTGCTCAGGTAGGCAGTGCAGTACAGAGGTTAATAGTACGGGCTCTGAAGTCAAAGGTCTTGGGTCAAATCTAAGGTCACACTTAATCACCTAAGCCTCAGGTTCCTCATCTGTAAAGCTAGCTGCCTCATAGACTTGTTAAAAAGATCAAGTGAGAGAACTGGCAAAGTACTTATCATCAATTCTGATACATAGTAAGACTCAATAAATGATAAAGCCATTACTATTATATTTGCCTGAAACTAAACCAAGAAATTAGATGGCATTTAATTATTTTTTGGTCAAAAAGAAGATACTATTCCTTTTACTCAGTGTTTAAAAGCTTCAACATCTCTGATTACACACACACACAACAATTTTTATAACAAGATTATAATTTTTAAAATTATCCATTTTGCTTAGAGCTACCGATGATGAGAGAAAATTATCTCCGTGTAAACCCCGTTAGCAGTGTCAGCGACTATAGCAAGAAACTATGGTGTAATTACTACGCATAGAAAGGCCCTGCATACTTAATTACTGACTTCACTGATCTTTTAAATTCTTATTCAAGCACAGTGAGGAGAATATAGTTCAATCTATAGTTGAGTAATTATAAATAATTAAATTTAATTAAACCCTAATTATGCATAGAGAAAGCCTCTCATTTCCTTGGGTCTTAAGATGTTCCTGCAGTCTCATTACAGATCGGCTGACTACACACAGCAACACAAAACTTGAGAATTGATAAGAAACCTCAAAAATCAATAGATGCCACTAAACCAACATGTGTCCTTGAATCAGGCAGTCGACTTTTGTGAATTGTATCCTCCTTACTTACATAGCCTGGAGTAGGACCAGTTCCTTCAAAGATCTTTCCTAGATTTCAGAGTCTGTGCTTGTATGCTCATCACTCCACTGTTTTCCTATCCCCGCATAATTTAAGGAAAGCAGCCCATCCTCATCAGTAACTGTGGCCCAAATTCTCAGGTAGAGTGACAGATGCCGCCTACTGGAGACTATCAGAATTGCTTGTGGGGTGAGAAGGAAATTTGTGACTGGAAGAAATCCTTCCATCCTAAGGTAATCATTCAGTACCCTACAGGTGGGCTCTGCTTTCCTCTTCTTCACTAACTGAACTACTCCAACCATCCAAATATTAGATTTTAAAATACATATTATTTAGAAAACCTCTAATCCAGGTGTCAAAACACATGGCTCTCAGACTATTAACAGCTTGTATATTTTATAGTTCATACAGTCTTCTTAAAATTTTGGATTAGTTGCCAAAACTTATAAAATCTAAATTTTGTAGACTTTACAAAAATCTAAATTTCTAGTTTCCTCTGACAATTCAGGCAATCAGGCTATGATACTAGGGTCTCATTCCTGCAGAGCTAGGAATGTGGACATTGACTGAATATCTAATGGCATTAAGAAATTATTGTTGAAATTATTGTTACTTTTTTAGGTATGATAATGATTTATAGTTATTTTTAAAGAGACCTCATAGTTTAGGGATGAAAATTGAAATAGTTACAGATGACACAATATATCTTCAGTGATGCGCTTCAAAGTAACCAATGGTAATAATGAACTAGGTGTTTAGGGGGTGAATGGATGCCTGAAATGAGGTTGACCATAAGCTGATTGAAACTGGAGGATAGGTACATAAAGATTTGTTTTATTACCTTTCTGCTTTTTTGTGTTTAAACTTTTGCATTATAGAAAGGTTCTCAAGTGGAAAACCTGAAAAATTAAAGTTTGACAATGTCCAATTTTGCAGGGATATAGGACATTGGGAGTATAAGTTGGTACGTTTACATTAGAGAACAATTTGTCACTAACTGGTAAATCTAAGGGCAGGCCATTCTATGACTGTGTGACAATTTCACATCTAGTTATATATCTCAGAAAAATCTTTTCATATCTACATGAGAACACACATAAAACACGCTATTACTTCCTGCCAAAGAAGAAAAGAAAGAAAATAACCTGTATGTTCATTAACAGAAAAGAGGATAAATGAACCCACACAAACAAAATTCACTAACTCTGGATGGTGGCTACTTTCTGTTTTGCTATATTATTTACCATAGACACCAGCAGTTTTAAAATGGTACATCATTCTAAAATAAAAATGATGATGGGGTTACTGGGTGCCTTCGGCTCAGGTCATGATCCCAGGGTCCTGGGATGGAGCCCCGCATCGGGCTCTCTGCTCAGCAGGGAGTCTGCTTCCCTTCCTCTCTCTTGCCTGCCTCTCTGCCTACTTGTGATATCTGTCTGTCAAATAAATAAATAAAATCTTTTAAAAAATAATAAAATAAAAATGATGGCATGCTCTGTGTCTGTAATGCAATAAGGGGAAGTTATAAGTGTTTCAAAATTGCCTAAAAGTAAATGAATAATTTAAACCGATGTGAAGACAATAATCAGTCAAGGGAATTGAGAGTTTAAATCTCCGTGGTGTTAAATGGGTGTTAGGATACTCAGCTGGCCTCTTAGCAAAGGCTTAGCTTTAACTACTGCTCTTAATGGGGGAAACCATACATCATTACACCAGCTTCTATTTTTAGTGCCCACAATGAAAATTAGCTGTTTGTTCCTTCCCTCGACTTTTGAAAATCATAGTTTCCACTTGTAATGTAAAACATTTTTGTGCTAACTTGCCTTTGTAGAGTTGCCGCATTATTAGATGTCTCACATACACAAATGCTTACTTGTAATACATTTTAAAGAGCTCAAGTGAGACATTTGCTTCCTTTTTTTGGCCTCACATTTGAAATTAGACTGTAGGAAACAGACACTCTTGTGATGACTATATCCAGATCTGAAGGCAATAAAGAACAGCCAAACAGTCCACTCCTTGTTGGTCACAATGGTTTCTTTCCAAATGAAAAAGATATTTTAAATGCTCGGAGGGTTTTTTTTAATTTTTTTTTCTTTTCCTCCCAATCTTATTTTCTGCCTTTCTTTTTTGTTATCAGAATCGTCCTAGAAGGAATGACCCATGACATCTCTCCCATTCTGAGAAAATTTCTTTCTGTACTGTAGCCATATTTGAATGTCGGCAGTTGGCACTTAGCATGTTCATTCTCACAACGTGTGAAATGTGCTATACAACTGTCCCATATGCAGGACTCCACAAAGATGCCTTCTGCTGCGCAGCCAAAGCCTGTCAGCAGTGTCTTTGGGGTGCAGCAGTAACAAGTGGTGGTAAATGGAGACAGAAGGCTAGCCTATGAGCACTGTGAACTCAGCCTCTGAGGGGCTGTTATTTGTATCTTGTTCAGTTAAGGAAGCAATAGAAAGACTCCAGATATGCTTGGTAGAATCTCTGAAAGAAAGCGGAGTCAAAAATCTCTAGACTGGACGCCTAGGTGGCTCAGTGGGTTAAAGCCTCTGCCTTCGGCTCGGGTCATGATCCTAGGGTCCTGGGATTAAGCCCCACATGGGCTCTCTGCTCAGTGGGGAGCCTGCTTCCTCCTCTCTCTCTCTCTCTCTCTGCCTGCCTCTCTGCCTGCTTATGATCTCTGTCTGTCAAATGAATAAATAAAATCTTAAAAAAAAAAAGTCTCTAGACTCCCTGCCTCCTTCATTTCAGGCTCTTAAAACAAAAGAAAGAGCTAGCTCTCTATTTGGGTGAGTGATGAGATGGCACAATCACCCAAGGGTGACAGAAGTAGACATCACTTTTATAGTGTTGGAAAATGGTCTTGGGAAGCAGGACCCTAGGTAGATGTGTGTGTGTGTGTGTGTGTGTGTGTGTGTGTGTGTGTGTGACATACTGCAGACATTAGCCAAGTGTTCTCCTGCTCAGACAATAATGCAAAACAAAAACAAAACAGAAAACCATTCAGGTTTGGAACGAATCATGGGATTCTATCCTTCCTTTTCCTAAATTGGAACACACCAGGAAAATGGCCTCAATTACTAGAGGGAGGCAGAGTATGCGAGACTATAGCTGTACTTAAGTCAAAGCAACGGCAATCTTTTCCCACTCTCCTCTGTTGCTCTTGCATCAGGGGAGTGGAAGGGAATAGCTACATGAACTCTTTAATGTCTTTTTGTTAATATATATTTTTGCCTCCCATTTTATCTTTCTTGTTCTGTTCCCATTCCTTTCCTGGTCTTCTTTCTCCTGCTTCTAGCTTGACATTTATAATAACCTTTTCATCTGGTTTCTACCCCAAACCACATGTTTGCATATTTGCTCTTATGACTTCTGGTTATTGCAATTGTCATAGTTCTTTGCTAGCTGTTTTCTCATCTTGTAACAACTTCATCATAACTTGGATGTCTTTAAGAAAATAAAACAACATAAACCCACTCTCATACTAAACTATGACTTCTGAAATTAATCCAAAAACTGTATTTTTATAAGATCCTGAGAGCTAACGGTTCAGTAAATAATTACAGGGTTTTCTCAAAAAAAAAAAAAAAAAAAAAAAACACAAAAACAAAAAGGATTTTTACCAACGTGAAGAGAAAAGCCATGTTTATCGCCTGAGATTCCAAAAAAAAAAATGTGTGAATAATTAATTCCTGCGAACAAAATTCTCCTCCCATGGTTATAATCGATTGGCCTGAAACCTTAGATTTATCCCTGAATTTTTTCCTCGGGTCTACAGAGTTTACAGTCTAGTATTAGGGGGTCACAGTTTGTAACAGTTCTTGGAATAAGAAGGAAATCCCTGCATATGTCCCGCTCCTCTTTGTCTATGAACATTTATGGGTCTAATATTTTGTCAACAGTTCATCAAGGTAATTACTGGGCAACCTGACAGTTTTATCTTGCAGGACCACCACTTGCATCCGTGAGATCTTCCAGGAGTCTCTCCATGGAGGAGTGGACACGTAGGATTACTTCAGAGGTTGGGTGGAGGAACACCATTCTTCGACTTTCAGGAACCTAATCCAATCCTGATGACAGACCCAAGTCATTTACGCTTTCTCAAAATGTATTTTTACAGGAAAGTTTTTGTTGCTTCAAGTTCTGTTTTTTATGTAATGTGATAGTACATTTCGTATCCAATTTTTGTTTTTGCAGAACGGCGCAAGTGAGTTGACCAAAACTAAAACCACAATTGCCAGCGAAGTGTTTATATAGTTTAACAACACGAGGTAGCACTTTACAGACCTTAACTCATTTAATCTCCATCGTAGCCCTGTGAAATAACTTTGACTTTTATCCCCATTTTAAGAATGAGGAGATTAAGGCAAAACTTGGGTTAGTGGCCTTGCCAAAGGTCCCCCAGACAGTAAGTCCTAGATCCCAGCTCCAAGTCTCCGATGTTGTTACGCTAATTTGTACATCTCTGCCACACTGCTTCTGGTGCTGCCTAGATATTCAGTACAGGTCTGTAAATGTCAGAACAAGTGAAAAAGAGAAAGGGAGGAAAAAAGGAAAGATGAGAAAAAAGCAATTGTAAAAATACGTGAACCTAAAAATGTCAGGGATGATTCAGATATAAAATTGGGATTTAAATTTTCTTGTTACTATGCAGCACCATGTGCAATAAACTTTCATTACCTTTTTACCATATTTTGATAACCACAAAATATAGGAATATTTATTTAAATTTTAAAATGAAATAATGAATGCCCACAAAACTAACACACGTTCCAAAACCAGGATGTGAGTCTTTCTGTGTGTTACCAATCTATGTCACCTTCCTACTGCCCCCTGGGAAGAAGTAACAGCTATAACTGAATTTGTGTGTTCATTTCCTTTCTGGTTTTATGTAGTTTTATCAGTGTTTTTTTATGTGGTTTTATCAGCTACATACATACGTAAGCAGCAGAAACAATAGATTGTTTAGTTTTGCTTGATTTTTATTCACTGTAGTCATCTGTAACCTTTTTTTCATTTCACATTACACTTCTAAGATTCATCTATGTTGAGTAACATCTTTTTTATAAAATGGCTTGTAGTTTTCAAAAAACTATTATGTAAGTTATCTCAATTGACTTACATATGAATTTTTTGGAAATAGGTAGCTTGGTCTAATTTTTCTGTTTCCTTCTACAATAGTATCAAAGTCCATGCTGGCAACCACTAACAAATCCAGATTTTTAGCCAGGCACCATTTGCATCAAGACCCTCAGGTCAGTATGGGCTCTGAGTGTTCACATTAAGAGTGACGCTACAAACTTTCCATATCAGAGAATGTGTCTAAATACTTGTAGCTGTGAAGTTCTTTTTCAGGTGGTATGGTGTTACCACATTATATTGAAAGAAAAAAGTAAAATAAAAAGAGTCAATGCACTTTCCTTAGGACTTCATGGAAATTCATCTTATTTCCATATGTATGGCACATAAATAAAGCTTTGTGTTCATTCCAAATATGACTGTCATGTCTATTTCACCATATCCTATAGGATATGGTAAATAATAGCATATGTAAATTCCCCAAGAAATGTATCTGAGGGAAGGTTCTGTCTCTCATTACCTTCCGGATATCTCTTTCAGACATTCTTTCAGCTGTCTGGCAAGCATGTGAGGCAGGAAAAAAACCGATGTTCCTATGGTTGTCATGGGTTTTGAGTTATTTATTACTCAGTCATGTGCTAATATCTACTTTACAAAATAGCACCGGTCAGCAGAGAAATTAGAGTTCTGCTTTCCTCCATGAAATGTTCAGAACAAACGCACCATGATACCCGTGAGAAGATTAAAAATGCAGAAAGCTTCTGCTCACTGAACTGAAAGACTGGTGGTTTCCTCCATGGCGCTGGACTTCCTACTGATGTCCTGGCCACCCACGTGGGAGGCTTCAGTAATGAAAAGGAGAAGCTAGCAGGGCATCAGCACACCCTTCCTTAACTGTTGGGAAAAGGGCTGAAAAGTGAATTTTCCACAAAGACTTTTCAAGTGTGTTCTTGCTCATAGATTGATAAACGAATTTAACTGCCTAACCATGAAAAGACTAGTCATTATTTTCCAAGGAGTAAAATAGATGCATAGACCAGCATCAGAACATTCTGTAAAAGGAGTGAGAATTGGCTTGCCCTAAGCAGTCAGACTAAAACATTTACCATCCTGGAGACAAGAACAAGTTACTCAGTATCCTTAAAGCAACCAAAAGAACCGCACCCCTATGAGTTCGTAGGACATAAGAAAAAGATGCAGGGCAAACATTATTGCCTCTTTAACCTGCAGTGCAGTAAAGAAGTTGAGAGCACAGCATTTAAAGTAAACCAGACTTGAGTTCAAGTCCCATCTTTGCCACTTATGGAATCCGCAGTTTAACATTGTTACATAACCTCTCTGAACCTCCGTTTCCACCGTGATAAAGTGGGGGGTTTTCTTACGGCCTTTATTTCATAGGACAGCTATGAGTATTAAATGAGCTGAAGCACGTAGATCGCCAGACAGGACCTGCCACGTAGCAAGCGCTCCTTAGGGGAGAGTGTCCCATAGGGTGATTGGGTCATCCTGCCGATTTAAAGGGCTGGATTGCACTTGCCATTCTCAGACCATATTTTCCTGCAGACAGAGCTGGTGGTTGCATTGTTAGACATCCTCACGCATTTGGTTTCCATGTGGCCCCCAGCTGGAGCAGAGGGATGGGAGTCAGGGCTCTGTAGCACGTGGGGAGCAGCCAGTTTGCACTAGGGTTGCACTTTCTTTGCTCAGCCATCTGACGGGAGAGCGGAAGAGGCCCAGCAGCCTACTCTCCCCAGAGTCATTCCTACGGAGAGTGGGTATACACAACCCACTTTCATTTTGCCTCCACATGGAGATTGTTGTTCTTTTCTAGGGCTTCATGTTTTCTTTCTTACCAGGTCCTTTTCATGTTAAAATTGGGCAAGACCTACCTGCACAGCAGGAATGCTCTCCCCTCCTGATGAGTATCTTATTTCTTGTTTCCATCCCACAGGGTTAAAGCTGGTTGTTTTGGGAAACAAACAGGCTAGGACAAAGTTGGGGCAAACAGGATGTGTTCCCACTCAGGGGGTGGCATCCATAAAGGAGAGTCCCGCTCTCTCACCCAGTTACTCAGTTTGAAATGATCCAAAAGAGCAAAGAAAATCTGGACACATGAGATTTGCTGGTTTCGATCAGAGCTCATTTTGCCTCAAAAACAAAACTGGACATGATATTTCAAAGACAGAATTCACTTGGAAACTATAATCAAGCAGCATAAATGTACTTATGATATGAAACTGAATGATTCCAAAGCTCTTCTAATGACTGGTATTTAACTAAAACATGATGATTTTAGCTCACCACGGAATCAGATGTATCTCAGACAGGCAGAAGGAAAAAAAAGGAAGAAGGGACGTTCTGGTTCAGTTCAGGAATGGAAATTGAGAAGAACAAGGGTGGAGCCGAGAAGGGAAACACCAGAGGAAAAATGGGTCGAAAGTACTGTATTTCCAATGAGAAATGGACATGCCCTGAATTTAGAGTTTTCTGGAGGCTTCTTGCCCAGGACGTCTCAGAAATTCTTACAGGAATTGTCAAGATGATTTCTTGCTGCTACTTTTGTCCCCTTGAGTTGTTTATGCATAGGCAATCAGTTAGAAGTGAGAGTCCCAGCTGGCAATTCCTTCAGCTGTGTGTTCTTCTCTTGGTCTTTGACTGTTTGGCTTGTCATTTCTTTTTCCCAAGATAATTCTTATACCCACTGTCATTCTTGAAGTCAGCTGCATCAGTCGAGACTCATTCGGATTCTTTTCTTAAGCAGATTTTAAACTCATTTCAACATGTTTCTATTGAAATTATTTTAATGCATTCTAGCGCACATTTTTAAAATCTTTTACATTTAATGTTTTAAGAAATAAATGGAACCGTTGATTGTGGTGGTAATTTTTCAAAACTCGTAGAACTGTACGCTAAGAGGGTGACATTTACTTAATGTCAATTATATCTCAATTTTTAAAGTTTGTTTAAGTAATCTCTACACCCTATATCTCAAATTAGTTTTTAAGATTTTATTTATTTATTTGACAGACAGCAATCACAAGTAGGCAGAGAGGCGGGGGGGGGGGGTGGCGGGGGGGCGGAGCAGGCTCCCCGCCGAGCAGAGAGCCGGATGGGGGACTTGATCTCAGGACCCTGGGACCATGACCTGAGCCGAAGGCAGAGGCTTTAACCCACTGAGCCACCCAGGTGCCCCTCCAGCATCTTTTGAATGAGGTGTAGGTAGAAAGCAGGCTGAGGCAAGCAGAAATGAGAGGTGGAAGTATGGGCAGTGTCAAACCAAATTCTAATGGAAAATTTAAAAAATGGTAGGCTTCAAAAATATTTGAACCCTATTATAGATTTGAATCAACCTTTTCCTCTTTCCCAATAACCGTAAGAGTCAAGTCATAGTACAAAAAACAAAACAAAAGCTTATTTTTAGCCCCATTCTAGGAGCCCATGTCCTTCGTGTTGGGGTGTAAATCTGGGAATGGAAGGTCTTTTTGAACTGCATGAACTAGAAGAAGCAGTAGACTGTTTTTCTGCACTGTAATCAGCAGCCCAGCTTTGCACAGTTATGTCTCTAAAGAGAACTTCATCTTAACTTTTCCAAAGTTCTTTTGGTATATATTACATTATCTATATGCTGTCAAAAATTGGCTGAAAACCAGTTATCTACAGCTATCCACAATTCCTAGAAAATTTAGCATTTAATGTTCCTGTGTCCTTCTCTGTCTTTCTACAAGGAACTTATCTAGTTATAATAACGGTTATTGGCCTCCTTTACTATTCTTTTGCAACAAAATCCTTCTGGACAACACAAATATAAAAAATGTAAATATGGTCACATGTAATAAATGACTGCTTTTGCAATAGCTTGACTGTATGTTATATATGATGAATCCCAGCAGGCTTCTCTCTTTCCTCGTTATATTTATTAGCAACAGTGGTTGTTTTTCTTATGTTACTAGAAGTAATACACTGTTAAGCAATTCCAAACATATATATTTTTATAAGTTAAATACAAGTAAAAATCTAAGTAATTAAGTTAATTTCATAATTTTTTTGGAAGTCCTGACTGGCATCCTCAGTCAGAGTTGCAGAAGATTAAATTATAGTATAGACACCACTGGAAACAGAAGGACAATAGAAATTTTTGGCCTCTCTAGGGCAAAATTTCAAGAATGGTCTCACTAGACCTTTACTTGAAAATACACCAATTTTCCTTTGCAATATTAGAGAGACTCAGGTTTCATTTAAGCCTAAGAAGAAAGGAGGAAAACACAAGCAAATATTGTTTTCTCCTCCGTACTAGAGCAGTGTCTAACCATCAGCAAGGTGAATAACGGATCCACTGTCTCTACTTAGCCTGTATCCTGCAAGCAAATAAAATGTACCCATTAGAGTCACTGTAAAATACCTTGAGTTGATTTAGTTGGACTTTGAATTAGTGAATTGCAGACTCATCTTTAACCCTTAAACCTTTAACCTTTCCATATTCTACCTGTTCCCAAATGCTCCTGGGACTGCTTGGGTGAGAAATATTTCAGAATTATAATATTTCTATGTTTTGCTTGATATTACTAACATGGAAGCAGATCTAGAGAATTAACGCCATTAACATCTAATATAGAGACATCAATTCTTGACTTTAAAGGTTAATAATAAATATTTCATGAGATAATAAAATTATATTGGTCATTAGATTTTTTTGTAATTTCCTTCAGTTCAGATATTTACAAAAAAGCTTAAAAATTAAATGTTTGATTTTGGTTGTACAAGATAGAGATCTACAGTATAGCATGATACCCATAGTTAACAATACTGTATTGTATACTTAAAAATTTGTCAAGGGGCTCCTGGGTAGCTCCATCCATTAAGTATCTGACTCTTGATTTTGGCTCAGGGTTGTGAGATTGAGTCCCATGCCGGGCTCTGTGCTGGGCTTGGAGCCTGCTTGAGATTCTCCCTCTTTCTCTGCCCTTCCTTTCCCCATTCTCTCCCTCCCTCTAAAAAAAGAAATAAAATTTGCCAATTTTATTTCTTTTTTTTTGTCAGGGGTAGATCTTATCATAAATAATAACAGTAATAAGAGGGAGGAAACTTTTGGAGGTGATGGCTAGGTTTATGGGATAGAGTGTGGTTATAAGTTTCACGGGTATATACTTACCTCCAAATTCATCAAGTTGTATACATTAGTTATGTACAACTTTGTTTATGTCAATAAATAAACAAAACTAGCAAATAAATAAATGATGTTAATTTCTTTTTAAAATCATAATATATTTGAACTTCTTCAAGGAGAAATTAACTGCCGGCTATGTATGTCTTGTTCCTGTTCCACAGAGGGCAAAGAGGAGACTAGAAATAGTATTTCAAATTTCCCAGCAATACACGAACAGTGTATAACAAAGAATTTAAAATATTTATTCAATTGAAAGAATGTCAGCTAATAAGTAATGATTTGATAAATAGTACTTACAAATCCCATCCCTCAAAGATTGCCAAAACTAAACTGTGGACTGAAAAGTTTCAAAAAGCTCTAGAATAAAATGGCATATTGGGCCTTTTTTCCTGGCAGAGCAGAAAAACAGACTGAATGTGCCCCAGAAGTAGAAGGAATTTTACTGTCCAGTGAGTTTTCTACTTGCTACTCCTTTTAAATGCCAGCAAATTCTGCCCAGAAGGGAAATCACCTGACATTTTATATAACAGAACAAGGAGAGTCTATGGTCTTCACACCCCGTCTCCATGACTCTGCTGTGTGCTGCACTGGGCTTCTGGCACGAGGTGATGACCGAGATTTGAGGAGAAAGCATATTTGCCACAGCAAGTTTCTAACACTGGTTTCTTCTACAGGAAGATATCTTACTTGATTTAATGTACTCTGAAAGTACATTTATTTCCATATTTATTGTTTTTCCCCTAACCATTTATTTTCCATCAGTGTTTGATCTTGCTATCTGTGGCATTTTGGAAGAAGTCATTCTAGACTTAGTCAAAGAGCTGTTATATTTTCTTTTACATAAGGCAATTTTTAAGGGTTCCTTAATAGAGCTTGCTCCCGGGATCGGTCCATGCTTGCTTGCTTTGCTTGCTTGCTTGCTTGCTTGCTTTCTTTCTTTCTTTCTTTCTTTCTTCCTGGATTTTATTTATTTGTTTTAAAACAGCGAGAGAGTACCAGCAGGGGAGAGGAACAGAGGGAGAGGGAGAGGGAGATATTCTGTAGCAGACTTCATGCCAAGTGCAGATCCTGACGTCGGGCTCGATCCCAGGACCTCAAGGTCATGACTTGAGCCAAGAGTCGGCTGCACAGAGCCACCCAGGTCCCCACAAGCCGTGCTTTCTAAAATCAGTTTAAAGTTTCTCCCCATCTGTAGCTCTGCTTATTTCCTCCATACTACTTATCTGAATCTATAACTTCTGTTATCTGTTCCCCTGGTCTTTGCCTACACCGTACAAGCTGCGTGAGGGCAGGGACCTGTGTCTGTCTTGTTTGCCGTGTGTCTCCAAGACCAAGCAGAATGCCTGACACAACAACTGGGTGTGAAAAGGATGGTAAATGAATGAATGAAGCTGATGGCAATAGAACACTTTGCAAGCAGTTTTGCGCATCAATTCATGCGAGTTCGTGTGTGGGGAGCTCCTCAGCTTTGTCCTGGTTCTCCTGAGCATGGCCTTACTACCCATCTTGTGTAGATTTCTAGGCTACCACGGCTAGTGGACCTCTGCCATTCCTGAGCTAAGACACTGGGAACCCAAAGCAGGTTGTTCTGCATCTGTTGGTCCTGCCCTGGCCTGGTGCCTTTATTCAGCAAAACAAGCTATAGTACATTTTCTTCTCATTATCTTACCATTTGAGTCTACCCAAAAGTTTGGGCCTTTCATTGCTCTGCCAAGAAACACTCTACACCATTCATAACATCTGGCCTACAGCTTCTAATAACCCACAGGATGCCTTGACATGAGCAACAGCAAGTTTTGTATTATGCAAGGTTTTGATACATAAAAAATGAGATAATGTACATGAAAGTACTTTATAAACTATAAAATCCTATACAAATGAAATAGATAATGATCATGGTTATTACTATCATTGTTGCTTCAGCTAAGACAGAAACCTCTTTGAAAAGCCTTTTCACATTCTGTTCTTTTGGCTTTTAAGAAATATTGAGCTACACACTTCCAGGGAAGAAATTGTTCCCTGGCATTAAAATGGAAATTTTAAGAAAATCACATTAACACTTCTAAACACTAAATAACACCTCTAAACAGAATAGAGGGGGAAAGACAAACAAACAAACAAAAACCCCATTCTCTATTGACCCAGATCCACCATTTATCCAAAATGTGAGAGACAGGCATTTCTGAGTAGTTTATATTATCAGGTCAGGCATACAGCATAAGCTTCGACATATACTTTCAGAAATTTCCCTCCATGGAAGGATGAGCCTGATTCCCCCTTTATACAAACCATCGCCTTATTCCCCTTCACAGAAACGGTCTCCTTAGGGAGGAGACCCTGCTATCCGGATCAACCCAGCAATATTTATGATCATATCAGACTCATTGTAAGAGAAGTTGCCCAACCTGTGTAATTTGAAGCATATCAGAGAAAGATTCCTACATGGTCCTACCTAGAGGTCTAGCCCTAGGGACTGAATAATCAAATAATAATCACAGTCTCCTTGAATACTTTCAACCAACAAGCAAAAGTCACGTTAGACAAATGGGAGTACTAAAATGGATATATACAAACACGCTTCTTTCACATAAAAGAGTGTCCCTAGAAGGTGTTGAATTGCATGCTAGCAAGAGAGCTAGCTGGGAGGGAGTCTCAGGAGGATTCTATAAGCAAATACTTGTTTCACAATTTTGACCTTTGCTGTTGGAGAACAGTCTGTTCTCCCCCACTTCCTTGGGCAATATTAACATTCCCTGTCAATCCAGATAAAAGAACATGTATACAAGAGTCCCTGAAATCCTGAAACTTACAAAATGATGTCACAGGATTCTAAATAATTAATATAGATTTCAAATGTGTAATATATCCTCATGAGGGATTGTACCCTCCACAAGAATCTAGCTCATTAATTTTCTGAAGAGTCAAAGCACTTTTCAGGTTTCATTTTTGCAACATCAGACTCTCCTTCAGCTTCCCTCTGGTTATGAAGAATCAGAGGGGGATAATGAAACCGATCTTGGGTAAAAGGCATCTAACTGAAGAACCTCAATCTTATTGGCAAGCTTTTGACAATGACTTGAGGTTTCATTGATGATTGGACTGGAAATTGGCATTTGCAAAGAAGCCTTTGCATAGTATTCAGCAGGCTCTTTAAAAATGTATAATTTAGTTTTGGTAGTTTGCATAAAGTAGAGGTTAGACTCTGCCAGTGACCTTTCATGAACTTCTAGGAATGGATAGTCTCTTGCTGAAAAGGTAAAAAATAAAGACTCTCTTTTCCTACCAAGGTGGTAATTACATTTAAGTTTATGTAGCTCTAATGTTCGTGGGAGAGCTTTATAATTTACTCCTGGGTAGGCTCTCTCTGTGAAGCTTTTCTTCCCCTCTTGGGAGAAAAAAAAAAAAATTTTTTTTAAACTAACATCCTTGCAAATTGGATAAGTGTTGCATTACAGTATTTGCAACCCATTGATAGAGACTTACATGCTTTGAACTTTAGTAACAGCATTTGAAAGAGAGATTAAAAACCCTTCAACTAGCAAGCATTCACTTTCTACAAATTCCTATTTCCAAGGCATGAAAGCACTGTGTTTGGAAAGCCATGGAAGCCCAAGCAAAGCAAAATGTACCTCTACTCAAATGAGTTCATTGGTGGTTGGGTCTTGGAGAAAATGACTTTTTCCGAGGCTGTCTCCAGATAGCCAAAGGAGCTCGTCATTCGTTCGACATCACAGGGATCCTCTGCCATCATGGTAATTATACATGTTGCCAACCCAATTAAGATTGCATGGGGAAGGGGTAGTGTTCATTGTCGCCATTTCACTTTAGAATCAGTGGTAAATTCTGTGAGAAAACCTCATCCCGCCCCTTTCCCATCCTTCTGGAAGGGGGGCCTTTGGTGGTCATCCAGATACATGCAAACCTATCAGTATAATTCATGCCGCTAAGGGGTTCCCAAAACAGATATTTCCCAAGCCAGGGCAAATTAGCCTTTGGCATTGAAACTCTAGATTATTTATCCACTCAGGCACATCTATACAATGAGAAACAACTGCTTTGAAAGGCAATAAAATGTTGCATACAGTTCCCAACGAAGCACTGAATCTAGCAGGCCACAGAGCCATTTGCCTTTCATGGACATAAGGGAGGCACTACATGAAACTGGTTGAGAAGAAGCCATCTCACCCAGGCCTGGATTTTCTCCACTGACTCTTCAGGCAAAGTCCCAGAAGGACTGTTGAGGGGTGTTTTCAAGCCCTAGAAGTCAGCTCTGCTTTCTCAGAAAACTCAAGTCAGGAAGATGTTCTCTCATATCCTTCCTGAACTTTCAGAGTTGTGGTTAGCCCTTCTTGCTAATCGTTTTAAGTGCTTTAGTTTTGTTTCCCCAGTAATAATGTAGATTACATGAAGGCAGGATGATAGCATTTTCCCCCACAGCATGTAAAACCGTGCTTGGAAGGATAATTGGTTCTTGAAAATACGTCTTTATTGGTCTACTCCTGGCTTCTCCCCTAAACAACATTTCCATTTGGAAATGGGAGTACCCCACTTACTTAGTAAGTGCTGCCTTCCCTTTCTTTTGATCTAGGCCTTTCCCTCAACCTTTTCCATCTGATGCCCCCTGACTTTGAAGTCTCCTAGGTCAAAAAGCTGCTACTTAAAGTTTTTTCATTGTATCAACATTCACAGATGAAAAGTCACTGCATCAGAGCAACTCATTTATCCAATGGTGCTTTGCATGTAAGAATAAAAGGGAAAAGATCTTTTGGAACCCTAGTTGTTCATCTCTAGAAGAGTATCTGTATAAATTATCTGGCCACCCTATTCAGGAAGCACAAAGAACCTTACTTCATGTATTTGAGTATTACAGATACATTTGTTTGAATATTATTACCCAGCTCTATAATGAGTTATAATACCAATCCCTGGTTCCTCTTCACCACTGGACTGTTTATAACTCATTTAAGGTCTAGGTATGCCAGATATACTGTAGGATAATCACAGCTCTACTGCATGTTAGCTGTATGATTTTGGTCACATTATTTAACCTTGATGCCTTGATTTACAAATCTGTAAAATGGAAACGGCAATAGTTTATAAGGCTGTCGTGAAGATTAAATGAGTTAATACAGGTAAAGCATCTGGGTTTTTTTTGTTTGTTTGTTTGTTTTTTTCCTTCCAGATTTAGGGGCATTCTCATGTGTTCCAGTAAATTTTGTCCCATGTTAGCTGATGGTAGCTGGGGATGATACGTCTTAATTTAGGATGCTTGGTGCAGAGTCCTTGGCCTTTTATCATATACTTGTTCAAAACATAGGCTTCCAATAATGACTCTGTATTTCTATTGTCTCCAGATACTGTCTTAGGCTGAGAGAGTCCCAAGCACTGGAACTTTACCCTAAGCTTCCTTGTATTGCCCACCAAGTCTAACACAGGATGTCACTCAGAGTAAGAGCCCCATATTTATTGTTTTGATCATTTTTTCTGTCCCTTCCTCTCCAGTTGACCAAGGCTGTTTATGGCAGTATTCCACTCTTCATCTTCCTCCATACCTTGTAGGTTTTGGTATGCTAGGGCTTCCAGAGCCTCCGAAGCATAAAGCAATGGGGTTACTTAACACTTCTCAGTTAACCAAATATGTTATCCTTGCTAGAACTCTCATTTTTTAGATGGAAGAAAGGACAGAGATTATTTTGGACAGATTTGTGTCCTGGGTCATTTGTGGGCTCTTTGTGGATTACTCATGGGCTGGCATGCTGATAAAATTGAAAGGCAATAAAAAAATTCTCACAGCCATTCAGTTGAAGCCAATACTAGAATCATTGATTTTGAGCAACTTTGGCTGCATTGCTCGGGGGAGACAGTCCATAAAGTTACGCTTATTGGGAAGTGCTCTACGATATGAATGAAACTATGGATGAAAATCTCAAATTCACTGGGCCAGACTCCTTTCCACACATTCTTACGTGGCCTCAGTACAAAATACTCTTTTTTCTTCTTTTCACCTGTTCATCTTACCTTTGCATGCAAATTCAAGGGTGAACTGGCTTCACTCTCTCCAGAAGAAGCTATTTCCAATGAAAGTACAGCCACAAAAGAAAACCCTTGCAGAGGAATGTCCCTCCAGTGAGAAGAGTCAAACCTCCACTCTACTAGATAGTTTTTTTCAATAATTGTGTGGAAAGTCCCTTCTCTTATTTAGTCCCTTTGACATAATTCCCCCTATAGTTGCTTTCAGAGTTATCTTGTGATTTATTATTAACGTTATTAACTGGTTAATCTGGCAAAAAATTAAACCGGCAAAAAAATCTCTCCTGGATTTTTCCCTTGTAAGTTGTGACTTCCCTCAGCACTTGCATTTGATTCAATGTGTTCTGTGACCTGTGTACAAGGCATGTTTTTTTAGCTGGAAATTAGCTGACATTTGGGTGATCACTTACACATGTTACTGCTTTCCCTTTGTCTCTCTGCCTACTCCCTTCTAAAATCCCACAAAGGATAAGGTGAATTGTTTTTGAACCAGGTGAGAATTGAACTTTGGACTCATTTTTTAAATGGACAGGTTTTCCTAGGGAAGGGTTTTGATGTTGTTTGCTTTTGAATTTTGTTCTTTTGAATGTCTTTCTAAAACTCAGATGTTGTTTAAAATTAGTAGAGGGCATTTGATCTGCATGATTATCAAAACAAACTGTTACCATCCAGTGAGTTCCATATATTTTTAAACACCGCAAGTAACTACTTGGAATTGGTTAGCGACTTTTAAATTTGCATTGTAATGGGAAGAACTTCATACTATTAACCAGCGTAAATTACTGATGGGATCTCAAATAAGGAAATCTCCTTCCATTTATATTGGTCTGAACATCAGAGAAGGGATAGTGCTCTTTCATGTCAGTCTTTGGGTAGCTGCTGAAGAGGGCGGAAGTTCCTTCATGATGTGGGACTGAGGCAGAGATTACTGCAGAAAGCATAGGCTCCTTCATTTCCTGAGTCCAAGAGAACCCAGGAGATCCTTCATGGGTACGAATTTCTTCGCTTTTCCTATAAAATCGGTGTCCTCATCTTTTCTTGCTCTGCACACTCACTTTTTATGATCTCATTCACCCCATACCTTCACATACAATCAAGAGGTAAAAACTTCCCCAAGCTGAGTTTCTAGCCAGACCTCTCCCTGGAGCTGTCTCTCTACCTCCTTATTGCACAATTCCCCTTGGATCTACCATCAGTGCTTCAAATTTAATATGTTTACAGAGGAAATCATCAGCTCCTTTACTAGAACTTCGACCAGTAGAGATGAGGATATTCCATTCAAGGCAGCATGGTGTGACCATCACAGTAGGGGTGCTTAGTGGATGGATGGTGACTGTCCTCCAGCTCACTTCCAGTAGCTACTGGTAGGCAAGGAGACTTTGTCTAAGAAGACAGGGTTAGCTATGATTTTTACAAGGCTTGCTTATAATTCTGGATTCTACTCTATGGGGAGTGGGGAATCACTGAAAATCTCTTATTAGAGCAGCTCCTAAAAAACAGTATCACATGTTTCTGCCTCTCATGTCAGTTAACTGTTAGGCATTAGTGATGTCATGGATGACCTCAGTCTCTTCCTCTGTATTCTCTACCTGTCTGTCAAGACCAATGAATGTACCTGCTGCTGTCAGATTTTCTGTGAGTGGGCTAAAAAGGTCCAAGATGTCAAACATGAATCCTTTCCACCATGGAAACCTGAAGACCAGCTGATCTGGCTCCCTGCCTCTTTCTGAAATCTCTGCTGAAATGAGATAACCCAGTTCCAATTGCAGGACATCAGGCCAGTCTGACAGCTGCTGTTTCTTAGCCAGTTATGCTGCACAACTTAAACTTGTACCTAGGAAAGTATTTTTCACAGATTTCCTGATTAATGGTAGCAGCTTCATGCTAGTCATCTCGATAGATAATAAGGTCTGATTTCTTATATGATCCATCCCCACCCAAGACCGTCATCCGTCACAGTGCATGTTAATGTGGGGCAAAAGAGGATCACAGCCACACTGAGTATGGATGGCCTGGAGCGTCCCCAGCCCGGAAGAGTAGCTTCTGACTGGTATGTGATGAGCACACAAAAATTACTCAGGGAGAACACTGTTAATCCACCACATCATTCAGCAAGTATTAATTTAGCACCTACTATATACCAGATACTCATCTAGATTCCAGCTTACACCAGAGAACAAACAGACAAAAATCTCATGCTCGTGGAAAATATATCCTATTGCACTAAGAAGGGATTTGAGACCTGGGAAAAAGTGGGGTTGGAGATTTCCTGAATTATACATCTATGCTATAGTATTAAAACTAACAAAAAAGTACACACACACAACACGCAGATATATACCTATATATGTATATGTAATTAACAACACCGTCCCCCTCATCCCACATGTAATTCTACGAGTGAGAAGGTATTCTCTCAGATGGTGTCACAGTTGAAAAGAAAAGCAGATGGTGCTCCTAGAGGAGGCAGCTTGCTTGTTGAAATGTCATGGATATACAGAAATAAAACCGAAAATGAAAGGCAAAAAAAAAATTCTCATTTGAATAATGAACTGTCTCATGTTTCCTCAGAGCCACACAGCTCAGATAATGAAAAGAAACACTCTCAGACCCTTTGTTCTGTGTTTATAACAAAATTCAAACCACATGTCTGTCATGTAACAAGCCACTCTGGATAATTCTTGAAGAATAATAATCATTGTTTGATGGCACCACTTGTAAAAGCCAGAAGGTACCCCTGAGAAGCTGGCACTTGGAGTAAACTATCCAAGGGGTAATTTGTGGCAGCAACAATACACTGAGCATTGCATTGAACTTTAAAACAATTGCTCACACACAAAAGGAAACTAATGACTGATCCCACTCTACACCCCAGCTTCCTGTCACTGTTCATTTCAGTGTTCCCCGTAGTTGAAGGAAGCCCTCAGGACTCATGGCAGCAGATAGTTCAAAATGATGCCCATGAAGCTTTTATAATTATTATTATGTTAAATACATAATTTGGTTGCTTTGTTCTGTGACTAGATGCGCTCATTTCAGCTTCATAATAGTTGCCAGATTCTGCTGCATGATTTGTATCCTGCAGCGAAATGCACAGACCACAAGTTGGCTTTTCTTTGCTGGCTCTTAAACCAGCGCCATGCGCACCAACAATGCCCATCATTGTCTCTTGGGAGCTTTGTGCACCCCTAAAGTGACAAAAGGGAACAGCTCCAGACAAATCAACTGAATGTAATTACAGGTAAGGAGTTTGGCTCCGCTTTCTCTAGAGGTCTTGGAGGCCTGGGATACATTTTGAGTTAACAACCAATTGAGCCGGTTTAAGGATCAGTTGTTTACCTAACGCTATTACAGCCAGATTTCACATGAGCCCAGAGACCCACCTGCAAAGCCTGCCCAAAGTTCACCGTCTTCCCAACTACCTTCTGGGACAGGGAAAATCCTTCAAGAAAGATTACGTGAGAGGTATTGGAGATGTGAGCTTTAGCACTATCGAGGTGGACTAGGACCCCAGTGCTGTGGAAGAGGACCGACCACTGCATACCCCGCCCCGCCCCCCAAGGCCCTCCCACCCTGGGCTTCCTCCTCCCAAAGCTGCTTCTGGGAACAAAGCAATTTGCCTGCTGCTCAGAAACAAACCTCCCTAAGTCTGAAAGGACAGAGGAGACACTACTTTTACGGAGAAGGTGAGATACCCTAAGTGTTTCGGGGCAGCAAGAAAAGAGCTTCGGAAAATCCATTGACTTGTTTTCCCTTAACAGTTACCTAATTAAATAGCGAGAGGCCAATTGCTAGGATTTGAAAGCAAGTCAGAAGCTGTAGGAATCCTTCGATTGTAACTTCCTTTGCCCAGACTTTTCTTCCTTAAGAAAGAAAACTCTCGCCAATTAAAGTCAGCAAATAATGGCTCCACTAGGGTTCTCAGTAAGAGCAGATGAATCAAAGTCCACAGAAAGCAGCCAGGAGCAGGGCACTGCAGTCTGGCAAATCCTGATTTTAAAAATTAGGACTCCGTCCTATATAGTGGAGACAACACATTGACCAGGTGGTCACAATTAAAGTGATCAAGGAAAGGCAGACGGACCGTGGGTACCTCTGGGTTCAGTGTCCTGAGAAAGACACAACCTCAGCCAGGTCATCGTCTGATGGTATGTGCATAAACTGAATCTGATCATGAGAAAGCATCAGGGAAAATACTAGGAGCATTTTATTTAAAAGGGAGGAATGAGGCTGAAGGTTTCAAAAATGACACTGTGATCAAAGTCAGTGAAAGGTTGAGACACTCTTCCAGATTCAAATAAAGAACAAATGCTACATGTGATCTTTGACTGGATCCTCTATGGAGGGGAAATGCTATAAAGAACATTATTGGTCCAATTGGAAAAATGGAAATAATAGTCAAAGATTAAAGTATTCAATGTTAAATGTCCTGAAGTTGATTACTGTGGTTAGGTAAGAGAAAGTCCTTATTCTTGGGAGATACATACTGAAGTATTTAGAAATAAAGGGACATATATACGATATGCAACATATATATATATATATACATATACACAAAGGGGGTTTGGGGGTAGAGAAAAACAGAGTAATGGGCAAAATATGAACAGTAGGAGAATCTTGGTCAAGAACATAGGGATGTACTTTGTACTATTCATGCAACTTTATTGTAAGTTTCAAATTATTTCTAAATAGGTGTGTGGTTTTTTTAAAGCTTTTAGGATGTATTCTAAGGTGTCCTTTAATAGAAGGCAAATTGGTTCCTCTATTTTTATATTCTAGTTTATTTCAGAGTCTTCAGATTAAGGGTGATTAAATGATAAAGGAGAATATACAAGGCATCCAGCATTAACTAAAACCTATATAAAAGGTTAAATGAGCCTATTTTCTGATTATGATCATTGGTTAAGAAAGGTTTTAAAGACATTTAGTAAATTTTTAAAAAGTGAAATCAATAATTCTAAAATAGAGCATTTAGTGAACATAAATCAGCTTCTAAACTTAAAAAAAAAAAAAACAGGCTTCCTTCAGCTCCTTTTCCAAGATAGGCAGCCACTCTGGGCCCCAGTTCTGTTGCCGCAAAATGGAAATAATGCTACCTTAACTTCTTCTAAGGCTCCCTGTATGGGAATATATTTATGTGTGTGTGTGATTGTGTGTATAAAACCTTAACTTCTTCTAAGACTACCTATGTGGGAATATATGTGTGTGTGTGTGTGTGTGTGTGTGTGTGTGTGTGTGTATAACTTTTTTACTGGAACTAGAAACAAAACTCAAACTATTTTAAATAATTTATTGTCTCACAGAAGAGGGTGTCCTACTATAGGGCATTGTCTCAGAATAAATAAATGCCGACCTTACTCTTCTCCCTTCTTTCCATGTCCTCCTGGTATTCCCCATTGGTCAGAGCCAACTGGGAGCCAGAAGGAAGAGAGCCCATTTACACAGGCTCATATAAGTCAGCCTTTCAGAGCAGAGAGTGGGGCAAGGAAGGTGGATGATAGATAACGGAGACATATCTGCCGCAGAGCAGTTTAGGTCTGATGGATGGATTTAATGGTTCTATGACATCAAGTATCTAGATCTTTATATTAATTTGCCATCCAGAACTTTGTCTCCATCCCCCAAAATGGAAAAAACAAAAACTCTTTATTTTCAATTTAGGTCTTCACCCAGCTTTAATCTAGTGACTCTTGGGTGAGTGCAGTGCTCTGATTAACGTAAACCTGGACTCAGAATTCCTCACAGACCAGGGAATGGGATTACTCTGGTGGAATTAAACTGTTTAAAAACCATTCCTTTAACCCCATAACCCCACCCCCCTCTCCCAACCCCCCTCCCCCCATCAACCCTCAGTTTGTTTTGTGAGATTAAGAGTCACTTATGGTTGGGTTATGGACATTGGGGAGGGTACGTGCTATGGTGAGTGCTGTGAACTGTGTAAACCTGGCGATTCACAGACCTGTACCCCTGGGGATAAAAATATATGTTTATAAAAAATAAAATTAAAAACAAACAAACAAACAAACAAAAAACCATTCCTTTGTTGCTGCACAAAGGAAGGGTTTGGAATGGAAGTTGTAGAGTTAACTTCAATGTCCTCTATAAATGTAAAACATTTGCCACAATTCCTGGCACTGAGTGGGTGTTTAATATTTTTTTTTTTCTCCCTGTTTAGCAAGGCTTTCTGTAAAGCAGTGTTCTTGCTCCTAAACATCCTAGGTATTAAAGTGTAATGATTTATTTCTCTTTTCAGAGATTTAACAATCTACGTGAGGGAGATGAGGAATGCTAACATAAAAAAATATATTACCTAAGAATATCAGTACAAGGTGTACTAGGCCCACAGATTTGGGGCATTTTGAATAGTGGTTTCCAGGACATGGTCTCTTGTAGACGGGTGGAGAGAGTAAATAATTATAAGGGTTTGAGAATCTAAATGCTCATCAAGCATTAACCATAGTCTTTAGGCTGTAAAGGCAATGAATAACACATAGTATAATAAATATACACCCTGAGCGCATGCACATTCGTTGGTGGTAGAACAGCCTCCAGCAAAGAGACTTCCTTTGCAAATGGGCTGGGTGGTCTAGCACTCCTCAGTCCCCACCATGCATAATCATATGCCAAGTTTTCCATCAGCCCACAAGCAAGAACATGGCAGCTATCCCCCCTGAGCTGTTTCCTCCTGGCCGCTCATGACCAGTGCTGTTGAATCCTGGGCTCCACTTCTAATCGCAGCTCCTGCAGAAGTGCTGAGTACTCTTGGGAAGCCATCCACTGCCACCTGGGTCTTCCCAAGGCAGGCCCAGGCACTTGTGAGCAAGCCTGTCTTGGGAAGGCCACTCTCCCACTCATGGTCACACTGTTGGAGTCCCCAGAGCACCTTGAATCTCTCCAGGCCTCTAGCAGCATGATCACCTGTGCAGCCTGGCTGGGGAAGCCCCAGGGAAGCAGCCTGACAGTCACTAGGGCCAAGCAAATGTCCAGGGGTCCCCTGCTGAGCCACAACCACTAGCCACCATTCTGGTGAGACACCAGACACCTCAGAGTCCTTGATGAAGCAAGCCACAGTGAGACGAGAAGCAGTGAGGTTCTTTTTATACTAAAACACCAGAAAAGAAGCTAAGAGTACTCCACTATTCAAGTCATCCCTGAGCTTTTCTGATGCAACCACCACAAAGAACATAATAAATTATAAGATAAAATAATAAAGCAAAAAAATATACTGGTATTTATAAAATGTTAGATACAAATTAAAGTATTGCTAAATTCATTGGAACCTTTGCTATTACATATTTCACTTGAAACTAATATTAAGTGAACAACCATTGTCATAATATATCACTAAAATGCTTTTTATGTTTATAAGCTATCAAGCTGGAAAAAGTGGAGACCCTCTGGTTTTGGAAGTTCTTAGACTGGAAATGGTTGCTACTTCTTTAACCCTCCCCATTCCAACATGTGTTCTCTGTGTTTTTATGGCAGTCATTCAGGCTACGGTAGTTCCCCCCTTGTCCTTGGGAGGTTTGTTCCCAGGCCCCCAGTGGATGGCTGCACCGACAGAGGGCACTGAACCTTATATAGATAGACTTTGTTGTTCCTACACATACATACCTATGATAACGTTTATAAGTTAGACACAGTAAGGGATGAACAACAACTAATAATAAATAGTAAAATAGAGCAATTATAACAATATACTCTAATAAAAGAGATGTAAATGTGCTCTCTCTGTCTCAAAACACCTTACTGTACTGTACTCACCCTCCTTGTGATGATGTGAGATGACTGACATGTCTCGTGACGTAGCGTTAGGCTACTGCTGAGCTTCTGTGGATCTGTTGGAAGGAGGACCATCTGTCTCAGAACCACGGTTGACCACGGATGACTGAAACCATGGATAAGCGAAGAGTAGGGTGCTTCATTCTCATGGTGCTGCTCCGTGCACTGTGTACCTTCCACTGGAACTTGTATTTTAAAAAGTACTGAGGAAAGGGAGATAGGACATCTGGAAAGAGAGTCTTCCTCATTGCTAAGCTTCTGTTGCCAGATCCTCCCTGCTCGGCTTCCACTGAGAACACTGGCCTAGGCCTCACAGCATCCAGTCTCCTCTCTGGAACACAAAAGCACTCTATCAGAACACTTGAGTTAGAGGCTCATCTTGCCAATGGACTATTTTCCACTGACAAAATCAGGAACCGTGTGTGTGTGTGTGTGTGAATTTTCTGTGGAAGAACATCTATTTTCCCTCACATCCCACCCTCAAGAGAGCAAGGTAATGTTTTTCCCATAGAGACAACATTCTATTTTATTCTCTCTCGGGGATTTGGAATTACTTCTTTCCAAATCCTAACTCTGTCACTTATTAATTACACGATATTTTACCCACCTGTGAAAAAGGCTTATGCATATAAGGCTATATAAGGTGAAGGATAGGACATTTAATCTCTAGATCATCAAATACACATAGTGGGTATTCAGTAAACTGTTGAATAAGTGAAAGAAGAATAAAGAAAGAAATTCCTAAACGTCTATATCCCCATCGATTATCTTATTTAAAGCTGTAGGAATAAAACCTTGAGCAGCAAATACAGTTGGAGTGGTCTTGGGTGATCTGTAGAAGACATTCTTTTAGACTGGGAACCTCCAGCCATTCCATTCCATTGTTGGCATCATATGTTTCAAAGAGTTTCTCACACAGACCCAAGAGGACATGTCCAAGGATGTCTGTTACAGCATTCCATGTGGTGGCAGAAAGGTGGAGGAACTTGTGACAGATACCTGACCACTGTGACAGTGTGGTGAATGTGCATCAGAAGTGTAACTGTTAGGGGCAGTGCATTCCATATGTGCATAGCAATATGAATGTATCTTAAGACTGTGGTGCTTAAGGGCAAAGACAAAACACACAGCAACTTACATACAGGCACAAGAACAGCAATACTCATTTTGCAAGAAAACTGCAAACAAAAGATGTACAGTAAAAGCATTAGAGAGGGGCACCTGGGTGGCTCAATTGTTTAAGCATCTGACTTTAGCTCGAGTCATGATCCCAAGGTCCTGGGATGGAGCCCCACTGTCATGTCATCATGTCCTCGTGTCCAGCTCCCTGCTCAGCAGGGAGCCTGCTTCTCTCTCTCTCTCCCCTGCTCGTGCTCTCTCTCTCTATCTCTGTTGCTATCTCTGTCTCTCTTTTTCAAATAAATAAATAAAATCTAAAAAAGGGATTGGAGAGATTGACTATGGGATAGAAAGAAATGAAAGGAAATGGATAAAGAAGGAGATAGGAAAGGAAGGGAGGAAGGAAAGAAGGAAAAAGGAAGACAGTTTGCTTCCAACAATGATTATTATGTTCTATGAACTGAACCAAAAGGTATAGTTAATTGTCCCTTCTGAGGTGAGGTCAGGGAAGAAGAAAGAAGGAAACAGGAAGAAAGCCTGTAGAAAGCAGTTCTAAAAACTTGTTTCAAACCCTACAAAGTTCCAGTATCCTTCCATCATGACCCTGATTCTCCAGCCACTGCAGGCGAGGAGTGAGGAAGATGGAGGGTGCCCATATCTGAAGTTACATCGTTAATCTATTTAAATAGGGCTAAGCCTTTCCTTTTGCTGAGTTCAGATGTTTTGTTTTTGTTTTTTTTTTTTAATAAACTGATCGTTGTTCCCTAAGTTTAAGGCTATGAAGCACCCAAGTAATTAGTCATGGAAGCCATTGCTTTTCATTTTTTTACTTACTTTTATAACAGGCAAGGTGGAAAAGGGTGAAAATCAGGTTTATTTGTTAGATGTGATAAAAACAATTTGCCATTCCTTTTTACACAGAAGTAAAAAGTGAATATAAGAAATTCGTTTGCATTGGTACTTCTTGGGTCCTTCAAACCACCTGACATTGGCAGTAAACATTGATCGAACTGATATCTATTATAATTACACATATCGTTGCATATTATTTCTTTTTTCATGGAACACATGGCAAGTGTCCAGAAACTTTTGGTCTGTTATTTTGCTTACTATTCTTCAGTACAGAGGAGGACAGGGTTTTTTTTCCCCCCTTTCCTTGGAAATTATTTCCCATGTCTTTCACAGAACTTGGTAATGTTCCAAAATTTTTCTAATCAATCTAACATTGGAGGTTGTCAGAACAGATCTTCTTCCCTAGAATTTATATGACACTATACATTTAATAACTGTTCTACATAAATCCTTTTTTTTCTTTCTTTATTACATTCTTTGTTTCTTGAGAGTCTTTTTTGTTCTTTTTAGATCTATTGAGTTATCTCCAATTTTACAGGCTTTAATATAGTAGCTCTAAAATTCCATTTCCAGGAAAATTGATTGGCAAAATCTTTTTGATAATTTTCTGACAAGTTACTGGCTTGGCGTTTGTGACTAACTCGTTTGAAAAACTCCTAAAAAGAGGGGTTTGAGAACTTTGAGAAGGAATAACTGTTCTGACTGAACTGGTTAGTAAGTTCACTCCCCACGACCCACTGAATTCTGATAGCAAGTTTGATGATTATGGGATTGTTTTGTGCTTTCTATGTATTGAGAGACTGTCTTAACAAAGTTACCAAAATACAGGAGTTTTCTTTGTGTTGTTGTGGTTTCACTTCATTCTAGTCCGTAATCATAAAACAACCATGTTAAACATAAAAATGAAGCTTAAAATTAAACAGTAAAAGCAACTCAATATGCCAAAGGGTTGCTTCCTCACATAAGCTGCTTATAAACTTCTGGGATGTTTAGCATCCCAGACACAAATGTTGTTAACATCACTGACATAAAAATACCATACCACATGGGCTCCACAATCTCTCTACATAGTGGCCTCCATTTCTGAAGAAAACCCTCTGTCTGGTTTCTATGGATTATCAGATTTGATAATGTGACTAGAAAAATCCTTGTCTACAAATATGGAGAGTAAGGGCTGTTTATGGTGTATTAAAAATCATAGATCACTGTATTGTTAATTGTTTGAGTGTGGTTTTTGGTGGACCCCGGCAGTCCTTCTTTAATTGTCACCTGCAGTGCGGTGTGGTCTAGGGACCTCTCCTTCATGATCCTTTGACTGACTTCTTCCAGCCCCCATATACCTAAAATGACTTTATTTTCTGGGATGAATTTTCTTCTAGTTTATTTGTTTAAAGTGATGATAATCTCCTCAGCAATACCTTTCTTTATTTCTGGAGGCTTCTTTCTCAGTCAAGTTAATTAGATCAGCATGGTCCTGTAAAAATGCACTTTACCTGAAGTTCTGACTTTAGAAACCGACCATCTCTGAGATAAGACCTCATTATCACCTCCGAGCTCACCCCAAACATGTTTGTTAACAGGTGTAAAGGTTATAAAAGTCAAACAGTCAAAGTGAGTCAAGGGAAGAAGGCATACATGTAGGAAAGAGGAGCACTTGGAATGTTCCACCCATTCTGATTTTAGTCCACGGCTATTTCATGGGTATTTTTAAGACAGAAGGATCTGTCTGTTGGAATTTTTGCACGACAGCTCTCCTTTGTTCCTTCCTTGAGTCGAGTTCAGCAGTTCACAAACTAATGTGCTGAAGAATTGCTGGATAGCAATAGTATGCAATAAAATGCATCCTACCCTTGATGGCCTAATGAGGGTATTTAAGGGTAGTTTTGATTGCATGAAATTTTTATCTTATATAGTCATTTAAAACATAATTGCTCTATATAATGGGGCTGTATTTTTTTCTAGCATAAATAACTGAAGTTCCTGAGTGTTTGCATCATCTGATCAAACATTCAGGATTACTATGTTATTTTGGCATTAATATTGCCAGTTTTTAAAAATGCATGGGTTAGGGCCACCAGGGTGGCTCAGTTGGTTAGGCGTCTGTCTTCCGCTCAGGTCACCATCCCAGAGCCCTGGCATCAGGCTCCCTGCTCAGCGGGAAGCCTGCTTCTCCCTCTCGTACTCCCCCTCCTGTGTTCCCTCTCTATCTATGTTTCTCTCTGTCAAATAAATAAAATCTTAAAACAAAAAAATGCATGTGTTACATAGGTAAACTGATAATTCTGAAAAAAAAAAACCAAAAAACTTCAATGTTAATACTCGATTGTTTGGGCAGGATATAAAAAGAACATTATATCACAAATTAAAAATGGAAAAACTGGTTATTTATAGGAGCACCTTGGTGGTTCAGTTGGTTAAGTATCTGACTCTCAATCTCAGCTAGGAGTCATGAGTTCAAGCCTCACATTGGGCTCCATGCTGGCTGTGGAGCCTACTGAAAAAAAAAAAGGAAAGGAAAGGAAAAACAGAGTCTGATATTCACCAGATGAAATGCTATCCTTCTTTCTGTAATGTCACCATTGCTGTACAATGACAGTTATGATTTAATTGCCATGTATTATACTTCAGCATTATATTACCTTTGTGTATCCCTGGTTCTTCTGGCAAGAACATACGTTGAAGAGAGGCTCCTGGGGGCGCAGTCACTTAAGCCTCTGACTTTTGGTTTTGGCTGAGATCATGATCTCAGGATTGTGAGATCGAGTCCTACTTGAGACTCTCTTGAGACTCTCTCCGATTCTCCTTCTGCCCCTTCCCCCAACTCTCTCGCTCTCTCTTATGTAAATAAACAAATCTTTTTTTTAGAAAAGAATATACACTGAGGAATATATGCAGAATGGTCTGTATATTATTTGCATTTATTAAAGATCCACCAAACAGTAGGGAGATGTGGGAATGGATATGTACTGACTCAAATATTTGGGCCGCTCCTATGTGAGGACAAAAGAACTGAACATTAGCGTGTGTGATTGACTAAGACTAGGAGAGACCAGCCAAGTCAGCGTTCATGAGTCTGTAAAAATGTTAGCTATTTTGCAACATGAACCTTTCTGTTAATTTGGGTTTAAGGCTAAATGAGCATTATATAAATACATTGAAGTTAGGCTGCTGACAGAGTGGAAATGGTTTGTTTTCTGAAAACACCACAGACTATTTTTGAAACATTTAGACTTTGGCATTGAACAAATGTATTTTCCAAGTACCTTTCCCCCATTTAAAATATGAATACATATAGTCCACATGTTTCTGATTCATTTGCAACTAATTTATCAAAATTGGCAAGACCTGTTTGCTAACCACAAGGTCTGAGGAGCTGTTAAAGAAAAAAGAAAGCCTTTTTAAAATCTTCCTTTTGGACCCCTCAATTCATCCAGAGGGGATTCAAACTTTGATGATGAGAGTTCATTAAAAACTGAGAATCCGTGTTTCCTTTCACTTGATTTTTTTTTTCTATTTGATCTCCTTTGCCATCCTGAGAGGCCCCCAGTCTTCCTTGGCTTGCCTTGCTCTCAAGATAGGTGGAACATGTTCCTTAATAGTATTAGAAATGAGAAATTCCAAAAATATGTATTATGAATATTAATGCTTCCAATCCCCATGGTTCTTATTTTCAAAAAAAAGTTATTAGAAGCCAACTGCATAATAAATTCACATTTCTTTGAGTTTCTTTCATGTTTAACTGATGGTGTGTTTCAGTGCAGATTTGCTCTGCTTAAACTTTCTCTAAAACCCAATACCGAAGTTCAGTGTTCATATTAGGAATTAGTTAAGTAGTTGAATACCTACACATCAATCCATTAATTAATCAGTTAACAAATATTTCTCACAGTATTCAGTCTTCCAAATGTGTGAAGTCATAGGATTCACCTGGACACTTACTTAATGCTCAGAATCCCAGTTGCCTGCTCTGCAAGGGGAGGAATGTGTATGTTTCACCAATGCCTTGAAATGAGGGTCAAAAACCACAGGGGCTCCAAGGCCACATAATGGAAGAAGGATCTGTCTAGGAAACTTCCAGATGCTATCAAGGAGGGGAGGAGGGTTAGGGAGTCAAAGAAGTAAAAGAAAATTTCAAGGATGAGGGAAGAGCTTAGTAGCACTGAGAGATTGATGTGCACCCTTGGTCCCTCCTGATGGCTGTTCACTCTGTGTAAATTTTATCTGATCCTGTCAGATGCTGACAACCTGGTGGTGGGAAGATGGAAGAATATGTTAACTCAGCCTAGTTTCAGATCAGCCTTCTACTCAGTGGGTCACTACCAGCAAATCAGTTAGCCTCCAGGAACTTAGTGGTGTCATCTGCAAAAGCAGGACATTGTTTCTAGTCACATCTTCTCCTTCTCAGGGTGGTTGTGAGTGTTGGGGGAAGTAATGTTGGTCGTTAAAATGCTGTATCTGTGGGGCACCTGGGTGGTGCAGTCAGCTGAGCATGTGACTCTTGGTTTCGGCTCAGGTGGTGATCTCAGGGTCCTAAGATCAAACCCTGCATCGGACTCCGTGCTGCTTCAGATTCTCTCCCTCTCCCAGCCCCTCCTGCTCATGCTCTCTGTTTCTCTTTCTCTCTCTAAAGTGAATGAATACATCTTTAAAAATAAAATAAAATGCCGTACCTGCAAAGTGATAATATTTAAAACTGTCCTGCTAAGCTGCACATCTTTACTGAGAAGAGTTTATTATCAACCGTAATCACATTCATGAAAGATTAATGCTCATCAGCTTCCTCCCAGAGGGGAGACGTGTGCTTGAGTGATCACAGGGAACGTCCATGGCAGGGAATACAAAGGTGGGCATCAGAAAGATAATGAGAAGAGGGATGACAACAAAGGACAGGGGATATTAAAGAGGACACTTGTCCTGGGCCAGATATACAGGGAACAGAATGGGCCATGAATTCACAGCATTCCAAAGCCCCTGCAATTTGGTGAAAGGAGAGGTGGTCCTTTGAACTCAAGTTTTAAAGAAGTTACATTTAAAAGACACAGGCAATACAATAGGCTCTTTAAAAGAAATAATAGCTTAATTGTTGGCACAGTTCCCAGCAGGTTATCTAGTATTAAATATACATTCTGTAAATAGAAAAGACATTTCATAAAAACTTCCTCTCTAGCCAAACAATGAAGAAGCAAGTGATACAGGTCTCAGCCGTTTGGATGACAGAATTACTCAGCCCAGGGAAGAGAAATGTTTCTCACTCTGGGACCTCTAAAATTACTGGTAACATGACTATGAAAAAGGTGTCAAATAAATAAAAGCACCAACATCAGAGACCACAAGTAACCGATTTCTCCATGAAAATATCAAATATTTTGCACTTGATCAAATGTGTGCTCAAATTATATAAAGAGAGTATGTGTCAATATTTTTCATTTCTCTTGCTCTGCATCTATTATTAATATAATACAAAAGAAATGAAGGTGAGAGGTAGGACAAAATACAGACAAGATGTCTCGGTAGTCAAACTTGTTCTGATTAAGGCAGCTGCTACTCGGGAATTTCCCAGAAAGGGATTTAAGTCTTCCAGCCTTGGATATAAGGAGAGGAAGGAATTATTGATGTAGAAATAAGGGAAATACAAAGAAGAAGAATAGGGAGATGCTCTGCCAAGTGAAGGATTCAAAGGAGAGCCAAGTTTTCTCCAATTAATTTGTTCATTCATAAAATGAATCCACACAATTATTGAGCCCTTTTATGTGCCAGACACGTTGCCAGTGCTGGGGAGAAAGCAGGAAGGGATTGGAGGGAGCCCTTGCTCTTATGAAGCTCACAGTGTAGTTGGGAAAGACTTACTTCTAACAAGTAATTAAGCAAAGTACCGCATGACTATGGATAGACAATGGGGTGTTGGAAAGAGATAAATGGAAACTCAGTTGAGGTTGTGGATACTACATTAATATCTTCAGCCTTTCCTTTCCCTCAGATTGCTATTTGCCTCAAACAGTGTAATTCTGTTCCAGCCTTCTTTTGATTTTAACAGAAAGTTTGGAGGGTTTCGGTTGCATGTTAGAAGCTGAAGAAAATCCTTGTCTCAGCAGAGAATCAAGTGCTATTTTTGGTGGCAGCCAAAGTGAACCTGTCAAACTAAAATGGTTTACGTTAATCACTTTAATTTGTATTATGTTGGCAGAATCAGATTACCTTTTTTTGTTGTTGATTTTTTTGCTTTTGATTTACCTTTAATTTAACCTGGTCTATTATTGACATCATAGCTTACCCTGGGAAAATATCAGTGTTTCTTTTGTTTACTACTGTCTGAAATTCCTCCACAGTGATAAGAAAAAGGAATGGTGTCTTGTATCCCACCATGAGAGTTGGAATTATTGTAGCTAAAGAGTCAGAGCTCCTTTTGCATGGGCTCTTTCCAAGCACCTTTTTATATTTCTAATTTTGTATTCTTTATTCTTGAAGAGAGCCCCCCAAATTCTGGATGTACCTTCAAGTGAGATTCAAACTAAAAAAGCATATACCCCTGAGAGTAAAAATTGTTAACTAAGATATATTCATATCATATCAGTGGTGCATCACAGTGAAAGACATATTTATAAGTAGGACGGGATTGCCAAGGGAAAGGAGAAATGGTACAGAAATAACCCTAACTGATCTTTTCTAGGCTTGCTTGGGGTGGGTACTAGCCAAACATTCAATAATTCAACAAATCTTTATTGTGTGCTCACTATGTGCCAGGCAGTGTTCTAGAAAAGTGAGATTTATCAGGACACAAAAAGCCAATAATGTCCAGCTGGTGGAGCTTCCATTCTAGCAAGGGAAGACAGACAAACACTAAGCATAATGAGTAAACATCTATTATTTAGAAGGTGATGAGTACAATACGGAGGAAAACAGAGCAGGATAAGAGTAATTGAGAGTGTGATGGAAAAAAAAAAAAAAAAAGGGACACACTGCCAGGAAAAGATTGGTGATTCTATAGCTCTGGTAACAAGACAATGTTCAGTGAATCAGGACAACTCACCTCTGTGAGAACACTTTTTTACAAGCCAACCACAGTGTCAATCCCTTGCTTTTTAAAAGTCAGCCAATTGGGAAGGAACTCAGTTTAAAAAAAAAACAAAAAACAAAAAAATCACACGTACCTCTCAGTGCCTACCCACCAATCAGCACGGAGTAACCTTGCTTCTCCTGATAAAAATTATGACTCCGAAATCCTGCCAGTCCCCGAACTTCATGTTCCCCAAAACTTTATATAAGATTAATGTGACTGTCTGTCCTCTGCTCTGTTTGGAAAGAGTATGTGAGCTGCACAGCTCTCTCTTACCATAGCAAGCAAAACCATTGAGCTTTGTCTTTAATCTCTAAGATACTGAAGAACTGAGTGGTGGACAGATGGACAAAGCAGAGCCCTTTGAGAAGATGACATCTGAGCAAAGAAATGAGGGAAACTGGAGAGTTGGCCAAGCAAATCTCTGGGAGAGAGAGAGTTCTAAGAAGAGGAAACAGTTAATGGGAAGGTCCTAATATGGGAACGTGTCTGACATGCTCAGAAACAGAAAATAAGACAATGGGGTTGGACAAGAGTGAGCAAGAGATAGAGTAGCAGGATGAGAGTAGAGAAATCATGGAGGATGTGTCACACACACCCAGAGGCCACCAAAAAGACATGGATTTCCAGTTCAGACAAAATGTCAGAGACAGGTCTCTCCCTGCTCCTCCCTGACAACTCCTCTCCTCCTCCTGACAACCACAGAACTTGGAAATAATGCAAAAGATGAAATCGAAGAAGAAGTTCAAAAGGTGGGAAGAGGAAGGCAAAGTGGTTTGGGATTAGGGGATTGAAGGAGCAAGGATAAGGATAGACATCTTACAGCTCTCCACCCAAAAGAAGGTGACTCAGGTCCAGCATTTTCTGACTCCCAGTCTAGCATCAGAAAGCATCCAGGTAGACTCATCTCTCCTCTAGAGCAAACAGAATTCTCACCAACAAGTCAAGTGTGGCTGGTGTAATGAGTGAGAGGGATGCATCAGAAGTCTCACAACATAAATAGCCAAGGCACTCTTTCCCTGCCAGACCTGAGACTCCTCTCCTTCTCCCACAGACACTTTCTTGCCTGGGGCACCAATTAGAGGGACCCTGTCACAAGTAACCCCAATTTAGGAATTATCTTTGCTTCTGAAGTTCCCTTCACCTGCCTGGAGATAGCACTTGCCTGGGGCATCAATAAGAGGAATAGTGTCTCAGAAATTTCCTCTGGTCAGGGGAGTTTGCTCCTTCCCTGTAGGACTTGAGAATCTTCTCCCCCAGCCAGAGACACCAGTAAGAGAGATCCCACCACAGTGAGCACCTGGCCCAGGAAGCCCTCTTGTTCCTACCTGCCAAAGACTTCTTCCCTGCCCAGAGGCACCAGGCAGACCCGCCTAGGTAAGCTTCCTCTACCTCTTAAGCAGCACTTGCAGGGGCCAGTGGGAGCCACAGTGATGGAAGATAAAACAGACCGAAATAACACTATGATGGCCATTGAAACCATAGCCCATGGAAATAGATGGGGACTGGATAGTAAACCTAAACAGGGTGACTGCCTGCAAAAATAGAAAAAAAATGTAAATAGAACACACAGTCTCCTAACATAATAGCCAAAATATTCAGGACATGTTCCAAAATTACCAAGAACCGTGAAAATCACAACTTGAATGAGAAAAGACAGTTAACTGACACCAATACCAAAATGAATCAGCTGTTGGAATTACATGACAAGGATTTGAAAGCAACTAAAATAAAAATGATTCAACAATTACAAATTGTCTTAAAACAAATAAAAAAAAATCTCAGCAAAGTGATGGAAGTCATAAAACCATCCAAATGGAAATTACTTAACTGAAAAACATAAATAATAAGGTGGCAGTAATGAAAGAACAATAATTATGATACAGAAATGGCTTTCATTCGAAAGGAATCAATCCGCCGGGAAGACGTAACCATCCTAAATGTGTATGGACCAAACAATGTGAAGCGAAAGCTGAAGTGAAAAGACAAATAAGCAAATTCACATTTATCGTTGGGACCTCAACACCCTCTTCTCAGAAACTGAAAGAACTGCAAGGATATAGAAAATCTGAACAACACATCAACCAACAGGAGACAGTGCTCATTATATGAGCACTCCACCCAGGAGGAGCAGAGCAGACGATGTTTTCACATGCGCATGGATATTCACCAAGATAAACCATATTCTGGGCCACAACACTAGACCTCAACAACAACAACAATTGAGCTTTTTCTGTAAACGAAACGGGGCTTCGGGGCTTCGTTGCAGGGTGTTGAAGTAGTAGGACCTGTAAGACAGCTCTGGTGACTGTTTCCTCTTGACTGCGAGGGCGAATCCTGTGAGACCAGTTGGGAGACTGTCCTCATAATCCGGGCAAAAGAAGGTGGTGGGTTCAGATTAGGATGTTAGCTTTGAAGGCAGTAAGAGTAGTCCAGTTCTGGAAACACTCAAGAAAGTACAAAAATACTTTAATATTACTATCATTTGAAATAATAGCCATGGCAAACAATAACAGAGTACTTATTCTCAGAAGAGAAACTTCGGGGTGCCTGGGTGGCTCAGGGGGTTAAGCCTCTGCCTTCAGCTCAGGTCATGGTCTCAGGGTCCTGGGATTGAGCACCGCATCAGACTCTCTGCTCAGGGGGGAGCCTGCTTCCTCCTACCCCCTGCCTGCCTCTCTGCCTATGTGTGATCTCTCTTTCTGTGTCAAATAAATAAATAAAATTTAAAAAAGAAAAAAGGAAGAGAAATATCATTGTATCTTATGTGACACAACTTGCCATACTTTTCCCAAACAGTAATTAACAAGCCTTGCACCTCAAGATGTTTGTGAAGAGTAATTGCTTCACATTTAATTTTTGTGAATTCAGTTATCCTCTCTTGGCAAAGAGAGACAAGGGGAAGTTGATGAAAGAGGAGGAAACACGTAAATTAAATTGGGTTACAATTCTTGCCTGCCTTTTCACTCAGGAGCCCTGGGATGAAAAAGGAGTCTGTTTTTCCCTAGATTAGTTCCCGAGTGCCTCTAAGCATGAGGCTAATGTTTAACAACATGGACTTTTGATATGACACAATCCCTACATGCAAACCTGCTACACTACTTGATGTTCAGTCAGAGAAACAACAATCTGTTCCAATACTGGAAGAAAAATTGACAGTGCTAGACATATTGAGAGATGGGCTGTGGTCTCCAAAAAGGTAACTTCCCAAGGATTTTTCGAGACAATTTTTATTATATGTAAGTGGAACTTTACCTATCGATTTTCAAACCTAATCACCAAGTAATATGCAATTCCATTTGTATTGGGACATAGTATGACTAACACTATATTTATTCCAGGTAATATTAAAAATTATTAACTTATTTAATCCCCATAACTCTGTAAACTTATATACATACATTCATATGCACATACATATATATCCTGTGACATTTTCATTTTACTCATGAAGGGACTGAGGAACAGAGAGGTGAGGAACTTGCAATATTACACATCTGGTACTCAGTAGAGCTAGGGTTTCAAGCCCAGGAGATCTGGTTCTGGAAGTTGAGTTTGCACATGATTAGGATATTCTACTATGAAGGCTTTTATGTCTCAGTATTGACTTGTGCAAACCCCAAAATGGATATTTTCTTCCAAGCAAAGGAAAAGTGTCCTATCTTCTACCAGTCAATATGAAGTCACTGAATTTACCGTGTAGCCAGAAAGGTAGGTAAGCGTTGTGAGATTCAAAACAAATGTTCAATGTATAGACATTGGATGTTGAGAAAAATATAGTAATCTTGAAGGCAATAGACAAGCTTTCTATGGCCTCCCCAGGTACACCAAGGTAGCACTTTCTGGTAATTAATCAACCTCCTGCACCTGCCCCATCCATCTTGCCCCTCCAGAATGTGGGCATCTGAATGGGTAGAATTCTGCTACTTGCTCAGAATAAGATCCTAGGAGCCTCATAGAGTGTCTGGCACATAATAGATCCTATAAATTTTGTTGACTAAAGGAACCAAATAAATAAAATTATATAAAAAGTTATGATTGGGATGGTGATGATTGACCTTTTATTCTTTATATGTGCGTCAAATATGTAGCCATATATTATTCAGTAAACTTGAGGCTGTTGTTTTTTACTTTAACAGGGCCCCATAATTCTGCCATCCTGAAAACACACATTGTAGGCCCTATGCAAAATCTTGAGATGTTTATCCGTGGGAGTAGTCAACCTTAGGGGACCTAGGGCAATTTTGGGAGGCCACAGAAGTAGGTAGAAAGTGGTCACTCGTTTTTACACATATGGCAGACTTGCTGTCTTTATTGCCACCTTCATACTAAGAAAGAGTATGCTTTTTTAGACGGGAGAGTGTTGATAATGAAACAGTGGGAGAGAGGCCGCATTCTTTGCTGACTTCTAATGATTAGCAGTAAAGACAGTTAAAGTTCAAGGGTGTTTGTTCCCTCTGAGGCAGAGTTTTCCCCTCAGGGCAATCTTGGCTTTTTTATGAAACCAAACTAGCTAATTGGTATCATCCTCTGAAAATGCCCAGACTGGGTCCCTGGAGCCCCATGAAAGTATCTAGGGCCCCCAGCTATCTAGTAATAATGGGGACGAGAGGAGAATAAATTATCATTAAAGAATCATTGTCCTCCAAAGCCAGCAGTTTCAGCAATTGAAAACATCAAAATGTGCTAGGTCATTTAATAATTCACTTCCTGAAGTGCAATCAAATTCTAATTGAAAAGTATGTTCTAATTAGCACTATGTGGGAAACTTAAAATAGAACCATACTTCTAAAGGTATCTGAGAACTGCTAGCTTTAGTTTCATTGAACAGTTTTCCCTTCATCTTCATAACTTTGTAGTTCATATAGATTTTATGAAGATACCTATTCTTGTAAATCTGGTGTAGGGTTCCCCACCCCCCAGGCTTTGTTCACTCTCAATTCAGACGCCTGACTCTGGAACAGAAAGTGAACATGCGTTCTTTGCAGATGATTCTTACTTACACATATGGCTGTTATGTTGTACATTTTAAACATTATATTTAATGCAGCTAATTCAAGTGCTTTCCATATGGGATGTTTTTTCTTCAATTCCTTGCGGGTTAGTTCCTCCTCTTGTATCCTGTAACATTGAGGGGAATACTAATAGGCCAGAGCATAACCACTTATCAGCTTCAAGTTGTACAGTTAAGACTCTTTTGGCTGCAAGTAATACCAGCCAGCTTAAACTAGTAGGGCAAATACTGCCTCATTAAAGGGAAGTCCAGAGCCAGGGAAAATTTTAAGTGTGGTCAGCAGCCCAATAATGTCACCAAAGCCTTGGGTTCTTTCTTTCTCTCTTCTCTCCTAAATTCAATGTCGGCTTCATTCAAAACTGTTTCCTCTTGTAGTACCAAGAAGGTTGACACTTTTAAGCAGCCTTTATTCTTTTTTATTCTTGTCCAGCAGGAGAGGGAAAGACGGAAAGCTTGCCCACAGGCAAGGTCTTTGCTGTCAGCCTGGATGGGCCATCTTCTGCCCCAGACCAATTATAATTGTCAAGTCAAAGTGGTCAGCTTCAGTGACCAATATGGTGGCCACTAGCCACACATGGCTGTTGAGCGCTTAAAATGAGGCTAGTCCTAGATGATATGTGCTATAAGTGAAAAAGATATACTGGATTTTAAAGACTTAATATGAAAAATATACATATCTTGTTAATCATTTCTATGTTGATTATATGGTGACTGTAACATTTTAGATATGTTGGATAAATAAAATATTTAATGAAAATATATATTTAATTTTTTTTTACTTTTTTAAAAATGTGACTGCCGGAAAAATTTGGAAGTATATGTATGCCTGTCTGTATTTCTGTTGAAAAGTGTGAGCTAACCAAACAGGATTTGCTCTGAAATGGGGAGTCAAGGTACATACTTAAACAAAATTCGGGGTTTTCTTAGAAAGAGGGAGAATTGGTATTGGTTAGACAAGGGTATGGTCTACTACATCTGGAGAACTGTTTCTTTAATTTCTTTCTTGCTAGTTTTATTCTAATTTCTAATGGCTGTCTGGAGGGTATGGAAAAATCAGTATCTACATATGAGGTTCCTTTGGGACAGGACGGTTTTCTCTAAGCGTGCCCAACCTACAGCCACTGTACTGTCCAGGTATTTTGAGATACCAAAGATTTTAAATACTGTTCCTGATTTTTCCTGCAAATGCACTTACAGCTGAGAACAAAGACGGATTGATCTCCTAGGCCTGAGTTCTTTCTCTTCTAGTATGTAGCCCTAAAAAATTTTGTTTCATATTCAGTACTTTATTCTGTTAGTAAAATTATACATAACGGCAGATCCAAAGATGCTGTGAGGGACAGAAGAGCCTTCAGTGGATGTTGCTTACTGATTTTCTACTTGGCGCCACTTCTCTTTCTCCTCTTTTGTTTTCTGTCTTACTCTTAGAGGTATAAGGATTCTTTTTAACATTGACCTTACTGTGAAGTTAGTCCTGTCTCTCTGTTTGACAGCTAATCTTACAATTGTTCTAAGAACAAGGATTCAAAAGGATCTGAAAGTGATCCGGAGGACTGTAGAAATGAGTAAAGAAAAATCAGCGTGAATTCTCTACAAAGTATATGTTACAGTCAGGGTACCCAGTCGTAAAGTGAAGGGTCTTCCTTTCAGAAAAGTTTTCCCTCTCTCTTTGTTCAAGGTGCTGATTTGCAAGTGTGTGAACAGTGCTGGTTTAGGGATAATGGTTCCTGTCCTCTTGGACTTTTGCAAAAGGAGAAGCATTAGCAAAATGAGGAAACTCACTGTCTGGGGATCAGTGAGCAGTCTGGTTTCTCCTAATCTACTGGTGAGAGATTGGATGGGAAGGGATGGTCTGGAGAAAGCCATGAGTGCCAAGCTCAGGATATCAGTGGGCGGTATGCAGCAAGGGTGGCAAGGTGGGAGTATTTTTATTGTGGAGGTGGGTTGTGGAGCAGAGAGATTGATTAATTAGGAGGCTTTGGGAAATAGGCCAAGCCATGGCACCTTAGAATCACCCACGTATGGGGTTCCTAGGTGGCTCAGTGGGTTACGTGTCTGCCTTTGGCTTGGCAGAGTCTGCTTCTCCCTCTGCCTCTACCCCTGCCCTTGCTTGTGCTCATAGACTTATGATTCTGATTTAATGGTTGTCTAGGGGAGAATTGGAAAATCTAGATTTCTAACAAGTTCCTGGGTGCTGCTGCTATTGCTGGTCTTGGTACCATACTTAAAGAATCACAGGTCTGAGCTAGGGGGTCTCAGCCTTCACAAGACTCACTTCGGAGAGAGTTTTTAAATGCCAGTGCTCACACTAAACCTCTGAATAAAAGGTCTAGGGAAAAGCCTAAGCACTGATATTTTCTAAGAGTAATTCTATTAGTAGCAAAGTTTGAGAACCGCTCATCTAGATAGTGATTCAGAAATGTGGCAGCTTATCAGAATTACCCAGGGAACTTATAAAGCAGATTCCTGGGCACCACCCCAGCACATTCCGGTAAGGAGATCTGGAGTGGGGCCCCGACATTCATGTGCTTTCTCATCACAGACTGGTTATTCTGATCCAGCGGTTTCTGCACTGGTTTTGGGAACTGCTAGCCTGGAAAGAGAAGTGAAGACATAAATCCTGGAAACAGAGTAGGAGTGGCAATAGCAGAGAGTTCCTAGGATTTGCTGACTCATTAGATGGACAGACCAGGGGAAAGGGACTGAAGCCTGGAGGGCGACAAATCTACTGAAATTCGCAAGACAGCCGTGTATGGCAGTCAGGGTATTGCCATGGATGAATTCTGGTGACACAAAGGGTGACAATGTGAGTGGATTACTTTCTTGGCATCAGCCTGGCCTATGCAGACACCCCATCTTGTTGGACCCTGACAATCAGTGGAGACTAATTCATGCAGATGAAGCCCCAGGAGACTCAAGTCTCTAACATAAGACAACAATTACTAATTTTCAATAAGAAGCAATAATGACCAAGGCCCCCAAGTACTTGTATTTCCTTCTTGGGCAAATTACATCAGAGAGTCAAATTATGATGAGAAGGTTGCTGGGTAGTTATGAAATCAAGAGCAAAGGAGTTAATGGTATGATTTAACCTACCTATGTTATATACATTCTTTCATATATGTCATTTGAATGTATGATTCCAGTGCTTAAAGGCGTCAGGTTATGATAAGTGGGTACATCCTTCTCTACAAGTAAATATTAGTGAGACTGACAGCCACACCCCCTGGTAGACAGTTCCTAATGGGCACAGCCAATATTGGCCCAGGTGACTGCCATGTCCACGCTCTGCTATCAACAGACTAATTCACCCACTATTTCTTTAGATTATGAATACCCTCAATCGGATGAATCAGATCTTGCTTACCCATGGAACACTGTGTTTCTGGAGGTGATTTTTTTTTTTTAAGATTTTATTTATTTATTCGACAGACAGAGATCACAAGTAGGCAGAGAGGCAGGCAGAGAGAGATGAGGAAGCAGGCTCCCTGCCGAGCAGAGAGCCCAATGTGGGGCTCAATCCCAGGACCCTGGGATCATGACCCAAGCCGAAGGCAGAGTCTTTAACCCACAGAGCCACCCAGGTGCCCCTCTGGAGGTGATTTTTACATCTCCTGCCTCAGCAACCGTGTGTTTAGTAGCTTAGCTCTCAGAGGTCATTTCTGTTTTCCTTAATACTTCATTCTGGGGAGATTCCTCAATTTTACTGTTACCGCATACAGTTCATTTTTATTCTTTTGACAATGATTGGGCTCTTTTTTATAAGAATTAGAGCCAACAATTTAATTAAGAATGCTATGGTGTCTTTTCAAAAAACATAATTTAATTCCAGGATTAAAAGAGACGTAGGTAACCACGAACATGTGAAGCCTTTATAGTCAGCTCATGAGGTCACAGTGGTTGGGTCACTCTTCACCTACTATAAGAATGCCCTCAAGGAGCAGGCAGGCAACTGTAATCAGGAGGAAAAGAATCAAGCTCTACAAGTGCGCGTGCCAACCCAAACCTGCAGAAGGATGGCAAGTGTCCCAACGGTATTTTAGTTCTACGGTTATGTTGCAATGAAGCAGCTCATTGTGAGAGCCTAAAGTAGAACAAAGCACTTTTATCATACTTGATATAGATAATAAAAGAAATAAATCCAAACTATAGCATTTGGTTGACCTTTTTGGGAGTGGGGGCAGAGGTAAGGGTGGTTGAATGAGAGTCTCCAAATGCGTATTTGTTGCTTAGTAGCCTAAGGAGCAGCTTTTTTGCTGGAGAGGGGAGAAGGTGCAAGTGGGAAAGGCCTGAATCTGCTTTCGATAGGAACAGACAGGATGTGTCTTCTCTGACCTCTTGAGGCTTTCCTCTTTATGTCAGGCCTTCTGGGTGATTGTGCTGAGATTCTTATTTAAATCCAATTAAATCTGAGACTAGAGTAAACACACATGTATATCATCCAGAAGATAGTATTGAAGGATTCTGCATTTAGGCCAGAGCAGCTGTATCTTTTCTATTTAAGATTTGATCTTTTTCTTAGTATCTTTCGTGGGGGGTGGGGGGGGAGGGTGGAATTGGCAGTAAATATTAGAGGTTTTAATTTCATGTGAAACTAGAGTATCCATCATTCCTCTTTTGGGTCTAGGCCAGACTTAGTGTCTTCGAATATAATCTGATCAGGTCTCTCCTTTTTGGGGCTCCCCATCACCCACAGACTAAAACCTAGCCACCCAGGGGGCCCTCACATTCCCCCTACGATCTGGTCCCTCCTGGCCTGTCTAGCTTTATACCTACCACTTCTCCTCTCACATAGAATATTCTATCAAATCCTTGCTCTTGCAGTTTCCCTAATTCAGGCCTGTTGCACACCCGCATGCTTTATGGGCCTTATTTATCTCCATGAAGATTGGAAATTACACGGATTCTGGAGCAAAACTGCCCAATCTACATTTTGGCTCTGATACTTTGTTAGGGGTATAACCTCAGGCAAATTACCTCACCCCTCTGTGCCTCAGTTTTCTGTTCTCTAGAGCAGAATGATAGTATCTGTCTCACATGGGTATTGTGAGGATTAAATAAATTAACATGTGTAAAATACCCAATACTGTGCCTGGCATATAGGAAGTACTTAATATTAACTTTCACTTACCCTACACAACTAAGACCAAACATCATGTCCTGTGGGAGGTCTTATCTGAAAAGCCTCCCCTCTCCTGTGTAAGGAGTTGAGTAATTTCCCCATTGTGCCTTATATATTTCCTGTCATTGCGTTTATCCTCTCTCAACCCTCAATCCACAACTGCCCCACCCACCTGCATTATCACTATGTGCACTGGTGTGTGACTGATCCTCGACTAGCGTGTGAGCTTTGGAAGTTCCTAATTGTCTCCTACACCCCAATGACTAGCACAATAACCAGCGCGTGGTGGATGTTTTGTGAATGTCCATTGGAAGCGTAAGGAACCATGTTTCTGAGATACGGGAACCTCTAAACATTCTTTCATTATCATTGAACACTTTCTAAGTAGAAGGTGATTGAAGGCTGCCCTGTTGAGGGCAAGACTTTACAATACTTACACACTTACTTCTTGTGGACGTAAGTCGTAAAAGATCATCAGGCATTACAAGACTTTAACTTACTACAACATTTTCGTATTTCATGAGCGTAGATGAGAAACGTACTGATCAAATGATGACTCCGCGTGGAGCATAACCATCTGGAGAACTAGCTGGGTGACCCTGGGCAAACCACATCATCTCAGTATCATCTGATTAGTAAACTGGGAGTGGTGATGGACTGTCTGTACTCCCTACCTCAAGCGAGTGTTAGAAAACGAGAGGGTATAATTCTCATGGACACTGTGTACACTGATGGTTATAAGGCCCTTCTCACCCAGGAGTAATTACACTCCACTTCCCCCTCCTACCCCACCCCGGGGGATATTTGGTAATGTATGGAGATACTTCTGATTGTTATAGCTGAGGGGATATTACTGGTAGAGGCCATGGATGCTGGTAAAAACTCTACAATGTGCAGGAGAGTTCTCAGCAACCCCCAAGCAAGAATTATCAGGCCCCAAACGTCGCTAGAGCTGAAGTTGAATAATCCCAATAAGGTGCACCATGTCGTGGCTTAACATTCAGTTCCATTAATATTTAATTCTCACATTCCAACTGAACAAAACAAAGGATGGTCGTAGTACTTACATTTTACAAAATATATCTTGGAAACTCATGTGATTTATGCAATTGTAGCTTTTGAACATGCCTGTCTCTGCCACCTTCCTAAACTAGTTGCTATTACTGAGCCAGAGGCAGTTCTAAGCACTTGACCTGTATTAATTCATTAAATCTTTACCACAGCCCTGTGAGGTAAGTACTTTATTACCCCTAATTTACAGATAAGGAAACTGAGGCAAAGTAGCAGAGCCGGGTTCGAACCAAGTCTTGCTCCGAACATTATTCACAGAACTGGGTACCACTAAGTCTCTCCATGCTCAGCCCTCCACTGACTTCCTGCTTGAAATGCTGTTTGTAAGCGAGTTTGATTTTCCTTCCCTTGCCATCTTTGACAGAGAAATGACTCTGGTTCATGGGGTCTTCTTAGCGGAGGACCTACTGAGTCTGAGGTATTGGACTGATTGAAGAGGAAAACAGCAACAGCTTGAGGAAGAAGAAGGGCGTAAGAAAAGAAACCTCTCAAGAATTTGGGATCTGCGCCCACTAATCTATGTAAAAGCACTTTGCAAATGGCAAAGCAGTGGCTTTCAAGCTACAGTATATTCAAAATTACCAGGGGAGCTTGTTAAAAATGCTGATTTCCCAGCATCACTCTAAGAGCTTCTGATTCAGCAAGTCTGGGAGGTTCCCAGGGATCTGCCTTTTTAACAAGCTCCCCACTGAGCCTGCTGCAGAGGTCCGAGTTTACACCTTGAGAAACACTCCTGTACAGCCAGGGCTGGGGGATGAGAGCTAGCTAATCCCAGAGGAAGATCCGAGTTGACCTGCACATTAATTTGAGCCACCTGCATGGGAACTTCCTTTTGCTGTTCTGGTCCCCATAACTGGGGAGCCTCAGTTAGGCCTGGGAGCTTGATTGAGAGGGCAGGGATGGGGAGGACGGAAGGGAGCAGGGCAATTATGAGCACTTCTAGGGAAGTGACTGTTTCTCCGTGCACAGTGAAGGAGCTGTCACTGGAGCCCCTTCTTCCTGCAGTGTCCCCCTAATTGGCTGTTGTAGCTATCATTCTGCCCTGAGGGAGTTTAATAGAAACAACAAGAAGAAAAGACATAACTTGGAGCGGGAACAAAAGGGGAGCGGAGCTTATTTCCACCCTCAAGGAAAGAAGCCCTGATTGGTTCCTTTCCCCAGGGTCCTCCCTCACACCAGCCCTGCAACCTCCCCCCCACCCCCAGCTTTTTCTTTTCACCTCACAGGGCCCAATAAACACAATTGTCTGGGCAGACAGAGCTTTATAATGATCTGGGGGAAATTCTGATGGCCCCAGAATTCTGCCATAAAAGAATGTTGTGCTATAGCAAAGTGATGATGCTCTTAACCTTCTTGCTGAATCTCATCTTGGAGGTGAACACTAGGCAGATGCCCTTTTACTCTGTGCATCTTACCAAAAGATCAGTTGAATTATTTCGATTTAAATATCTGAGCATTATATGACATGCATTAACTATACAGGGAATTTACCTTTCACTGAACTAAGTAATTTCAAGTCATTTGAGCAATATAGTGTAGCATGGTGATCAAGACACCGGGCTTCGGTCCTAGCCCTGCAAATCACTAGCTATGTGACCTTGAAGGTTACTTTACATCTCTAAGCCGCAGGTACTAATCTATAAAATTGAGGTAATAATAGGACCTCGCTCTCAGCACACACACAAAAACACGTGCACACAACTCTTCAATGTATTGTTGTGACTACCAGATAAGACAATTTGCACGACATATTTTGCCTCATTTACAGCAAACCAGCAATAGTATTTGACTCTGTTGCTTTCAAGCTTTTATTTTTCTCCTGAAGTTTAAATGTTTGATATTTTAAACTTGATATCTGGACAAAAATTGGAAGACAAGTACAAGGAAAAGAGAAACAATGAAAAAACCCGTTTCCGCTCTATTTGCATTCAGTTTCAAATGCTCATAGCACACTGTGAGCAGAACAACAGATGAATTCCATCCAGAGGGAAGTACACATAATTTACAAAGCAGACATAGGAGAAGATAAATCACTCAGTTGCTTACCACACACATTGTGAGATATTGAATGTGGATTAGAAGTTTCTTACCAATAGTTTGTCCTCCATTTCTTGAGTGGTTTTATATTTCCAGACTGCAAACGAATGATTATATGTGTGGAAAAAAAAAAATATATGTAATAGGCTAGAGCACAATTTCAAGTGATCCAGAATACCAGGGGCTCTGAAGTTCTGGTATGTTCCCTTAGAGCCCTCCGCATAGGGAAATCTGAGCATCTTGTTGCTGACAGCCATCTCATTCACATGCGGGTTCCTCCTGGGTACACTGCTCTGAGAGCAACAGCCCCCAGTCAGTGCAGGTTACTAAGCAACCCATCTCCCCCTGAGGTATGCAAGGAGAGCAAGTCTTGATTTTAAAAACAAAAGGAAACCAGAAAGCCCTGCAGAGCAGAGCTAATAATACACCCTGCTCTTCTTTAACTAAATTAACCCTCAAGCTAGTTTAACTTTACCAGACACACAACCTCATGGAAATGAGAGTTCGAAAGCATGCTATGATTTTATAAATGAACTTCTAGTGATGTTTTTAATTAATGCCAATAAATGTTATGTTACACTGGAACCTCATATAGTGAATGCTCTTGGGTGTGTCATCTCAGTCGGGTGCCTGAATGGAAGCTAATTGTCATCTAAGCCACAGACTTAGCCACTTTTTAGTTTTGGATTTACAGTTGCTCCGTTATTTTTCACATTATCTGAGTAGTACCTACCTAGTACAAAAATTACTAGTTTTGAAGTCATTAATGCAAAGATGTTAAGGAAGAATAGTTGACTGGGTCATTGGAGCTGCTTTTCACAATTCCAAATAGATGTGTATGTGTTTGGGCATTCTCATATAAGCCCGTAGGAGGACACGACGGGACATTTTCTCGCCCTAATTCTCACACTGATTCGCATTGACAAAGCACTGATTTGTGCAGGCGCTAACCGCACCAGACACCAGAGTGAAGATGCTCGAAGAAATGACACAGGGTCCAACCCCTTAAGCAGTATCCTTTTTTACAGGAAAGAGAGACTTGGGCGTAGATAATGCAAGAGAGGATGGAAAGAGGAACGAGGAAGTTCTTAAAGTTATGTCATATTTATGGAACTCACCAACTCCAAATTGAGCTTGAGCTTCAGTATTCTCGCCTTTCCTGGGATAGGGTGGGAGAGCAGCTCAGAGGGAGTGTCAGAGAATTAGAACTCCCAGATAGTAACAGGCTTGGGACTGACAACACCCAGTCTCTTCTAACCTTTCTCACACCACAGCATACGTAGAAGGAAAACCATAATTTCATGTTTATGATGCATTGAGGTAAAAGCATTGTGTTTGAGGAGAATGAAGCTCCAGTGACCTGGGTCTTAACTAACTGCTTCCGATGCACCCCTTAGCATCTACCTAATACCTTACCACCTCTACCCACATACAAGTGGGTATGTAGCCACATACCCACTTGGAAGCCCTGCATATTTGAGACATGCTGCTTATGTGGTTTGATCCACCATGGAGCCAGAATCCTCAACATAATATAAAGGAATTATCCCTACACAGCTAACTATACTGTGTGTGATGCAGCATGCTTAGCAAGGCAAACTGAGCCGGGATGGAACCCCAGCCTGATCACTCACTAGTTTACATGACCTTGGGCAAGTTAGCTCACCTCTCTAAATTTAGAAAAATAACATGCAGTATCCTCACAAGCCATGTTGGGGCTCAAAAGTAAAGGAAGAATGTATATTCCTATGTACAGTCGTCAAAAACCCTCCCCTATTTTGAATCAAGTGGAAACAATGAATAGAAGCTCCTAGTGGGGAAAAAAAAATGCCTCTATATAAAGCTCAGTATTGCCTAATCTGCTCACACATTGTTATCCTAATAAACTGGCTGGTAGGGGATACGATGATTGGAAAGTGGCTGTTCCTGTCACACCATAATATAGGGTCATAAAACACATGGCCCATTTTTATTTAAAATTATGTTTGATTCTTTTAGAGTTTTCCCATTAATTTTGATTTTAAAAAATGTCATATTAAAAAATGGCTTTTGTCGAGAACCGCATTTTTCGATGCCCCCTTAAATTTTGCTCCTGGGGTATCCCTTGCTTCACCCTAGTGTTGGTCATGAAAATACGGACCCTACAGGACAATTATAATTAGGAATAAAGTCTGTAAAATACCTTCACAAAATCGATACTTAAAAATAGTAGGTACCGCTATTGTACAATACCTGTGGAGATCCTGAAGCTATTACAGAACACATTTGTTGAGAAGCAGCAGTGTGAGAACAGCTTGCGGTTTACTAAGCGTGTTTGAAAGGATAGGGAGCGAGCTCTAAGATCAGCCTCGAGGTCCTGCTCACCAGGGAAATGTCGATGATTCTTAACCAGAATGTGCGAGGAAAGGGTGTTGGCTCTGGCGGGTTTATTCTTCTCCAGTCCCGGGCACCCTCTCATGTTTCCCAAGCTGTGAGCCCACCCGTCCCTTTAGACCCTCTTGATTGTACTCAGATAGTTTTTAGTCTTTGCCTGCACCCAAAAGTCTGTAAATACTGAGTTTACCAATTGACTTTCATGGAAAGCTCTGATTCACTCCTTTATGTTGAGCAAAATGCTGACAGCCTGCCGAACTGTGCTGAAAGCCTTCTGTGTCTCCAGCTAGGAAACTCTTCTCTCTGGCCCCATATTGATTCTCAGTCGGCAGACCTGGGGATTTTGAATCCGGCTTTGGCATCAAGAACAACTTTCTTGCAGGAGTCTGACCAAAAGCATTCCCTGTGAGCAGTGCCCTTGAGCTGCTTTCTCCAGCAGAAGCTGCAAGGAAGCAACAGCTTTCCTGTCGCCCCACTTCACCCACCTTGCTGGGAGGGCTGCTGCGGGGAAATAACCTGTGGGACACATCACCTGCCTCTGCCTCGGAGAATGGATATCCTGGGGTAATTTGATGGCAAACACAATATAAGAACCAGTAGATGGTTAAATTCCACAAAGGCTGAAAAATTAGCACAGTGACTGCTCCTAACTACCTCCATTTATTCTGGAACTCGGGGAGTCTAGCAGAACAATTCCGTGGTAATTTTGCAATGGGTTGCTTCCAGCCCAGGAAGGCAAATAAATAGGTGCTTTCGCTTTTCATTCCCCGAGCTATTTGCAGAGAATGGGGGGGGGGGAGGATGTAGAGAACACAGCGAACTGTTAAATATTAAAAAAAAATTTTAGTCATCAAAAGGGAAAGTGCTTACAGGAGAAAAGACTTGACAGAAAGTAATATGTAGACACAGCACAGGGCTTTCTCACTTCTGATGAGTTTGCAGCCTAAATAGTAAAATGTGCTCTTTCCTAGTCCTCCTTGTTTCCGCAGAGACCTCAGCTGACAAACAGCCTGTCACCAACAGTTAGCGCCCTTTGTCTGCCCTGGATGCTGAAGGTTGCATGAGCAAGGAATGAGCAAATGCGGAATAAATGTTAGCTGCTGATTCCATTCTCACTTGGTACCTTATCTCTCTCACCTGCGCGTCACGAAGGAGCTCTCGGATTTGCCTCAATCTGACTCACTTTACACTATTCTTTTATCTACTTCCTCCTCTTTGTGTAACAGAAAGCATGCAGTGCAGGATGCCTCTGTGTTCTTCGTTTGCTGGTGTAGAAATTAGTTCAAATTCTCTGTTATCTGTTCTCTTTACGAAAGCAGTATATGTCTATAAGCTATTCCAGCAATATGGAAATACGGAAAGGAAAACATTAAAAGTCACTGATGAGATCATCCAAAAATGATAACAAGTTGATATCCTGATGTGACTTCATCCGGATTTTTCCCTGCTTCCCCCTCCTTATTTATTTATTCTCTATCCATTTCCTTCCCCTACTTATTTGAGATGCCGCTTACACAGCAAATCCCCAAGTATTCATAGGTGTGTTTCTAGACTCAGTTCGGGTGATTTAGTTCGTATTGATCTCAGAGTCCTGAGGGCTCTGCTGATCCTTTGCAATGGGATTGAAGACGGAGTGTGTGGATGGTAGGAAGAGGATCCGTCTGCTGTGAGAGCTGGAGGTTCTAGGTCTCCCAGTCCTTCTTTTACCAGACCAGCCTTTATCTTTGCCCAGGAATTAGGGTTTATGTGCAAGATTGTGTTTGCACAAAGAATTATGTGGCAGAAACAAACTAAAACCTCACATACTCTGTTTCCTTGTTCTGTCAAGGTATGAGATGTTGCTGTCATGCTTTTGTAGCAGTTATCTTCATGTGATTGCTTTGCTAGGACTGTTTTGAAGCAAGGATGCTGCTATATGACCTAAAAAGCAACTGTTACATGTATAACTCATATGTGAGTACGGTATGAAATAGAGGTCCTCACCTAATTCCCGAGCCATCCCTGGGCTCGAGTGCCTTTTTCTGATGTCTCCTGTTGATGTTTGACTCTGTCCCAGGAAGAGAACAGGTTCTCACGAGGTCAGTGTTCATTCCTGGCTGGTCTCACCACCCCCGGGGGCTGTGAGACTGGGACTCACCCGGGAAAGCCAGAGGGCTCCGCAGTGGCTGACCCTGACTTGCTACCCAGTGGCTGCTCCCCTAGTATTTTTCTTGCTATGGCAACTGCCGCCATGTAAAATGTGGAACTGAGATGCCCCAGCTGCTCTTTGTCTGTCTTTGTGGGATGGGGACAGATGACCACCGTCATTGTTATAGCCTCCTTCCTCACATTCCCATACGCACTAATGAAACCCGTTAGGCTCCATGACTCATTTCTGCTCCAAGAGTAGCCATTTCCCAGGATTACTGACAGTAGGACTATCTCATCTAGGTAGGAAAAAACCAACAGCATTTCTCTCACCCCAGTGTGGCCTCACCTCATCGCCCAAGAAAGAAAATAACCAAAAAAGCTTTACATTGGGGGCGCCTGGGTGGCACAGTGGGTTAAAGCCTCTGGCTTCGGCTCGGGTCATGATCCCAGAGTCCTGGGATGGAGCCCCGCATCGGGCTCTCTGCTTGGCAGGGAGCCTGCTTCCTCCTCTCTCTCTCTGCCTGCTTCTCTGACCACTTGTGATCTCTGTCTGTCAATAAATAAATAAAAATCTTTAAAAAAAAAAAAAAAAAGCTTTACATTGGTATATCTCACATATTTTGAAGTGGGTTATCTGTCCTACCCATGAAAACTTTGTCACATTTTCTGAGAATTTATTTGTATATTAAATGGTCCACCTCCCAAAACTTTGCTTTCTCTCCTGACTTTACTAGGGTCTCATTCATTTGCATTCAGTTAATAATTATTTGACTTACTAATGGCACTTATTTGAAGATCTAAAATATATATACCTCTGTCTTTGTAGACTTCCTCATAATTCTAAATCTATTTGGATGGATGTAAAATAGATACTACGAGACAGTAGATGTGGAAAAAGGTAATATTTAGACTTTAAATGAATCATTAATATTTACTCAGTACTTTTAATTATACATGTGGACTATATGACATCTATAATCATGGTTAGGAAGGAAAGGATGAATATATTCTTGGAATATCTTACAACAGACTTTTGACATATTCTGTCGAATTGATATGACTGTAAAATTAATGCACATATAATTTCTAAAATCCCAATAGTATAATACTGAATAAAGAAAAAATTCCTCATCATTGCTATAAGGGTTAAAGGTAGAAAAAAGTTTAAGAATATCTTTCACACACATTCCTTGGTAACTAAAATGTATTTTATACCTTTGTAGGGTAATTTCAGTGTGGTTCTGCAAAAACATCTCAGATTGAAGGTCTACATCAAAACCACACACAATGCTGTAACTTTATCACACAGTTGTGTATTCCCCAGGTCAAAGGGCCACTAATTACTCTTTAATTTCTCCCCCTCAGGATTTTCCTGATGAATCTTCCTTGTTTAATCTTCACTATAGAATCATTCAGTCAAGACCTGAATTAAACTTTGACTTTACAGAAACAGTCTGTTTGGCAGCAAAGCAAAATGACAATCTTGAAAGACGTGATCTTTAAATGCAACTCTATTAAATGCTACACACGTTTTGCTTCAGCAAGAATCACCTGAAAGTATTTTGACCTTTAGTGTCTGACTTTTGTCCTCATTGTAAATTAGAATTTGCGAACGCGGTTGGTGGTTCGGTCTATTTTTACACTCTGTTTTTCCCGAGGGAATGTCTGAGAGGCGTGAGCATGCTGTCCTGCTCCATCAGCGCCTCATGAAGGTGAAGTGTTATTGGATCATAAGTTGACTGCTGCTCTCCTAATAGGAATCGTATGGTCTGAGCTGTTGTGAGGGAAGAGAATAGCCCAGCTGATGTGAGAAAGAGGAAGCAACTTTAAATTACAACCGGGGAGGTGGGCTACTGAAGACTAATTTTGTTTTTCCTGCAGATTACTCTTCAGTATTTCCGAAAATGTATTTAAATATACTTATACACGCAGTTTCTACGTGACAAACCAAATTTGTCACCCATTCCCCTTCCTCTTCTCCTCTACCTATATTCTTTTAAGTTGCTGTAAACAGAGACACATTCAAATTACTCCGGTTATGAGATTTTATTTTAAAGATATAAGCGAAATAAGGAAACTTTCAGCTCTTTGAGGTTACCAGGAACAGAGAAATTGATGATGGAGTAAAATATAAGGATGCCCACTGAAATAAGAATGACAGAAAAAATAACAAAAGTTTTATATCAGCATATTTGAAAGTGTGGGTTATCGAAAGTGTGCATTTTCTGAGAATTCATTTGCATGTTAAATAATCTGCCTCTCAAATACTCTCATTTCTCTCTTGACTCTACCATTGTTTTAGTCGTTTATATTCAACTAATAAATTATTTCACTGTGTACAAATAGGAGCTGCCCATTCAGGCCTCAAGGAACTTGAACAAGATCTAAAATGGCTTTCAGAATATAATGCTTTCTGTTCTCCTATATGGCCCTGGTAGAACTCAAGTTATCTTTGCTTTTACTTTTCTTGAGACTACTGAACCTCTTCTGACTAGCTGTCTCTGCTGCTATTCTCTCTCCTTCTAGGCATCTTCTCTCTCTTGGCACATGGCGTCTCCCCACTGCCTTCTTTCTCTGTCTCCCTCATCTCATGCCACTTTACTCTGCCAAAGCTCTCTGGATATCTGGCATTCAAACTCACCAAGAGAATCTGATTAGTTCAGCCTGTCACTGTTCTTACAGAAAAGCTTTTGTAGTAGCCTTTGTATCAGGCATCAGGCCCCGGCCCAGTTAACTGTGACCAGGGCAGGGTCACCTGGCAGGGTCCACCATGAGTCTCTATGCCCAGGGAATCCCCTGCAGATGCTTTTCTCAGAAGCGTGTCACGCATATGGCAGGCCTTCAAAGTGGAATGGCTTGTTTAGTATGGGAAAGTTTTTGATTTTTATTCATGCTCACTAAAGAGGTCAACCCTTGTACTGTCACAAATACTGGTCTTGACATCGGTCATTGAAATAACAGAGTGTCACAGAATGCAGCTCAAAGTAGCACATATTGGCATAAAGCTTTCTTGGCCCTTACCACTCAAACACATGAGGGAGTGACTCTAGACAAGAGGGTGTAGGTGCTGATGAGTATCGTGTGTATGTGACCTCTGCTTCCCAAGTCATTCCAGCCTAGGGATGGACATCACCACCAGTGGTTGACTAGGATTTGTGAAGGCCCATCCTTCTATGCTTAGAAGGAACTGCTTCGTCCCTCAAATTTTTTTACCAGTAGAACTTGGAGTTCCCAGAGGGTTTTTCCCATGTGCTTTGAGAACAAAGCCTCTTGATGGCCATGGCATGCCTGAATTCTATCCCTCTTGTCTTGAATGCTTGTGATGAAGATCCTGGATGCAGTTGATGCCAGGAGAGGCAGCTGTGCCTCCTGCCAAAAACACCATTGCAGCTGTTTCTGCTGCTGACACTGCCTACCAGACTGAAACCTACCCTGACTGTAGAAAAAGATGTCACCAAGTATAACTGTGCTCAATATCCAGGGCATGGCATCCAGCAACAGCTGTAGCCAAGTCTACATTCTTAGTGTTGCTGCTTTCATCACCAGTGATGCTGTCACTGCCATCAGTGCCGCTCCTGGTGCCTATGAGCCTGTTGCCTTGTCCTCTTCACACCCCAGAAGAGATCTAAGGGAAAACAGATTTTTTTACTTTTACTTGTTCTTTTATTGAAATTGTATCCTCCACAAACTCAGTCATGAGTCCATAGGACCTAGGCCAGGGCATTATCTAGGTGACAAATTGTGTTCAGAATCCTCTCTCCCATCCAGTGTCAGTTTGCTGGTTTCCCTACATTATTTTCATTTCTTTGGTGATGAGTTCTTTCCCACAAGCTTCTTGGTCCCTATGTATAGGAATAAGATAGGCCTTGGGCATCCCATAATCTCTCTTTTCTTTTATCCCATAATCTCTTAATCTACTATAATCTGTGAGTCCCATAGCAGCTGTGGTGGAGGGATTGACAATGCAAGATCATTTTATATTGCTCCAAGTGACCCCAATCCACAAATCCCTTAAAATTGACCAAATCCCTCCACCATCTGAGGCACCATTAATAAGACCAGGAGTGTTTCTGATTCAGGAAGAGATGATCTGTAGTTGGCAGATAACCAGTGAGGTGGGCTAGTGTAAAAGCCCTCCCCAGCAAGGTTAATACCCAAAAGATCTTCTCTCTTAAAAAGATTGAAAATGAGTTACATTTACAGAGGGAGTGAGCAGTTGGAAATGGGAAAATAAGCTGAAGGACGCAAAGCTGGGAGAAAAGGAGCAACCGCTAGGAAGTAGAAGTCTAAAGGTAGAAAGAACTTGAGTGGTGGGAGGGAGGTGTGGCAGACAGAATTAGCAAAGAAAGAGAATAAACTGCATTTCAAGTATAGTGCAGTTGCTAGGGTGGGTAATGACAGCCAGTAGCCATGAGCTTCTGAGGGGAACACTACCAGAATTTCCCTTGTGTGAGTCTCCAGAGCTGCTACTGCAAGTACTTTTATTAGAAATGCCAGAGAATAGTTGTCTTTAACAGGAAAATATCTGGGGCACCTGGGTGGCTCAGTTGGTCAAGCTTCTGCCTTCAGCTTGGGTCATGATCCTGGGTCCTGGGATGGAGCCCCACATGGGGTTCTTTACTCAGCAGGGAGTCTGCTTTTCCCTCTCCCTCTGTGCTTTCTCTCCCTCTTTTGCTCTCTTTCAAATAAATAAATAAATAAATAAATAAATAAATAAATAAAATCAAACAAACAGAAAAGTATCTTACACTGCTTTTCACTAACGATTTTTCTGAACCAAGAATTGTCACCAAAAGGTCTGGCAGTGAAAATAGGCTTATGGGCTTGAATAAGTGAAAAAAGAACTATGCAGGGAAACCTATCCTCCTGATTTGTGTTGGACACAGCTTTCTGTATAATGTTGAGAGAGTACACACTCTATTTGCTGATTATTGCCTACCTTAAAATTTTAGAAAGTTTCTATCACTAAACTCTTTACTGGGAATTATAGACACTCTTGATTCATAAACATCTTTATCTTCCTAAATTCATGTTCTTGTTTATGATAGTTACTTTAAATGGGAAATTAGAGAAACATCACTTAGTTTCTTTAAAAATAATAATTTTTCTGAAACTATAGAGAATGTGTCTTTTGTGGGGGGAAAAAAAAAGCAACAACAACAACGACGACAACGTATTTCTGCTGTCTTTTTATTTCCCCGTAGGGCTATTAAACACTGTGTGGTAGTCTTTTATCAACAGTGTTTATGCTGCATGATTTTGTTTATTTAGATGCTTGTAGAGTGTAAAATTATGGGTTTGGTGGTTTGTAGCTAGAATTTGCTTCCCTACTTCTATCCTTGCTTTTACTTGAATTTTGAATGGTTTGGGAGAGTGTGGTTTGGTTTTCTTCTGTAAAGCAGATAAAGAGTATGCAAACTCCCCCAAGGAACTCTCTTCAGATTGATAATTGGAGAAAATTCCTCTCCATTTTGGCACTGCACAGTTCTCAAGTCAAGTTATATAAAATGAGCACCCCTTGGGTCAGGCAGGGGGTTGGACTTATAGTGCCTATAGCTTTTCCACACTGGACTAGTTCATCTGCTTGCCCCTCACTTCTTCTAGAAGAGATCCTGGGGTTTTTTTTTTTGTTTGTTTTGTTTTGTTTTTTTAATTTAAGAAGCAACCTAGGAAGGCTGATTGACCCAAAGCTGTGGAGAACATCAATTTTAGTTCATTTTTTCCCCCTGCATTTTTAGTTCATTTTTTTCTATTTTCAACGAAGTAGAAACTTACTTTGAAAGAAGAATCTAGAGCTGAGTTTTTCACCTCTCTTCCTCTAAATGGTGTGTTACTCTGTGTTCTTGAACAGGACAACACTAGCTTTTGTCAGCTTTTTAGATTGCTCTCAGCTCATCCTGATTTTGTGACTTCTAGACCTAAATCTCAGGGACTCCTGGGAACTGAAGTCATTTTGCCTCTCAGAAGTCATGCATGGAATTATGATTATTGGCTCTAAATCACGCACAGCTATACATCAGTTATAGTAGTTTTCATTGTTATTTTGAGTGTTTTTTATTTATTTTTTTTTTTTGGAGGCCTGGGAAAATTTTTTTTTATTTTTAATTTCTAAATTTTATCTATCTATTTATTTATTTATTTGGCTGCAACTAACAGAAAATCAACTTGAACTAAATCAGGCAACTAAAATAGGAAAGGGAAGTTGTTGCTTCATAGGAACTAAGGATTGAAGAAACAAAAAAGATGCGAATGCATCTGGGCCTTAAGTCAACAGGAAACCTTGACCTGGATTTTGTATGGTCTTTCTCATTCTCTCTCTCTCTCTTTCTCCCCCTCCTTCTTCTCTTACCTATGTTCCCCTCTGCTCTTCTCAGGGAGCTGGCTTCATTCTCTTTAACTGCAGACTTACCACTGATACCATTTCCCATTTTATGGTTTCTGTGTGCCAGAGAGGTACTGTGAGTCTCTTCTTTGGTGGTTAAAACTGCTTAGGGAAAAGCTTTGAATGGTTCAGCTGGGAGAGGTGCCCCTGGCTCAACTATTCAAAGAACTAATCAACAGTAACACCTTGTAAGAACTTGGTGGTTTCCATGGGAACCGCAGGTAGGCTTGGAGAGGGAAAGTGGAAAGGGGGACGAAGTCTCAAAAGAAGGGGAAGAGCAAGGAGGCTTGGCATTCACAGAAGGGAAACAATACATGTCCTTCAGAGAAATGTGATTTAGTTGTATGGGTACAAGGATATTCCCTATCTGTATTTCAGTGAGTGAGCTGACATATGTTTGTCACTGCTCCACATCTGATCCCAGGACTGGATTTTTCCCATTTCAAGCATGTGGAAAAATAGGCTTATTTGTGGGTAATTAGTGATACAGATTCTTTTTTGTATTATGAGATAAGTTACACCATAAAATTGAACTTTTATGCCAAATTACTTACCAGAAAGTTGAACTTTTTCTTTCACGTACTTGATTGTTGATTGGTTGATTCTGGATCTACCAAAAAGTTTGAAATGGTTTAAAAAGAAGGGCATTTGGACTCCTTCGATTATGTGTGATGTGCCGAAAGTAAAACAAATCTTCCACCTAGCCAGTGCTGAAAATAAACTGATTTCAGTTGCAGAATCGAAGCATCATCTGAAACCCACACTGCCGCTCTCATAAAACAGCCGTTTGACTTACTGCTTATTGTTCAGTTTTTTTACTTTAAAGGTCATGTAAGCATTGTGTAGCCCATGGCTCATCCCATTACTGCGTAAAGGAAAACAGAAATCTCCCAGAAATCTCCTCTGGTTATAAATGAATAGAAAGAGGGGGAATTTCTGACAGTGACTGGATACATTTAACAAATTATTGTTCACTAAAAACATAAAAAGAAGCTAAAATCACTTTGACTTTGAGGATTAACCTTATTAATGAGACTATTTTTTTTTCTTTTCCTTTACTTTTTAACCTTTTTTAGATAGATTTATAACAAAATGCACTACTAAAAATTGAGCAAACCAGTTATTTTTGTGCACTGTTCTTGTTTTCCTTTTTCCAGCATCCGTCTTTAAATGCATACTTGCAGAGAGAGTCTGTCTTGATAGACAGAGGAACGTTTCCCACCGGAGGGCAATTTGGCAATAACTTCCATCTATGTAGTCTCCGCTACGGATTTGCCTAGATTAGGGAGATAATTAATAAGGACAACTTCAAATCACATAACTAGCTGTAAAAATTTCAACAAAGAGAAAAAAAAAATTTCAACAAAGAGATAAATGAATAAATTAAATTGTCTTTTATTTACTTATTATTACTAACCCGGGGGGGGGGGGGGGTGGTCATTCAACTTGCACAGACAAGGGGCAGCTAAAATCTGGATATTTCCCAAGGATTTATTGTTTGTGCTTGTTAGCACACCTGACTAAAGTCAAACTCTTAAGAATTATCTAATCTAACTTTACAGGTGGCTTCAGGGAGAAATAAATAAATGCTTAGGGGCAAGTCAAGTGTAAAATATGCTTTGTGAAAATGCCTGCTGAATTTGACCTGACATGCTTTATTATCACAATGGATGATCTGATAGTAAGAGCCCTCAGGCTTTTGAGGCTCATTGGTGTCAATTTTGGGAACAAGGGTAAAAGATTTTTATCTTCAAGCTTCACTGTTATGCCTTATTTTGTGGCTCTTTTAGGAATGTTTCTAATTGTTATTCAACAAAAATAACCAAAAAGAACAAATCTAACATAGCATTTTTATATGAAAGATTCAAGATTATCATCAATCTATAAATTTATCTTGGGATATTTCATTTGTGTGAATTCATTTTTGCCATAAATTTTAAAAAATTAGAGGTTTATTTCTCAGTTACTCATATCAACTTTCCATTTGTATTTGTAGCAGATTTCTCAAATTTGATATTTCCTATACTGAACTCTTGATCTCCCTTCACCAATCCGGTCTACCTGCAGACATGTCCTTCTCAGTAAAAGGCAATTCCATCTTTCCGGTTGCTCAGGCCATGATCTTAGAGTCGCTCTTGACTCCTGTCTTTCCCTTACATACCAACATTCAAATGATTAGCATATCTTACTGATTTTATCTTGAAAATACATTTAGAATCCAGTCAATTCTTATTTCTTTCATTACCATCTTCCTGGTCCAAATAACCATCATCTACAGCCTTGTTTATTGCAGTAGCCTAACTTTGACCTTCCTGTTTTATTCTTTCTCCAAATAGTCTATGTGCAAAAGAACAGCCGGGGTGATGCTATAAAAACCTGATATTCTTCTGCTTAAACTTTCCAAAATTCTTCCATTTAAAAGGAAGGGCCCTTCAAAGACTCCCAGGCCCTACGAAATCACTTCTCTACCTCACCATCTCATTTACCTTTCTGACCTCACTTTCTGGGACTCTCTCCCCTGCTGACCTTCAGCCACGTTGCCTTCTTTTCTCTTCTTCCATTCTGAAGGTGCTAGTGGCAGTCCCTGTGACTAGTTCCTTCAACCTGAATTTTCTGCTTCTGACTCCATAGGAGCCATAGCCCCAGCATAAGAACTATCAGCCTTGAACCTAGTGGTGGACAGTCGTCGGGAAAAATTAGTTCCTACTATACTCCTTCACAGTCTTCTACTGAAGTCACATGTATCTTAGAAGCATGAAGATCAGCTAAATCATATGTGATAGAAGGAAAAAGAAAGGGAAGAGGGAGGAGACCTAATGGAACTATAAATTATGAGAATGGAGCCATAACCCATGATAAGATTACTTACAGTAGTACCTATTATTTTATATTCTTACCTTTCATTAAATCTGGAGATTTCATATAAACCTTCTGGTACCATTTAGAAGAGTGGGATTTTCACAGGCAATACTTAGCCAACCTCTTAAAATATATGAGTGTGTGTGTGTGTTTGTATGTGTGAGTGAAGAATGTGGTCCCTAGGCCTGCAACTAAGCCTGCCAGAGCAGTTTTCTTCCAGTTTCTGAGAAGCCCTGGTCAGCTTTAGCAGGTAGAGAAGCGTTTTCATCATCGGTAAATCTAGCCTAAGCAAATAACTGAATAAGAGTATGAATTTTAAGGTCTTAGATGCTGACCAAAGAATAAAAGAAATCAAACACCCCCCAAAATGCATGCTCTGTGAGGTTCAGATTAAGAAGCATTAATGAAATTCACCAAAGCAAGCATTGCTATTTTATGTATTACACATTTTCTTGATGAAGGAAGGTGTCAACAGGGCTCCTGGGTGGCTCAGTCAGTTAAGTGTCTGCTTTCAGATCAGGTGATTCCCTGGGTCTTGGAATTGAGTCCCACACTGGGCTCCCTGCTCAGTAGCGGAGTCTGGTTTTCCCTCTCTTTCTGCCCCTCCCCCCTGCTCATGCACACACTCTCTCTCTCTCCAGCTCTCTCTCAAATAAATAAATAAAATCCTAAAAAAAAAAAAAAAAAAAAAGCAAGGTGTCAACACAATCCATCTCTAGTGGCTTTTGAGCAGAGATTCAGGATAAGGATCAGGTTTTTAGGACCAACTGCAAATGTGCTCATCCTTTGGGAACACAGGAAAGGAGATCTAATGATGAAGAAATCTTCATAGGGCAGCCTGGGGGGGAAAAAAAAAAAAAAGACCAGAAGAAAGGAGAAGAGCAGACTGGAATGCAAGCTGCCACAAAAGTCTTGAAGTCACTGGTTGAACATTTCCCTAAACTATGCTTGATGATTTCAAGGCGTGGAGAAGCAAATGAGTGATTGACATTAAGCCTCACTTGTAGTTCAGGTGTACTGTAATTTTTGCTTGACTTCATTAATAAGGGTAACCATTGTCTTTGTCTCTTATGGTCAATTACTAGATTATTTTTAAAAGATCAAACTTTGTCTAGAAATTGGCATTCTTTCGCTATGATTTTCATATTTTCCAATCCTTGGAGTTTCCTAAAATTCTTAGCAAGAATTTTGGATTATCATAGTGCTAATTTTATTTCTTATTAAAAATCTTCAGCTTTGGGGTGGCTGGGTGGCTCAGTGGGTTAGAGCCTCTGCCTTCAGCTCAGGTCATGATCCCAGGGTCCTGGGATCATGCTCTGCATCGGGCTCTCTGCTCACTGGGGAGCCTGCTTCCTCCTCTCTCTCTCTGCCTGCCTCTCTGCCTACTTGTGATCCTCTGTCAAATAAATAAATAAAATCTTAAAAAATAAAAATAAAAATCTTCAACTTCTACCATCAACCTTACCTTCCTTTTTTTTTTTAGCTTAATGAGGTATCATTGACAAATAAAATTATAAGATATTTAAAGGTTATGATATTTACCCTTGATTTTTACAGAAAGCATTTTTATTTCTTTTGAGTCTTTTGTTGTTTCCTCCTATCTCTCTATATTACAAGTTTATATGCTAGCTTTTGACTTGTTCATTATAGTCACATAATTATAGTTTCCTGCTATGCTGGATTATGACTTAACCCACTTACACAATTATGTTGCTAAGTTTTGTTTTTTTGTCTTAATTGTCTTTGTTATTTATTTTTGTTTCTATCAACTATAAACGGTATCTCTTGATTCCACTTCACTATTCTTCCTCACATTCAGCCATTCAGCTGTCTATACTTAAACATTTATTTTGTCAAATTTCATTAAAATTTCATTTTTGTTCTGTGTCAATAAATGCTTCTAGTTTTTTATGCTTGTTGTTTTAACTAACTCCTACTGAGGACTTACTATGTGTCAAGCACTATTACACACACTTTGTGTAAAGTAATTGAAGCCTCCCCAAAAGATGATGAAATAGATAACTTATTTCTATCTTACAGAAAGGAAATTGAGTAACAGAAATCAAGTAAGTTTCTGGATTCATATAACCACTAAGAACCTTAGAATCTGTTTTCTTAAATACTGACTAATACGGTAAATCTCTTTAGGTTGTCTCTTAAAATCAAGTCATTAACCATTATTTATATTCTGTTTACAATCTAAATAGCATCCAATATAGTGTCAAGTAGTGTATTATGATTACACTCAGTTTCTTATCTGGTTTGTTTTTTAATTGCTTTTTTTCCCCCTTACATTGCCTGCCTTTTCTATTTCTTAAAATCTTTTGATATGTCAAGAGTAGTATTAAATCTCCTTTTTTTCTTTGATACCTTTTCCCAAGCCTTTTGTTGTCCTCCAAAAGTTGTTCTGATTTCTCTATAGGATGGATCACTGCACAGTTCTGTCCTGGACTGGATCATCTATTTCAGATTTCACATATTCCTCCTTAATTTACTGTCTTACTGTTCTATAATGTATCCTCAAATATACCCTAAGAAATGGTAGTAGAAAGGGCCTTTCAGAGAACTCACATTTTTGAAGCTTTTAAAAATGTGTCCTTCTTTGGACAGTTGTTTTGACTGCTTTTAGCATTCTAAGTTATAAAGAATTTCCACTCAAAGCTTTGAAGGCATTTGTCCATTACCTTCTACCATTCAGAATTGTCGATTGGATGGCCAGTGCCAAACTATGCTTGTTATTTTGTGGATGTCCTGTCTCTTCTCCTTGGAACCTGCTAAGATAATGTCGCTCCCTAGCATTCTGAAATGCTATGAAAATACAATTAGAGTAGCCTCTAATCTTCATGCACTGGGGACACAATGGGCTTTCTTAGTCTGAAGACTTTCTTCTTCCATTCTAAGAAATCTATCTGTCTCTCTATTTCATTTCTTCCCCTCTGACTTCTCTGGTCCGTTTTTAAAATTCCTATGAATAGAATGTTGAACTTCTGAATTATCATATATGTCTTACAACTTTTCTCACTTTTTTTTTATCTTTTTAAATTTTTATTCTAGGATATTTACTTCTCAACAGTCTCTTTCAACTTTTGCAATTTTTTCCTTTTATTTTTTTAATTTCAGAAAACATTTTTCTAAGTATATCTGGATCTCTTTTTGTTCTCTAATTTTTCTTTTCTCATTGCATCTTGTTTTTGTTTCTTGGATGCAGAATCTTCTCTGATCTTTGTAATATTACTTAAGAAGATTTTTTTTCTAAATTCTGCAGGATCGCTTTTCTCTGCTGCTAATTTTGTTTCTTCTCTTTGTGTTGTTGTTATGGGGTTTTCTCAAGTTTGGCGCCCCTTATTTCTCATTTGTATTTAAGCACAGGCCATGGAAGTGTCAGTCTGTGAGCTTTCTGATGGTAGGCAGGGCTTGATGACTAGCCAACTGCTCTTTAGGATGAGTGGTCAAGGAGCTGGCTGTCACATTAGAGGACAGAGTCACTGGCTTCAGTGCCCCTCCTGGCTGTCCTGGTTCTTCTTAGATCGCTCATTCCATAGCATGAGAAAAGATCCTTTTCCTTTTATTATTTGTTCATTTGTTCAAGGAGTATCTGTCTGGCAACCAGGAGGGCTGTGTTTTGGGGGAAGGGAAGGCATTGACCAGGTAGTCTCTATTTTGTATTTCAGTGAATCCTCCATCCCATGCCCCCTGTTTCATTCCTACTGTCCATTGTCCCTGTGATTCTAAGAGCCACACATCTCCAGTGCTGTGCAGAGCTAATGGGCTTCCTTACCTATTGCTTTCCCCTCCCATGTCAGGCTTCAGCTTACTCTCTTCCACATGGACAAACACCAGTCATCCTCATGTTTCCAGGAAAATATATGGTAAGCATATATCTGTATATAAGGATATCCCAATTCATTTAATTCTGCTGATAAATTACAAGTATGATAAATTCCCTTGAAATACTATTGGAAATACGCATTTTTAGTGTGTAAATTTGCAACACTTCTACCTGAAGCATGATTGTGTGTACCTTTGGCTAGGAAGCTCTGAGTTCCCTTCCTATGTCCCATTTTTAAGTTAAAGCTGCCACTCCCTAGAAGGTAAATTTTCCCCACTATGAAAGAATTCTGAAATTCTAGTGTGCTTCACCTGGTGAGTTTATTAAAAATACAAAATATTGGTCTTCAAACCCAGAAAGTCAGGAGATCTAAACTAAGGCCAAAGAATCTTGCTTTATAATACATTGTGCAGATTATTCAAGGGCAGACAGTACATGACCTTCCTTCCAGAGTTCCACTCTAAGGATAAAGAAGGAAAAGGGAGATTAATTAAGAAGCCAGTGTTTCCAGATAAATACTTTAAGAGGAAATAGAGCAGAGAAAATCAGCATTGTAAATGTCTCTGTAGTACCTGAGTCCCACTAGAGTTAAATAGATGGTAATTCTTCACATTAAACATGTAAATGAACCGAAAAGATATGGATGTCATTAGGTTAATTTCTTTTCCTTTCTTTCTTCCTTTATCCTTTCCTTCCCTTTCTTTTTCCTTCCTTCCTTCCTTCCTTTTTCTTTCTTTCTTTCTTTCAAGAAAAACTCATTACTTAGGTAAAGAAGTTTTATAATTACCAAAATTCCAAACTTTGAAATGATATTTTCATTTGTTTTGTGAAATAATAATTCTAGAGAATAATGTTTCTTCTGCATATTGGATTGATGTGCCTCTCCCAAACTCAAAAGATACATAACCTTAACCTGCCCTTTTAAAATAAATAGCAGCTTTCATACCTGTCTTTTCCCAAGAATATCTCTTATTCTCTGAAACTCTATGTTTGTTCATTGTGTCAGGGCAAACCACAGGCTCTAAGACGAAAGTGAATAGGTAAGCATGCTGGGACTGGAAGACTTTCTTTGCTGTCAACTGTTTTGCTTGGAAGAAAGATCACCAAAGGGAGCTATTTGGTTGAGACTAAATATTCAAATGAAGTTAGCATTGCATTCAAGCCATTTTTTTTTTTTAAGAATTTGAGCTATTTTCCTCTGCATTATTATCCATGTAGACAGGTAGAAACCTGCAAAGTCAAACTGTGAAGGAAGAAAAGTGACAGAGGTCTTTGTTAGATTCTTGAGGGAGATTGGCCTGTCTTCCTCTAGTGTGTATATCCACCAGACAGGTAGCTGTGATTGCTTTACAGATATCCATTTCTACAAGGAAGTTACTCCCTCTGATTGAAAAGTCTAGCATGATTGGACCCAAAATAACTGTGGCCGAATGCCAAGAGAAATTCCCCCTAAGCATGAATGTCTTCCCTGTTTCCACAGTCCTAGACAAGGGGTGCTTCAAATCTATTCACCCCCTCTACCCCCCACCCACTCTGTCTGTCTACTAGGGCAAAATCCCTTAACTTACCTTCACTTGAATTGTTTCTATCAGCCTCCATTTCTCACTTGGCTGTAAGTTCGTGGCCAACATTTAATGGCTGACATGTGGACTAATTTAGGAAAGCTTAGATCTGCTCAGGCTGCAGTTTTACAGATATGCTGATCCCAAAACAATTAACATCTTTTTACACATAGAAATTTCCTTAATTTTTAGGCTAGTTACCCGGGAGAGGAGGAAAGAGAGGAGGTAAAGAGAAAAAGCAAAGCAGGAAGACATCTGCCTTTGAACCCGCCCCCCACCACCACCACTCCCGACCTAACAGCTCCTTCACTGGGAGGTTGGAAATGGACTCAGGTCTTTCTTCTCTTTCTATTATTTATCTTGTGATTCAGATTTCATTTTTCTTAAAGGATCAGTCTACCAATAACATCTTGTGAGCAAAAATAAAAAAAATTAAGAGAAGGAAATTTGCTAATTCACTTACAAATTATAAGGTTGATGAGAATATACTTAAGAAAAGTAAGTATATCAACCATTTGTATCCATTAAAAATGCATTTATTGATAGCTCATCCTCTGCCAGTACTGAGTTGAAATAAAGATCCCACTATACCGGCTTCGGCAGCACATATACTAAAATTAAAACAGTACAAAGAAGATTAGCATGTCCTCTGTGCAAGGATGAATGTAAATTCGTAAGATATTCTATATTGAAAGAAAGAAAGAAAGAAAGAAAGAAAGAAAGAAAGAAAAAGAAGTCTCACTGATTATTTCATTTTTTTCATTATTTCATTATTTCATTCACCCAAACCTAGAAAAAATGTACTTTCATTTCTACCTGCCACTTGTGTTTATTGATTTTTACTTTACCAAAAAAAAACAACTTTTCACTTTTTGCCCTTCACTATCACAGAACAATATTCTCCGGTGTTTTTACAGTCTTCTATGATGTTTCATTATCATTAGTCCTCAGACTATGGTTGGGATGGGATGCCGTCCGAGGGCTTAAAGGGGAGATACATGAATCAAAATATGATGATCTAACATAATATCACATTTGTGAACTCAAGTTGAGTTCTTTACCTAATAAGTAGCAGCAACTATTTCCTAATTTTTGGTGGGGTATTAACGGCCAGCATTAGAGAGAGACAATATTAGCACAGTGACATCAAACAGTAATCATCAAAATGTTTCCATTAGATTTTATTTTTTCCCTTAATTACAATAGAACACGAATTTAGCTTTCTGCACTTTACAATCCTTTACATTGTAATACATGACATGAATGAAAACAGCAGTGCCCCCTGGCCCTGTGGTTGAGTTCTCCAGACCCAGGAGTGGGAGAGGTCTGCCGTGTCACACACAGCTAAAGCACGGGGCAAGCAAGGCTGAGGAGAGGATTGATGAGGTAATTAGGCCTACGAGAACAGACCAAATAGTGTCAAATAAATAATTTAATTTCAGCTTTTTTCATTAATATTTTAAAAACTGAAGGATGGGGGAGTTTGGGCTGTCTCCTTCTAGTACCCACAAATGACATGCTTCGCATTCAAAATTTCTGTTGCCAATCTACACTTAAAAAGTAGCTCAGAGATTAGATTAGCAATAAAAGGTTTGAGAATAATACCTAGGATTTTGACTCCTAATCCAGTGCTTTTCCCAGTACAATAGAATATCTCAGTCTTCAGCTAGAGATATTTTTGCTGAAAGGGAATTTCTTGTAGGACATAAATGCTAGTAGGTTTATTGGGGAAACCCAGTGGCCTCCTTCAGCTTTAGTCCAAGTGTGGACAGGTGTCATGAGCAGCAAGTTGTCAGCAGAAATGTATGTGGACAGGGACAAGACAGGGATGGAAGGAATAAGAAGGATTGTGTCTCTTCTGTTCCCAGTCCTGGCCCCGGGCAAAGTATCCCCATGACCTTCACTTCACATTCAGTTTTGAGGCAGAGGCAGCACTTGCAGAATGGCTGGATATTCACAGAAGTGCTGCCCTTCCTTTTAGTGCCCATCCTATCTGAAATCCAGAACACTGGCAATCCTTGATCTCTGGATTAAACCTCAAGGTTGAGAAACGATTGCGTGTGAAGAGAGAGGGTCAGTGGATCAATCAATCACTTTTCTCCGAAGTCATCTGACAAATCTCATGACAAGACCTGACACAATTTAGTATGTTTTTATTCAACTGAGTTTTAATATAGTATTAATAAATTAGAATGTAGTAACATCGAAATGTTTGGTTGCATAGGACAGATTTCTAAAACTATACTTTGGAACATCCTAATTCCAGTGAAATTTCCCACATTGTCACCATCATAAATAATCATCTGCTCAATGATTTTACCAAGAGAAAGTTCTCAGAGGAGTTATTTCATTTTGTGTCTTCTAGGATGGAAAAGGAAGAGACATGACAGAAATTACCAAAAAAGTTGTTTCTAGAAGTCTTGAGCTAATACTTGAAATTTAGAACTCTATTCTCTGCCTCAAGAATGGTTGATAGCTTTGTCCTGAATGAGTGCTATTCCTGTCAAATCCAGGAGAAAAATTAAATATATTTCAGGTCAGAATAGATAGCCACTTGTAGTCTGAACTTCAGTTAAAACCTGACATAATTTAAGCACAACCTTAACTCTTGTTTTCAAATATTATTTTAAAAAATATATCAATAATTGGTTGATGACACTAATAATGTAACAGGGAGATCAGAAATTGTATTTTTACAATTAGTAACAGAAATCACAGAAAACACCCCATTCAGTGAAAGTAAATGCTATTTAACACATTCTTCTTCTTTTCTGGAAATGATGGATGACAGTATCAGAACATCAAAAAGTGGCAGTAAATCTGTGAAAATCAATAAGAAGATTCCAGTTATGCTGTCAATCCTTTTTATCAAGTATTCCCATTAACATTTATAATCTGATCAAAGTTTTGGCTTTCCAGCTGGTCCCCACAAATTATATTCACAACATGCAAAATTTATATAGTGTTTAGTCTCAATTTAAAGTAAGTTGAAATTAAGTTGATAAGTGGGTAAAGATTGAAATGCAAAGAAATACAGGCCAGAGGTTAAAGTTAAATTTGAACCAGAGCCACAGCATCTTATTATAAAAATGCTTAAAAATAAAGTTTTTGTCTTTGCTGAATGATATGGGAAACTGAGGAAATTCTATGGGGATAATTAAAATAAAGTAAAAGAAATCCAAAAACACCCTTTGATTTGAGGTATCCAGAAAATGTATGTAAAGATTTTGGATTTGATTTGGTTTGATTATGACCTAAATATAATTTCTATAAATTCACCACTTTACTTACTGTGTTTCCAAGAAGTCCTTAGAATAAGAGATAAAAGGCCATTATTCAGAAGCATGTTTTTTGAACAACAGCCAGAGTGAGTTGTAAGCATAGTTTACACCAACAAGCAGGGGAAACAGTAGGCAGAGGGAGAGGGAAAAGCAGGCTCTCCACCGAGCAAGGAGCCCAATGCACGGCACTTGATCCCAGGATCCTGGGATCATGACCTGAGCCAAAGGTTGGTGCTAAACCGACTGAGCCACCCAGGTGTCCCTTCTGTTTTGTTTCTTAAATCCCACATACGAGTGAAATCATGTAATATTTGTCTTTCTTTGACTGGCTTATTTTACTTAGCATAATATACTCTAGTTCCATCCATGTTGTCCATTCTTTTTGATGGCTGAGTAATATTCCATTGTGCGTATATACCGCATCTTTATCCATTCATCTGTTGAGGGACATTTGGGCTCTTTTCATAGTTTGACTATCGCTGATAATGCTGCTATAAACATTGAGATGCATGTGCCCTTTGAATCAGGTGTCCCTGACATTATTTTTTATGTGATGTTCTGCTTCTAGGTTATTGTGGACTCTAGTAACCTTGTGTCAATAACTAGAATGTTCATCCCTGGGCAAGTCATGTCAGCCCCATAGACCTCATGCTTCTACAATGTGAGGGAGTTGGCCACCATAACCTCTGTGGCCCCTTCCTGCCCCTCATTTTGTGAGAGTGTGCATTTGCTTAACATTTCTCCAGTAATTGTATCTGTTTTTACTACTACATAACAAATTACTACAAACTCAGGGTCTTAATACAGCACGAAGTTATGATCTCAGTGTCTCTGGGTCAGGAATTTGGGCACAGTATATCTGGGTTCTGTGGATACTTGGGGCTGTGAGCTTATCTGAGGCTGAGGGTCCGCTTCGAAGCTCAGCATTTGTTTGCAGAATTCAGTTCCTTGTGGCCGTAGCCTACATCCTTCTTTTCTTGACGGCTTTTGGCAGGGGATCACTCTCAGCTTTCAGATGTCACCTGCACATGTCTGCCATGTGCCCTCTCTGCAACAGCAGTGTGCGTTTTCAAGGCCCCCAGGAAAAACTCTCTGACTTTTCTGTCTTCTACAACCTCTATTATTAGGATTCTCTTGATTAGATCAGACCTGCCCACACTTGAGGAAAGGAGATTTTTGCCCAAACAATACGATTTAGAGGACCATCCATTTTGATACATGTTGTTCTTGCTCACTCACCTTTAACTGCTGTATTAAATCCTATTGTATGAACGTACCAAGTTATCTTTAAGATCTTAGTTCAGACGTTTCTTCAGAAAGGACTTCTCTCTGGGGCACCTGGGTGGTTCAATTAGTGAAACATCCGACCCTTGATCTGAGCTCAGGTCTTGATCTCAGGGTTGTGAATGGAGCCTACTTAAAAAAAAAAAAAAAAAAAAAGGATTTTCTGATTTGACAAACTCCCCCCAACTCCTCCTTCCCCTGTAATAAGTAAATAAATAAACCAATAAATAAATCTCCTAATGTAGCACTATCATGGCACTGAGCAAATTTTTTGTAATGCTTCTTCACTATTTATAATTATTCTAATTACTTAATTAATTTCTCTCTTCCCCACCAGATTATAAGCCTCAGAAAAGAAGTTGCCATGTTTATTTTGCTCATTATTGTGTCCTCAGAGCCTAATAAAGAGGAGACCAAAATGTACTTGTTGAAAGAACAATGTTCCTGTGCTAACATTTCTAACAGCATAATTTTAATTAAACTATATGGCTGTGTGCATTGGTGAAATGCAGAAGACAGGATTTCACAGTCAAAACCCCTGTCAATAAAAGCAGGAAACTGGAGGTTGGTGCACACAGGGCGTCTGACTTTGGAGCTGCAATATTGAGGGAGGCCCTGACAGGGAGGGCAACCATTGCTTCTCTTTTCTCTTTCAATAGAGAATAAAATGTGTTTGTTTATGGGGCTTAAGGTTATTTTCCTTTGAGAGAGTTAATTGAAGAGAGGTTACATAAAGCCACAAGTTTTTACTTAAAGGAAACAGAAAAAATGAAGAATTACTTTAATTATAAGCAATGTGTCAAAAGAAATGTTTCCCAAATTAATCTTTTCTGGGAGTGAAACAAATTTTTCTGTAATTCATTTTAACTCTGCTTAAAAAGGTGGGGATAGATTCTCTGACAGAGAGAGAGAGAGATAATGTTCAGTCAGCTCCCACTTAGATTACAATAAACAACATGAATTAATTATAAGCATTAAAGTTTTTCTTCTCAAGGTATTTGCTTTCCAGAGATTAGTTTTCCTATGTCAGCTGTGAGAGGTACCTCTTTCCAGTTAAAGAGGCTCATTCTGGAAAGTGAATGCAAAAGCCTTAGTACTCTCCACCAAAATGCCCCATATCCCAGAGTTCAAAGGTGAGATTTGTTACACATCCAACCGTGTCTCTTAAAGGCAGCTCAACTTAAATAACTCCTGGAGAAAGAAAGCAGATCATTCTTGGAATGGCTTGACTATTAACATTTGCTCTGAATCTCTCAAAATTCAACTACTCATTTTCAATGAGTTTCTGAGTATTCTCTGAAGGCTTTTCAGAGTTGAAAATCAGTTGAATCCCAGTAGTAAGGGTGGGATTAAAAGGAGAGAGGAGACATCCTGTTGATTTCTTTTTTCCTTCAGCATCAACAAGAAATCTCCAAGACCTTCTCTCATAGAGGTCAATATTTGGGGTTCTTTTTCCTCTTTCCCTAAGGGCAGTATGCTGGGTGTAGGGATATGGAAAAATAAGAAGGAGAAGGAAAGTGTGGGCAGAGGAGGCATGGATCTAAGACGGAGGATGGCAAATGCAGGGTGAAATTGTCAGGATTTAAGTAGCGTCTTCTTACTAGCCTGTCATGAGCTCTGTGCAGTGACATTATAATGGTCCTGCAATCTGAAACCCCAGGAAAGGCAAGGAAAAACAGTTGGTGGGGAAGTCTGAGGTTTCCCACACCATAAATTCTGGCTAAGAGCCAGAGTCTTTCAGGATTTTGCAGTCATTTTCAAACTGGCCATGTTTTTGGTTTGTTTGTTTGTTTTGTTTTGTTTTAGCTTTACATACTCATACAGATTTTCTGGAAGTTCAAGAAGAGAGTTCACAATGCATTGGCCTTGTCTGGTGCGATTTATGACAAACAGGCACCTCCTGCAGAGTTTTTAACGGCAATTGGACGAAGCACGCTCTTTAGAATACAGATAACTCCATATAGTACTAAGGAGAAATCAATGTAACAGTCTAGGAAACGTTAGACCTATGAGCAGTGACAGAGCACAGTAGCAGAGAAATAGGTTAGCGGCTAAACCTTAAGCTGGGTATGTGGCAGGCAGTGAGGGATAACATGTAAAAAGAAGCAGGTTCCGCACCTCTACTCCTGTCGCAGACGAGGAGGTTGACCAGATGTATAATAACAACTGACGAGGGATCTGGAAAGAGAACATTGAGTCCTCTTCTCCCCGCTTCCAAGAACAACGGGCATTGTCTTAAAGATAAGGGAGGAATAGATACTCACCACATATCACCCCATAGTCTAGAACCTGATGATTTGCTCAGGGTCGGATTAATACCTTTAGAGGCTCTCAGCATTGAAAACATTATGAGGTCCTGCCCATGGGTAATTCAGAATAATACCTAACCAGTGGAACACGACTTGCAGGAATGCTGGAATTAAAAGAGCTTCTTTCTAGAGAGTCTGACTGCAGAATTTAGATGAGTTCACTGGAGCTTGGCTTCTTTGCTCACTTACGTTTGGTGCCTCAGCTCTGCTGGCTCCCTGTACCCATACTGAGTCTGCCTGTTGGTGTGCCCACCCCTGGACTCCTCCCAGGTCCAAACAGGGGCTGCGGAAGACCGAGACAGGGAGGCCAGGGCACGAGTACAGAGCTTGCCCTGGCTCACTGTGGAAAGCCTTTCAGAATCTTCTTCCCTCCCAAGTGGCCACGTATCGAGGCCTTCACACACCTGGGTGGTAAAGGAGGGCATGGAGCAGCCCTCTCCCTTACTACAGCGTGCTGCCCGCGACCGAGGTCGGGTGGGTGAAGGTAGACCGCTGACAGTGCCGAGGTGGTCACTCCGCAGGTTAGCTCCCAGGCTGCACAGTAACGCCACTGAAGGGAAAATGTCTGCACTTGAAGTAATCACAGGCTTTCTCCTCTAATACCAGCCTGCCCTGCCAGGGTGTCAGCCGCACAAAGGGCCCCAGTCTTCTCCCTCCGTCAAGGCGTAAGCAGCGCATCCCCCTGCCGTTTGGCTCCCGGCTCCCTGTCTGGACAGGGACACAGCTGGGCTTTCATCTGAGGAGGGGTGGATTCAAGCTGGTTACTTTTGTTTGGCCTTCAGTGGAGACAACAGAGCAGGAGGTGTTTTATATCCGCCTTGTGTCCGAAGCCCCAGCGTGGGATGACTCAAGAACATTCTCTTCTCAGAGCAAAGGCTGCAAATGAACCATCGCATACATTTTTTTGCTTTGAAAAAAGAGGAACATTAAGAAAACGCTCCGAATTTTACGCAGAAAGCGTGTATTACTTGCATTATCAGAATAATAAAACAGGATTAATTTAGAGGAGGGAAAAAGTGATGGTTAGCTAAACATTTTAAGTAATTATCTTAAGGATAAATTGCTTTCTTTTCTATACTCCCTCTTTGGCCTCCTTAATCTCCCCTACTCCTATGGCCCCCACTTTCACTTATCAGCTGGGGGTTCCCCAAAATCTATATCAGCTAATCTTCCATATCAGCCCAATCTTTCATATGAGCCCCAAACATATATAAATCCAACTGATTACCTGCCACCTCAGTTTGTATAGGTCATGGCTTTCCTCAAACTCAGCACCTTAAGACACCAATTTTTTTTTTATTTTTCATGACCTTTCCCCAAGCTTTACCCCTTCTAGACTCTTTCCTCACTCTCTATACATTCACTCATAAATTCTGTTGTTCAAGTTATCCTTGTTTCCCCCTTTTTTTATTTCCCTTTATCCTTTCATTTGCCACATCCTATCAATTTTCTCATTGCAGTATGATCATTCTTCCCAGTATAAAAATACTCAGGTTTGTTGAGCACTTCTGTCATGCCAGACATTATTCTGATGGCTTTCTATGTATTATTTTATTTAATCCTTACAACAACTCCAAGAAGCAGATACTGTTATAATCCCCATTTTATGGAGGAGGAAACTGAGGTACAAAGATGTGATATAACTTGCCATTTACCATCCTACAACAGGTAACTAGAGGAATAAGATTTCAGACCCAAGCTGATTAATGCCAAAGCCTAAGCTTTCAATCCCAGTACTACACTGCCTTCTGAAGTTATTTATTTATATATAGATTTACATATACACACTGCCCTCCATCCTCATTACTTAGATAAAGCTCTAACCATAATATAGATGATACCTTCTCCAGAATTGTGTTCTTAAAGCACAAATGTGTTCTTGTCACAGTCCTGCTTAATTTCAAAGGATTCCTAGGCATGATTCTCACTTGACCATTTTCTCAACTGGTCATTTTCACAGATGTGTTGTCCAATTTGGGGCACCATACTCATGTTTGGCTTTGTTGGCTCCAGCCAAGTCTCCTACGATGACAGTAACACCTCTTGCTCAGAATGTTGAATTAAGGTGATGGTGAGACGATGGAGCCAGCGTGCAGGTTCCTACATGAGGGCTAAGTGGCACAAAGATATGTCAGGTTGGGCCAAGGAAAGCACATGTTCAAGGAATACGAGGGAAATTTTCCTTCTTCGTATAATCGGGGCAGGATGCTGTTCTACTCACACTGTGACCAAAAAAGCTCTGCAAGAGATCTGGATGCGAATTTATTCTTTAGTGTGCTACCAGAAATTCCCATACACAGAATTACATGAGAAGCTCACATATGTTAGACATGACAAGTCCACAGGAAAAAAAACTGGAAGTTCTGGTATCGATACCATTTATCTATTCTCTGATCTCGTCTACTGTCCCCCCAACTTCTCCCTTCACCTCACACTCTGCTCCAGCTACAACTTTATGTTCTCAATATACTGCCCTCCTTCATGCCATCCTACCTAAATACTCTATTTCCTCAGTGCAGGATACCCTTCCTTAACTTTTCATTCTGGAAAGTCTTTTTTTGTTTTGTTTTGTTTTTAATTATTTTATTTATTCATTTTAGAGAGATAGAAAACATGCATGTTGGTGGGGCAAAGAGCAGAGGGAAAGGGAGAGGCAGAGGGAGAGAATCTCCAGTAGACTCTGGAGCCCAACACGGCTCAACCCCCAACCCCGAGATCGTGACCCTGAGATCACGACACAAGCCGAAACCAAGAGTTGACTGCTCAACTGATTGAGCCACCAGGGCGCCCCAGTCTGTCTTTGTTTTTGAGGGTTTATCCCAAAGATCATCTCCTCTGCCTCCCCTATCTTGTGCACCAAGGAGATGAGCTGCTGTTCTCCATTGCACAATATTCATACACTCACCTAAAGTACATTTAGTCATAGTGCAGATGACATAACATTGTCATATTATAACAGTTCATTCTTCTGCCTCCCTCATTAGACAGTGAGCTCCTTAAAGGTCCAGTCCTTGCTCTGGTCATCATTGTACTTCATTTCTGAGCATACTGAATAACATATGATAGATGCCCTACAAATATTAGAATGAAGGAAGAAGTACTATCTCTAAAACTTCAGTTGATGGGGTCACACATATGGTGTTTTGGATGAATTACCTAGGGAGCTCACTTTCTTTTTCCTTACCATTTTTATTTTTATTTTTATTTAAAGATTTTATTTATTTATTTGACAGAGAGAGATCACAAGTAGGCAGAGAGGCAGGCAGAGAGAGTGAGAGGGAAGCGGGCTCCCTGCTGAGCAGAGAGCCCGATGCAGGGCTCAATCCAAGGACCCTGAGATCATGACCTGAGCCGAAGGAAGCGGCTTAACCCGCTGAGCCACCCAGGCGCCCCTCCTTACCATTTTTATGCTACAGAGGAGAAGACACCAGAAAACTTTGTTTCAGTTAGTTGTCCCTTTTCCTCAAATAACACGGAAATACCTATTATAAAAACTGCCATTAAATGGCCAGACATCCTTTAGTAGAACCTTCTGTATGCCAGTAACTTAGTATTTTCCTGTTTCAGCTGTCCTGCCAGGGGTTGTAATTCAGGAACCAATCTCAAGTTAGGCAGAGGAAAAAATGAGATGCTTAATTACAATGGGCAAATGTCATCACCAGCTACTTGAGAGTAGCTCTGTCAGGAGCCATCCACATGTCAAATGGACTTTCACAAAATTCTGGCCATCTGCAGGGTCATGAAGACTCAGAACATGTATGTCTCCTGAGGGAGCCTTTTCAGTTTTGTGTTTTTTCTGATGCTAAGAAATACAAACACTTGTGATTTGCTACTGGGCACTTATAAGCATGGAATCAATTATTTCCTAAGAGGTTCAGAGACAAAAATGAGATATTCAGAAAATAAAAATATGTTCTGTGGTAAAAAAACAAAAACAAACAAAACAAAACAAACAAAAAAACCCACAACATATATGTATCAAAAAGCTTGAGGAGTACGAAAAAAGACCCAGTACTCTAGTTAATAAAATGTTGTAAATTAATGAGACCCTGAAAACCCTTTTGTTTCCAGTATATCTTTGAGCTTTCTAAACTGTATTAGTTCTCCTTTTCACCTCAGGAATTACAATGCAGTATGTGAGAGAGCATAATTCTAAACAAACATTATTAATTTCATTGAATATACCTTTGAGGTTATAGCATTTTGATGTTTGAGATCACAATAGCATATTACAGAGAACAAATGTAGCACAGAAGAAGAATTAAAGGCCTCCAAGTTAGAAATGCTAGAGTCTAGCTTTATTATTTATAAATTCTGTGATCTGGAGCAATTCGTTTCAGGCCCCCATAATTTCAGGTACTTCATCTATAAAATAGTTAGAAAAAGGATGTCTCTCCTTCCATTCCTTGTGCTCCTACCTCAGCTCATAAAATGGGAACTTGCTAATACTTCTCACCCCAGAAGTGATTCTTTGGTGCCAAGCACAACTATTTTTTCTGCATTTTGCTTCGCTTTCCCTCAAGAAGGAGTTAATTATCCAAAAAATAGAAATGGAAGGAAACCTTCCAAACTCATTTTATGAGGCCAGCATCACCTTGATCCCCAAACCAGACAAGGATCCCATCAAAAAAGAGAACTACAAACCAATATCCTTGATGAACACAGATGCAAAAATTCTCACAAAACACTAGCCAAAAGGATTCAACAGTACATTAAAAGGATTATTCACCACGACCAAGTGGGATTTATTCCAGGGCTGCAAGGTTGGTTCAACATCCGCAAATCAATCCATGTGATACAACACATTAATAAAAGAAAGAACAAGAACCATATGATACTCTCAATAGATGCTGAAAAAGCATTTGACAAAGTACAGCATCCCTTCCTGATCAAAACTCTTCAAAGAGTAGGGATAGAGGGTACATACCTCAATATTATCAAAGCCATCTATGAAAAACCCACCGCAAATATCATTCTCAATGGAGAAAAACTGAAAGCTTTTCCACTAAGGTCAGGAACACAGCAGGGATGTCCGTTATCACCACTGCTATTCAACATAGTACTAGAAGTCCTAGCCTCAGCAATCAGGCAACAAAAGGAAATTAAAGGCATCCAAATCGGCAAAGAAGAAGTCAAACTATCACTCTTCGCAGGTGATATGATACTATATGTGGAAAACCCAAAAGACTCCACTCCAAAACTGCTAGAACTTGTACAGGAATTCAGTAAAGTGTCAGGATATAAAATCAATGCACAGAAATCAGTTGCATTTCTCTACACCAATGACAAGACAGAAGAAAGAGAAATTAAGGAGTCAATCCCATTTACAATTTCACCCAAAACTATAAGATACCTAGGAATAAACCTAACCAAAGAGACTAAGAATCTATACACAGAAAACTATAAAGTACTCATGAAAGAAATTGAGGAAGACACAAAGAAATGGAAAAATGTTCCATGCTCTTGGATTGGAAGAATAAATATTGTGAAAATGTCTATGCTACCTAAAGCAATCTACACATTTAATGCAATTCCTATCAAAGTACCATCCATTTTCTTCAAAGAAATGGAACAAATAATCCTAAAATTTATATGGAACCAGAAAAGACCTCGAATAGCCAAAGGAATATTGAAAAAGAAAGCCAAAGTTGGTGGCATCACAATTCCGGACTTCAAGCTCTATTACAAAGCTGTCATCATCAAGACAGCATGGTACTGGCACAAAAACAGACACATAGATCAATGGAACAGAAAAGAGAGCCCAGAAATAGACCCTCAACTCTATGGTCAACTAATATTCGACAAAGCAGGAAAGAATGTCCAATGGAAAAAAGACAGCCCCTTCAATAAATGGTGTTGGGAAAATTGGACAGCCACATGCAGAAAAATGAAATTGGATCATTTCCTTACACCACACATGAAAATATACTCAAAATGGATGAAGGACCTCAATGTGAGAAAGGAATCCATCAAAATCCTTCAGGAGAACACAGGCAGCAACCTCTTCGACCTCAGCCGCAGCAACATCTTCCTAGGAACATTGCCAAAGGCAAGGGAAGCAAGGGCAAAAATGAACTATTGGGATTTTATCAAGATCAAAAGCTTTTGCACAACAAAGGAAACAGTTAACAAAACCAAAAGACAACTGACAGAATGGGAGAAGATATTTGCAAACGACATATCAGATAAAGGGCTAGTGTCCAAAATCTATAAAGAACTTAGCAAACTCAACACCCAAAGAACAAATAATCCAATCAAGAAATGGGCAGAAGACATGAACAGACATTTCTGCAAAGAAGACATCCAGATGGCCAACAGACACATGAAAAAGTGCTCCATATCACTCGGCATCAGGGAAATACAAACCAAAACCACAATGAGATATCACCTCACACCAGTCAGAATGGCTAAAATTAACAAGTCAGGAAATGACAGGTGCTGGCGAGGATGCGGAGAAAGGGGAACCCTCCTACACTGTTGGTGGGAATGCAAGCTAGTGCAACCACTCTGGAAAACAGAATGGAGGTTCCTCAAAATGTTGAAAATAGAACTACCCTATGACCCAGCAATTGCACTACTGGGTATTTACCCTAAAGATACAAATGTAGTGATCCGAAGGGGCACGTGCACCCGAATGTTTATAGCAGCAATGTCTACAATAGCCAAACTATGGAAAGAACCTAGATGTCCATCAACAGATGAATGGATAAAGAAGAAGTGGTATATATACACAATGGAATACTATGCAGCCATGAAAAGAAATGAAATCTTGCCATTTGTGACGACGTGGATGGAACTAGAGGGTATCATGCTTAGCGAAATAAGTCAATTGGAGAAAGACAACTATCATATGATCTCCCTGATATGAGGGAGAGGAGATGCAACATGGGGGGTTAAGGGGGTAGGAGAGGAGTAAATGAAACAAGATGGGATTGGGAGGGAGACAAACCATAAGTGACTCTCAATCTCACAAAACAAACTGAGGGTTGATGGTGGGAGGGGGGTTGGGGGGGTGGAGTTGTGGACATTGGGGAGGGTATGTGCTATGGTGAGTGCTGTGAAGTGTGTAAACCTGGCGATTCACAGACCTGTACCCCTGGGGATAAAAATATATTATATGTTTATAAAAAATAAAATTTAAAAAAAAAGTATATTATATTCCAAACCAAAAAAAAAAAAAAAAAAAAAGAAGGAGTTAATTAATTAATGCAATTAGGGAGAGTCTAACAGCGACTAGTCTTGGTTCCTTTTTTGGAAGGGGTAATGCATTAATTTTCTCTGTTTCTGTGTGACCACTGTGATTTTGAGGTAGAAGACTGTTATCTTTGTTTTCAGTTGTTTTAGAATCAAAAAGAGGGGACGAATGATTAACTGGTAATCTCCACTGATTCCAAGAATAATACTTGTGATGTTTGTCCCAGATCAAGACTGTAGAATGTACAACAAACTTCCTATCGATCCAGACTCCATGGAAATCCCAGTGACTTTATGATATCATATAGCAGTATCCAAAATATTCATTAACAGGGGTGCCTGGGTGGTTCATTTAGTTAAGTGTCTGCCTTTGGCTCAGCTCATGATCTCAGGGTTCTGGGATCTAGCCCTGTGTCAGGATCCCTGCTCAACAGGGAGTCTGCTTCTCCTTCTCCCTTTCCCTCTGCTTCTCCCCCACTGCTTGTGCTCTTGCTCAATCATTCACTCCCTCTCAAATAAATAAATATATAAAATCTTCTAAAAAAAATCATTAGCAAAGAAAGTAATGGGGAGATGGAACAGAGATTCTAACAAAATTTTGAAAGACAGAAAAGGGATAAAAGGCTATTGACATATGAGAAAGGATAGAGTGAGTGAAATACAGGTTCAGATTCACTAATTGCAGACTCTGGTGGAGATGGAGGTGGAAGTCAGTCTGCCCACTGGAGGCACGAAGGTGACGTTTGCAAATAAGGCAGAGTGTGGAAATGAGAAATAAAGTAAACAGGAAGATTAGCTGTCCAATGTACCTCTCATTTCTCCTTCTTGCACTAGAAGGTAGAGAGCCAAGCAGCCTAAGGTCTCTTTGATCAATAGACTGATTTGATCGCCAAAATTTCTTTTGGGGTATAAAAGCTTAAAACCTGTTTTTTTTCTGGCATCTAGAAAAGTTGCACCTGTTAGCTAATGTCTGTATTGCTCACCCTGAAACAAATCAGGTTACATGACATGCCCATGCCCACATACATAAAACTACTAGTCATGTTCCAATGGGGTGGAGGGTACTTTTGGGGAAAGAACTATTCATAAAACAGCAGAGGAAAGTTACAAAACCACTTAGAATAAAGAGCTTCATTATTCTTAAAAATGGTTGGATAACAAAAAATCTATAGGGAACTAGACGCACGAAAGAAAGAGATCCAAATAGTAAGTCAGAGAGAACAATTCTGAAGAAAACAGAAGCAAAGTTTATGATAGCATTTATATAGCTTGGGCGGGGGGGGCAGGGCAAGGCAGGGCAAGGCAGGGCAAGGCATCATTCTAAGGACTTTATATATATGTCAATTTCTGTATTCCTCACAACTACCTATCCTCATTTTACAGAGAAAGAAACTGAGGCACAGAGAAGTACAGTGAGTTATCCAGGGGCACACAGCTGTTAACTGGCAGGGCCTTGATTCTAACAGACACCCCATTAATCAGTCTGCCAATTCCAGTGATAATCCTAGTCATGATGCAAGAACATTGCATTACGTTACATCATGTAATAAGAACAGAATGCAATGAAAAAGGAATGATGCAGCTGCAAGGAAGATGTTTCAGACATTAAAATCGTAACAGCTACAACAGATTAGACACAGTGTAATTAATAAAAGATAAATACTGAAATGTAGAAGAGATTGTAACCAGACAAACATGGAAACTCCTGCTCTCACAGGTTAGCCTGGAACTGAACACTTATGAAGCACCTTCACTGGCTGGGACAATGAGGACTACAAGTATGTGTAAGCTGTGTCTCTTGAGGAGCTATAGGCACACATGAATGTAGACACAGGGAGGAAAGAAGCAAATGACATCTGGGAGGTCCCAGCAGCTTGGTGACTTGCTGTGGAGTAGCCAACAAGGAGAGTTGAGCATTAGCTCCCCTTCTGCAAAGTTAAGGAGGAGAGAACCCCCTCCTTCTCACCATTGCAAACCACACTCTTTTTTTCACACAACACAGGCCCACCCTTCTAAGCTCAGGGGAAGGAGGGATGCTTCTCAGATAAGGGTAAGCATTTAAGGTCTCAAAGGGGATCTGCTGTGTGCCCCAGCAGAGTTCCTCTGAGGCATAGGAACCCCGAAAGTTCCTGTGAGGAAGGTGGAGACTTCCTTATGCCACCTCTGTTGTGCCCATTTCAAAAGCATGTCAAGGCATCACAAAGAGGCTATAGGAAGAAGTCTCCCTGGCTATCTCAACTGCTTAGTCCTCTTGGCCCCTTCTCCTTTCCTTCCCTGATACATAGGAAGAGAAAAAAAAAATCACCTATGGAAGGAAGGCAATAAAGGGAGATAATTTCCTCTGTGTTGGTCAAGGTTCATAAAAGGCAGACAGCAGAATCCATTCTAACCGTGTATGAAGGGATTTATTAGGGCGTATTGAATGGGTTACAGAATCACAGGAACACCTAAGATGTCCAGTCTGAGAACTTCCAGGTAAAATTCTGAGCTGCTTATCATACCAGAGAACTAGCCTAGAAGGAGGCATACTTTACCCCAGTATCAAAAAGAATCCCCACAATGGGGATGCTAACCCTCCCCACCTGCCAGAGAACCATGCTACACCAAATCAATTCGGAAAGCTGCAGGTATCATCATACACCTTCCGCCCTGCCCCAAATGAATGGATGCCACTAGACTGCCACCTTCCCACATTGCTTACTTACGGACCCAAGACTCATGTGAGCATGTCTGATGGGCAGAACAGATGCCCCATGTCTTCACCTCACTGGCAAAAGGGGCTGAGACAAGCAGGACTTTAGGTTCTCTGCTGGGAAAATGCAGTTCACTCTGTAGGGCAGCCATCAAAATGTAGAAAAAGCTCACATCCATAGAGACAGAAAGTAGACTAGTGGTTAGCAGGGGCAATGCAGGGTTATTGCTTAATGGGTATAGAGTTTCAGTTTCAGATGAAGAAAAAGTTTTGGAGATGGACGGTGGTGATCATGGCACAACAATGTCAATGTAGTTAATGCCACTGAATTGATCACTTAACCATGGTTAAAATGTTAGCATTTTCAGTATATGCTTTTTACCGCAATTGATAAAAGGGGAACTTCCCCAAAAGTTATTTAATGATATCGAGGCAATCACGAGTGAGAATACTCACTACAGCTCTGATCCATTTGCCTAATTGCCTAAGTGAATGTATAGATGTTTGAGACAGATTGTGAAGTACTCCATACAAGTGGAATTTATCTTAATATGGAAAGATTGCCTCAGAAGGAAATTCCACAGATTTCCTTTATAAACCCTTGCAATATTTAACAACCTGCATTATTAAGAAATTCTTCTTTATATCTAACCTAAATCCCTCTTGCTACATTTTAAAACATTTCCTTGTTTCCTTCTTTGGTAGGGATGGGAAACAGCTAGCCTGTGTTTTGTGTGCTTCACCTTTAGGCCAAAATAATTCCAGTTGTTTTAACCCTTCCTGGAAGGTTATGTGCTCTATCCCTTGACTTCATTTTCTTTTTATCTCTTCTGAATCCTCCTTCCATTTCTCTGTAACCGTTAGGGCATGTCTGGGGATTGAGCAGCATGAAAAAATGGACTCGATCTTTTTCAACATTATCAACCACCAATGTCTAATTTGTAAACAACATTATTAGAAGTACTTGAATTCCCATGGAGTCATAGTGAGTACATAACATCCTGAGAACAGTGATAATGGAAGGGAAATTACACTGCTGCCTCTAGGACATGGGAGCATTACTAAGGGGCAGCGTCGAAAAGGGGGGCGACAGGAAAGAGCAAACCCTGGGTGTGGTGTAAGGACATTGAGGTGCTGGTGTGCTCCGCAGAAGGGGGAGCACAGCTACGCCTGTGTCCTGGGTGTGTGTTCTCTGGGAGGAAAGCTGTGTGTGGTGAGGCAGCGGGGTTACATCCCCAGGGTGGTGGCATTTGCGCTCAGCTCCTGGGAACTGGAGGAGGTGGGATGAATGAGCCATTTGAATGGAAGACTCTAGTTCTCAGCATGACTCTTTCTTCTGGCTGCGGAGGAGGGGCTCTGCTGTTCTGTCTGAGGTGGGGGTGGTGGTAAGATACGAGGTGCTAACAATGGCAATGTGGAGAGACTTGGATCAGTCAGAGCTGGGCCTCCCTGTAATTAGATACCAGGATCTCCCCGTGTTTGCCCAGCCCACTATGGCCCACAAAGCACTCCCACATTCTTGATCTAATTTATATCACACATCACCCTGTGCTGGTATCTGGCCACTTGTGTTATCACCACACTGCTGGGAAAGAGATGCACTAAGATCACATGACCAGGAAAGGAGCTAAGACAAGCACCTTGCCCTTTGGCTCATACTGAAGTGCTCTTTGCTCCACACCACACCACCTTTCCTGTGAGTGCTGTCAAAGCAGGGTTCAATGAGTACTTCCCTGAGATTCTTCAGTAAGGAACAGAGTACTACTTAATTAGCTAAAGATGCCCATCACCCAAACCCAAGCCATGCACAGAGCATGCCTTATAAACACTCAAAGGAGGTGATAGTTAATAAGATGAAATGGTGAGGAGGAGGAAGTTGTTTCCATTGGCACATTGAATGGTAGCCTGCAGACTCCCCAAATAATTGATTATTCTCAGAAAATGTTTACACTGGTTTAGGATTGAGTGAGGATTCCTTTAAACTTGTTATAATCTTTGGTAAATTCTTTGGTAAATATTTTTTGGTAAATATTGTTATATTCTTTGGTAAATAAACACTGGCCAGAAAGAATACAATTTAAAAAATATATATGTATATATGTATTCTTAAATATTATGAAAGAATATAGTCAATGAATTACTAATGTTACTTCTTATTCATAATACCCTAAAACTAAACAGTATTTCTAACTGAATAAGCTGTGTACATTGAATTGTTCATGAGTCAAATAAGAAATGAATACTGTATTGAAACCAAAGCAAAATTAGTTATTCTTTTCCCTAGTAAGAAAGGATTCCTTCTTCCCACCCCCACAATTTCCACACAGATTAGAGAATGGTCTATTTTATTTTAACAAAGCTCTTGGCAAGAATGCTAACCAGCCACAAATGTGGCCTCTGAGTGCAGGCACCAAAGAAACTAATCCTGTTCCTATGAGAAACACACAGTGTGCCCAACAGATGAGAGAAATAGAAAACCATAGTTGTGTGGAATCTCATAAGTTAGAACATTCAACTATCCCAATTATAGTGTGAAATTTCTCATAAATCAGTGGCCATCAAGTTATATTGCACAATATCAGTTCTTATTTTTATAGTATTTTGTGGTGGTCCCCAGTATAAATTAATGGTTAGCTTGGTGTGTTCAGTTGTTTATTCATTTAGTACTCTTAGGGGAACATGGAAATGTTCAGCCTGTACAATCCAGTCAGACCACATGAAACTGCCAATAAAGAGCAAGTCAGATGCGTCTGGTGCCCTCTCTGTAGGGCAGTCATACAGGTAGCAAGAGCCAAACCTGTCTGAGCAATCAGAAAGAACAGCCAGTTAGTTGTCTTGGATCCAACCATGGGTGTATAACTATATGCAATAGAATAGAAAACTCATTCTAAATCCTATGAGACTTTCAGTGGAAAAGTACAGAAAAGTATTTTGTATTTGACTTCATAGTCCTGTCATTTTAACCAAAAGATTATTCTTGGTCCTAAGAAGATAACTTTTCATGATGATATTCCTCATTATGTATCCTGATTACCATAAGTTTAAAAATTCAGTCAAGGAGTCATGGTATTTATGGCAGTGTGTGGGCTTACATTCCCCATCTCACATGTGTCTGAGGTATGTTCAGACTTATTTGCTCAGTGCCTTAGTTGTTATAATCTGTCTACACAGTGTATTGGTTTGTTCATTTATCGTAGTTCGTGGTGCAGATAAGCCCAGGTAGCATGTTCAGTCTCCCTAAAAGTCGCACATTTTATATGGTGACAGACCGCTCTTTGGGTGCCCTTGAATGGACTGCAAAGGAGATTGGACATCTGTGGCTGGTTCATCCCAGACCTTTTGCCTGCCAGTGAAAAACAAGTTGTTAGGATCTACTAAGTGTGGGCTCTATACCATTCTCTCCATGTGCAGACTCCTAAACTGGTTGTAGAGCCGCTGAAATAATAGCCCATTTCACACCACCAGTGAACTCCCAGTGAAAGCCCTTGGAGCACCAGGAAAGCAATGCATGTCCCGAGCCTCCACCATGAGCCATCTTCACTGATGGGACCACTTCTTTGTCCTCGCTGAGACTGCATAGCCGCACTTGGACTTATGCTGGGATGGCAGAGTTCCTTATCCCCTGTGGTCATGATTCTACATGGCTTTTATTAAGTAAGCAGAGCAGAGAATGCAAGTTACATTAGAGCCAAACTAACATGTGGTAGAAATTCCCTGAGGGTATTAAAATGAGCATGATGTCCCCTCCCTACGAGAGATAATTTCAGGAGAGTGACAAATCTGCATTCTGCTTCATTTGACAAAATGTATAACCCCTGAGGGTTTTATCTGAAAGGAAACTAAGGACTAGTGAAATATCATAGACGCTCTACCCTGTAAATGGAGAAACTGATAATCCCAGAACTTAGTGAAGTTATTAATGCAAGTCAGTAATAGGGATATTATATCAGTTTCCTATAGCTGCATTAAGAAATTGCTGCAAGGTTAAAACAGCATAAATTTATTATCTTAGAGTTCTGGAAGTCAGAGTGTGAACAGCTAGCAGGATTGTATTTCTTCTGGAAGCTCTATGGAAAATCTATTTCTTAGCCTTTTCTAGCTTATAGAGGCTGCTGGCATCCTTGGCTCATGGCTCCATTGTCCATCCTCAAAGCCAGCAGCATAGCATTATCAAATATCTTTCTTCTCTGACCTTTGCATCTGTTATCACATCCCGTTCTGAGTCCAACCCTTCTGTTTCCATCTTACAGCCACCCTTATGATTATATTTGGCCCAGCTGGATAATGCTGGATAATCTTCCCAACTCAAGATCCTTAACTGAATCACAAATACAGTTTCTTTTTTTTTTTTTTTAAGATTTTATTTACTTATTTGACAGACAGAGATCACAACTAGGCAGAGAGGCAGGCAGAGAGAGAGAGGGGGGAAAGCAGGCCCCCTGCTGAGTAGAGAGCCCACTGCGGGGCTCGATCCTAGGACCCTGAGATCATGTTCTGAGCCAGAGGCAGAGGCTTTAACCCACTGAGCCACCTAGGTGCCCACAAATACAGTTTCTTTAGGTAATATAATCAAAATTTGGGGTGTTTGGTGGGGGGAGAGAACAGGATATTATTCTGTCTACCACAAATAACCAAAAAGGCTAAACCTCACCAGTGATAAAGGATCTAGCAAATCCGTGAGTTAATTTTGTTCAAAAAATATTTAAGAATTGGGGTGCCTTGTGCTATGGTGAGTGCTGTGAAGTATGTAAACCTGGTGAGTCACAGATCTGTACCCCTGGGGCTAATAATACATTATATGTTAATAAAAAATTTTAAAAAAAGAATTGGGGTGCCTGGCTGGCCCAGTCAAAAAAGCATTTGGCTCTTGATCTCAGGATCATGAGTTCCAGCCCCACACTGGGTATTAAGACTGCTTAAATAAATAAGTAAGTGATAAATAAACTTTTTAAAAAAGATTTTATTTATTTATTTGACAGAGATCACAAGCAGACAGAGAGGCAGGCAGAGAGAGAGGGGGAAGCAGACTCCCCGCTAAGCAGAGAGCCCAATGTGGGGCTCAAACCCAAGACCCTGAGATCATGACCTGAGCCAAAGGCAGAGGCTTAACCCACTGAGCCACCCAGGTGCCCCAATAAATAAATAAACTTTTAAAAATACTTAAGAATTACTAGATACCATATACTATGATTGACAAACATAACAAATAGTAGATTTGAAATGTTCTTTAACTTGCAAAGATATATTTTAAATGTAATTTATAAGTACAGAAAACTTTTAAAGATCTTTCAGAAAGAAAAAAAAATTAAGAGTGAAACTGCTGACATATGAGACAAAGAGTTCATACTCCCAATATTTTTTTAAGATTTATTTCTTTATTTAAGATAGAGTGAAAGCATGAGCAGGGGGAGGGGCAGAGGAAGAGGGGGAAAGAAAAAGAGAGAAGCAGACTCTCCGCCAAGCCTGATGCAGGGCTCCATCCCAGGACCCTGAGATCATGACCTGAGTTGAAATCAAGAGTTGGGGACACAACTGACTGAGCCACCCAGGTGCCCTTAAAATATTATCTCACAAATCAAGAAGAATGGGATGCATAAGCCCATAGAAAGTATGAGCAAAGTGGGCAATTTACATACGAAAACATACAATGGATAATTCATATATGATAAATTCTCTTTTACTTCTCAGATAGGCAAGAGCAGAAAGATTAAAAAGATTGATGGTGAAAGTCTTTACAATGACCTACAAGGCCTGCATGGTCTAGCTTTTCTGTGCTCCTCTGATCCTTTTCTGTCTTTCCCTGATCTAATCTCCTTCTTACCTACACCTCATTGTTCCAGCCGAAAAATGCCTTTCCCACTTTTTGATAGAACCGTCTTGCAATGTTGACTAACCCTCAGAGGTATATACACACACTTTGATCTAGCAGTGCGTTTGTGGGAATTTAACTTTCTAAATATTAATACAAATGAGAAAGGTTGTATTACAAAAATATAATTTAAAAACCTGGAAATAATCTAGATGTTCCTTAACAGAGACTTAGTTAGATAAATCGGGGTACCAGGATGGTAGGTAAGGGCTCCCTTCTGACTGGTTTACTCCTCTTTGAATTCTTACATGATGGAAGGGGCTAGAGATTCTTCTCTGGACCCTCTTTAATAAGTGCACTAAACCCATTCATGAGGATTGCAACCCCATGATTTAAGCACCTTCCAAAGACCCGATCTACTAATACCGTCACAGCACGTTTGGGAGTTAGGACTTCAACATATGAATTTAAGAGGGACACAGACATTCACTTCCTAGTATAAACCTCAAGGAAACATTTCTTCAAATCATCTTTTATTTTTCCTTCAGATAAGAGAGAAAACACCTTTTCTCTGGATTCTCTTTCTCTTCCACCTTCTTAGAACCATCCTAGCAAAAACCCTTTTTCAAGACGTTGGGAAATCTCATTTCTTGTAGTCTACGTTTTACTATTCAAAGTCAACACTGTCTGTTATATAGATTATACTAAAACCCCCCTGGATATTTTCATTACATTATATATTACATAGAGAAGTCTTCGGCATCCCTCGAACTTTTATAAGCATATGTTCTCCCTTCCTCATGAGAAAATATAGACCTCGCTAAAGTAAAATTTTCTAAAATGAAATATCTTAATGGATGGGCTTAGTGAGATTGTATCTGAAAGCCACAGACTTTTGCCACAATCTTAAATGTGGCCAAACTAATCCGCAGCAAATTTTATTAAAGAAGCGGCAATAACAACTTTGCCTTATCCCTTCAGAAAACTCAAAGAGTGGTCTCCATAGGCGTAATTTCTTCTGGTTTTTACATTTAAATTACATTCTTGATCTTACAGAAATGGTTTCTAATCGTATAGTGTCACCACTATACCACCACTATATTTGGTTATTTTGAATAATCAAATTTTCTAAATAATTATGTTTAATGGAATAATTTCCAAACAATAATTCCTAAGGTTGTTTTTCATGGAACATCTTTTTCTCTGCACATCCATAAATGCAATGCTATAGGAAGTTTCTCTTTGGACAACATCCTCTCTAGTCAACCAAACCTGTTTGGTTTTAATAAAAAGAAGCATCACTGTATAAGGTCAAGTTAAAGCAAATCAAATTTGAATTAGAGACACTTCTAGTATTAACATGGATGTATTAGTATTTTTCCTCTTCTACTCCTGGAAATCAAACAGAAGAAGCAAGAAATACCAAAAGAACCCACAAACTCCATTTTTGGCAAAACTAGGGAACAGATTTAAATGACAGTTTCCAAAACAATGTAAGGGCTACCCAAAGCAGCCAAGACCAAGCAGAAACCCCACGTAAAACATGAGGAAAGAAGCAAAGAGAATTACCAGATGACGGGCAGATTTCAGAAAAATACACTTCCTGCAAGTGAGAGGTTCACCGAGAAAAGGGAAAGCCGTATCCGTGTGAGTAGCAATGTATGGAGGATCTGTGTGAACTGGGCTGGCAGCAGATGGACCCGGTTAATTTGAGAGAAGTAGAGAAGGCAGGGCTACGTACCAAATACCCAGCTAAGCCATATTGGAAGAAAGAAGTCTGTCTCCGAGGAAGTGGGATGGATAAGAGAGAGCTCTGCGACAGATAGCCTGGCAGACTACATTGTATATATCCCCCTGCAGAAACTTCCTGCAAAATGTTGCTTAGGAAAATCCATAATTAATAAAAGGAATCGACACATTCTTGGCACCAAGATTGTGTAAGAGAAGATACAGAAAATAGCAAACAAACCTCCAGCTATGAAGAATGTTGCCACAAAGTAAATGAAAACTATAGCCAGATGTTTCACTGGGAATTTAAAAATTTAACAAATCAATTTTCTCTATGAAGGAAAATTATAAAGCAGAAGTATAAACAAGAAAAAAGGGAAGGAGCATAGGGGAAACAATGCAAAAAGCAAGCAGGGTACTTAGAGGATGGGAATGAGAAAAGTGGGAGGAAAGGTATAGTTTTGCAAACAGGGAAAGGAAATTCAACAGTCTTTGGAAGCTGTCAAAGGGGGTGGGGGGTTGGGAGGACAGCAATCCGATGGAACAGAACACAGAGCTAAAGATATTCAAGAAATTCCTCCTAAAATGGAAGATGACTTAAAACTATGTCCTGAAGCTAAACCTGTGTGCTAGGGAATATTAGCACAAAATGGTCAACACCCAGACATACTGAGTAAGCATATTGAATTTTAAAGATATAGAAACAATTGTAAGCAAAATAATCAGGTAATTTCTAAGAAGAAAAAATGTTAGTTGATCCTCAGACTTTCCTATACTTTTATACAATGTCAGAGGTAGTAAAACAATACCTATAAGATTCTCAGGGAAAGAAAATGTGAGCCAAAGATTTTATAAACAGCCAAGCTGTCGGTATAAAGGGTACACACAAGCAGTTTAACATTCAGGAACCCAGGAAATTCTGATTCCCAAAGTCCTTCTTGGTAAAACTGCTACAGAACAAACTTGAGCCAATGGTAATTCAAAAATGATGGCAATAGAATTGGTGATGATCCCAGAGTATATTTAAATGCAATACAGAATCTAAAACAAATGTGGAGCTGAATGGGACCAAATAAAATATAAATTTTGTTAAGTGCTGGCAATGTAGAAATGATACAGATAAGAAAAATTAGGAGAGAAAAAGAAAACAAAGGAAGCTACTAGAGTAAATTTCCTCATTGATCCTTTTAAAATAAGTGAAGGGGCGCCTGGGTGGCTCAGTGGGTTAAAGCCTCTGCCTTCGGCCCAGGTCATGAACCCAGGGTCCTGGGATTGAGCCCTACATCAGGCTCTCTGCTCAGCAGGGAGCCTGTTTCCCCCTCTCTCTCTCTGTCTGCCTCTCTGCCTACTTGTGATCTCTGTCTGTCAAATAAATAAATAAAATCTTTAAAATATAAAGTAAGTGAAAGTTAAGTCTATTTAATGGTAACAATTAACATGTAGGAAAGATAACATTATTATTAAGTTGGGTGGCAGAAGTTAGGATGGGAAGGAGAAGAAAGAAGAAATTATCAATTCAGCATGGTTTATGGGAGGTACTTACATATACAGTCTAAAGAAATAAAGAACTCAGGGACGCCTGGGTGGCTCAGTTGGTTGGACGACTGCCTTCGGCTCAGGTCATGATTCCGGGGTCCCGGGATCGAGTCCCACATCAGGCTCCCAGCTCCATGGGGAGTCTGCTTCTCCCTCTGACCTTCTCCTCGCTCATGCTCTCTCTCACTGTCTCTCTCTCAGATAAATAAATAAAATCTTTAAAAAAAAAAAAGAAAAGAAATAAAGAACTCAAAATATTATATGTAGTGATAATTATAAAAGTAAACCCTTGATTGAAAATCCAAAAAAACTTTCTCAATAATAAAAGAGAACAAAGACCAAGCCAGTCCACTGTATCACTAAAAATAAACAGACTTAACTTACATATGTAGAAAATAATCTTTTTCAGATTAAATCACATAGCAAAACCCAATCCATGGTATTTAAAAGAAATACACTTAAAAAGAAACAAAGGTTCACAAAGGTTGAAAATAAATGGTTTGGCAATAATGTACCAGGCAACTGGAAACAAAATAAAGCGTTTCTCTTGATTTGGAATTTAGATTAAAAAGCATTAAGTGAACCAAAGAAGGGCATATTATGATAGAAAAGTGAGTGAATAATGTCATGTAATGAAAATAAAACTGATAATAGCTCTGCCACAACATTAAAAAAGCATTAGTAAAAGAAATCTGAGGACAAACAAATAGCACACTAACAGTTGAACTTATTTTCCCCCTTTTTTAAAGTCTATGACATCTCAAGTACACACAAAATAGAGCTGTGGACAATGGCGGTAACATGATGGATAGGACAACTCTGATATATATCAAGCTCTGTGCATTCAAAAGGGAGAATGCATCTTCTTTCTTTGAACTTTCATGAACTGTTACCATCATTGCACTGCAATAAAAGTACAATAAATTCTAAAAGATACGAGTAGTGCATAGAACAGTCTTTACTTACAATGCAATAAATGAACAATCAAACGAGTTCATACCCCACATTGACTCCAAGAGAAATGCCAAAAAAATCAAATATAAGAGTACTAGAAGAAACCCTGAGAGAATCCATTTAAATCTTGTAATGAGGAGGAATTTTTCAATTATGACTAAAAACATGGGTGCCATAAAACATAAGAAATATATTCAAATATGTAAAAGAGAACAATATTGGGCATGTAAAAACAGAAGAGAGATCCAAGCAAAGTCTAATGACAATGATAATCTTGGAGAATAGTATATATTGTGTTACAAGTAAAGATTAATTTCCCTAATAGATAAGGAGCTCTTAGAAGTTGATTTTTGAGAAAAGAGCAATACCTCAGTAGAAAAAATGGATAAAATAGATCAGCAGACCGTTCATAGAAGAGTAAATACAAATATCTCTTAAACATATAAAATTCCCTGACGAATGAAATAGTATAGAAGTTTAGAATAAATTAGGAATAAATTGGATGGATTAAATTTTGTAATTCAATCCACTTGTAATTGGATCTTGTATTAGATTTGCACACTCTCTCCATTCAATTCATTTTTTAAGTTACCAGGTTTATATACTCCTACCTCTATATTTCCTTCCTTTCCTTTTTTTTTTTTTTTTTTTTTTTTAAGATTTTACTTATTTATTTGACACAGAACACAAGTAGGCAGAGCAGCAGGCAGAGGGAGAGGGAGAAGCGGACTCTCCATCAAGCAGGAAGCCCGATGTGGGGCTCGATCCCAAGACCCTGGGACCATGACTGGGGCCGAAAGCAGCCACTCAACCTACTGAGCCACCCAGATGCTCCTATTTCCTTTCTTTTCCTTGTTTTCTCTTTTTTCAGTTTCTTTGGAAATGTACGATTCTCCTCATTCACAGTATGCCTTTCCAGCATTTACCTCTAAATAACTAATTTCATGGGATTGCTATTATTTTGGTTGTTGCTTTTTAATTGTTGACAGCTCCATGCTTTCATAATCCATGGTAATTCATTTTCTGAGTCATTCATATATTATCAGATCAGAAGTTTCTGGCAATGATAAACAAATGACTGGCCTTTCTTTTATATCATTTAAACATTTTTTAAAACATCTTTCTTATTCATTAGATAATTTAGTTTTCAAAAAAAAGGAATCATTTTAAAATAGCTAACATTTCTGTTTGGTTTGCCATCACTTTGTAGAATAGGTTTAGTGCACCTAGGTCAGTACTGCTTGAATTTCAGCAACATAGCATTTTAAATGAAAAAAAAAAAAATCATAAACCATCAGTGTTAACTATAATTTTTCATTATAATATTAATTGTGCACATATTAAAAGATAATTACAAAGTGTTTTCTCACAGTTTTGATAGAACTGTAAAATCAAAGCAGATTTACAAATCACTATAAACAAAATTATGGAAACAACAAACTAAGACTGAAATTAACAGATTATGTGACAAACTGTATTTTATGGAAATTAAGTCACCATCCATGAGACAAGTAGAGGAATCACATGCCAACACCTCTGTAGGCCTTTTGGAGATTCAGTTTTCCTTCCAAGTTTTTTTTCAGTTTGAAATTCTGCCTAATGATGTAATTTGTTCTTTACTTAGTGGGAAGCCATCATTTCTAAATCAAGTTATCTTTTGTTCTTTTTCTAACTAGCACAAAACAAAAATGTGGTACTTTTGGCGCCATTAAGAAAGTTGACAAAAATACAACTAAAGCACTAAAATTAGATGGTGTTGTTCAGCTATAATCATTCTGAATAGTAGAATAGGCTTCAGTGAATTTTATTTTCGCTCATTGTTGAACACAAAACACAGAATTTTTAAAAATTACTGTTATTGTTCTTTCAGACTCCTGTTTGAGAAACATTATTCTAGACTTAGAGAACCCTAAAAATGTCCCCGTAACCATCTTAACCATCTTAACCTTACAACCCAGATAACCATACTTCCTTGACCAACTCTGATTTTATGACATCCCATGATTCTTACTGCCTGAGTCTCGCACTATGCACAAGAGCATCGTTATTTGGCTGATTTTAAGGCTTACATTTAAGGTGGGAGTGCCGGGAATTTACCATTTCACCTTCTCTGAGAGTAAAAAAGAATCTGAAGAGTGAAGGTCAGAGTTAGGTTCTGTGGATTTAAAGGGAGTCAACTATCATTATCATTAAAATATGGTAAACAAACAAACAAACAAAAGCAAACAAAACCAAAACCAGAGCCAGGACAGTGTAGTTAACTATACAGACGTTGTCACACAGGCCTGGGTCATCAAAGGAAAACCTCAACAAAACTCTCCTTTCTAGACCCAGAATCTAGGTTCCCTACTAAGAATGCACTATAGCTAACAGAAGTGAGGGTTTATTCCTGCATTTTCTTTAATTTGCTATGCTAATTCATTTTTTTTAAAGGTGTGTCAAAGATAGGTTTTCTCTCCTTGGGCTTTATTTCCAAATTATGGTATTTAGTTCAGTACTATTCCTGGTCTCTAACACACTAGCAGTAACTAGTGATATACTACCAATACCCTGGGGGGTTCTATTAGCTGTGTCCTTGCAGCAATGTGACAACTTAGCACCATGCATCTTGAATAGCTATGGATCACACACGAGAGCAAATATTGTTCTGTTATATTTTTTTCTACTTTAAGGGTTTGCATTTTTTAAAAGATTTTTTATTTATGTATTTGAAAGAGAGAGAGAGAATATGAGTGGGCAGAGAGAGAAGCAGCCTCCCCACTGAGCAGGGAGCCTCACATGGGGCTCGATCTCAGGACCCTGAGATCATGACCTGAGCCAAAGTCCAGTGCTTAACCAACTGAGCCACCCCCATGCCCCTACTTTAATACCCCCAAGAAATCTTCTGATGAACTGCAAGTTTTCTTTTCTTTTCTTTTTTTTCTTTCATTGTAGAGAGAAAGATACTGCATGATCTAAAGCCTATATGTTTTCAGATGCCTAACTATACACATACACTGGCTTATCACCACTAACATTTAAAATGTCTGGATGGCATACTTTCTCTGACATTGCTCTTAGAAGTGGTCCTTTCTAACTAAGGAAATAGCTTTGATTCATGTATTAGACTGTTAGGGCTGCCTTAACAAAATACCACACACCAGGTGGCTAAAACAACTGAAATTTATTCTCTCACAGTTCAGGAGACCAGAAGTCCACGATCAAAGTGTATGAAGGCTTGGCTTCCCCCAAGACCTTTTTCCTTGACTTGCAGATGGCTGTCTTCTTGCTGTGTCCACACAGTCTTTTCTCTGTGTGTGAGCATCACTGGTGTCTCTTATTCTTATAATGACACTAGCCCTATTGGACCGGGACCTCTCTTTATGACTCCATTTAACCTTAATTACCTCTTTCAAGGCCTTATCTCCAAACATGAATTTTGGAGGAACACACTCAATCCATAACAGCTTACAACCTTAAGGAGATAATGGAGAACTATCTCAGCCACAGATGAAAAACAGCATTACATTTTTCCTCTAGACTGTATAGATCTTCACGTGATTTTTATAATCTATACCCCGAGTTACCATGTCATGTGTCTTCCCAACAGATATTATTATGGACACAAAGAGTCCCAGATGTTCTTTGTGGTCTGAATCATGCTTAAGCAGGTTTCATCATCCTTTTTCATGCCAGAGATTGGAGAAATAATTCTATCATATTCTCTAACTAATCATTGTATAATTGGCTAGGGTTACTTCAAGTGGTATCTTTTTATTGGTCCAAGTTAAAATATGGCCTCATAAAACAAACCAATAAAGAGGGTTGAAATTATGCAGATTAGAGAATATAGACCACATTGACAGTCCAGCCTGTGATGGAAGACATGCTCAAGTAAGACCCTGATGGTCCATCAAGCCAACAGAACATCTCTATTGATAAGGACACTCTGATGTCACTGTTCTAGCAAGTGTCCTTTAAGTTAGAGCTAGAATGTCTTTTAAGTCAAAGTTTGCTGGGACTATTAGCTTTCTATAAAAGGTGTAGTCAATCCACTTGTTCTAGAGGGGAGGGACTAGGTAAAACACAAACACAGAAGGTGACCACTTGGTACCCAGACAGAAGTTAGAAGAAGAGAACTGTGCTCTAAGAAAAAGATCTTCTGTCAGTACCCAAAATTGGAAACTCTGAGACTCTTTCCATCCCTTATCAAAAGTATAACTAGAAGATACACAGTGGACACACAGGTCGGGATAACAGAAAAGAACAAATGCAAGACTGCATTTCCTTCTCATTAACCACTTAAGTTTAATTTTGATGTAGAGGAGAAAAGGAATCTCCCCGAGAACAACTTTGCCATTGTTGATTGCTCTCCAGATCTCAGCCTGATTCCCTCCTTAGTACTCCGAATGAGCAAAGAGCCACACAAGACTGTTAGTGCAAATAAAATCATATATACCAATGGGCTAAATGTTGATTTGTATAATTAGCCAGCCCTGAGAGCTTTCGGTAAAAACTGCTTTGATTTTTGACTTTTAGAAAGTTGTTCTACCAGAGGATTATTATGGTAATTGAAATTAGGAATGGAATTATGGTTGAACCCTAAATAACATGATGTAGATGCTAAAACTGTTATTTAGCTGTTATACTCAACAATTAGGAACAATGGAAGGGACAGGGTGTACTTGTGAGAGCTCTAATTTTAATTTTGGGATTGCCAATTTGTTAGCCTTTCACTCCTTCTTTAAAGGAAATATAAGGTCTTAAAGAACTCGCCCAAGGCCTATATTCAAGTAGAAAATTATGAGCTTCACTTCCTAAGGAGAAGATATTTATCTTCCTCCTTTGATGGAGCCTTCACATTCACAGGTCTCAAAATCTCTGCTACAAAATAAGAGGTTCTCTGTGATGGATCAGTTGTAAGAGCTAATTATTCTGGGAACAATCTCTTTCTTTACAAGTGTTTGCATAGTTCATTATTTTTCTGGGAAAAAAAGGGTTTGTAGAGTGCTACTATAAAGATGTGATTTATAGGTGGGATCAGGACCAGAGTTCAGTTGTCATAAAACATAATTCTGACAGTTAATTTGCTCATATCTTATCTGCTAAGATATTAGCAGGCATTTGAATATATGGGTATCAATGGCAAAGAGTTGTTATATATCTTCATTAGATGATGAAGAGGATTATTATGGTAATTGGAATCAGGAGTAACAAAGAATCAAACTAGAAATTAGAGTCACAAGAAGCAAATTGGTGAAAGGTAGGGAACATTTATTTTTCAAAAAAAGAAAAGGTATGGTCTGTCCTATATTTCTGCCAAATCAACAGTGCATTTTATTTTTTGTCTATACCTTTAAAAAAGTACTTTTAAAAATACATGCATGTTGGTGTATCCATTCACAACAGAACTAGTGAGTCCTTGGTACCATCAGCCTCTCAAGGAATAGCACCATTAATATTGTGGTATGTGGTATGTTATTTATTTTATGTATATAGTATTATGATGCTATTGCTATAAGAATGTGTATATATAATATATGTTGTTCTGCAATATTAAACATATTATGAGTGACTTTCTATGTCATTATATGAGGGAGAACAGTTTTAATCACACACCTGTGCTAATAAATGCATTATTATTTTTGCGGGGGAACAAGCAACATACTATAAACTGCTTTGCTCTACCAAATGGAAATAGAGATGAAGACAGTGGTTGGAGGACTTTTAATTATCAAATCTGTTCTTTTCTGGGGGCGCCTCAGTGGTTCAGTGGGTTAAAGCCTCTGCCTTCGGCTTGGGTCATGATCCCAGTGTCCTGGGATCCGGCCCCACCTCGGGCTCTCTGCTCAGCGGGGGGCCTGCTTCTTCCTCTCTCTCTGCCTGCCTTTCTGCCTACTTGTGATCTCTGTCAAATAAAAAAATAAAAAAAAATAAATAAATCTGTTCTCTTCTGAATGACTTAAATTGTATCCATTACCATGTATCATTTTAATGATAGATAGCTAGATAAAGCAAGAGAGCAAAAAAGAAAAAGAGAGAGGCTGAATTTAAAAGGATAAATTTCAAAGGACAAAGAAAATAATTCAGTTTGGTTGTGATTTTTACACACACACACACTAATATGAAAGGTTGAATATATTTAACCTATTAAATCTTTGGCCATTCATAAAAAAATCCACAAACAGGGAATTTTTTTTAAAGATTTTATTTATTTATTTGACAGAGAGAGAGAGATCACAAGTAGGCAGAGAGGCAGGCAGAGAGAGAGGGGGAAAGCAGGCTTCTCGCCAAAGAGAGAGCCCGATGCGGGGCTCAATCCCAGGACCCTGAGACCATGACCTGAGCCGAAGGCAGAGGCTTTAACCCAGTGAGCTAGCCAGGTGCCCAACAGGGAATTTTTATATAAATCTCAGACTAACCTTTAGCTCTGGTACAACCAAATCAACCCCTGTCAGCCTCTTAGATGAGGTCCATCCTGAGCAACTCGATCCTGTTCTATTCACGTACACTCCATTACTGTGAGGGATAATTCTGATCCAAAGATTTTTTTGTGTGGCCAACCTGATTCTAATGAACAGAGGGTCCCTGAGAAGTTTGATTTCTGCAGCCTAGCTTTGAATTTTTTATTTTTTATTCTGAGGGAGTGCCTAGACCCAGTGAAGGGAAATCTTTATTTACTTTGATCTTCATAAGAGCTCATTTAAAACAAAGGTCCAGAGGCGCCTGGGTGGTTCAGTCTGTTAAGTATCCAACTCTTGGTTTCAGCTCAGTTCATGATCTCAGAGTTCTAAGGATATGTACCATGCTTGGTGCAGAGTCTGCTTATCCCTCTCCTTCCCCGTCTGCCCCTCCCCTCAATCTCTTTCTCCCCAAAAATGAATCAATAAAAATCTTTTTTAAAAAAATAAAGCAAAGGTGCCAGCTAGGGACCTGCATGTGAGAACAAATATACTAAAAAGTGTGATTGTTTGGCATCGTGTTTCTTTCCAGTACATTGCACAGAATGTCCTCTATGAGGACTCCAGGGAAAATTTTCTTTCTAGTCTCAGAAACAGTTGAAAGCAACTCAGCAATTAATTTGTTTTTACATTATGGACAATGTGGATTTTGCAATAAAGCCTGTTTCTGGTTTTTATATTATGTTAAATGTGTAACTTAGATGTCCCTAGACCCCACCAGCCTAGGAGCACAAATGAGTCACATTAACAATAATTCCCAAATACTCTTGGCTGATGGGCCTCAACCCCCTACAGAGAGGACCCCTTGCTCTCAACATTTCAGCACACCCCTTAGGGTATATCACATGTGCTTATGTTTGTTGATTGTAAGGAGAAGAAACAAACTTTGTTAGCTTACACAAAGAAAAAGAAATTTATTGTAAGGATTAGGAAACAATCTGTGGAACTTAAGGGCAAGACGCACCCTCGCATTGGAAAAGACTGGAACCAGATTCATGCGCCATCAGGAAGTTCCCTCTGTGTATCATCTCTGCTCCTTCCTTTGTATGTTTTCTCTCTCAGTTTCTCTCTCTTCTTTGCTTGCCCTTTCTTTATCAGTTTCTCCTGCTGATCCAACTCATAACAGAAAATGAAGGCAACTGAGAACTTTCTAGTTTAGGTAATACAAGTCCAGCTGCCAGGGAGGGACAGGAAGTATTTTTTGGTCTCAAGAGTATGGCTGGTCTTTTTCCAAGCCACCAGATTGAGCTGCCAGGCTCCCGGGAGACTCTGTTCTGCGTTGCTCATCTCACAAGACAGTGTCTTTCTTCCATGTTTCCCAACACAGCCCCCGAGCTGCTTGTAGGAGTGCCCTTAAAACAAATCTCCAAGCAGCAAGCCCTCAGGATGCTGAGACATCATTTTGGCCATCTGCGTACCTATAGCAGGGTGAGAAGCATGTCTCCCCATAGAAGGCAGATCTCATCCCTGAGTCCAGGCAATGTTAATTCTGCCTAAGTTGACACAACACAGAGTACAAATGACATTTGAGCCCCATGATATTTGAGTGATTCTGAAACCCCTCATTTTTTTCCCATCCTAAATATAAATTTAAAATACACAATGTGTATACTTTGCTCTAGTCAAATCCTACAAGGCCCAACATGGAGAGGAAATAAAAGCTGGGGTCTTTGAGAGAACTCTAGTAAAAACAGAGCAGGAGATACCCACACCTGGGCTGGCTGCCTCCCCGGTTGATGCTGGAGGATTCCTTGAAACATTTTTGGCTCTACAGCCTTCTAGACTAGGTGGGCAGAGAAGTCAGACTAAGTTTTTAAAACTTTTTAAATGTTTGAGTGTTGCTACCTAATGTTACTGCTGGCATAAAATTTGAGAGTGCACTAACTTTATATGTGTGCCTCTGGAAGAACATTTAAAAGTGAACCCAATTTGGACCCGTGTTAGCGAGAAATGCCACAGTGAGTTTTTTCCTCCCCCTCTAATCACCTCACATCTCACACCTGGCTCTCCATGTTAATCTGAGTTCAATTTCCTGCCAAGTCCCACTGACACATTTTTACAATGAAAATTGAAAAGACAAAAAAAGTACGTCTTACTGATACAAAAGAGAGAAGGGAACCATCAATAAGACAAACACGTATGAAGAATTTCTAAAAAACAAGTGCACATGGGACCCCATTCCAGATGTAGGAAACTACCTGCAATTCAACAAATACAAAGAAAAAATCTTTATGGCCCAACTAGCTTTAGAGGTAACTTTCATTCAATTCTTCTTGGAACGGATAATTCAAAGGACACATAGCTGTTTCAGCAATTTTAAAAAATGAACTTATAAATCAAGAATATGAAATTCGAGAATATAACATTGTGTAGGCTATTTAAAGTTTTTGTTGTGGTTGTCTAATCAAATATTCTTGTTTATCCCACCTGAAAATAATAAGAAAAAGTCATATTGTCATGTCTAGGTTTCAGACAATGAGTATGTTTTTCATTTAACATACCATGAATCAAAGATGCTTTATACATTTGAAGTCAGGGTCCAAAAGAAGTCATTAATATTAAACCTATTACAAAATCCTTCTATTTTGGGAAAAATTGTGATTCTCCTATCTCCAGAGCACAGGCCAAAATGTAGGCATATTTGGTTCCACTTCCTCATTTTCCTTTTAGTCAAAAACAAATAAATAAGTTGGCTTCTTTCTTTTTAAGGATCTGGTTATAAATATGCTCGATTTAATTAAAATATACAGGAGGGTTAGGGTAGTTGAAAAAGGTATTTATAATTACTCAAGGTAACTTAAGAGCTGTTTTGTAACTCCAGGCTAGCAGTACCTAATACAACAAATAATGCACTCAAGAAACTACAGTCTTAGCTCAGTTGCTCATATGTACAAAATCTTAAATAAATATTAATAAATTGGAAGCCCTAATGTATATACAATGTCTAAAAATAGGAATTGGTTTAGGAAAATGCCTATAAATGTAAAGATGATTCACCATTTTTTTTTTATTTTTTAAATTTTAATTCCAGTGTAATTAACATACATCATTATATTAGGTTCAGGTGTATACTTTAGTGATTTGACACTCCCATGCATCACCCAGTACTCATCATGACAAGTGCACTCCTTAATCCCCATCACCTATTTCACCCATCTCCCTACCCACCTCCCCTCTGATAACCATCAGTTTGTTCTCTATAGTTAAGAGTTTGGGTTTTTTTGGTCTTTTGCTTATTTGTTTGCTTTCTCTCTTTTTCTTTGCATGCTCTCTTTCTTAAATTTCACGTAAGATGGAAATCATACAATGTTTATCTTTTTCTGACTAACTCAATTTACTTAGCATTATACCCTTTAGATCCATCCATATGGTTGCCAGATTTAATTTTTTTTATGACTGAGTAATATACCATTGTGTGTGTGTCTGTGTGTGTGACTGTGTGTATAGATATATATCACTTCTTTATCCAGTTATCTGTTGATGGACACTTGGGTTGCTTTCATAATTTTGGCAATTGTAAATAATGCTGCAATAATCATAGGGTGCATAGATCTTTTCAAATGAGTGTTTTCATATTCTTTGTGTAAATACCCAGTAGTGGAATTACTGGATCATATTGCAATTCTATTTTTAATTTTTTGAGGGACCTCCATATTGTTTTCCATAGTGACTGCACCAGGCTGCATTCCCATCAAGAGTGCATGAGAGTTCCTTTTTCTCTACATCCTCACCAACATTTGTTGTTGCTTGTGTTTGTGATGTTAGCCATTCTGACAGATGTGAAGTGATATCTCATTATAGTTTTGATTTGCATTTCTCTGATGATGAGTGATGTTGAGCATCTTTTCACATGTCTGTTGACCATCTGGATGTCTTCTTTGGAGAAATGTCTGTTGATGTCTTCGGCCCATTTTTAATTGGATTATTTAGTGTTTTGGTGTTAGATTGTTTAAGTTCTTTATATATTTTGGATACTGGCCCTGTATCAGATATGTCATTTGCAAATATCTTCTCCCATTCAGTAGGTTGTCTTTTAGATTAACAAATCTAAAAGGTTGTTTCCTTCGCTGTGCAGAAACTTTATTTTGGTGTAATCCCAATAGTTTATTTTTATTAAGATTTTATTTGTTTATTTGACAGAGAGAGAAGGAACACAAGCAGGGGGAGCGGGAGAGGGAGAAGCAGGCTTCCCACTGAGCGGGAGCCCAATGTGGACCTTGATCCCAGGACCCTGGGATCATGACCTGAGCCAAAGGCAGCTGCTTAACGACTGAGCCACCCAGGTGCCCCCAATAGTTTATTTTTGCTTTTGTTTCTCTTGCCAAGGAGACATATCTAGAAAAATGTTGCTATGACCAACATCGGAGATATTATTCCCTGTGCTCTCTTCTAGAAGTTTTATGGTTTTAGGTGTCATATTTAGGTCTTTAATCCATTTTGAGTTTATTTTTTTTTGTATGTTGTAAGCACGTGGTCCAGTTTTGTTCTTTTGTCTGTAGCTGTCCAGTTTTCCCAGTAGCATTTGTTGAAGAGAATGTCTTTTCCCCATTGCATAATCTTGCCTCCTTCATCAAAGATTAACTTACCATATAATTGTGGGTTTATTTCTGAACTCTCTATTCTGTTCTGTTGATCTCTGTGCGTTCTTTTGTGTCAGTACCACACTGTTTTGATTACTACAGCTTTATAGTAAACCTTTAAATTGGGGATTGTGATACCTCCATTCTGGTTTTCTTTTTCAAGATTGCTTTGACTGTTTGGGGTCTTTTGTGGTCCCATACACATTTTAGGATTATTTGTTCTAGTTCTGTGAAAAATGCTATTGGCATTTTGTTAGGGATTGCTTTGGATGGTATAGGCATTTTGACAATATTCATTTGTGTCATCTTCAATTTCTTTCATCAGAGTTTTATAGTTTTCAAAGTATAGGTCTTTCTTTTACCTGTTTGGTTAAGTTTATTCCTAGGCATTTTATTGGCTCTGGTACAATTGTAAATTGGACTGTTTTCTTCATTTCTCTCTCTACTACTTCATTATTAGTGTATAGAAACAATAGATTTCTTATACTGATTTTGTGTCCTGTGAACTTACAAAACTCATTTATCAGTTCTAGTCATTTTTTGGTGGAGTCTTTAGGGTTTTCTTTGTAGAGTATCATGTCATCTGTAAATAGTTAAAATTTTACTTCTTCCTTACCCATTTCGATGCCTCTAATTTCTTTTTCTTGTCTGATTGCTGTGGCTGGGAATTATACTACTATGTTAAATAAGTGTTTAGAGAGGACATCCTTATCTTATTCCTGATCTTAGGGGAAATGTTCTCAATTTTCACCATTGAGTATGATGTCAGCTGTGGGATTTTCACATATGGCCTTTATCATGTTGAGGTGTTTCCTCTAAGCCTACTTTTTTGAAGGTTTTTATCATGAATTGGTGTTGTAGTTTTTCAAATGCTTTTTCTGAATCTAGAGAAATGATCTTACAGTTTTTATCCTTTCTCTTGCTGATGTACTGTGTCATGTTGATTGATTTGTGAACATTGAACCACCCTTGCATTCCAAGAATAAATTCCACTTGGTGGTGAATGACTTTTTAAATATATTGTTGGATTCAGTTGCTAATATTTTGTTGAGAATTTCTTCATCTATGTTCCTCAGAAATAATGACTATAGTTCTTCTTCTTCTTCTTCTTCTTCTTCTTCTTCTTCTTCTTCTTCTTTTCTGTAGCATCTTTATCTGGTTTTGGTATCAAAATAATGTTGGCCTCCTAGAATCTGGAAGCTTTTCCTCCCTTCTATTTTTTAGACAAGTTTGAGAAGAATAAGTATTGACTCTTATTTAAATGTTTGGTAGAATTCTCTTGTGAAGCTATCTAGTCATAGACTTTTGTTTGTTGGCAGTTTTTTTGATTACTGACCCAATGTCATTGCTAGTAATTGGCCTGTTCAAATTTTCTGTTTCTTCTAGATTCAGTTTTATGAAGTTATCTATTCCTAGGAATTTATCAGTTCCTTCTAGGTTGTCCAATTTGTTAGCATGTAAGTTTTCATCATATTCTTTTATATACAAATCCCTTGTATTTCTGTGGTGTGGATTATTATTTTTCCTCTTTTACTTCTGATTTTCTTTGTTTGAGACTTCTCTCTCTTTTCTGTCTTTTGATGAATCTGGCTAAATTTTATCAATTTTGTTGATCTTTTCAAAGTGCTTTACAATCTATTAATAGATCTCATAAAATCTTACCTTAACAGAAACTAAAAAGGCATTTGGTCAAATATTGCTGGTTAAAGCAAAATTTTTGGTAAAACAGGAAGAAAAATGTAATTCTTTTGCATAACAAATAGCTATCTCAAACACATCATCACCATTATTTGCAAAGTTTTGAAGAGTTACTGTTAAAATTTGTAAAAAGATAACATTATAACCATTGTTATTTAATATTGCTTTACATGTCCTAGCCAATACAATTAAGAAAAAGAAAAAAACTATAGAAAATAGGCAGAAGGTAGCAAAATTCTAGATAATGAAATTCTTTACCTGAAAATTTCAAGTGACTCAATTTTAAAACTTAAAAATGTAATTGAAGACTTAATATGGTGACCAGCTATAAAGAATATATATAACACTTTCTTATATACCAATTTGTAAGTTAAAAATTAAAATTAAAAAAGATTGACCGAATAAAATACCCCAAAACAAACTCAAGTATTAATATAGGAATTTAATATATGACTAAAATATTATTTGAAATCAGTAAGAAAAAAATAAAATTTCAATAACTGATAGTAGGACAAATGGCCAACAATTTGGGAAAGGACAAAGTTAGGGGCCTACCCCATCACTTAGAGCAAAATAAATTCCATACATGTTAAAAGTTGAAATGTAAAATATGAAACCATAAATTTTTAGAACAAATATGAATACATATTTAGATAACCTTGGATTAAATATGCCCTATCTAAAGAAAAAAAAAAAAAAGATAAAGGAAAAGGTGATACTTTGTGCTTCATTAGCTATCAAAATCTTTAGTCTGTTTAAACAAGCACCATAAACAATATTGAAAGACAAATGACAGTGTTTATATATATCAAAGGCTAAAGTTATGCAGTCTAAAGAAAAAGATAAAAAATGCTTAAATCCAATTCACAGAAGTGGAAATAAATGACTAATAAACATATGAAACAGGAAAAAAAATCCAGCTCCACAAATATTCAAGTAAATGTGCATAATAATGCTATTTGAGTGTCTGGTTACTTTTTTATTACCCAATTATTAAACAGTTTTAAAAGAGGGTGTTTTTTTTTAAGATTTTATTTGAGAGAGAGAGAGAGCACAAGTGGATAGGAGGGGCAGAGGAAGAGGGAGAAACAGGCTCCCCACTGAGCAAGGAACACAATATGGGGTTCCATCTGGGATCATGACCAGAGCTAAAGGCAGATGCTTAATGGACTGAGCCACCCAGGCACCCTAAAACAGATTTTTTAAAGAAAGCAATATTAACTAAAGATATGAACAAACTGGCACACTTAAGATATTGTTGATTGGTGAAAAATCTTTCTAGAAGAAAATTTGGAGATATATATTTTAAAGCCTTATAATGTGAAGACATTTTGACCCATTTCTGGGAATTTATCTAAATAAAAAACAGACAGAGGTACATAGAGGTTTATCACATAACAAAATTGTTTGTAGTAGAAAATTAGTATAATGTTAAAATGTTATAGTGGTTGGATAAATTATAGCACATTCATCTCATGGAACATAACAATCATTTAAACATACAATGTGATTATTTATTGTCCTGGAAGGACAGTTACATATAATAATAGATTTGAATCAGAAAGAATACACAGCCTGTGTTAGGTGCCATTCCTGGTTGAGTAAATATGGCTGATTTCTATTTTTTCCATATTGACTGTTGTTTTCTAATTTGCCCCCAATGATCATGTGTCACTTGTATTATACTTCTCTAAATATTTTTGAAAAATCAATTTAGTGATACGAATTCTTCCTACATATAAATGCTACCCCAATATTGGAAATATGTTTGTCCATCCTTCTTTAAAAAGCAGAAAGAGGGACGCCTGGGTGGCTCAGTTGGTTAAGCAGCTGCCTTCGGCTCAGGTCATGATCTCAGCGTCCTGGGATCGAGTCCCACATCGGGCTCCTTGCTTGTCAGGGAGCCTGCTTCTCCCTCTGCCTCTGCCTGCCATTCTGTCTGCCTGTGCTCGCTCTCTCTCCCTCTCTCTCTGACAAATAAATAAATAAAATGGGCATTTAAAATAAATAAATAAATAAATAAATAAAAAATAAAAATAAAAAGCAGAAAGAACTGCTCCCATAGTTATTTACATTATGCTATATGAGCTTCTGTATATTAAGTTTGCAGTGAGTATTCAAAAATAAGAGGAGAAGGATGGGAATAAAGAAGAGGTGAGCAGAGGATGTAACTACAAAACCACTCTGTTTGACAGCTATTGTCAGCTCTCCATCTTTAAGTGTTTCTCAAGCAGGGATGGTAGCACTCTTAGAAGCTTTTTGGTCATATCGGGGAGAGGGCCTTTTTTGGTTGTCAGAGAGACTAGTGCGCACTACTGAGATTTAGTGGGTGTAGGGAAGAGGGAAGAGAGGCTAATTATCTTGAGTGCTTGGAAAATCAAGAACAAGAAAATTTGTCCTGTCTGAAAGGTCAGTAAGCGCTCTCCACTGAGAAACTCTGCTAAACTAAATCATAAAAACATATACTATAACCCCTAGAGCAACCACGAAAATAACCAAGGGTTATAGGTAATGTGCCAATAAGGGATATGAAATAGAATCATAAAAAATATTCTAAGACAACAAGAACAGCAAAACACCCTGTTTATCTCCCTGGCCTAATTCTGTGCTCCCTTCTTCCTGTGGGCCTGTATTCACATCTCAGAATTGCCCAACTTCCAACAAAGTAGATTTCAGAACAAAAAATTATAATATGGGATAAAGAGGGCCATTGAATAATGATAAACAAGTCAATCCATCAAATGGATATAATGATCCTAAGAGTTTATGCACCTAATAGCAGAGTTTCAAAAACCCTGAAGCAATACTGACAAAATGGTAAGGAGTAATTGATAACACCCCAAGTATTATAGTAAGAAATTCCAATACCAAAGATATATGTAAAATCCCCCAATTTTTGGAAACTAAACATGACATTTCTTAAAAAAAAAAAAAAACATTTTATTTATTCATTTGACAGACAGAGATCACAAGCAGGCAGAGAGGCAGACAGAGGAGGTGGGGGAAGAAGGCTCCCCACTGAGCAGAGAGCCAAACGTGGGGTCCCACGACTCTGAGATCATGACCCAAGCCGAAGGCAGAGGCCCAAACCATTGAGCCACCCAGGCGCGCACAAACAAGACATTTCTAAAAGGGCTGTGGGTCAATGAAGAAATCAAATGGAGATAGAAAATAATTTTGCATCAAATGAAAATGAAAACATAATATATATATAATTAATTAAATTAAATAAATTAAATTAAAACATAATATATAATTAATAATTATATAATAACACAATATATATAATTAATAAAAATAAATAAATAATGAGAACATTATATATATATATATATAAAAAATATTGCTGAAGGAAATATCCTTATCTGCCTATATTAGAAAAGAAAAAAGACCCATCTTGGAAAAGGAAAAAGCAAATGAAACAGAAATTAAACCAAAAGAAGAAAATGAAAAATATCAGAAAGGAAATCAATTAAAACCAAAAATTAAGTGTTTTTTTAAAATAAACAAAATTTCTAAATCTCTATCTAGACTAGTAAGAAATGAGAGAGAGAGAATATATATATTAATAATATCCTAACAGGATTTGCTCTTTTTTTTTTTCATTGAAACCATAACTTCTTCATGGGTATTAAGTGCTAAACGATATTTGAACAAATGTATTTTTCTACTTGTCTTGCATCTTATTGAAAACAGAAATGTCTTCGGGTTTCTATGTATGGGAAAAAAAAGTCTAAAATGGAGAACAGATTGTCTTATTAAAGAAGCCAAAATATCGCAGCACCAGGAGATTATGTCTAAAAATGAAACTGCTTATGACCACCATCATTTAAAAAAATAATTGCTCTTTGTCAAGGAAAAGTAGTTGAAAACCCATTTTTCTTTAAATGTATGTAAGCTTTACCGCAAACCCCTATGACATATCACTGTGAAGTGAACAGTCTTTCAGTGCCTGGGCCTCAAGTGCACAGACATGTCTCTTATTTTCCTCCTGTCTTGAAGACTGACCTGTGTGTCTTCTAACTGTGCTCTACACATCTCTATCTAGATTTGATTGCTTCCAAAAAAAAAAAAAAAAAAATTGGAAATCCGCTGAGATTTGTCACATAACAGGTATTGCATTCAGGGCTTATTTTCATCTTTTGGACTTTGTAAGGATGAAAGAAGCTTATACTGTAAATGTCTCAAGTGAACATTTCTTGTTTTATCAAAATTTGAGTTCTTACCAACACTTTACGTGTAACATCAGAAAGACGAAGGGAAGAAAGGCTGTGCTTATATAGGGGTGCTGGGCAGTTGTTCAAGAATGAGTTCCAGATGCTGTAACCTTGAAGACCTTGGTTTCCAAGGAAGGCCTTGTGTCTTTCATGGGATAAGATGCTCAGAAGGATAAATTTCCTTTTGAAACAGATGAGTCCGTCGCGTCAGTAGTTATGACTTGAAAGGAGAGGATTTACTTACCCTGTCAGGTTGTGTCAGTCTGTCGAACAGGACCGTGGTGCGGGCGGGTGTGTCAGAGCAATCAGAACATCTCAGAGGAATCTGGGTGTGGGTAATATCCATGGACCATAGATCCTGCTGCTATTTTTTTCTGTTGCTCATTTTTGTCACAATTCAAAAGAATGAAGAGTATTCGGTAACCTCGTTTTTGGAAAAATGGCAAAAGTCAGAATTTATTGGATGGCTTGTTTTCTGGGGGTTTTCTTCCTTTCTTTCTTTTTCTTTTGTTGAAAGATTTTGTTTATTTGACAGACAGAGATCACAAGTTGCAGAGAGGCACGCAGAGAGAGAGGAAGGGAAGCAGGCTCCCCGCCGAGCAGAGACCCCGATGTGGGGCTCGATCCCAGGACCCTGGGATCATGACCTGAGCCGAAGGCAGAGGCGTTAACCCACTGAGCCACCCAGGCGCCCCTCTGGGGGTTTTCTTAAAGAATAGTTTAATGTGGGGCACCTGTCCTACTGTGAGTGTTGTGTGTATTATTATGTTTCAGTGAAACATTCTCTGTTTCTATGTTTCTATGATTCTGTTTAAAGGAAGGCTTTCTGTTACCAGTGTGACAGACCTCTCAAGTGATGACAAATTTACTGAGCAGCTACTGTGTCCAGCACTGAGGCTCACTCAGAGCTCATCCCTCATCTCCCCAGTTCCACCATTGCTTTCTCACAATCTATTTTCCCAAACAAAAGCACTTACAATGATTTTTTTTTTTTTTCAAGATGTAAACAAGTCTTCTTCCCTCTGCTCAAGACCCTCCATTAGGTTTCCCTGGAATTCAGAATAAACTCCAAACTCCTTATCCTAGCTTTAGAAGGTCTTCATATTCTGGCCCCTGCTTATCTCTCTATCATCCTTTCCTTCTTCTCCCCATTCACTCACTCTGCTCCAACCACTTTCACCCATTCAGCCAAGATTTATAGATATCATTTCTTAAAGAGGGCTTTAATCTATCAGGTGCCACTTCCCATCATTAGCTCTCACCTCGAACACTACAACAGTCTCTACCTCATCTTCCTACTTCCAGCCTGGGTCTTTCCACACTGTAGCCAGAGTGATCTTTTGGCAACACTACTCAGATTATTTCACTTGCATGCTTAATATATTTAAATGGTACCTCATTGCCATCATGATTGCATAAAAACTTCTTAACCTGGCTTATGAGGCATGTCCCAATATAGTTGCTGTTTATCTCTCTGGTCAAATTCTGCACTCCACACTCACAACCCTGTTCTATTCACCCCCACCCCACAGCTGCCAGACTCCTGCCATAATTTGCAGTTTTTAGTCATGGTCTCAAATCACATTTGCAGTGTTCTTTTCTTGAACTGCAATGTCCCTTCCATCTTTTTCTGCTTTAAAAATGTCTTACCCATGACCAAAAGCACATAGACCCTAAATGTTACAACTTTTTAAAAATGCAGCTCTTTTAAAAATTATACACGCAATATTTTCCCAAGGTATGTCCACAACATCAAGGTGTGACATGATTAGAATAGATTCCAGCATCAGTAACAGGCTGGTACTCTCCCCCTGCCAGGTCAGTTCTCTTAGCACTTCTCACCCCAAACTTAGCACCAGACCCAACCCCCTTACTCTTAGTTGAGCATAACATCATAGTGCTCTTGCTCATTCCTGCAAAGCTGACCCCAAACAGAAGAGCCTAGCCATCAAACACAGCTTATGTCTCTTGCCCTGAAGGTAAAGAAAGTAAATAACCTTTCTTTTTTCATTCGGTAGAGCTCTATAGCAATATCCAGAATCTAAATGCAAATGGCTATGTTGTGGGAAGAGAAGAAGGAGTCACAGCTCCTGTAAGCCCCAGGGCCTTGACTAGCCCCAAATTTCTTGTTATGTACAATTCAACGACGTCATACATAACTACAACAGTAAGTTTTCCTTTATGCTAGCATACTGAGTTTAAGAAATTATTTCCAAGCAAGACAAAGCATTAAAATAATTTTTTATTACTCTGCTGTACTTAGGACACAGTTTCTCACCCTGTCACCTTCATGTGTCCTTTCCCCCAAAAGTACAGGGAGACTGTGCTTTCTCTTGGGTTCTAAAAGGCCTGGACCTACATAGGGAACCCAGAAACTCTGAACATGTTTGCTTTCTAGGACCTACAGGGTTGTAAAAGAGAGCATCTTAACTCTAATAGTAGATGAGTTGTGCGATGGTAGTTGCTGCCTGGGAAAAAACCCAGAAGGCTGAAGATGTCTCTTATCTATAGTTCCCATCAGTAGTGCAAGCAGAAGTTTCCTTTTTTCTACAGACATGGAAAGATGGTGCTTATTGTATGTTAACAAATAACCTGCATTCAAAGGAATTATTCTGCAGGTAGCAAGTAAATATGCCTGGAGAGCATTCTACCCAGTTTTCCCTCCTATGTGTGGACAGACTACACTCTTCCATTAATTTCTTCTTTATACATCCCTGTTATGATGAATGTACTGAAGTAAGAGATTAAGGAAAGAAGGAGATAATTATGTAATCCTCCTCAAATTAAAGTAGGTTTAAAAATAAGTTTTTCTTGTTTAATGTTACATAGACCCCTTCTCATTAGCTTATATCTACATCCACGGATTGAGAATCACTCATACTTGGGAAATCCCATAGAAAAGTGGAAATAATGAATTGGGGAATCCTGGTTACATTATTCTGATATTATTTGGATTCTGGCTGCTTTGCTTTTGCTTACTAGTAGGACTGGAAAAGGAAGGGGGCAGTGTCATCCTGCCTTTAGGTTTGTATCCTACAGCTGCAAACAAGGGCTCTGCATTTGTATTTTAATATGATCTGTGTTCTTATTTGTTTTTTTTTTTTTAACTGAAGCATGGTTGACAAACAGTGTCACATTAGCTTCAGGTATACAACATAGTGATTCCACAACTATATTCCCTATGCTTTCCTTTCATCCCGTGATTTATTCATTCCCAAACTGGAAGGCTATCCTTCCGCCTTCCCTTGGCTCATTTTTCCATCCCCTCACTCTTCTGGCAACTATAGTTTCTGCTTTTGTTTTATTTTGTTTTTTAGATTCCACATGTAAATGAAATCATATGGTATTTTCCTTTCTTTGACTCACTTACTTCACTTAGCCTAATACCCTGTGGGTCCATCCATGTTGTCACAAATTTCAGCATCTCATTCTTTTTTATGGCTCAGTAATATTCCATTGTATATATATAACACTTCTTCTTTATCTCTTCATTGTTAATGGACACTTAGGTTATTTCCATATCTTGGCTATTGTAATTAATGCTGCAATAAACACAGATATGTATAGATCTTTTTTAATTAGTGTTTTCATTTAATTTGGGTAAATATCCAACAGTGGAATTACTGGGTCATTGGTAATTCTATTTTAAATTTTTGAGGAACCTCCATACTGTTTTCCACAATTGTTGTGATAATTTACATTCCCACCATCATCGCACAAGGCTTCCTTTTTCTTTGCATACTTGCCAGCACTTGTTACTTCTTGTCTTTTTTTATTTTAGCCGTTCGGACAAGTGTAAGATGATATCTCATTGTGGTTTTGATTTGCATTTCTCTGATGATGAGTGATGTTGAGCATCTTTTCATGTGTCTGTTGGTCATCTGGATGTCTTCTTAGAAAAATGTTTAATCAGGTCATCTGCTCTTTTTAAAATCAGACTATTTGGATGTTTTGTTTTGTGTTTGATGTTGAGTTGTGTAAGTTCTTTATACATTTCTCATACGAACCCTTTATTGGATATGTCATTTGCAAATGTCTTCTCCCGTGCAGTAGGTTTTCTTTTAGTGTTGTTGATTGTTTTCTTCACTGCAAAACCTTTTTATTTTGGTGTAATCCCAATAGTTTATTTTTGCTCTTGTTTCCCTTGACTGAGGAGGCATGTCTAGAAAAATGTTGCTAAGGCCGATGTCAAGAAATTCCTGCCTATGTTTTCAGTGCAGTCCCTAGCAAACTACCAACAGCATTTTTCACAGAGCTGTAACAAATAATACTAAAAGTTGTATGGAACCACAAAAGGCTTGGAAGAGCCAAAGCAATCATAAGAAAGAAGAATAAAACTGAAGGTATCACAATCCTAGATGTCAAGATACATTACAGACTATAGTAATCAAAACAGTGTGGTACTGCCACAAAAATAGACACATAGATCAATGGGACAGAATAGAAAGCCCAGATATAAACCCATACTTATATGATTCAGTAACCTATGACAAAGAATATATAACAGGGAAAAAAGTTTCAATACATGGTGCTGGGAAAACTGGACAGCTACGTGCAGAAATGAAACTGGGTCACTTTCTCACAGTGTACTCAAAAAATAAACTCACAATGGGCTAAAGACCTAAATATGACACCTGAAACCATGAAATTTCCAGATGGGTGTTGTTATTTTAAGCTTCCTATCCGTTAAATAGCAATCTCAATTTTTCAATTCAATCTCTACCACCACTTCAACTGTTGATTATGGAGCACTTGCTAAGGACTGGAATCTCATCTACATAGTTTAAATGCAGCAACCCATAGGTACCAGCAACCCATTGGTACCTTCTACCCATAGGTAGAATCAAGGTGGCCATTTTATACTCAGGGAAAGAGAGTTTAAGTGGCTTATCTAAATTCATGCCATCTGGGGACACCTGGGTGGCTCAGTTGGTTAAGTGACTGCCTTCAGCTCTGGTCATGATCCTGGAGTCCCAGGATCAAGTCCAAGTCCGGCTCCCTGCTCAGCAGAGAGTCTTCTTCCCTCTCTGACCCTCCCTCCTCTCACGCTGTCTCTCATTCTCTCTCAAATAAATAAACAAAATATTTAAAAAAATAAAAAATACATAAATTCATGCATCTGATAAATGCAACTGGGCTGCACAGTAAAGGAATCTTCTTTTATCCTAGCCTAGTAAAGCATTTGTGGTTGGATAGTTCAGCTGGTCAGAGGTTAACCTTCAGTGCTAATGAGGTCAAAGTCATAAATGTGAAGCTTAAGTAAGGGCTTTCCTCTGATTCATAACTGGAAGTTCAACATTTAACCCTCGTCAGTCAATGTGTGCTATTGTTCACAAAAATAAAATGGACGATTGGGTGGCTCGATATAAATCCTTCCCTAGTGCTGGAGGCAGGACTCAGAAAACATGGTTCCTGATAAATAGTCAAAATCCTATTTTTCCAAAAACAATCATTATATTTAAGCTAGCAAGTCATCTATTGTTTTCACTCTAATAGCCAGGCAATGGTAAAGTCAGAAAATGGTTGAGCTGGATGCCACCATCTGATGTCTCTGGTACAATCCCTTCATTTGACAAGTAGTAGACCAAATTAAAATTCATGACTAGGGGCAGAGGCAGGGGTTATTGGATTGTTTCTTTAGTGTCTCTCAGTCAGAGGCAGAGAGCAGAGAATAGAACTTGATTTTTCTGACTCCTGGCTTATGACTCTTTTTACCAAATGAGGGAGAGGATGCACTGTGGCCCAGAGCCAGAGAGCAATGATTTCCTGGACACCTGGATGTGAGGATCAGTAAACTAACCTGCCTCCAGATGGAAGAGAGAGAATGGAGTTTATTATTTCCCTGAGGAAATGGCCCATTCTGAAGGACACCTTTCTTGATTCTCATTGAAATTCTCTACTTTTCCTTTAAGCTTGTTGAAATTAACATTTTTCTTTGTTTCTTTGTCTTATTAGTTTCCCCTTTCTTCTTCTCAGAATCCTAAACCATAACATTCTCTATGAACAATAGCCCCAAGGTTGTCTTTCATCAGTAAACACCAACTAGCTTCCTCCAACTTGAAGTATTACTTCAAGAACGGTGGCTATTTTTGTAGATTCCTTTGCTGTCTTCATATAGAAAATTCTAGGAATCTTTTAGAGAGTGTTTTTTATAGTAATGCTGCTTTCTAGAATACACCTCTCTATATAGGTCAGTTCTCCTTTCATCTTCAAATTGTATGATTTGGCAGGCTGTTGGCAATGACAGACAACAAACATAGAGACTAAACAGTTGAATAGGAAGAAAGAAAAGTAAAGTAAATCAGGAATCTAAACATTTTGTACATACATAACTCACGTTGTTTTCAGCCAGCTAGAGTCACCTTTCTTCACTGATGGAATTGAAAACCAGTGAAAAGAAAGAGATGTGATGGTGTCGTAACACCACTAATAAAGTTTTTGTCTAAATCAACATCAAACTTCTAGTTTTACTTTCTGAATTCGACTTCCTATCTCCATGATATCCAATGATGACTGTAAAGAAAGTAATTAGGATGGGACACCTGGGTGGCTCACTGGTTAAGCCTCTGCCTTCCGCTCAATTCATGATCTCATGATCTCAGGGTCCTGGGATCAAGCCCCACATCAGGCTCTCTGCTCAGCAGGGGGCCTGCTTCCCCCCTCCCACCCCTCTGCCTCTCTGCCTACTTGTGATCTCTCTCTGTCAAATAAATAAATCTTAAAAAAAAAAAAAAAGAAAGTATTTAGGTGAGTTTTATTCAGACTTATAACATTATAGTTTAAGATTACGCATAAGCTTCAAACAAGTGATGGGATTCTTTTTTTAACTTATTTATACCAGTGAACAACTGTAGTGAGCTTCAGGGTCACTGAGAGGACTTCTCAAACACAGATTGCTGTGGCTGCAATCCCAGAGTTTCTGATGGGGTAGGTCTGGGTAAGACCTGAGAATTTGCATTTTTAACAAGTTCCCAGGGAACGCTGGTCCTGAGACCACGTTTTGCAAACCACTGATTCATACCAATAAAAGTCTGAATCCTCTTTTTCCGTTGGTGTAAATAGACACCTTAACACAAAAGCAGTAACCATTTGACACTCAGCATTTGACAAGAATCAGATTTGGATTTTTTTTTAAAGTCTGGAGAAAATTACTGTGACATTTTCGCTCTGCCTGTCTTCCGCAGTTTCTCAGTCCAGGTGAGTCTCAAGTTACTCCCAGCCAGCCTGTCAAATCTAATTCCACGTATGAGGATATTGGAAAATGCAATAAAATGTTTATATATGCAGTTGATCTTGTGAACATCTAACACTTGTCGTTGGGAAACCAGTAGTTCAGGGTACGAATTAGGTAAATGCTGCCTAATATTCCTGAAGCGCAAATGGGAAACACTGTAAACAGGAGAAAAACACGCAGCAGTTTTGTTTTTAGGAGCTAGCTGGGTGGTACCATTTGTTCAGCCTTGCTACCATCCTGAATGAAGTCAGTCACCTTGCTGAGTAGTCAAAATAAATATTAGCAAGATAAGAAAGAGGGAGACAAGGAGGAAAGACTTCTATAAATAATTACCTTATAGCTACTCGTAACATTCCTGTAGTTTTAGGGCACGGTAGAAATAGTTTCAGCTTTTCTCCCTTTAAAAACAAGTGGTCAGAATTGGAATATGTATCACGCTCATTTACTTTCACCGTGACAGAATCTGCTTCAACAAGGTAGCTTTTGGAGAGTGATTGTGCTAGACAACTGTTTTAGATCCACAGAAGCTGTTTGGAGAGTAGATAAGCACAGCCTAACCTGAGAAACGCTCAATTTACTCCAGTGTGGTCTTTATGGATGCTTGTTTTTCCCAGGACTCTTTCCTGAATGGAAAGAATGTGTTTTGCAGTAGATTTTACTACCTTTTGTTAGAGACACTCTCTGCTCCTGGCCATAAGCGGGAACATCAGGCTTCGCGGCATCGGCCTCCCCTGAAAGGCCAGGATCGGCTCTAAAAGGACTTTATAATTTAAGGTGAAAAGGCGTGATTATGAGTCTCAAAACCCTAAGTGCCAAAAAGCATTTTAAACAGAAGAAGACTGACAGGCCTGTCAGGCAGTAATGCATCTGTATTTGCATCTGACCTGAAAGCACTTTCAACATCTGCAAGGATGAAAAAAAAAAAAAATCAGCCGAAGAAAAGTTGACTTGGAATGAAAGATTAACAACGCAGCAAACTGCCGTCTTCTGGCAGAAGAGCCTGTCACCCTAGCTCTTCAGCTGTCACCCAGAATCGGACATTCTTTGGAATGAGCTCTGTCTTTAGGGTTATGTATTTGTTTTTTTGCAGGCTGTAGTCAGGGCAAGAGGGTCAGAAAGAATGCATTTCATGTCTTTTTAACTACAGTGAAACCACAGGCGCTGGTTCAAAGATGAAGACTGAGTTGTCTGTCAAACTGGGTAGACATCTCCTTTGTAAACATTTTTGTGATCAGCTTCCTTCTCGTCTGGTCATGGTGTTTATAATCATTTCTTAGGACAAGGGTTAAAGGAAAAAGGTATCGGTTTCATTAGATTGACAATAGGCCAAAGTCTCCATTGACGGGGTTTGGACAAGGAAACCAAGAATATTTTAACCTTGGACTTTTTATTTTGCTCCAGCATAATAAAACTGTACATGAAATTAATGACTGGATCTTGCAAAAGCATATACAGATTAGAAGAAAAAAATATATGTGAGGTTTCCCTTACTGTTATCTGCACATTTCTTCTCAAGTGGCATTGTGTCTGTAACATGGTATGGATTACTGGGTTTGATGGGGAATTGGACGGTAAGGTTATTGTACTGTGCATTGTAAGTGCTGTATATTGTAAATTGATCAAATATATATGCTTCTGCAAGAAGCTACATTTTAGGGGCACCTGGGTGGCTCAGTGGGTTAAAGCTTCTGCCTTTGGCTCCGGTCATGATCCCAGGGTCCTGGGATAGAACCCCAAGGCTGCAGGCTCTCTGCTCAGCAGGGAGCCTGCTTCTCTTCCTCTCTCTCTCTCTCTGCCTACTTGTGATCTCTGTCAAATAAATAAATAAAATCTTTAAAAGAAGAAGAAGAAGAAGAAGAAGCAGCTACATTTTACACTAATTTTACACTAATTTCCAGATATGCTTAAGTCCAGTTTCAGTGTGATTAACATAAGGGGAGCTCTCTTAAAGCTATTTGCAGAATGAAATGTCTCTAGGGGTTAGTAAATTGCATGCTTTTGAGGTAATTTCCTAAGGAAGAAGCTTTTATACCTTACTGTGAAATCTCTTAGACACCCCCTATGTAGCTACAGTAGACGTTCATAAACAGCATAATAACTACATGTCAAAGAAAGAGTGATAAACTGTGGGTCTTCAAAGAAATAAAAGGTGCCCACCAGCTTGCTTTCTTTCTGTTGACATGTATAACATGAAATTAGCTCGCGAAGACATTGGAAAAATATACTTTCTTCTGCAAATGTGGGTAATTATTTTTAACATCAGAAAGCAACTATAGCTTCCTTGTTTAAAATATTGTTTATCGCTGTTGTATTAGGGAAGAAGAAAATTCTTCAACGGCGTAAGGATTTTTGCAAAAATATAAACCTTAATAAAAATCATATCACATGCTATGCAGGAAACAAATAAAAATCTCTTACGCTGGTTTCAAGGGACCCCTCTCAGCACTCAGGTTAAGAGTGACCAGAAGTGTGAGGAAATAAACACTAAGTGAGGCAACCCACAAACACTGGGGAAAGGCATTCAGTGGACAAAGCTTCTTCCTTTCATTCCCTGTGTAGATAATTCTGAGAAGCCTTTTAGGAGGACTTTTTTTAAAGCAGCCTTTTAGAAGGCTCCTGAGAAGACCAGCACGATAACAGATTCTTTTCCACTTTTCACTCTTCCTGGTCCCCAGCTCCTGTTCCCGGTATCCTATCCCTGTATCATAACAAACTATCTTGTCTCCACTAGAGTCTGTCTTGTTTCCAGCAAAACAGAAAGAATGGTCAGAGAAAATCAGAGGCAAGTAAGAAAACCAGAAAGTAGTCATAGAGGTCAAGAGAGGAATGTCTGGACTCAGTCAGTTAAGCATTTAACTTTTGATTTTGGCTCAAATCATGATCTCAGGGTCGTGAGCAGGGAGCCTGCTTAAGATTCTCTCTCTCTTTCTCTGCCCCTCCCCACTCTACTCTCACTCACATTCTCCCTTTCTATTCCTATATAAATATAGTTTGTTTAAAAAAAAAAGAGAGAGAGTTTCTAGAGGAGCCATTTTCCACCTCTGTCAGTGCTGTGTTGCAAAATGCCCAATATGAAAGACTAAAGAAAAGTAGACCAAGTATGGAAAGAAGAAACAATGTGCTGTCCTGAACACATATTTGTTTTTTGTTGTGCTACAGAGTATACGTGCACATAGAGAGAACATGCACAATTCGGGGGCTTCTTCCTGGCAACGGGTGGATATGGTTTGTATATTTCTGATTGTGACTTCCTATATCCCCAAGCTGAGAGATACAACTCACAGTGATTATCTCTATGTATTTTCCCAAGCATAGTTTATAAAGTAAAAGGCCAGTTGTCTAGGGAAATTATCATCTTCTCTGGATAACAATGCAATGATCTAAAACATCATACCATAATTATTTTTCAAGATTATTTTCTTCTTAAAAGTTACTTGCTAACATCCTACATTTGTAAGTGTGTTAAAAAATTTTTCAAGGACATATGCCAACGTAACAGCTGCTATAATTGGGTATTGGGTAAACTGGAAAGTCGTACTTTTTAAAAATACCTTTATTGGGTTGCCTGGGTGGCTCAGCTGGTTAAGTGTCTGCCTTTGGCTGGGGTCATGATCCCAGGGTTCTGGGATTGAGCCCCACATCAGTCTCCCTGCCCATGGAGACCCTGCTTCTCCCTCTACCTGCCACCCCCCAAGCCCCGCTCATGCTCTCTTCCTCTCCCTCTATCTCAAATAAATAAATAAAATCTTGAAAAATAAATAAATAAAACATTTATTTCAAAGACATATGAATTTATAATAGCTCTCTGTCATTATTTATTTCCTTAATCAACAACTATTACACAGAGTTCTGATATTTCAAAACTTTTATATATATATATATATTTTTTTTTTAAAGATTTTATTTATTTATTTGAGAGAGATCACAAGCAGGCAGAGAGACAGGCAGAGAGAGAGAAGGGGAAGCAGGCTCCCTGCTGAGCAGAGAGCCCGATGCGGTGCTCGATCCCAGGACCCTGAGATCATGACCTGAGCCGAAGGTAGAGACTTTAACCCACTGAGCCACCCAGGCGCCCCGTATTTCAAAACTTTTAACAAAATGAATTCTTAGAATTGAACCAAAGAGACTCCTGTTGCCTGCGGGCTTCACCCACCAAATCTTCAGCAGGGCTCAAAGTCATGCCTTTGGAGACAAAACTTACCTCTAATAAATTAAAGGTTTTGCTGAGGAATTTCCCTTCCCTATACTAAACTCTATACACTTTTTTTTTTTAAGATTTTATTTATTTATTTGTCAGAGAGTGTGAGCACAGGCAGACAGAGTGGCAGGCAGAGACAGAGGGAGAAGCAGGCTCCCTGCCGAGCAAGGAGCCTGATGTGGGACTCGACCCCAGGATGCTGGGATCACGACCCGAGCCAAAGGCAGCCACCTAACCAACTGAGCCACCCAGGCATCCCTAAACTCCATACACTTTAAACCCTATAAGAGAAAACACTTCAGGCTCCTCTCAGAGCAAATCAACTAACTTCTGCTGAGTCCATTCAAAACTCAACATTATCAATGAAAGCCGACACAAGTATAACTGAGAAAAACAAAAATAAATCCAACCATCTCCTTCTAAGGAGAATATCTATGATTCAGAATTAGATAATTTTAGAATTAAGTTTTGTCAGGTTCCTTCACACCTCTCCTCCAAGGGGAAATTAATTCACAGCTGATGTCCCACATATTTACAATAAAAACTAATACATTTTAATCCATGGACAATAAAAGCTGTTTTCGAGTGCGTTTCTCCTGCCTTAATCTCGTCGCACCAAGCCTGTGGGGAGACATTTCCCTACTACTTTTCCCTCTACCTGCAGGTAACTGCTTTGCAACAAAACCCATTTATCTGGGCTGAAAAAAAAGAAAGTAGGTAGCACTGTGACAATATATTGAAGGTAAGATGCTTTAAGCAACAAACAATTTATGAAGGCAATATTTTTGCATAACTCAACTTTAGTTTTTTTTTTAAGATTTTATTTATTTATTTGACAGAGAGAGATCACAAGTAGGCAGAGAGGCAGGAAGAGAGAGAGTGGGGAGCAGGCTCCCCAATGAGCAGAGAGGCCGATGCGGGGTTCAACCCCAAGACCCCAGGATTATGACCTGAGCCAAAGGCAGAGGCTTTAACCCACTGAGCCACCCAGGTGCCCCAACTTTAGTTTTATCTTTAAAATTTTTTTATAGTTTCCATATTGATTATGAGAAAAACGTCCTTTGCAAAAATCTCAGATAATACATAAAAGGTTTTTTTTAAAGATTTTATTTATTTGTCAGAGAGAGCGCACAAGCAGGGGGAGTGGCAGGCAGAGGGAGAAGCAGGCTTCCCACTGAGCAGGGAGACTGATGGACATGGACATTTAAGTGACTGAGCCACCCTGGCTCCTCTCATGTTTTATTTAAGCAGCACCGGCGTGCATTGGAATATTTAGGTTATTTACCTGGCAGTCTAAACAATGAAACATCAAAAACGGAATTTTCTAATTTTTCTATGTGACCATCCATCTTTTAAAAACCCCACCACTGGGGTGCCTGGGTGGCTCAGTGGGTTAAAGCCTCTGCCTTCGGCTCAGGTTATGATCCCAGGGTCCTGGGATCGAGCCCCGCATTGGGCTCTCTGCTCAGCGGGGAGCCTGCTTCCTCCTCTCTCTCTGCCTGCCTCTCTGCCTACTTGTGATCTCTGTCTGTCAAATAAATAAATAAAATCTTAAAAAAAAAAAAAAACCACCACTATAACAATTGAAGGGTAATTTGTTTTAATGTACAATGTGTAATGAAGACATCATACTGTGGAAATGAATGAGCAATATTGACAAGGTGATATAACTGAAACAATGGGAATTCTCATATATTGGCCTTGTTGTTTGTATATTTTGGCAAGTAACAATTTTCTTTTTTTCTTTTCAAATTTTTATTTAAATTTCAGTTAAGTATACAGTGTGATATTGCTTTCAGGAGTAGAATACAGTGATTCATCACCTACAACACATTTATCACTTATATCACATACAACACCCAGGGCTCATCATAACAAGTGCCCTCCTGAATCCCCATCACCCAGCTAGTCTATCCCCCACCCACATCCCTCCATCAACCCTTAGTTTGTTTTAGTCTCTTACAGTTTTAGTCTCTTATAGTCTCTTACAGTTTGTTTTCCTCTCTCTTCCCCCTTATATGTTCATCTTTTTTGTTTCTTAAATTCCACATATGAGTGAAATCATATAGTATTTGTCTTTCTTATTTCACTTAGCAAATACACTCTAGCTTCATCCTTGTCATTGCAAAGAGCAAGTTTTCATGACTGAATAATATTCCATTGTATGTATATATACCACCTCTGTTCATCAGTTGATGGACATTTGGGCTCATTCCATGATTTGGCTGTTGTTGAGAATGCTATTATAACCATCGGGGTGCATGTGCCCTTTCAAATCTGTACTTTTGTATCCTTTGGGTAAATACCTGGTAGTACAACTGTTGGATCTTAGGGTAGTTCAATTTTCAACTTTTTGAGAAAACTCCATACTGTTTTCCAGAGTGGCTGCACCAGTTTGCATTCCCACCAGCAGTCTAAGAAGGTTCCCCTTTCTCCACATCCTTGCCAACATGTGTTGTTTCTTGTGTTGTTAATTTTAGCCATTCTGATGGGTGTGAGGTAGTATCTCATCATGGTTTTGATTTGTAGTTCCCTGATGATGAGTGATGTTGAGCATCTTTTCATGTGCTTATTAGCCATCCGGATGCCTTCTTTGGGAAAAATGTCAATTCAGTCTTCCAGCAAGTAACAAATATTTTAAAGATTTAAACTACAATGGTTAAAATGTCTATTTTATGCATTTCCTTTATTAATCTGTATAACAGGAAGAAAATACAAAAGAATACATCTAGAAATTTGGGGGAATGAATCAAGTTGATAATTATTATATTATTATGCTTTTTTTTTAAATTGACCTACCTAGATTTTGGATATGTCATTAATTTGGAGCAAGTTATTTCCATGTAGTCTGAATGAACACTGTTCTGTGTAAGATGTTAATTTTTTGAGTTCTTCGCATGTTCTGTTTGCTTTTTAATTTTTCCCTCTCCTGCACTATGCACTTGGAACACAGTACATCAGTGAGGACTATGACGACTCTCAGTCACAAAGTGAAGTCACCCCAAAAGCTTGATTGGCTTCCCTGGAAAGGCCCAGTATGGCTAGATCCACAGTCAAATGATGTTATCTGTCTCTATCCCTCTCTGCTCTACTTGCTTTGGGCTGGTTCCATTCTCTTTCAGGCTTTTTTTTCCCAGCTCCCAGTACCTACCTCCAGGCTTGTTAACTCTGAGAAAGGAAGGTCCTCTGTCCCAGAGTTCCACCTTTCCTGGATTGGGTAGGTTTTCCTGGCCTGGCTTGGTTCTTCTGCCCATCTCTTAGCCAGTCACTGTGGTTAAATAAATGAAATGCTCTTATTGGCCAGAATTAGGTCATGTGTCCAAACTGGCAAAGACTCCTCTCTTACAAACCAAAAAAACTAATAGTGGGAAAGAGGTGTATTTCCTAAGGAAACCAAAATAAGAAATAATTACTGGGCAGACAAAAGCAAAAATATTCAATCATCACGTCTCAGGAATTTTTACTGAGATGAAAGCAGAAGTTGCTTGAAGATCACATTCTGGCAGGTGCTAGGCCCACAGGAATCCAGGCAGCTTGGGAGCCAGAGGACAGTGGTCCTTGCAGGATGACCAGTGAGAAATATAGGGGCCTCCTCATACTTTGGTGCTACACAAAGCCTTGATACAATCATGGAGAGGAAACCCAGTGATGACTGTGATAGAATGTCCTGTCAGCCTAATATATTGGGTACTTTGTAACTGATGACAAAGATTTATGTGATCACTTACATTATTTATTCAGAAATCAGAAAGTATTTAGAGAACATATGGACTCACGCTATCTTTGAAAAAAATTATGACACTCTGGGAGCCTGTGAGCTCTGACTTGGAAACCATATACCAGATCCAGTTCAGTAGTGTTAAGTATATGTATACACGTTGGTATGAAACAGATCTCCAGAACTTTTTATCTTACTTTGAAACTCTACACTCACTAAACAGCAACTCCTCTTTCCTCCTCCCAGTCTCTGGTAACTTCTATTCTAGTTTCTAGTTTCTTTCCATTGTGATCAGAAAAGACATTTTGTGTGATTTCAACCTTCTTGAATTTGTTAAGACTTGTTTTGTGGCCCAACATGTGTTCTATCCTGGATAATGTTTCACGTGTACTTGAGAAGAATATATATTCCATTATTGGGTAAAGTATTCTGTGTATTTCTGTTAGGTCTATTTGGTCTATACTGTTATTCAAATCCCCTGTTTCCTTATTAATCTGTTGACTTGTTGTTTTAACCTTTTAAGTCTAAGTTCCTCATCTGTAAAAAATTACAATATAAGCAGTACCTACATCACAGGTTGAGGTAAGGATGAAAAAACTACCCCTTATAAAGTGTTAACACGCTTGATGTACAGTAACTGCTCAATAAATGTCAGCTATTAGTAGTAATCTCCAAGAAAGTATGAAAAGGTCAGGGTATATCCACCTCCATGATTCAAACATCAATACAGAATCCTTAGCCTAAGTCTCTAAAAGTACAGTTGACTGAATTATTAAAGGACAGATATGCCAAGCAGTAGAAAAAAATGAATATTAATTATTTTGTCTGTATTGTAACCCAGTTATCAGCTGGATGCCATCCTACCTCTCCCCACAGTCATCAATCAATCAAAAAGTCTCCCTGCCCTCACCTAGATGCTCCCATCAAAAGATTTAGGCATATTTGTCATGAACTCCTCATTTTGATGACCCAGGAGGGTCCACAGTCTTCCTCACACTTTCCACTGATTCTTAACATTCATACTCTGATATTTTCCCTAAAGCAATCCATGATGGCTTGTGTCAGCCTCTGTTGACTTAGGTCCAAAATTCAGTTTCTTTGCTGATTTCCACAAAAGATCAATTTGAACCAACAATTTCATGCATTCTAAAACATTCCTAAAGTTTCACAAGGTCATGGGAAGAGGTCACGTCCCACTCCACCACTTTGCTAGACCTACCCCACTCATTCTCTTCTTTCTTTGCTCCAACCTCTCCAGAGTAACAAGAAATCCTTACTCATATCCCTTAGAATGAACTTTTTACTTCCAAGTAAAATCATCAAAACATATTTTACAAACAAAAACAATTTTCTTATTGAGAAATTATGTTGCAAATGTTAAACAAATAATATTTTCAACTCTTTGACATTTTGTTAGACTTCATAATATACTCTCCATTCAGGAGTTATAGGGTAGGCACCTACTTTGTAAAAGATACTGTAGAGGGGAAGAGACCTTAAGCAAAGATGCTACTTAATTTATCATAAATGAAGTAAGATTATATCTCATAGCAATAACAAATGCCAAGAATGTAATGAATTTGCAAGAATTTTAAAGTGAAATCTTACTATGTCTAAGTGAGGCAATCCACAAACAGTGGGGAAAGGCACTCGACAAAAGCTTCTTCTTTTCATTCCCTGTGTAAATAATTCTGAGAAGCCTTTTGGGAGGACCTTTTTAGTAGCCGTTTAGAAGGCGCCATAACATGTATCTTAAACAGATTCTCTTCTTCCACTTTTCACTCTTCCTGGTCCCCAACCAGATCCCTTGTTCCCTGTATCATATTCCAGGATAAACTGTCTTGCGTCGGACTTTAGCACAAGAGTCTGTCTTACCTCTAGCAAAAGAGAAAGAGAAAGAAGAGTCAGAGAAAACCAGAAGGATGTGTCCAAATCATCATTAATATCTATATTTAAGTGTCAACATTGGACAAATCTTTACTTTTGTCTCTATTTTCATTGCTGATATTTCATATAATTTATATTTATTTCATTTAACTCAGAATTGCCACTAAGACAAAGAACTTGATCTTCTGACCTGTAGGAAATTAAGATTCTCTCAAATGAACTGTTTCCAAGAGAAGAGAATCCTGAGATAAAATGATTTACTTAGAAAGTTAATAATAAATATAAACTTCAGGAATGCAGGAGATTTTATCTCTTTTGTTCACTAAAGGATGCCAAGCTCCTAGAATAGCTGCTGGCAGGTACTCAGTCCTCACTTGGTAAACTAGTTAATACAGAATAATTTATAAAACTTCATTTATCCAACACACATTTATTATGTACCTCTTTTATGTCTGGCTGGTTGTTGGTGAATTAGATATTCAACTAACACAACTTTATTTTTAAGCCCCTCAAGTATTAAAACTCCCACCACTTTCTTAGAGAGATTAATTAGTCTTACATTTAGGAAGCTTTCTCTGACAATGAAGTATTTTGTTTTTCTTTCTGTTTTCTCACAACTCAATCTTTCATTTTCCTTTCCAGTTGATCTTTAGTGACCTATGTGCAATTAACCAATATCTTTTCTGAACTGTATGACATACCCTAAACAGAGCATCAGATTCCAGCTGTGAACTCTTGAGTCATTTAACAAAGAACTATCAATGCTCTGGATGTAGGTACAATAATTGTTTAAGTGTAGCTTTTTTGTGGCATTGAATTTTTATATTTTCACGGATATAATTGCTACTGAGAATTACCTTTCCTTTTTTACTGTTCTTGGACATTTCTCAGAATGACTGATTTTTGTGTTTTCATCAGTCTATTGCTATAGCTAACATGTAAGAAACATCTGTAGCTAACTCCAAGGACCATTTTATATACATTATCTCGTGCAGTCCTCACAAAAGAAAATCTCTGTGACATAAGTATTATTAGCATGGCCATAATACAGATGGAGGAGAGGGGTCATATGATTATAATGAATCTGAATTTGAATGTTGTAACTCAAATTCTTAAGCACTCTGCTGTTGTCATCAAGTTCATTTACACTGTCTTTCCTTTACTACCTTTGGTAATATTTTTAACTTCAGTGCTTATTGTTGACTTACATCTCAGGGCAAAATCTTGGTATAACATTCTTTTTTTTCCCCATGTTTGGTGCAGAAATCCATGTTCAACTTGGAAGTAGGTATTTGTTGCTGCCATACCAACTGTCCATTCCTGTCTTCCCTTGCCAAGAGCAACCAGGTTTTCCTTTGGAGAATCAGTCTTCTCCCGTTGAGTATCAGGTTATGTGGTTTGAGTAGAATTAACCCCACTTCCTGCTCTCGGTGTGGATTCTTAACAGGTGTCAATCCATGTGTTAATCTAATCCCTGATGGTTAGGAAGGCTTAGTCATTTAAGTTAAAGTCAGTTAGGATGCATTCATCTGACTTCAGTGATTGTTTTGGGTTGGTCCAGAATGAAGTTCAGGTGTTTATGCCATGGTGCAGGGAAGAAAAGATCTCTATCTAGCTCTGGATATTGTGATGTATACATAGGAGATGTGGAATTGCTGCAGCTATTTTAACATGATGGAAGCTAGTCTAAAATAAGCTAGTACATAGAGCAAAACCAAGCCAAGTGAACTGCCAAGAAATTCAGCCACATTCCTAGTCAAACCATGACGGAAGCCCACTCAGTGCAACTGGACTAATAGTTGTTAGCTGGGAGAATTGGGTGAGCTATTTTTGCTTTGTTTTGCTTTATTTTAATTTAAATACAGTTTATTTATTTTGCCACTTATTTTAGCATATTTATATAAATTTTTTCCATTGTTTGTCTAGGTTTTTTGTTACTTGGAACAGATATCATCCAAACAGATAGGACCACTCTCGCTTTTATCTCTTTTTCTTCCTTTTTTTTTTCCCTAAGAGAGAGAGAGAGAGAGAGAGTTGGGGGAGGGGCAGAGGAAGAGGGAAAGAGAGATTCTCAAACTGGCTGTATGCCCAGTACAGAGCCCAATGAAGGGCTTGATTTTACAACCTTGTGATCGTGACCTGAGCCTAAATCAAGAGTCAGATGCTTAACGACTGAACTAAATTTTTTATTTCTAAATTTATTTTTTTATTTCTAAAATTTTTATTTCTAAATTTAACTTTTGTTTTCTTTTACTTGACTAAGAAATTTCTCCCAAATTTCTTTTTTTGAAAAATATCTTCTGTGTTTAATTTTGTTGTTGGAATAACATTAGTTTTAAAAATTCACTTAAATTTGTTTCTAGATTTCTCTAACTTCTTAATCTTTACTTCCTTGAAGCTCAGTTCACTTGAAATACTTTTCATGAGGTCCATTTATTAATGAACAGTTCAGGGTCACCAGTTGCCTCCATTCAGACCATGAAAACCATGTAACGTTAGTGGTGAAGGAACCTTAGGGGTCATCTAATTCAACCTAATTATTTTAAGTTGAATTAGGATGGGAAAATTGGGTCCCAAAGAAATTAAGTGATCTGCCTAAGGTCACACAGTTAATGGTAGGTCTCCTGTGATTCCTGACTCTTCCCATTAAATCATGCCTCCTCATGTGCAATGAAGCTTACCAAAATTAAATAAATAAAACACAGTATTTCAGGAGAGTCATATGATTCCATAATGTCTGGTACAATCAGTGTGCACCATAAAAAGGGCACTGGATTGAACTGAATTGATTTTTAAGTCTCAGTGGAAATTAATTTTCTATAGTTAAAATTCTATTTGAACTTTGACAGTCACTGAAGATTAATTTTTAATACATTCGGGATCATAAAATTGACTTCTTAATCTTAGAAAAATTCATTGAAGATGCATGTGAATTGTTTTATTGAATAACAGAAATTTTAGTTATGAAAGAAATAGTTTTTGGTTGACATTTCTTTCCTGATTTTAAGACAGTGATATTTAAATATTAAAATTCTTTTTGCGTGCTTTCTGTAGAACAGATAGACATTTCTCTTTGTTCTCACCTGTAACATATCTCCTAAGACCTCTCTGGTCATCGGGATTAGCCTGGGAGCCTTCTAAAATTGCAGCTACATCTGGAACCAGCTACATCTGGAACCTCAGAAGGAGGGCTCAGACATTTGTAGTGTTTTGAAAGCTCCTCTGGTGATTCTGCTCATTGGCCAAATATAGGAAGCACAGCTCTATGGCATTCTGTAAAATATGTATCCAGAAATGTTTTATTGTAAAAAAAATTTACCAAACACATATGCTGGTTCTGTGAATAATGGGTGATGGCTGAAATAGTTATCAGCATAAATAGTCACATCTTCTGTGTTGGTGAAAACACACATGCAAATGAAAGCCAAATTTTATTGACTCTAAGATGGCACTGAGTATAAAATGCATCATTATTTATGTACCACTAGGAGGAAAAAAGGTTATTAATTAAGCTGACATGCTATCCATTGTAAGATGTCTTTGTGATTTCAGAGATGATAAAAACATGCACCTTAAAGTGATGAAGTGCAGTTAAGTTCTACTCTTATAATTGGAGTTATAATGATGCCTATCAGGTTCAAGGCAAATAAAAGAGGGAAATTAACTTCTATAATATAAGGAGAAGACAAAATCATGTTGATGATCCTAGCAATACTACTAAGACACCTCTTTGGATCTCATATGCATCTACTTCTAAGGCTTTTCTGTAACTAGAAATCTGAGTTCCCATAATGTCTTAGGGAACTTTGGATAAAATTGGTAAGAGTATGGGACCATAGAGGTCTACAGATCTGACTTTGATCTGACTACAGATCTGACTATGCACACCACACATACACATGCACATACACACACACACACACATACACACACACACACCTCTCAAGTCACCAAAAAAAAGCAAAAACAAAAACATTCTAAAAAAAAAAAATAGTAAGGGATCTCACATGGGTGGCATTCAACTGTCGTTGTGTACTGAGGAAGGAGAACCTAATTTTAAGTTTCACGTCATTGCTTGGACCAAAACTATAGCTATATTTCCTGTCTAGCTACTCAACTTGGTTCCTATATGTAACTGCATAAGTGCTTTTACTTTGTCTTATTTTTAAAAAGGTTGGTGCGGGGAGGCCAAGATCTAAACTGAAAGTTTTGGTTTTGGTAAGTGAGTAGCTACTGAAAAAATTGCTAAAACAAACCTCTTTTTCATTCTCCTCCCTTGATATTCATGAATAACGATGATATTGGGTTTGTCTCTTTTTTGCTTTCAAAACTATGTATACTAAACATTCATTGTAATTGAATATGATAACCAAAACTTTTCAGTTTGGATCTTTCTTCTCTAAATTCAAAAACAACTTCAGTTTTTTTTTTAAGGTGCTGAGAAATGGCGGTTTGATAACCACACAGAAACTTTGAAAAATAGCCCGTGACAAAGCGGCTTCCACAGAATTTCCCTAGAGTATTAAGAGGTCCATCACTTCTTTGTCCAATCACCAAGTCACAAAAATGTGTTGGTTTCCTCAGTCTAAAAGATTCCACAGGGCTAGCCCCTTTGAAAATGGCCAAAGAACTGCTAAAAGTCAACAAGAAAAGGTTTAATTGCTATTCTGGAACTTTCAACAGATGCTTCTTCATTCTACACAGTTTCACTCACTAACAGTTTCACCTACCAGTCTCACTAAAGCCAGCGAGGTCACGTGCTTTATCTCAGATACTCCTTCTGATGGAAAAAGTCTTACTCTTAAAAGAAGCTCAAAGAAGGCACCCCGGGATACCAATGCCTTCATGCCTAAGACCCTCTACCAAGGAAGTGGACAATGTGTATCACTTCTGTACTGATGTATTTGCCCTTCCCCAGGTCCCCATCTGGAACTACCATTTTTAAGCAATCACCACAAATATGTAAAGGGCCAAACTGGCTGGCTGTGTAAGTACTTAAGCTTCAGAAAACTCTTCTATTCATGGCAAGCCTGGATTCTGCAGGGACGGCCAATGTGGGCACATTTAGCATCGACGTTTAGCCCCAGCTCCCTCCTTCCTGCCTGCGTTTCTGCTCCACATATGCTTTAATCATTTCAGCCCACTGATTCATTGAAAAATAAACACTGAGGTGATAATTAATTAGAAAGGCTGCATATTCCTCTCGCACAGCAAGTTAAGTGTTTCTTCCTGCAAGAAATTGGCTTTCAGGAAAGGAGGTGTGTAATGTCCCTATGTTTTGTGTTTACATTGGTTCGCTTTTCATCAGATTCTCCAAGCTTTGATACCTGTGGCTTAATATTCATAACATTTTGCTTGGATTTTCAACTTTATTCAAAACCCATATAACTTCCACAACCAGTTGAGACAAACCAGATGAAAGATTTCAACCACATCCACTCACCAAACCAATTTGTTGCTGTTTTCTTAGGTTTCTGATTCCCCCTCTGTGTGGCTTGGTTCGTGTGAGGCCTGATTCCGAAATGGGTGGGAAAATATTGCCTAACTAAAGGAGTGTTAATCATTTCCACTTAATGGAGGGAACGTTTTTATTGCTACTTTACTGATGGAAGCTTTCCCCCAAGGCAAGAAACAATAACAAAGTCTCAAAAGAATTCTAATCTGTCTGGGAAATAACCATCCCCAAGAAATGTTTACTGAACTCCCTTTCAAGGGTGTGGGGGGTGTTGCACTGGTAATCCTTTGGAAGTAAGCCTCAGGTTAGGAAAGACTGAGCACTGAACTTGGGCTCAGAGGTTCTGCGTTCTAGTTCTGGTCAGCCCTGGAGAAGAACATTCATTATTACTGAACATCTTAAATTTGCCAGGCATTTTACATTTATTTCTTTAAAAGTCAGTAGCGCTACAGCAGTTATTAAACTTTCATTTTATAGATTAAAACAAAATGGGGCACAGAGAGGTTTAATGACCTGTTCAAGTATTAACTCACTCAAGTACTCAAGTACTTACGGCAGTCTAGTAACTTCCTGAGCCAGAAACTAGCCCCCAGATTTTATCTTTCGGACTCCAAAGCCCGCTGCCATTTCACTATACTATGAAAAGTAATTTTCCTTTTCTGGGTTTTAGTTTTGGATTTATTTTAATCTGAAAACAAGATGATTGTGCAAAACCTTAAAAAAAAAAAAACAAAAAAACAACCTCCTTTGAACTTGGATCCCCTGTGATCCTATAACTGAGCCTAAGCCTTAAACTGTAGAGATTATAGTTTGGTTCAGTTCAGCCCAAACAATACGCATATTTATAAAATAAAGTTGAACAGCATTGGGTAGGAGGTGGTATGAGATTAAGGGTCTGGTATTAATCTGGGAAAGCTTCCGGCCTAAAGGGTTTTCATCTGGTAGAGGCAGGAAGAGACACGATGAAGGGTGGCAGATGGGAGGAGACCAGCGCTGGCCTCAGAGGGTCTCTGAGAAAACACTGTTGTGGAGGATTCAAAGTGAGAGACCATTAGCAGGTCTGGCTGGCTGACTGACAGACTGTGTGGATCAAGGCTCCCGTGCTGAGGAAAATGAAAATGGACCTTTCACTCAGTATTCTTCCCTCCATGAGAATTCAATAAGCATTATTGACTGGCTGAGGTGAACTGAATTGCAGAATTGCTTTGAAGCCCACAGTTACAAGCTATAATTGAGAAACTGTCAAGAAATTCAAATTCATGGAAAACCAAGAAAGAATAATGTTTCCACCTCTCAGAGCTTGCCAAAATATAAAGTTTCCTTTCTGCTGTTAATTTCCTCCCTCTTCTAATTGATTTTATAAAACTTTTCCATCAAGGAGAAGTCTATTTTGTAGCTATGCATAATTAATATTTAGTATCCTTCTTTCAAAATCTTCAAAATGTTAGCAAATGTTAACAACTGTAACTTTTGTAGTGTCTTGGGGGAAAAGGGCACTAGTTGTAAATAAGGCTCTATTTTCCCCCCTGATAAACAAGAACACTATTAAGAATGGAATTCTAATATCCACAAGATCATTAACTACAAAACAGCCATAAATAAATGCAGGCTGGGAACCATAGCTGAACTCTTTATAGTGAGTATTTCTAGTTCTCTTCCTCTAACAGCATTAATGACTTGTTCCTAAGAGTGCCCTGAAAGATGCAATCTTTAAGCCTGTTCAAAACAGTCACTGTGTGCCTGACACCTTTTGCTAATTACTTTACATATGTTATCTTTAATCCTCAAAGCAATTCTTAAAGATAAAGGAAATATCAAGACAAGTGTTTCTGTGAGATGCCCAAGGTGGAAAAGCCAGGGTAGCAACACTGGTCTGTTTGAACTCAATCCCTTGTTCTTTCCCCTCTGCATTTCACAAAAGGCACATATGGACCAAGAGGTGCCTGTGCTTGTTCTCTAACAAAAGTCATTATTTCAGGTTATCTTTAGGCGAGTCCTTTACAGATCATGTCAAATGTGCCACAAATTTCAGCTACTCCTAAATATTTCCCTCATCTGTGGCCTGGAAGGGAATTTTCAATTTTGAAGTTAATGGATAAGTCGATAAAGAAGGAAAGTAGGTGTGAAGGTTTACCAGGAAGTTAAGCTTACTGTTTAAGTGGACCTCTCTGTTAAAAAATAAAGGCAAACCTTGGGATGAGTTAGATCCTCCTACATTCTCACACAGATTAATAATTGCCTCACAAATAAGGCACAGCAGGTAGATACTAAATTGCTCCCAGTGAATTCTCTTCCTACCCAAGGCAAACAATGACATGGGGCAGCATGAAAATCAGATCCATCTGCATTTAAACATTTGTCTGTCGCAAATATAAATAGGTATGTTTATATAGTCATTATAGTATGTAGTGTATTATTATACTAGTATATAGTACATTAGATTATTTTTGTATGATGATTTCTCATTGATAAAATTCATTTGCAAATTGACTCTTTCTTTTTTTTTTTAGACTTTATTTATTTATTTTGCCAGAGAGAAAGATGCATAGAGAAAGAGAGAGAGAGAGAGAGAGCCCAAGCAGGCAGAATGGCAGGCAGAGGGAGAAGCAGGCTCCCCACTGAGCATGGAACCTGATGCAGAACTTGATCCCAGGAGCCTGGGATCATGACCTGAGCTGAAGGCAGATGTTTAACTAACTGAGCTACCCAGGCATCCCTCAAAATTTGACTTTCTAAGGAAAACCCAGTGATTGACCATCCTCTACGATTGTCAGTATCTAAGTATATCTAAATACCAGTTTGCCTTTCTCAAAGGATCCATATAATACACATCATAAGAAATTCATAGAGAGTATTTAAGGAAAGGAACAAGAGATCTCGGAAATCACAATAATGTTCAGAATAATGTTCATTTTGTTTTATCAAAGAAAAAATCATAGATGCTGTAGAGAAGGTAAGCAGCAACCAAAGCTGAGAAAACAAAGTTAGCTGTACCCCATGAGGAAATTGGGAGAACATGGGGAACAATCTTTATCTCCTGATTTTGATTCCATTGCAATTTATTGGATATTTTCACATTTTGAATCTGTGAGTCTCTGAAAGTTGTGTCCTGGTTGTTAAGGAAGAAGTGAGGTACAAAGGAAGGAGGCAGGAGTAAAACAGATGTGGTTGGCCCATGAACTTAAGGCTAACTAGAACTTTATCAAGTCAAAACAAATGTGTAAATTAAGAAACATTTTTGGGAAATGCCACCAACCTGAACTCACCACAGGTACTCAAAAGGCCTCAGCTACAAAACTGCCATGAAAGTGTTGGGTATTTAGAGATTGAGTAACCTTAGACAGCAGGTAGTATTTGAATCAGTAACAGCCCAAAAGCAGTCAAGAATTTTTTTATTCATGCACTTACTCTGACTACTAAAATAGTAAGTCTTTTGTTCAAAGTAGAAAACAGCCATTTTATTGATTTCATGCCTTTATGATTAATATGTTATCCTCTTTCTATGGTACCACTAATAAACTTTCTGTGTTCCTTTTTTGTAAATTCTTGAAAGAAGGTAACATTTAATAAAGACAATTGTTAAATTTCTTGAGTTGTACATAGACTCTTTTTCCGTCCTTTCCTATATAATTCCATCCTTTTCTTGCTTTTTTGAAAAACGTGGCACGAAATTAAGACTCGAGGATTTTTTTTTCAAATTCCAAATTTAGTTAGAAAACCTTACTCGTTACATACAGTAATTCAGTATCATTTTATCATTTATCATTTATCATTATCATTCCTGCAGAGGATTGGCAGTATTGGTGAGAGACTTTGTAGTTTTCTGGCACATAAAACACCTAACACTTTCAGCCTTTCCTTTCGGGGGAAGACCAATGTCCGTGGAACTGTTTCACTATAGTTTTATTAAGGAAGCTAGTGGTAAATATTATCATTTTATATCAACCGAGGGATATAACCTATATGCCTTGACCTATTGGCTCACTCTTCTGAAAACTTTTGACAAATATTGTGCTCATGTTTTAGATCATATTCTAACAAACAGACTTGCCTAGTCATTGCAAGGATAATCTCTAAGTTACAGGCCAGGATTCACAGAAGTTACTGCTATGAGTGTCTGATATCTGAGTCATCATTAATCTCATCAGTAGCATTATCTTTGATTACAAAGAAAAAGCCAAGCTTTCATTTGATGGTGCTGAATTAGACACCACACCATCAAGCCCAACTGACACAATCTCTTACTGCTATAAGCTTCAAAAATAAAACTGATGATAATATCTTCATATCACCACATATAATGTATGTTAATTCTATCAGCGTAATGTAACTCCTGCTTTCTTTCACTTTTTAAAATTTTATTCCAGTGTAGTTAACATACAATGTTATATTAGTTTCAGGTGTACAGTATAGTGATTCAACAATTCTATACATTACTCAGTGCTCATCATGATAAATGTACTCTTAATCCCCTTAATCTGTTTCACCCATCTCCCCACCCACCTTCCCACTGGTAACCATCTAGTTGTTCTCTATAATTAAGAGCCTGTTTTTTTGTTTATATTTCTTTTTTCTCCCCCTTGTTCATTTGTTTTGTCTCTTAAATTCCACATAAGAATGAAATCATATGGTATTTGTCTTTCTCTGAGTGGCTCATTTTGTTTAGCATTATACTCTGTAGATCTATCCATATTGTTGCAAATAGCAAGATTTCATACTTTTATATAAGGTAATGAGGGTGGTAGCTTTCTTTATTCTTCTACTGGTGGACACTTGGGTTATTTCTGTAATTTGGTTATTGTAAATAATGCAACAATAAACATCAGGTGCATAGATCCCTTCGAATTGGTATTTTCATATGCTTTGGGTAAATACCTAGCAGTGTGATTACTAGATTACAGAGTAGTTCTATTTTTGATTTTTTGAGGAACCTCCATACTGTCTTCCACAGTGGCTGTACCAGGTTCCAGTCCACCAACAGTACATGATGGTTCTTTTTTTCCACATCCTCACCAACACTTGTTGTTTCTTATTTAAGTCTTAATTTCTAATCAGCATTAGTATAAAACAAAAACAAAGAATTATGTGGACAAGAATCCCTTTCAGGGAGGAAGTTCTGAAGTTTTATGAAGTTCTTCAGAAAAAAATTCACAGACACTTGAAATTAAAAGTACAAGTAAGACTGTTCTTCAGACTCTTTCACTAGGCAAAGTGGAAACATGTCCTGTTCCTCTCAGAGAGGTTTAGAAAAGAATGGAATTAACAACTGATGAAAGGAGAGGAGACAAAAAGAGATGACACAAAGCTACCATTCCACAATGAGACCCAATTCCCCTAAGATCTTCAATGAATTTTATTCACTTGTTTATTTACTTATTAATAGAGGTGCTAAGGACTGTAGGCTTTCATAGAGAGGTAAAGTGGGAACATATCTCAATATGCATAAAAGCCATATACAGAAAGCCCACAATGCATATCATTCTCAACAGGCAAAAACTGAGAGGTTCCCCCTAAGGTCAGGAACATGACAGGGATGTCCACTCTCACCACTATTGTTCAACACAGTAAATTTTCCTAATCTCAGCAATCAGACATTCAAAAAGAAATAAAGGCATCCAAATTGGCAAAGTAGTCAAGCTCTCACTCTTCACAGATAACATGATACTCTATGTGGAAAACCCAAAAGACTCCATCTCAGAATTTCTAGGATTCCTACAAGAATTCAGCAAAGTGGCAGGATATAAAATCAGTGCACGGAAATCAGTTGCATTTCTGTACATTAGCAGTGAGACAAAAGAAAGAGAAATTAAGAAGTCAATCCCATTTACAACTGCACCAACAACCATACGATATCTAGGAATAAACCTAACCAAAGAGGCAAAGAGTCTGTACTCTGAAAACTATAGTTCACTCATTAAAGAGATTGAGGAAGACACAAAGAAATGGAAAAACTTTCCATGGTCATGGATTGGAAGAACAAAAATGTCTATGCTACCCAAAGCAATCTATACTAAATTCAATCCTTATCAGAATACCATGAACTTTTTTCACAGAGCTGGGACAAAGAATCCTAAAATTTGTATAGAACCAGAAAAGGCCCCAAATAGTCAAAAAAATGTTGAAAAAGAAAACCAAAGCTAGTGGCATCACAAATCTGGACTTCAAGCTCTATTACAAAGCTGTCATCATGATGACAGTATGGTACTGGCACAATAACAGACACATAGATAAATGGAACAGAATAGAGAGCCCAGAAATGAATGCTCAACTCTGTAGTCAACTAATTTTTGACAAAGCAGGAAAGAATGTCCATTGGAAAAAAGAAAGTCTCTTCAACAAATGGTGTTGGGAAAATTGGACAGCCACATGCATAAGAATGAAACTGGACCATTTCCTTACACTATAAAAAAAAAAAAGAAAAGAAAGAAAGAAAGATTCAAAATAAATGAAAGACCTTAATGTGAGACAGGAACCCATCAAAATCCTAGAGGAAAACACAGACAACAACCTTTTTGACCTCAGCTGCATCATCTGCTCACTGGACATATCTCTGAAGGCAAGGGAAACAAAGGTAAAAATGAACTATTGGGACTTCCTCAAGATAAAAGGCTTTTTCCCAGCAAAGGAAACAGTCAACAAAATCAAAAGACAACCTACAGAATGGGAGAAGATATTTGCAAATGTCTTATCAGATAAAGGGCTAGTATCCAAAATCTATTTTTAAAAAATCAAACTCAATGCCCAAAGAACAAAGAATCCAGTCAAGAAATGGGCAGAAGACATGAACAGACATTTCTTTTTTTTTTTTTTTTAAGATTTTATTTATTTTTTGGACAGACAGAGATCACAAGTAGGCAGAAAGGCAGGCAGAGAGAGAGCAGGAAGCAGGCACCCTGCTGAGCAGAAAGCCTGATGTGGGGCTTGATCCCAGGACCCTGAGATCATGACCTGAGCCAAAGGCAGAGGCTTTAACCCACTGAGCCACCCAGGCGCCCCTGAATAGACATTTCTTCAAAGAAGACATCCAAATGGTCAACAGACACATGAAAAAATGCTCCACATCACTCGGCATCAGGGAAATACAAATCAAACCCGCTGTGAGATACCACCTCACACTTGTCAGTATGGCTAAAGTTAACATGTCAGGAAAAGACATGTTGGTAAGGATGTGGAAGAAGGGGAACCTTCTTACTTGTGTTGGTGGGAATGCAAGCTGGTACAGCCACTCTGGAAAACAGAGGAAGCTGGAGTTTCCTCAAAAAATTAAAAATAGGGGCGCCTGGGTGGCTCAGTGGGTTAAAGCCTTTGCCTTTGGCTCAGGTCATGATCCCAGGGTCCTGGGATTGAGCCCCACACTGGGCTCTCTGCTCCATAAAGAGCCTGCTTCCTCCTCTCTCTCTGCCTTTCTCCCTGCCTACTTGTGATCTCTGTCTGTCAAATAAACAAATAAAATCTTTAAAAAAAATTAAAAATAGAACTACCCTATATTTCAGCAATTGCACTACTAGGTATTTATCCAAAGATCCAAATGTAGTGATCTGAAGAGGCGCCTGCACCCCAATGTTTATAATAGCAATATCTACAATAGCCTATGGAAAGAGCCCAGATGTCCATCAACAGATGAATGAATAAAAAAGATTACACAGACACACACACACACACACACAATGGAATATTACTCAGCCATCAAAAACTTACCATTTGCAACAACATGGATGGAACTAGAGGGTATATGCTAAGTGAAATAAGTCAATTAGAGAAAGGCAAATCCCATATGATTTCACTCATATGGGGAACTTAAGAAAGAAAACAAAGGAACGTGGGTAATGGGGACAAAATAAAACAAGACAAAATCAGAGGGAGACAAACCATAAAGAGAATCTAATCATAGGAAACAAACTGAGGGTTGCTGGAGGGAGGGGGTTTGGGGGGCTGGGGTAACTATATAATGGGCATTAATGAGGGCACATGAGGTAATGAGTACTAGGTGTTATATATACTGATGAATCACTGAACTCTACCTCTGAAACTAATAATATACTATATGTTAATTAATTGAATTTAATTAAAGAAAAACAGGTGATAAGAACTATAGGATTTTAGACAGGTGAAGTAGACAGAAAGAAAAGAAAGTGAAGTGTAAATTTTTGGAGATTTGAATCAAGTTTTACTAATACTTCAAGAGGGAAAAGGGCCCCAAATGGAGATTTGTTACATAAGGTTTTTCCAGACTTTTCTAGACATAGCTCAGTGAGATTCTCAAGCATTATAGTCTCATATATAGAAAACTATCTCTTGAAAGACAATATTCATTGGTGTTTGCCTTAGATGAAAAGTTTATATTTACCTTTTTTACTGAATATTTTTATATCCTAGACTTATCTCTTATGCCTATAATTCTGAGTATTCTTCTCGTAGCCAAGTTGGCTATGGACAAATAGAGGTATTCGAAGTGACTGACCTTTTATGCATAGGTTTCAAAATAATGTACCTCTCTCAAAAGGTTTAAAAGTTGCCAAGAATTATGTATCTTAAAGGTATGAAGATGAAGTAAATAATAAATTGTCTTTATGCTATTACCACATGATAGTCCTACTTGACCTGATAAAATAGAAGTATTTGGTACCCTTTTTTATTCACTTGGAAAAATTTGTCTTGAATTAAGCATGTTATTCAGAGTGATGAGGAATGCTTCTTTGGCATAGATGATGATTTAAAGAAACAGAAAAGTGTCATAGAGTAGCTGGCATGAGATACAGAACTTGAATGACAGGACTGCAGTAGGCAGAATGAGATGGTATCATTTCAGAAAGAGGGAAGGAAGACACGAAGATGAGAAATCAGAGTGTGTTTGGTAAAGAGCCTATGGTTCCATTCATCTGAAGGGTGAGGTACAGAAGTCAGCTTTAGGCACCAGCTCTTGGCATAAGTGTTGATGTTCTCATGAAGGAAGAGTGGTCAGGTTCTTGCAATGAGCTTTTTATGCTCATTGCATAAAAAGGGGGTTGACAAGTGAAAACCAAAAAGGGAGAATCTAAAGGACGCCAAGTGTTGAATAACACTGGCAAATGAGTATGATTAGCACCATAATTATTAATGTATGACTGTTGCCAGTCCTCCCCGTTCACTTACTGGCTCTGACAAGTCTATACCATTTCTTCCTTCTCTCCACCTGTGTAGGGGGGACCTGCCTTGTCAGCTCTATTTTTTGGTTCTCATAGTCAAGAATGAAAAATGAAAAGATGCTCAATATCATTCATTATCAAAAAAGTACAAATCAAAACCATGATTAGATACCACTTCATACCTGTCAGAATGGCTAAAATTAACAACACAGGAAACAACACGTGTTGGCAAGGATGCTGAGAAAGGGAGACCCTCTTACACTGTTGGTGGGAATGCAAACTGGTGCAGCCACTCTGGAAAACAGTATGGAGGTTCCTCAAAAAGTTAAAGATATAAATACTCTATGACCCAGAAATTGCACTACTAGGTATTTACCCAAAGGATACAAAAATACAGATCTGAAGGGGCATGTGTACCCCGATGGTTATAGCAGCATTATAAACAATAACCAAATTATGGAAAGAACCCAATGTCCATCAACAGATGAATACATAAGGAAGAGGTGGTATATATATAGAATGGAATATTACTCAGCCATGAAAGAGAATGAAACCACACCATTTGCAATGGTGTGGATGGAGCTAGAGGGTATTATGCAAAGTGAAATGAGTCAGTCAGAGAAAGACAGATACCATATGATTTCACTCATGGGTGGAATGTTAGAAATGAAATGGATGAATATGGGGGAAAAGGAAGAGAGACGAACCATAAAAGAGACTCTTAACTATAGAGGACAAACTGAGGGTTGCTGTAGGGGAGGTTGGTGGGGGGATTGGTTAAACTGGTGGTAGGTATTAAGAAGGACACTTGTTGAGACAAAGCACTTGGTGTTATATGTAAGTGATGACTCACTAAATTCTATTCCTGAAACCAATATTACACTACATGTAACTCACTAGAATTTAAATGCAAAATTGAAACCAAAAAAGAAGAAAAAGAATGGAAAATAGAAAAAAAAAATACACAGAGGCAGAAGGCCTGTGCCATTGTTATTAGAATGTAATGGAATGCAACAATCTTCAGGAAAAACCAAAACATAAGCTGAGAACAGCTCACTTTCTTTCTTTCTTTCATTTCTTTCTTTTATAAATCCGTAACAAAGTTAGATAATCAGAACTAGAAGTTTAGGGAATATTCCCTGTAGGGGGTAACTCAGTACCATTGTAATTTGGACATAAATATAATTTATATTCATTGATTAATTAATTTATATTCATTGATTAATGGAGTCAGAGCTTTTAGGGTAGGCATAAATGACAAAGTAGGGAGATTTTGCTTAATTAGACAAGGACTAGGGAGACTTTTAGAACTCCTGAACAAGGTGGTTATGTGATTGGTATTCTCTTTGGTCATTATGGATCATTTACTGGAGATATTCCTCCCTCATAAGCATGGTTTAGTAGTAAAACATAAAATTAAAAATTCGAGTCTGCAGTGATTTTTCACCCTTTGGGCTGAGATGGCTTCATGAAAGTTATTTATTTATTTATTTTTTAAGGCAAACCTTGAAAACAACATCTGGAGTTGAGTTCAGAAATTAGAACCAGATATGCTTCCTTATGTGAATTTCAGTTCACATGATTAGCCTGCCAGAATGGAGAAAGGGTAAAGGTTTACTAATTTATTTGTGTGTTGTTTCTGAAGAAATAATGAAGATATTTTAATGCTCAAAGAAGTAGAGTCTTTTTTTTTAAATAAAGGTTGAATATAGTTATCCCTGAATATGTATAAAGAAATATTAAAACTAGTATGAATTTTAGATATAGTTAGCATTATTACATACACATTCAAAGGATTTGCTCAAGGGTTTCCTTAAGTAGCAATAGCCAAATGGTATAAACTGCTTATAGATTGATTCTAAAACCAGTTTTCCAAATAATTTATGTTATATGAGTTTGTAAACAAAAACTGAGAGAGCAGATAACCATTTGATTTGGCCATGTTATAAGCGTTAGTACACATCCCATTCAGAATGCCATCATTAAAGAGCAAGTAGAGTTTTTCTTTTCTTAAAACTTCAACAGTGATTCATATTATGAAAAGAATAATTAGAGATAGGCCCAGACTCTTTTTGGAAGGTGATTAATAGAATTCTAAGTTGGTATTTACAATTTACCATGCACTATGGAACCTATTGTGTTTTACATTTATAATAACCTTAAAGTAAACCAAACACAAATTTTTCCAGGTACCAGATGAGAACATTGAAGTCTGCAAATGTAGTATGTTACATAGTTACTTGAAGCTGATAATACTAGAACCTAGAACTTCTTCTGTATCTTAGATCAGAGCTTTTTCTTTTATTACTTTTATTTATTTATTTATTTGTTTGTTTGTTTAGCATGATGAAAATCCAAAAACTATATTCCTAACTGGCTGGTATTTAGGACCTAGACTTGAACTACACTCAGTCCTAGAAAAATCTACCTAATGCTAATGTGAAACATTAGCATTTAAATATGGCTTCATTTTTAACTTTTTCAGTTGTTTTACATGTAAGTTTCTCCATAATCTTTCCTTTTTAAGGAATTCTATAGTCATAAAAATAAGTCCTTTCTTCATTTAAGTGTGGAAACAGAATTAAACTGTCCAGTACATATGCTACACTAATATTATTTTCAGGTTTTTGAGAGGATGAGAAGGCAACCTTTAAAATGTGCTCTACATCTCACAGATGAGATCATTGAAATAGTATTCCTTTTTTAATGTAGGGCTTTCTAAGTTTTATGGTGGCATAGCCCTTTGGCCGTTCTATTGAGGTCAATTCCAAAGTCTCATTCTAGTACTAGATTATCAGGTGCTCCCAAATAAGCATGGGCCCTGGAACTTTTTTTTTTTTTTTCCTTTTTCTAACCCACTTCCCAATTAACGAATAGCCAAGCCTCTCTCTTTATAGAGGATTAACAACAACAGTAGCAGTGGCAGCAATAATAACAATAAATGTCTCCCATTGTAACAATTTCGTTTTACCAGGTGTGAAAAAGCAGTAGCTGGGATGAGAAAATCACAAAATAATGATAATGCATACTTTATGACATTACAGTTTGGCTTATTCTTCTAAACCTATAACATAAGCATTGAAATTTTCATTCTTTCCACGCTAAGGAAATAGAATAAAGGCTCAGAGAAGGTAAATAAGGTATGCAAGGTTCCATGGACAGTAAATGGCAGAGTCGTATTAAGAATCCAGGCATCTCTACTCTACTGCAAATTTGCAGTGGGTTCACTCTATCAAACCTCTAATTCTGAAGCTGCATTCAGTTTGAATAGCCAGGTGAGACAAGTGTGGGCCAGTCTGGAATTCAAGAGCTCTGAATTCCTGCCTCTACCACATCTAGCCCGATTTAGTAATCTCCAGTAGCATGACATCATAATTAAGCATGGAGAGCCATCCAGGACCTGGCTTCAGGCCCCAATCCTCCCAATTACCAGCTCAATGAGCTTCAGCAAGTTAATTTCTCTAGGCCTTCGTTTCCTCATTTGTAAAACAAAGATTGTTACTTATGTAAGAAAACAAATGTAAAATTCTTGGCCACAATAGAAGTGTTGCATAAACCATTGCTTCCTATTTCACATTATGCTGATTTCTCTTCTCCCAGGAATGCTCAGCAACTTATAATATATGTATATCAAAGTTTTTCGGAGGAAAGAAAATGAAAACCAATATAGGTTTCATCACACATAAAATGCTGAGTACACATGGAAACCTTTCCTCTAGTCACTTACATTCTACCTCTTGGGCACCTTGGAATATTGCAAGGTCCTTGAATCCAGATGTATATGAAGCATTTCTTTGAACTGGATAAACAATATGTCTTATATAGCATAGTTATGTGACTCCATCTTTTTTGTCTCTAGGTTTTCAATCTCATAATAAATAAATTTAAAATTCACTAAAAATCTTTACTGAATTCTATTATGAATTTTCTTGATCAACAAATGGTTAGCATATCACTGTAGTTATAGATAAGGTAGGAAGGCATTGCTTTGTGAAAATATTTGACATTATTCAAAAGGGATAGGAACCAATGTTATCTTTCAACCTCAGTCAACATCAATTTATATATATTTCTAAAATCAGGTGGTCCAATTTGATATTGATTCTTAAAGGTTAGAGGATTCCTTTTTATTTACAGGATGGATCCATTTCCTTAAATGTATCACGATAACTAAATCAAGATAATGTTTAATTAAATAATCATCATTAGCAATTAATACCCTGTTTTATCTGTCTCCTTTTAGTTTTGTTATCATCCAAAAATGTAGGATTAAAATACAGTAGTGACAAGTATAAAGGTGAGAAACTCACTTGTAATTCCAAGGGATTCATTCAAAAACACCCCAGAATCTTTATATTAGGTGGTGATGACTTCAACAACATATTTGTATGCATAAATTCAGAATTTTTCTGTATCAATTAGCATGCCCTCAGTCACAAGCAATAGGAAACTCAAAATGGATGAAACATTGGGAAAATTATTGGCTTGCATAGCTGCAAATTCAGTGGTAAGGTGAACTTTGGAAGAGGAGTTATCCAATGGTTCTGACTGAACTTCCCTACAGTTCTCTCTACCCTGTCCCACTCAGGATATGATTCTTAGAATGGAGTGGGATGGCTTCAGAAGATACAAACACCACAATAAAGATACAAACACCACAATGGCTTCAGAAGATACAAACACCACAGCCTTGAGGGAAAAAAATAGCTTTCAGAACTTTCTCATAAAAGAGAGAAAACTTCCTGAAACCCCAGCAACTCCCTTTTGTGTGTCTTTGGTTAAAATTGGGTTACATGCCCACTTGTGTAGCAATGTTTCAGGCAATAGAGCGGTGGAATTGTGGCTACCCTACGTCAGTTTTCCCTGGGTTACTTGGCAACATAATAGGATGATGAATAAAACAAAATTGGGATTCTCTTGGGGAGGAAAAATGAACACATACTTCTGCAGAGGCAACCATCGGTGTCCTCTGCCTCTTCCAATATCTACCCATTCGTTTTTCTAAGATGTATTAACTGAATTTTAAGATCTTAAAATACAAATACTCCTTCTAATATACCCTTGGAAGAAAAGTACAAATGCCTTAAGTATTAAGTAAACTGGCTTCAGCTATGAAATTATTACACTGTTGGCATGCAACCATGTCACATGGCATGGACAAGATTAAACTTTAACTTTAATGGCTGGGATAAGTCCAAGTAGAGTAGAACAGGCCTGTGCAAATATGTTTCATGCACATATAATGGTGCATATTGCCTCTTAAAAATGTAAACCAAAAGATTTCTTGCAAACTAATATTAAACAAGAAAAATTAGGTTTCTCAGCTTTGGGATAGGCCTGCAGGAGTGGTATGGTATTAAGATTTCTATAATGCTAGATATTACTGTGATCTATGGATTGATTTCAGCCAGTAATCTGTCCAGAATCTGGTAACAAAAAAGAACATTGCTGGAAATGAAATATTACTTACAAGAAGATTTGTATACAACTGGCAATGTTCACCACAATTTTTAAAAAATGAGAAATTACAGTTTTCAGAGCTGTAATGGATCCAAATATAGACCTTCTGGAAATGGTATTTTGGACCTTAATGACTGCATCAAAGTAGGAAATATTCATTTTATTTTAGAATTTCTTTTTGTTCACTGCCCTATCATTGTTCTTAAAGTGTTTCCCAATCTTCATCTCAAAAGAAGCAATTGGACTTTTCTCTAAAACTGAAGTTAGTTTGAAAAACAATTATTTTTTATAGCAATTGATTATTTAAATATTTATGGGACAGGCACTCAGAAAGAATTATAATGAAATGCATAGTTCCTATGCTTAAAGAATTTAAAATCTATTTTAAATAGATTTTAGGGGCATATTGATGTAGAGAAGACCAGAGAAGGAAAATCATGTGCTTCAAAGAAACTGCAGAATCTTTACCATCACTTTAACGTCTATTAAACGCTCCCCATGTACCCAGTATATTTAATGATATATCATTTAATCTCACAACAACCCTATAAATTCCAATCGTTATCATCAATGTTATACAGACAAAGAAATTGAGGCTTAGAGAGATTAACTTGCCCAAAGTTGAAAAGTAGGATTAGGCACTGAGCACATATAGTCAAACCCTACAGTGCCGTTGCTTAGTTACCAAGGTATTTTGCCTTCCTGGAATAAAATGAATTTGAGGAGTACTCTGCAGACTTAGCAGTCCTTAATCAAGGAGGACAAAGAAGGGTATTTTAGGAAGGAACACCAGCATGAGTGAAGGCATAGTCACTGGAGTGTCCATAGTATATACTGGGACCTTTAAAGAAACTGCCCCGGTTGAAGCCAAAGTGTAGACAAGGTCAAAGAGGAAGAAAAGCTTGCATAAATCCAGTGGAGCTGAACTGTAGAGATTACTAAAGGCATTGAGGAGTTTTACAAAACCATTGCCCAGTGGAAAGTAACTGCTGAATCCCACTCTTTCTCATCCTCAGTATCTTCAAGTCCAGGGGCCTTGAAATGAATCACTGGAGACCACCCAACATCTTTCAGACATGTAGATTAAACTCGAAAGTAGAGAAATGTTCTTAATAGCTAAAAGGTTAATACTTTTCAAATCCTGGGTCAGACGACCCCAGGGAGCAAGCCAGAGACATTCTGGTGACCTGGAAATCCCGGAGGCCCCAGGTGACCTCCCAAGGCTGCTCCTGAACATTCCATGCATTTTGCAGCTTCCCATCGCCATGGCAGCTTGAAATGGAACGCAGGCTCACACTGTGGCACAGCTAAAATTCTCCTCTGAATCTGAAATGAAAGGAGCTCCAAAACTGAGATGGTTCATACGCGTGTTTTTATAAATATGTGGATAATCTCTGGGAAAAACCATAAAAACTGGTTATTGCGATAGGCTCTTGCAAAGACAGCTGGGGGCTTAGAGGATGGTCAAAGAGGGGAGACTTACTTATCCTTACCAGCCTTTTGTACTTTTTTTCAATATAGAAGGCTCTGCATGTTTTGTTATGTACTTGAAAATATGTATATTGCAAAAGTCTTCACTTTCTAGTGGCCTTTCTGCCTGTCCCATGGGGCATTCAGAGCATAATTGCCAGTTAATCTTCACCGAAGCACAGTTCCCATCACATACTACCTCTGTTCCAAAACCTTTTGAGGTTGCCTATCACTAGTAATACCTAATCGACAAGGTTGACAAGAATTGACTTACTGATATGATTTATATTTCACTCCGCATTTTGTCCTGTCCTGACGCCTCACAGGACAAGTAGGAAAATGGCATGTAGGGAATTTAAAACGTTTGTTCAGGGCTGCACCGCAGACTGGCAGGACCACTGAGATTTAAGCATGGAATACCCGCCCCTTCCTGTGAGATCACGCTGCCTCTCACACAGTGCTTGTGGAATTAAATCAGGCTCTTTAACCTGCCTTTGATCATTATCCTCCCTTAGAAGTTTTCTCCTACAAATCCCCAACACCTCTCCTTTGTTCCAGGTAAACTGCTTAACCACTGGTTCTTGAAATACTTTTCCCCTTTCTGTCCCTGTCGCTTTCCTCATGTCCTTTCTTCCCGGGAAAAATGGCTCCCCTCTTCATTCATCACTTCCAGTCTTCCGTGGCTGACCACAGATGGTCCTCTTTAGGGCAACTTCCTCTGACTCTACCAAGGTCCCAGTGTTTCCAGTGTTTCCTTCCCCAGCACTCTATTTGTACCACTCACAAAACTGCCAGTTAGTCTTCAATTATAGTTGTATTGATGTTTGTCCTAACCTGACTGCAAAGTTGTAAACATTGAGAACAAAGATCATAGCTAGCCATGTTCATACTTTCCAAATATCTAGCAAACTACTTTTCCCTTATGAAGGGCTCAAAAATATTTGTTGAATTCTGTTTGAGAATTGATTTTCTGGGACACCAGAGGTGCATTGTAAGATACTTTGGAGAGAACCCAGAAACTCATTTTACTGCTGAGATCACAAACTCTCTGAAATACGGATGTATTGTGTTAGCACTGGGCTTGTTTCTTTTTGTGATTTAGTTTTTAGTTGAATTACTTGCAAGCATTTAAAAATTAGAAGATTTCATGTAAAAATCTGGATTTCTAGGTTTTCTTGAAAGTGGGAAAATCTAACAACACTGAGGCTGCCTTATCATGTGAAGAAGTTGGCTGGAGTTGGTAATACCTGTCTTTTTTTTTAAAAGAATTTATTTATTTATTTATTTATTTATTTATTTATTTGGCAGAGAGAGAGAGAACACATAAGCAGGGGGAGCTGCAGGCAGAGGGGGAGGCAGAAGCAGGTTCCCTGCTGAACTGGGAGCTCTATGCAGGGCTCTATCTTAGAATCCTGGAATCATGACCTGAGCTCAAGGCAGCTGCTTCAATGACTGAGCCAGCCAGGTGCCCCTACCTGTCCATTTTTAGTGAGATAGAGGCGGCTTGGTGAGCCACAGCACACCACTCACTGCTGTCCTACACCTGGCTGGCTATATGGATTGGTAATACCTGTTGGATGACATACATTTACATTTGCAATTCCTACTAGAAATGTGGATCCTTTTTCTTTCAGGAAAAAACTCCCCAAGATTCATCTCCTCTTCCCAGAGCTTTATGCCCAGTTTAACAACGGCCTGGTGAAAACAATTTTCTCAATCATCTTTGAAAGAGTAACTCACCCTCTTCATGCAGGAAACCTCATGCAAAGTCAAGCCCATTGTTACATTCAGGGATGTTAATGGAAATACAGGGAATTTCTATACACAGGGAAAAACAAAAAAAAACAAAAAAACAAAAAACCTGTCATTTGAACCACAGGATTTTTCTTTGAGACATTGCCAGTGAGGTTACCTACTAGTGTCCCACAAAGAGGGGAGAAGGGATAGACTACAACGAAGGTGACAGGATCCCATGGCCTGAAGGACTCTAAAGAAGGACAGCGCAGTGCTTTAATTATTTCTGTGACATTCCTACCAAGTTGCTTTCTAAAATCTTCAGCTCTCTGGTGAGGGCAAGTCTGTTTTGATTTTCATATTTGTGCTACAAAGCATTCTCTGTCATGTATAAAGAAAGATGATTTATTGTCACTTTCCTTCCTTGGTCTTTCATTTTCCCTCTGGAATAACAATAATCATGTGAGGACTTTTTAATATATAAAGGCTATGATCGTGTTACCTCAAAGTCTTCCATTCTTCAGGTGAAGTATCTATGGTTTCTGTTTAGTAATGCCCATAACTGCTAGTTGAGTCTTCTCTGTTTGCTACATTCCATCAAGATTTTTGGCACCCCAGACTAGACATAGCACTACAGGTATTATCTGGTCCAACAAAGTAAAGTAGAAATGTATTGAATCACTTCATTGCTATAACTTTATTTATGCAACCTCAAAGTTTAATTAGTTTTTTTGGCAGCTGTAAATCTCTGTTGACTCACATTATGATTGCAGTCAACTGGAACCCCCAAGTTCTGTTAAAGCTCATCTTCCTCATCACGTGAGTCCACAGTTGGATTTTTGGGCTTCATATTTATCCCTGTTAAATCTCATCACGTTTATATTGGCCTATTGTTTCAACTGTCATAGTCTTTTGGGATTTGATTTGAGAATTCTCCCTTCTTGATTTCTGTCTCTGCAAATTTAATGTGTATGTAGTTAAATCTTTCCTCCAGGCCACTAGAAAACAAGCAGAATGGAAAAAGACCTGACTTAAGTCCTCCCTCATGGTTTCCAGATTAAAGCTGGTCCCTCAGTATTTCTTTGAAGAGTAGTCATTTACTTGTCACTGATCTACCCCATTCCCGTGTTAGTTATCTCACCTTGTCTTCAAGTTACTGTAAAGAAAGCACTGGATTTTTCACGTACATGTACGTACATACAAACAGGCATTTTCTTTGGGAGAGGACTCAGCTTCCACTGGGTTTTCAGAAATATTCCTTACATAAAAAAAGATCAAGACCATTAATTTAGCCAATTATTCTGATATACAATACATAAAAATAATTCTGCTTTTTAAATCGTTAGTGATCCTTATTTAGTGAGTGCCTATATATGCCAGGAATGCTCTAGATACTGAGGATACAGTTATGAACAAAACAGACCAGGACTTTGTTCTCATGGCATTTGTATTCTAATAAGGCAGAACACTAGACTACAATGACTAAGATTAATAAAGAAATAGATAATATGTTTAATAGTGAGAAGTGCTAGGGAACAAAACTAAAGCAGAGCGAGGGAATATGAAATAAGCAGTGAGAAGATTGTCTCTTTGAGAAGATGACGTTTGTGTAAAGACCTGTAACAACTAAGGTAACTTAATGGGGGGAAGGTTCCAGGAAGAAATAACGGCAAGTTCAAGACACCTGGATAGCAAGATTGTTAGCCTCCCCTAGAAACAGCAAGACTATGACAGAATAAACCAAAGGCAGGTTGGTGGAGATAAGTTAAGGGAGGAGTGTGAATAGGGAAGCTAAAATGGCTCTCTAAATGGGGATGGGGGAAGGGCGGCCCCCTCAAAAAGTAGATTTAGAAATATTGAGGTAAGGTATTCTTTGGTTGTCACAACGACTCTGAGACTCTACTGACACTTAGGGGGAGCAGAGATAACAAGGATTTTGTAATCCCCAAGAAATTTTGTCCAGTGAAAAACTGTTTTGCACGAAATGCCAACATCATCCTCATTAAGAGACCATTTCGCCATTTATATAAACTTTGGATTTTACTCTGAATGAGGTGAGAAGCCAGTAGAGACGTCAGTGAGGAAGAGTGAATGGTCTAACATATTTAGTAAGTCTCAACCTTGCCATTGTGCTGGAGAGGAAGGAGACCAAGGCAAGGCACAGAGACCAGTTAAGAAGCTGTCAAAATAATGCAGGAGATGATGATTGCTGAACAGGGTGGCGGGATGTAGGAGAGGAGAACTATCTGGATTCTCTATAAGTACTTAAGATAGAGTCAGTAGGTATTGCTGCTGCGTTAGAGCAGAGTGCTAGAGAAAGAGAGGAAAAAGAGGATGAATCCAAGATTTTAGGCCTGGTCAGTATCTATCATTTGGAAAGAGAATTGCCTCTTGTGGTTGTGATGGGAAACACAGGGAGAAACAATTTTGGTTGAAGGCAGAGAGATTAGGAAGACCGCATCAGATGCCACTTAGGTTGTTAGATGTGCAGAAGGACATGTAATGTATGTAAAGATATATATGCAAGTATGTAAGGGTACGTAATGTATGTAGATAGAGCTACAGAGAGATAGCTATAGGATATTAGTTATTGACATGGACAAAATATAGAGATAGAGATACAGAAATGTAGAAAGAAATCTCAAAGAGATCAGAAATGTTAAATTAGCTATCTCTAGTTTTGGAGTTCATTGATGATATTTCTCTTACGCGCTTCCTAACTTACTCACATTTAACATGTCTTAATTTTATGAAACGTAAAAATGTTTCCTATCTACAACACTACTTTCTAAAGCTCACTTGTGACAGAGCTCTGATTTGATCCCTCTTCTTATAAACTCTCTATTCTCTCTCCAACTGCTTAGTCATCAGCTACCAATGGACTCGCCATTTAAGGATGCCACTTTCAGGGATTTTAAATCTCAACTTCGCTCTACTGTGGTCATTATAACCATGCAATACATTTCCAGACCCTCAGGATTTTCATTCCGAGGAGAAATGGCAGAATTGTTAGCAGCTGGATCCTCTTTGAAAGAGTGAGCCACACATATTTACTGAGGCTTTGGGGAATTGTAGGAGGAGAGAAACAATTGTCACTTGGGTCCCCTTTCCTGGCAGCACCTCAAAGGTTACCAAGTGAGAACAGCAGTGCCCAGCTGCCCTGAAAAGCCAAAGAAAGAGTGAAATTTAAAACTTGAATTGCCTCTCTCTTCTCATTATGTATTATTTGTCAATCATGGATAAAAAGTGGTTTTTGCCCTCCAGCTGCTAGCCCTGGGGTGCACATATCACTCAGTCGTGCCACGACCCTGGGGAACACTGCAAGAAAAAAAATCAGTGATTGTACCTTTCTTTTTTTTTCTCATTCCTCCCCCCTCTACCATTTTTAACCCAGTGGTTTAAACTAAAAAGGAAAATCTCTTTGGGGAAAAAAAATGTATATATATATATATGTATACATATATATATATATATATATACACATATATACACACTTTGTTTTTATGGTGATAGACATCTTAGATATTGAAATAAGGTATATTAGAACACATATGAGGAAACTTTTCCCTTTTTCCTATTGGAACCAAAGTGAGATTTAATGGATTGTCGCAGCCTCGTGGAAGGGGGGATATTGTATCCTTTGTACTAGGCCTTGCAAATGAACAATAAAACACACATTACCACTCCGTATGAAATGCAGACCTTTAAAAATAGATTCATTTTGATGCCTGCCTTTCAAACTTATTTTACAACATCAAAACACATTTCCTTCATTTGTACATTCTATTCATGTGACATAGAAAGTGCTTTTTAAGTTTCTTTGATCACCATTTTAGGACCTGGGTAACTTTTTATGGTACTATGAAGGGAAGTAAAGACTGAGGGCTCAGGTGTGTTTTAAGTTGTTGTAATAAATACACATTAAACCATATTACACACGATTTTCTGTCTAATGCTTCCTAACAAAGCACCAAAGGATCACCTCAGTTATTCAAGCGTATTCAAATAGGAATCACTTCCGCATCTGTTTGGTTTTAAAGTTTGCATCTTTAATTTTCATAAAGGAGAAAAATCCCAATAGAGGCTGAACTTTCTTAAGAATTCTTTAAGCAGAAAAGTGTCTTAAAAGCCTTAGTCATCACAGCTTTTCTTCTTTGTAAGTTAAATACCACTCAAAATTCAGAATTATGATAAATGGATCCATTGTACAGGTGAATCAAAATGCTAACATAATTGATAATCTGCAGTAAAGCATCCTATTTAATCAGATAAGATGTTTTCTCTGTTTTTCCCCCCGTAATTCTGTCTAGGAACAGAAGTTGATGCCAACTGGAAAAATCCAATAATGGGAGACCAGGCAAGTCAAACTTCTTTCATGCTCTGACTTGCATGGAAATAGAGGGTGATCACATCTGTCATACATTTTCTAGAACCTAGGTCTAGATAGTGAGGGCCAGAGGTCCAGTAGTTTGGGCCCACCTGTTTCTTCAAACTTCTTATTTTCTGTGGGCAGGATAGGCACCCTGCTGTAAGCTCGGGATCGAATGGAAATAAAACCACTGCGAGAAAGCTGGTAGAAGGCACTGAGCTGCCCAGGCTTCTGGCTCAAACTGTTCAATGCCCTGGCATTTCATCTGGTTTCCTGAAGCTGCAGAGGACAGGGGCATGCCTGTCTGGACCTATGGATGCGTGTTTGCAGGCCACCACATCAGCTGGTTCTGATTTAAGCCTAACTTTTTCCAGGCTCCCTAGACGTGAACTTTGGTGAACTTCATACAAGTTCAATGTAACCAAACCTGAAATTCCAGAAGTCTTGTCTGGGAGTCAATTTCAAAATGAGGACGTGTCTCTCCAAGGCACATGTTTCCAACTATTGTTGATTATTTGGCCCCGGAATCGATCATGTTTAATGTTGTACATTCTCGAATAACTAGATAACGTAAGAGAATGGGAACTTGGGGAACCAGCATCATTGGAGTGGGTTGGTTATAGAACACCTAAATTTCAAAGTCTGCCTCGTAAAAGAGCTTCCAAATAAATGAGGATTCTCTGGTGGTCCCTGGCAATAAGCATGTTAGCTGCTTTTGATGCTCCTCTTTTCTCTCTGTATCTCCTCACCTTCCCCAACCTACCCAATGAAACTGAAATGAGAAGTCAGCCAAACTGAACACTTTTCTCTTGTTGATGCTCTCTGAGCTCCCAACTTTATTCTTTTGTTTTTCTGTCCTTCACCTAGAATATCTTTTTCTTTTTGCCATTTGTTCACAACCTCACTAATCATAAGGCTCCACTTAGAGCCTATTCATTCACAGAGCTTTTCCTGACCCTGTCAACCAGAAACAATTCCTCCTCTATCCGAACTTCCATAACCCTGTCGGGTGACATCTTCACAATCATGTTATACATGTTATCATCCATGCTCCACCGTAGGATACTTGAGGGCAGAACTAATTCATCTTTCTAGCACTCATTTGTTAAAAAGATGATAGAGGCACTCAAATAATATTTCTTGAGAGGAATGGTGAATGAATGTAAACTGACAGGAGGACTTGAACATAACCTCTAAGTACTATTACAGAAGGTCACAGTGAAAGGGAGAAGTTAAGGGAGAAAGAAACTTCCACGGCTTTTACTAGTCTTGTGTACTGTCTACTTAATGGCAGTCTCCCCACCACTGTGAGCCCCAGAAAGGCAAGCATCTCATTGTCTTCCTCCACTACGACATTCCCAGCATCCTAATGTGGTAACTTGCACATGAAACAGAAAAAATGCTTGGTGGATGAATCAAATATTTAAAAAGCAAGGACTCTGTATACAATGTAATTCTTTGGACTAAAAAGGGAAATTTTAGAGAAATCAGAAGGAGAAGATAAGATAAATAAAACAAAAAGAATCTAAATAATTTTAAGGCAAATCATTAAAAATTATCTCTCAGTTTCTACTTGTGTGACCTTGTCTGAGGCTCCTTTGCTTTGAGTTCTCCTATATAATGTCAAGTTGATGAGACAGCCACAAGTGATAATCTGTGTAAACTTAACCACTGTCTCATTAGCCCAGAACAGATTATAAAAACTGATACTGGCTCTTGAGGGTATCGAGTAGCTCCTAAGCTTGATAAGATCCTAGTCTTTGGAGGAGAGATTAGCCATCAGACCTAGTGGAGATTTTTAATCACATTAGAACAGGATAACATGTTATCTGAGAGAAAATTAATCCTCACTTCTAGACTATGTTATTTATGCAACTTGACACGTGAGAATTCTTTTAAATAGTTATGTGGCCCATTTCATTTCATTGGCTTTATTGCTTGACATCTAAATATATTTGTGAGTATTCAAATGGTTTTTGATTAAAAGAGCTAATAATTTTGTGATTATTTCTTTTTCCATAAAACAAGTAATACAATAAAATACTTAAAGAAAGCATATTAATTTCGTATTTCCAACTAGAATTCTGGGCTTAAAACACCAGGCACTCTCAGAGCTGACAGCATAAACAAATTTACATAGTTCTGCACTTACAATTTAAAATTAACTTCAAGGGATCTGCAGAAAATTGCATAGCAGCCTATGCTTATTCATAAAGGGATGAGGAAAGGTTGATGCACATTTGAAGGAACTTCGTAAAACAAGTATTTGCTTGTTTAAAAATTCCTCACATTTCCAGACAGTTCTTGTGATTTTTGAAGGCATCATATCCTATTTCAAAATATACAAAAACTTTATTTATTTATAGAGGTAGCTATTCACACCATTTTCTACAAATGACTTTATGATTTCATTAGGAGGGGAAGGGGAAGTTTGCCTTTACTTCACAAACTTTATATACCTGGCTAATGAAAATAAAAGGTATACATAAAATTATAAGGAAAGAGTTTAAGATATTATAATGCCTCAAATGCCTTCAAAAATGTAATATTATCATGTATATATAAATTACACAGCCAGGAAACATTTCTCAACTACTAGTATTAAATGAGGCAAGCACAGTCAGAAGCTATTTCATTCCAGTTACATACCAGTTATCATTATTACATTATTACCAAATTAGATCCAGTGAATTACCAGTTATTCTTACTTACTTATTATAAAGAAAGCTAGTCCCAAAAGATTCTTTATAACCTGTGTTTTTACTGTTTATAACTGTAGTTATAATAGCAATCAAATTCCTATAAGTATATTAATATCACCCAGTTAAGCTAGAGATTTACAACATCAAGCATTTAAAGGTAAGAGTATAAATAAACTCATTTAGTTCTGCCACTTATTTTATTTTAAAATGTTCCATAATTCTAGTATTATGTGTATGATGTGCATTCTAGCAAACTACTCATAGGATGAACTCTAATCTCCAAATGCAAACTGTAATGACTTGTATAATTGCATTTCTGAGTTGAGCTAGTGTAATAAAATAGCTACAGAATTTTGATTAGGAAAGCATTCACTCAATATTTTAGGTAATTTTTAATTTTCCATTTGAAAACACAAAGTGACTATCTCAATAATGAGTTCAAGTTTAATCATAGTTTCCAAATCCATAAAGTGGGGAATAGTCATTCCCACCTTCTCCCCCACTCTTTATTACATAAGAGAAATTTGAGATTCAGAGAATCTGAGTTCCTTAAGATTGTACAGTTGGTAAGAAGACCCAGAGAGCCAGATAGAAGGGAAAAGAATTTGCCTGCAAAAATTAATGGAATGTTGGGCATTCGGGTCAACCAGAACCACTAGCTTTCCGTTTCCTATATTTTTTCCCCCAAAATCCCGACTTGCTTTCCTATGGGTTATCCTAATCTGTTTCTGATTTACTCATATGGTAGCATGTCTTCTATATGGGATAACCTTATTCCAGTCAGATTTCTATTTTCTATTAATCTTGGATTTAAGTATTGGTATTCTTACAAAGTTGTTGTTGTTTTTAAAGGCTGTTAGTCAAAGGTCCTCTAAATTTTCCTTCCTTTCAAAGTATCCTGTGCCTGAGAGAAATCCAAAGAGCAAAAATAAAAAATTCAGCCAATTCAAAATCATATATTAGGAAGAAAATTGCTTTGTGTACTGTCATTTAACAAATAGTCACTTGATTCCTATCATGCATCTGACAATGACCAAAGAAGTCACTACCTAATATAGAACACCTAGAGTAAGCCAATAGATGACTAAACTGTACATAGTGTGTTCTTAATAAGAAGCGAGAAGATCTGCTTACCTTCTGGGAGGAGTAGGTAACACTAAGGAAGTTAGGGAAGGGTAACAGAGAAGAAAATTGAAATAGCCATTGAAAGAGAAAAAGGAATCAGGAAAAAAAAAAAAAAGAAAAGAAAAAAGGCAAAGAAAGACAATCCAGGCAGAGAAGAGAGTTGCTCAACCTGGTGTGGCACTTTTAAGGATTTGTCCCCTTCTGGCAGAGTGGGATGTGTCCCAAAGTGTAGAATTTTCCATTGCATGCTCAGTTTTCCTAAACTTTTCTTCTTGAAACACTAGTTTTTAACCAGCTTTGTATGACCCATCTCCTCTCAGTTGGCTTAATAAGGAAGCCAACTGGTCTTACACTTTGACACAAGCAATGGTTTCATCTTTCAGCGTATTCTTGGTAGATTTCTAAGTTACACCACCCTAGTTCATCCCAAACTCAAGGACCTTCTAATGAGCCATAGCTCCTTCAGGAGCTATCAAGTCTGCTTCATCTTCCTGGGCAAAACTGGTGGGAAATCCCAGGGTATTGATCAGGGACAGACAACAGTTGAAAATGGATGAAAAATATGGAGGTTTGGGAAAAGTCAGCAAATACTAGAGGTAGAAAAAATAAAAATAAGAATAATAACAGTAATAACAAAAACAAAAACAAAAATAAAACTTTGTAAGCATTGAGCAGTAATCATCTGTCAGTTACCATGTCAAGGTTTTTTTTTTTTGCATTATCTAATTTAATCCTCACAAGAATTCTGTGAAATAGATAATGTTACTATCCCTATTTTATAAATGAAGTGGCTGAAGGTCAGAGAAGATGAATAATTTCCTAAAATCATACTACCAGTAAAAGGAACCTTCTTCCACCCACACTCCAGAACCCCCACTCTTAAGTTATAGGTCTCCCAAATATAGGTTGGGTTGGCTTGCAAACCCCCATTTTATGCCCCATTAAAAATCTGAACCTGATCCTAATGAGGTGAGCCATCGAAGGTTTTTAAGCAGGACTGTGTCTGGACTTGAATTTTAGAAAGATCATTCTGGGGTTATAGGACGGAATGGAGAGAATGTAGAGAGTTCAAAGACCATTGCTTGACCCCATCATGAGAAGATGAGGGCCTCGACTTGTGTGGAGGTAGTGGCAAAGGAGATAAGAGTATTTGAGAAGTACCTCACTGTGCATATGGATGAGGAAGATGAGATGGGGAGGATTCCAAAGTCTCTGGCCTGGCTGGCTATTGGCAGCTGCCAGTGGTGTCAGCAATGAGAGGGAGGGAGCAAAGGACGAGCTGGTCTAAGAGACAGGATACCAGAGTTGTATTACTTCCCACCACAAGACAGAGTTTCCACTGTGATCACGCTTGCTTGTGTCCAGATTGTTCTTCCAACTCGCTGATTTTTTTTTTTTAAGTCTCTGTCTTAGGGGGGCCTGGGTGGCTCAGTTGGTCAAGCACCCCACTCTTTTTTTTTTTTAATTTTTTTAAAGATTTTATTTATTTATTTGACAGAGAGAGAGAGAGATCACAAGTAGGCAGAGAGGCAGGCAGAGAGGGGGGAAGCAGACTCACTGCTGAGCAGAGAGCCCGATGCGGGGCTCGATCCCAGGACCCTGAGATCATGACCTGAGCCGAAGGCAGAGGCTTAACCCACTGAACCACCCAGGCACCCCAAGCACCCCACTCTTGATTTCAGCTCAGGTCATGATCTCAGGGTCCTAAGATTTGCCAGCATGGGGCTCTGGGCTCAGTGGAGAGACTGCTTGAGGATTCTCTTTCTCCTTCTCCCCCTTCCCCTACCCCTCTTCTCTCTCACAAGTAAATAAATAAATCTTAAAAAAAAAAAAAAAAAGAGAGAAGAAAGAAAGAAAAAAGAACCTTCCTGTAGACTGTCAAAGTCTGTAAAATACTTGAAGACTAAGAATTTGTGAACTGTCTGTTCTGATGAGTTTGTCTTCACATCCCTTTCCTACTCCATTTTCTAGAATATGTGTAGGCATCACAAAGAGAATCTACTGTTGTCTTCCAAATCAGCATCCAGGCCTTAGAGGAAAAGAGCCCACCCAGAAGGTTTTTAATTGCCTCTATATTTAACCAGCCAAACAGCCTTGTTATCTTCTCTCTCTCACACTCTTTTTTTCTTTCTTTCTTCCTTTTTTTTTTTTTTTTTTTTTTTTTTTTGGTGAATGCCGTGACTCATCAGACCACCAGGTAAAAAGCTCCAGGTCAGCAAGCCAGCAGCCAGGGAGAACGCAGAAAGGATAGAGAATGGCTTCTAAAGTCTCCCATTTCAAGAAACTTTTGTAACTTATTCTTGCTGTGCAGAAAGCAGATTTTGAGTGGCTCAATTTATTGAGATAACACAAGAAGGAAACAGTTGAGATTCCGCCTCATATGAAAATAGGAATTGGTTTTCCATGCTAAGAAAAACAAAACTAGTGACATTTTCTCAAAGCCAAATATTTCATCACATGAACTAAAGCCTCTTAGTTATAGGTCATGTGTCAACAAGAGGATTGTTTATTTTTTTTTAACTGTGTGGCACAGGACCCAACTGCATCATCTATAATACTTTTCTGGAGTGAACCAGACAAACAGGACCCTCTCTCAAACATAAATACTAAGGCTAAGTCAAATGGGCAGCTGTTCTGTGTTTCTGAATGGGCTGTTGTAATTTAAATGTCTCATTCCATTGGGAGCTGGGGGAGGTGACATAAGCCAGAAGAACCTCGGAAGTGAGAGTGTTTGTGGGGGTGGCTGAACTACATGACCCTTAAGGTCTGCCCTCCAATTCTGTCTCTGGTAGTCAATGAGTGTGCTTCAGGAGTGTTAGGCACTCAGGGCAAGCTTCTTGGGAGGTTTATTTGAAAGGAAAAGAAAGGTTTGTCTGCAAGTAGGTGGATACGATGAAAGGTTTTCTTTACATCATCTTCCACAGAAAGGATTTTTAAGTAGCTAGTTAAATTGTGGATGTCTCTTATGCTCTGTATTATGAGAAAAAAAAAAAGGAAGTTCATTTGCCTAAACATAATCTATACTACAATGGAGGATACAACAGGCAGAGATCAAGTTGATTCTAATACTTTGCTTGAATTTAGCTAAGAAGAATATCATTAAGCACCCACTACTTTCTGTTGTTTAAAAAAAAAAAAGAAAGTAAAGGTAATTAAAGGAAACTTGGAAGCTGATGTATAAACTGTCACTTCAGTATTATGGTTAAATTTTCTCTTGAAGGGTGGATCTTAATTTTTAGTCTAAAATTTTAATCCTTAAATTATACATGGAGACAGTTTTTCTGTGTACTGAATGATATCATTCAGTTAGCATTCAACAGTTCTTAATAAAAAATCATATAATTATCTCAATACATCCAGAAAAAGTATCTGACAAGATGATAAGATTCAAAACCCTTTCATGATAAAAATCTTCAACAAACTAGAAACAGAAGGAAACTACCTCAACATAATAAAAGTCATTTATGAAAAGCTCTTAGCTAACATCATACACAACAGTAAAATGCCAAAAGTTTTTCTTCTAAGATCAGGAACAATACAAGAGTGCTCACTATCACCACTTCTACTCAACATAATACTGAAAGTCTTACCCACATCAATCAGGGGGGAAAAAAAAAAAGAAGGAACATTAAGATGGAAAGGCAGAAGTCAAATTGTCTGTGTTTGCAGATGATATGATCATCTGATGATATAGAAAACTCCAAAGACTCTACCAAAAAACTATTCAGTAATAAATTCAGTAAAGTTGCAGAACACAAAATCAACACACAAAATCTACTGTGTTCCCGTACACTAACAATGAACTATCTGAAAAAGAAATTAAGAAAACAGTCCCATTTAAAATAGCATCAAAAATAGTAAAATACTTAAGAATAAATTTAACCAGGGTGGTAAAAGATCTGAGCACTGAAAACTATAAAACATTGATGAAAAAACTTGAAGACACAATTAAATGGAAAAATATCCTGTGTTCCTGGGTTGGAAGAATTAATACTGTTAAAATATCCATACTACTACCCAAGGTGATCTACAGATTCAATGTAGTTCTTATCAATTCTAATGGACTTTTCCCAAAAATAGAAAAAAAAAAAAAATCCTAAGAGTCATAGGAACCACAAAAGACCCTGAATAGCCAAAGCAATCTTGAGCAAGAATAAACCTGAAGATGTCACACTACCTGATTTCAAAATACACTACAAAGCTTTAGTATAATATAATAGTGACATAAAAGCAGACATATATACCAGTGGAATAGAACAGAGATCCCAGAAATAAACCCAAGCATTTATAATCAACTGATCTCTAACAAAGGTGCCCAGGACACACAGTGCAGAAAGGAAAGCCTCTTCAATTATATAGTGTTGGGAAAAATTGATATCCCCATGGAAAAGAATGAAATTGGACTCTTATCTCATGGCATATACATCAACTCAAAGTTGACTAAAGACTTAAATGTGAGACCTGAAACTATAAAACTAATGAAAGAAAACATAGGGGGAAAAGCTACTTGACATTAGTCTAGGGAATGATTTTTTAAAAGTATAACCCCTAAAGCATGGTCAACAAAAGCAAAAAAAAAAAAAAAAAAAAAATAGGACAAATGGGATTGCATCAATTGAAAAAGCTTCTGTCTAGCAAAGGAAACAATCAACATACTAAAGAGTCTACAGAATGGGAGAAAATATTTTCAAGCCATCTATCTAATAAGGAGTTAATGTCCAAAATAGAAAGGGACTCATGTAGTTTAATTGCAAGAAAACAAATAACCCAATTAAAAAATGGACAAAGAACATGAATAGACATTTCTTAAAAGTAGGCCTACAAATGGCCAACAGGTATATGAAAAGGGAGTCAACATCACACATCATCAGGGAGATGAAATCAAAACCACAATGAGTTCTCACCTCACACCCGTTAGAATGTCTACCGTCAAAAAGACAAAAGATAACAAGGTTGGTGATGATGTAGAGGAAAGGGAACCCTGGCATACTGTGAGTGGGAGTATAAATTGGTAGAGCCATTATCGGAAAACAGTATGGAATTCCCTCCACTTAAAAATAGAACTACCAGATGGTCCATCAATCCCACTTTTGGGTATATATCCAAAGAAAATGAAATCAGTATATCAAAGAGATATCTGCTTCTGTGTTTACTGCAACATTATTTACAGTAGCCAACATATGGAAACAACCTGAGTGTCCATCAACACATGAATGGATAAAGTAATATCTTATGCAGTAAGATATTACTTATCCTTGAAGAAGAAAGAAATCCTTTCATTTGCAGCATGGATGACCCTGGGGACATTATGCAAAGGGAAATAAGCCAAACATAGAAAGACAAATTTCACTTGTATGTGTGTCTCTCTTGTGGTGTGGAATCTAAAAAGGTTGAACTATTAGAAGCAGACACTGTAGTGGTAGTTACAAGGGGATGAGGGTGGGGGAAATGGGGAAACATTGGCCAAAGGATATAAAGTTTCAGTTATGCAGGATAAATAAGTTCTGGAGATCTAATATAAAGCATGATAACTATGCTTTAAAATATTGTGTACTTGAAATTAACTAAGAAAGTATATCTTAATCTTCTTCACACACATACGAAAGGTAATGATGTAAAGTGGTGGGTATATTTTCTATTGTGATTAACTGTGGTAATCATTTTATAATGTATATATTTATCAAAACAGCAGGTTGCCCACCTTAAATATAAATAATTTTAATTTGTCAATTATATCTCAGGAAAACTGAAAAAAACAATAATAAAAATAATGCCTAATGTTCTTCCACTTAGAATTTGGCTTTGTGTTATACTCCAGGGAGTATGAAGCTGTATAAAACTCCCAAGACAAAACACTTAATATTGACTAAATATTCAAGATAGTGTTTTTACTATGTATTATTGTTACTCTTCTAAGAAAACTTATTGGTATGATCTTTTGGTTATGCCAAGAGCATTTTATAGATGCATATTATATCATTATATTGAGCAGTAGTGTGTACAATAAATACCTTAGAAATTTTCTAGACTTTAAGCCTCTTATCCAAAAGTTAAGACTGCTGTCAAAGCTAAGATTTATGAAAGGATCATGATGGGATACCTGCGTGGCTCAGTCTGTTAAGCATCTGCCTTCAATGCAGCTCATGAATGGTCTCAGGGTCCTGGGATCAAATCCCACATCAGGCTCCTTGCTCAGCAAGGAGCCTGCTTCTCCCTCGGCCTGCCTCTCCCCTGCTTGTGCTCCCTCTCTGTCTTTCTTTCTCTGACAAATAAATAAAATCTTTTTTTAAAAAAGGATCATGATGAGATTAATAAGGTATTTAAAGACTCTGTCTGTATAAAAGCATATAAGGTCACTGGGTATAAGGGTCTAATTATCATGGTATAAGGTCATGTTCCATATCCTAGACCTTCCGATGAACTCTGAATTTATGTTCCAAGTGATATATAGTACTAATTTCAATTCCAAACGATCTAGAAGTTATTCATATTTAATCATGTATGTTATATATTGAACCATTGTCTCACCCTCCATGAGAACTAACTGGTAAATCTCATGAGCCTGAAAGTCCCCCAGAGGCTATCTCATGTATATACAAATGTTCTGTGTTACTTGAATCAAGGTGCTCTATTTACAGCTTTTGAAATACCACATAGCTTCATGTGATTTCTCACCATGAATGGAAGTTTGGGAATGGGAATTTTTGTCACATGTGTCTAGTGAATCCAGAACTGCTAGCAGTTCACCCCCAATCAAGCCTTGGACTGTTCCCACAATAATGTTTTGAGAGTAAGTTTGGGGATCTTTTCCTGCCTTCATCTGGGACTCTTGCAAACTAGCACTGTTTTTTATTTAGTGTGTTCGGAATTAGAACAATTTCTCAAATACTCTGAGGTTGGCTTTGACCATGAGGAGAGAAGCAAGAAGTGAAAGAAATGAAACCACTGCCTCCACTAATTTCAAAGACAGAGGTGTCCTAACCAGCACAGAGATTCAGAGCCTCAGTCACACCAACCTCCTCTAGGTCCTGCTGGCTCTTGATCAGCCTTACCTCTTGGGTCCTGGTTTTCTTCCTGTTTTAAGCTTTATTTATTTATTTATTTGACAGATCACAAGTAGGCAGAGAGGCAGAGAGAGATGGGGAAGCAGGCTCCCCGCTGAGCAGGGAGCCCGATGCGGGGCTCCATCCCAGGACCCTGAGATCATGATCTGAGCGAAAGGCAGAGGCTTTAACCCACTGAGCCACCCATGCACCCCCTGTTTTTGGCTTTTAAAAACTATTTTCTTTTGAGTTAGACTGGTCCTTGTTTTTCATTGCTTAAATAGAACTATTTAAAGAACACAGATTAATGGATTCATGTTACCCTGGAAGGAGCTGTATGGAAGCCCATGCAGGGTTTGTTAGCTTCCACGCCCTATTCTCATATTCATCTGTTCCAATAACTTGGATAGGACAGCGTGCTTGTCAAATTGTCCAACTCTACATGGTGAAATTGACATTTATCTTACATTTATTTCTTACTTTGCTGTCTTAAAAACTTCTGTAGATAGAATCTTGTTTGATTCCAGGAATGAGAGGTGCAGATGATAACTATAAATTTCAGTTCTGTATGAAAAACAGTTGTCCACAAATTGACCCGTCCAAAAATGAAACAGTAAGCTTCATGAAGAAGTGAGTTTTATACAGTGAAGATGTTTGTATGGAAGAGAGAAAGAGGACAAGGAGGTAGATGGACTGAGAGAGGATGCATATTAGTCCAACTATGTTGTCTAGGGAGAGAGAGCAATCGAGAACCCAGGCTGTAGTTTTCTCAAAATCTTAATTTGGCAGGATTCTGGAACTCCTCAATATAAGCTTAAGATAGGACCTTAAACACACGTAGTTGAGCAGTTCATCATTTTTTACATTTTGTTTCAAAACGTCAATAAAAATCTGCAGTAGTGTAGGCTCAAGTCATTATCTCTGGATTTACTGGGGATGTGTGGTTTATTAATTTCAATTCCTCACACCAAATGGACTGAAAACCGAAGAGTTAGTGGGGATAGCTGAGGGGTAAGAGCAAGTGGGAAAAAGATGCCTGTGAAGACTGAAGATGCTGCCTGGGTATAGACAGTGGGAGAGGGATGAGGAGAGCAGCTGGCTAGAAAAAATGCTGGGATGGCCAAATGAAGAGAGTAGGATTACTAAACCAGCATGAGGAAGAACTAGAATGAGGTCACTGCTCTACTGAATTAGAAGCAGAAGAATCAAACAGCACCCAACCTGGTTTGCATTAGTGCTTCCATAGTTGGAAGGAACGCCTTCCTTGTTTTCTCCGAGACAAGCTCAGAGAAATTTGGTGGAATACTTGGAGGAATAGTCACTTGGTCTAGTCCAAATATACCTTAAGAATGGCTACTCCCTGACTCTTAGAAGAAATGTTTGAATGATTTCGTGATACTGGGGTAGGTAGGGCAAGGAAGGTGCAGGATTCGGACCAGAGTGTGATGTCATTCAATGTGAGGGTCTGTTCTTTAAAAACAGAAAAATATCCTCTTACATTCGTTTTGTTTATTCAAATATGATGAAACTGTATGGTTATGATAAAGTTAAGAAGCAGTAGTTAAAAAATCTAATTACAATTCAGCTTAGTGGTTCAGGAAATGTTAGACTATCTACCAGGCACTGTGCTTCTAACAAGTCATTAAAAACATGATCTTTAAAGATCTTACAACCTCAGGAACACACATTCAAGCCAATTGTATAATTTTAATCCTTTTCCTATTTTTTGGTAATCTCTCATCTCTCCTTGGGCCAACATGTTTTCTTTACTGTTCAGTTGAGGTGATTTTTTTGTTTCAGGTGGTGTATAGTATGATATGATATAATATATAATATAATATTATATAATATTCTAATTGCTTACCATGTTTCATATTTGACTCACAGGAAAAGCCTGTGAGAAGTCTTAATTTGCCTGACTTAGGTACATTTTCTGTCTTCCACCTGGATTGCCATTGACAGGAATGCCATGGTAATATTGCACGAGGTGAGAGATCCCAGATGCCCTTCATGCTTTATAACATGTAAACATGTCACTAGGAAAATGTTCAGGAAAGTATATTTTGCTCCTTTGTTTCCAGGGAAAATGGTTTATAAATTACTAATAATGCTCCATAAAATGTTAAATATCTAGCACTCTGATTTTGTTTTTGTTATTGTTGTTCTATTGTTTGCTTATTTTTTTTAATCTTTTTTTTTTAAGATTTTATTTATTTATTTGACAGAGAGAGAGAGAGAGAGATCACAAGTAGGCAGAAAGGCAGGTGGGGGGCGGAGTGGGTGGGAAGCCTGATGCAGGGCTCGATCTCAGGAACCTGAGATCATGACCTGAGCCAAGACAGAGGCTTAACCCACTGAGCCACCCAGGCGCCCTGTTTGCTTATTTTTAACCATCCTCCAATAAAAGGAACCAGCGCTCTTTGGAGAAACATCTGATTATAGGCCTGGGGGGGAAGAATGCAAAATGCCAGAAAGTAAGGAGGGTGTCAAAAAACAAAGCAGAATGACAAAACAAATGAATCCAAAAAACCCACATTGATAGGGACATGTGAAGAGACACAGGAGCCAGCTGAAGGTGCTCCCAATGGCCCTGCCAAAGCTGAAATGATTTGAGCAACAAAGTAAATAAATGTCTATTGGATAATAACCGAAGTATCAAATAAATATCCACGAGCCCAGACTGATTTTAAAAACATGATTAGATTAAGAAATAATTTGGGGGAAAGAGGCAAATCTTTCATGCCAAGAAAATTCAAAATAATATAGGTCCATATTCTGCCCTTAAGGAGGTGGAACGTAGCTCTTATTCTTTTAATTCAAACTACACACGGTGACCTCTTTTCCAAGAGTAGAGTATGACAAGGGCACAAAAGTGTGGCTTCAGAGTATAGACACCTGACAAACACTACCTCAACCAAGTGATCAAGGTTACCATCGCAGTCATAAATCATATACACAGTACGTGACGAGAATGGCACTTTACCTCTATGCTCTTCCTCCCCAAAACTCATAACTTCGGTCTAATCATGGAAAAAAAAAAAAAAAAGAACCAAACAAATCCCAGGTGAGAGCTGTTCTACAAAATGCCAGACCAGTACTCCTCCAAACCTCCAACGGTGTTAAAAACAAGGCATATCTGAGAAACTGTCACAGCCCAGAGAGCTTTGGGAGACACGAAGACTAAATGTAATGTGGTCTCCTAGAATAGAAAAACCAAGAAAATATGAATAAAGCATGGACTTTACTTAATAACCATGTATCTGTATTGGTTCATTGTGACAGATGTACTATCCTAATGTATGATATTAATACTTGGGGAAATTGGGAATGAGACAAATGGGAGATCCCTGAACTACCTTCACGATTTTTCTCTAAATCTTAAACTATTCTAGCATAAAACTTTATTAAAAGAAATCTAAATATGTGATCCTGTCAGTTAGTAGAAATTCAGTTTTTCAGCTACTCACCTTTCAAAGTTGTGAGCTTGGACAAGCTCAGTGCCTGGCAATGACTGAATATGGAAGGGACAAATGATTATATGATTCAATGCATCAAAGAGCCCACTTTGCTATAGGGCTTTTTGAAAAAGGTTTGGTAAAAACCGGAGGTGATAATCTGCTCATAGTTTGGAGCCACATCAATTCCTTATGGTCCCTCAGGCACGGTTACACGTTCTGCTAAAAAGCAATGGATTAAATCTGCTCTATTACCCTAGGTATTTATTAGTCACATGTAACAACTGAGCATTTGAAATGTGGCTAGACTAAACTGGGATGTGCCGTCAGTACAAAACACTGCATTTTGAAAGCTTGATGTCCACAAAAAGAAGGCAAAATATTTCATTAATATTTTTTAGACTGCTTATATGATAACATGATATTTTAGATATCACAGGTTAAGTGAAATTGATCATTAAAATTTATTTCACTTGTTTCTTTTATTTATTCTGGTATGGCCTATAGAACTTTACAGTTGCATACATGGCTCATGTTTTACCTCTGTTGGACAGTGCTGGATTCAATGGCTCCCAGGAGCCTGGAAGAGTTACGGGGGTTCTCAAAAGCAAACAGGGGCCCTTCCACAGTGTGTCAGACTGTTGTGGACTTCCAGGCCCCCACCACAAAGAGCTGGAGTTAAACTGCATTAAGGCAATGTCTCTGAGATGACTTTGGCCATTATGTAAAACCACCTACAAAAACCACAGGTTTTCTTGACTTTGTTCCCTGTATGTCCTCGAAGATGACACATTAAAAGGAAGGTTGGAGGCTTGAAGAATTGGTCATTGAAAAAATGAAAAATGCATAACAGAACATTCTACTATATACAGCACGTCTCTAATACCACCTTTCCTGTGGGTTTGCCTTTGAGGGGGCATTGTAACATCTTTCAAATTCCATTTGGAACAACATTTTTAAAAGCATGCAGATATTTTAAGGCAGGATCCATATGACAGCAAAACAACTGGTGGGAAAACAAAATGTGAACCTATCAGTTGTTTGGGCTGTTAGAGGCTGTAAGACAACAGATAATGAACAATTAGTAGGAGACATTTTGTCTGCTAAGTTTAAATTTTCTCCTGAAAGAAGAGTGGAGGGCAGGTTTCAGCTGGAATGTGGGGGAAATGTGTGTGTGCTTTTTTATTTTGAAGACAATTTTGGCTTTTTAGTTATACTTCCTTGAGTTCATTACCTTGGGAAGAAAGAGTAATAGTAGTCACATGGGGTGTTTTAGTTTTACATAAGCAAAACAGGTGCATCTGATCATAAAAGTTTACTACAGTTTGTCACTATAAGCAAGGTAAATGGATTGCCAATAATCACTGTTACCCTCTGCTGAGGGGCTCTTCGAAGGTAGTTATTCAGGAAGAGATAAAACCCTGTTTTTTCAGATAAGAGCCTTGGGGACCAGGGTTTATCTTCTTCTGAGTGGGTTGAACTGAGTGTGAGATGTGAGGAGGGGACAGTAGAAACATAGGATTTATGTTATAATGTACAATTTGATGATTCATTCAATTCTGTTTTCATTGGCGTTGTAGGAGAGTCATCCTAAAAGTGTGGGAAATAACCAGGACTAGCAATCCAGATATATAGACATAAGCAGGAGACAGATGAGGGAACGGAGAAAGCCCAAGTTGTATGTGGTCCTACAACCATGCAGCAGGTCTTGGACTGGGACTCCGTGACCCTAGGTTCTTTCTATGTTCTTTTCTTCCCTGCTCCCTTTACACATACCATACTCAGCAGGCACACCTCCCTGGGGTCCTGGAAGACCATAAGACACATAAGATCAGGTTAAAAACTGACCCGTCAGTTTGTTGGCAAAGCGCAGGAAGACGGGCGTGTGATGTTCTTCAAGTGGAAGGAAGAGAAGCTCCCTCCCTCCGTTGCTCTAGTTTCCTGCTGAGACCATTCTTCCTCAGCTTTATGCAAACTGTCTGAATGCTTTCACTTTGCCTCAGAAGTTCCACACGATGAACTCATCTACCTATGCAAAACCCACCAAGGTTCTCGAGCAATCCCTTTGGGCTGGCAGTGGGAGTCAACACAAGTTCTTAGGCACACGGAGCGCACGAACCGGGTCTACTGCATTTCAGTCTGTGTAGAACAGACTCGCTCACCACTCTGCCCTGGGCAGAAGCCAGCTGAGTTTGCCCCCTTTATTCCAGCTCTGAAACCCAAGTCCTGTGTAAAGGGCCAGGGGAGAGGCTCAGTGTTGGATTAGGCCAGCCCTGCTGTGCACGGCTGGAGAAGCACATGAGTAATAACTTAGCACTCGGCAGCTGCAGGAGCAGAGGCCCCTGCCAAGTACCGGCCTTTGATTCTCCTCTCTACCAGGCAGGAGCTAGTTCATTCTCTGGGCACCCAGCCACATTTCAGAGAGAGCAGGCCTGGTGAGGGCTGGGGCAGCCCAGAGACACAGCCCCCCTAACAAGTCACTACTATGAACTGGCCTGAACCATTAACAGTGTTAAAGAATCGAGCCATTAGCAACTAAGAGGATACAGGGGAGGATTTATTTAAAGAATTACAGAGCCAGTGATAAAATATAAGGTTCTAAATAAACACATTATAATACGCAGATCATGATTTAGAGTCCTAGATGTAAGGCAGCCTCTAATTGAGACTCAGTTTCAAATACAGGGATTCTGGACTCCGTTGGTTTTCTAATTAAATAATGAATAAACAATTCACCATGTCCTGTCAGAACCCAGAGTGTCAGATCCCTGGAACCAAAGGGGCATCGATCATTCCAAATGAGATAATCAATGGATTGGAGCATGTGTGGGACTCAGGGTCTATGAAATGCTGGCAGCCTCACCAGCGTGTGGGAAGGGCCTCATCTTACCTCTACCCAATGTGAAATGTCACTCGTGTCCTCCCTCGTTTTTCACCCTCAATCTCATCTAGAGCAGGTCCATGATTTCAACATCAAGTTCTGCTCACTATGGCCTTATTGCAGCGCTCTGTTTTTATTGGAAGTGGCAGCTCTTATTCCAACAGACCCCCAGGCTTCCGTTTGTGGCAATCTGGGTTTGTGTTTGTTGTCAGCCTAAGGGGTTAAAATTCATTTTAAATAACAGCATGATGGATGCAGTCCTTCTCTTCACTTGCCTCAGGAACAGTTTGGTAATTTGCATTTAAAGTCACAGAACCTGTTTGGGTGGGAGAGCTCAATTTTATCCAATTAGACTTTTTTTTTGAAGGTACAAGAAAAAATAAAATTATTGTTTAATAGACATTGAGCTAACAAAGCATGCTGCAGAAAAGTTTTTGAGTACTAATGATAGGTTCACTGTGTCGTTTAAAGAGATGACAACGCTCTTGTAGTCACCATGTTTTAAAAATCTGTATGTATATTTTTTCTCAAGAAAGAAAGAACCTTGAATCATCCTGTGGTCTTAATATCTCAGAAGTCCTAAGGGATGCTTGAGCCTATTAATAAAAAACCTGCACTTGAAGTACTTGAAAGCCAACCTTTGTGGTGAACAGAGAACATCAGTTAATCACACATTAGGAATGATTCCTTTGTTCGATGTGTGAAAATGGTTTCTAAGCAGACATTCTTAAATTGTCATACACAATATTTATCTCCTCGAAGCCAAAGTAATTCAAACAACCAGGGTGACCTTTTAAATAGTATTCTGTTTTCTGTCTCTCGGAAAGCAATTTAAGGGGTTTCACTCTATTAGTGGGATTTTCCCTTTTTTTCCCCTAGTCTTCAAAAGATTTTTCTTTCATCTTCTTTTCTTTCTCTCCAGCTACAAAATGTGCTCATTATGGACCTATCTGTCAGCTATAAAAGGGAGGAGACTCCTTCTGTTTCAGCAGGTATGAATCTCAATAGCGGCTTTCATCTCCAGAGAGTTCACTTCTGCTCTATTTAATAAAACCCAGCACTTCAGTTATCACAGTCATTAGGAGGAAGCAGGGCTGGAAGAGGGAAAGCCTTCATTTATTTTAGTGTCATATCTAATTGTACTGTTTATTTCCCCAATGGGCTCTACACTTTTCTGCTACTTTTTTTTTTCTTTCGGAGTATTTCTGAAGGAAAGCTCCTCATGACAGAAAACTAAGCAGCAGCCATAACGGCAGAAAACACTCCTTCAGAAACCAGAGTAGTTCTAGTACTGGGCAATTAGCACAAATAAGTGCGGGGAGGCCATTCATCTCTAATAAACCAAATTCTCCTGAATATCATTGCCACTTTATTTATTGTCTTTACCCCTCAACTAATGGGAAGCTTGTTTGATGAGCCAAGTTTGCCTATGGCATAGCACAAAAGGGATTTATGTTTGATAACTTTAAAGTGCCGCAAGTCTCTGTGGATAGGACCGATAAAGGTTATAAAATGCATCTTGTGAAGCTATAGTCAGAATTCCAGTATTACATCGGTGCATGGAAACCAAGCTCAATTAATTACTTCTAACAACCTTCCCTTGTTTAAGAAACTAAAAAAAATATATAAGAAGTTGCAATTAGTTAAAAGTACAAAATATTCTGAATATTATCAGTGCTGGGTCTGTAGAGAAAGGGATTTCAGTGGCTTTCCACCAAGGTCACTCATACCCTGGTCCCCCAGACTTCTGTGAGCTATGTGATAATCCATCAGCTGATCCTAACTGATATTGATTCAGATGATTTAACAATGGAATCATATCATCTAAGAGATTTTTAAAGATTTTATTTACTTATTTCAGAGAGAGAGAGAGAAAGAGAGAGAGAGTGAGTGCACAAGTTGGGGGGTGCAGAGAGAAAGAAGCAGACTCCCCACTGAGCAGGGCACCTTGACGTGGGACTGGGATCATGACCTGAACTGAAGGCAGACACTTATCTAACAGAGCCTCCCAGGCATCCATCATCTGAGGCATTTTTAATCAGAAGAAACCCCAAAACTCATGCTGTTTGGAAATTTTTAACTTAGGGTTCACAACCTCCTGAATTAATAAGTGTAATTAATAAGCGTAATAAGCAAATTAATAAGCGTAATACTTATAGAAAGAGAATTCTTGCATTTTTTCAGCTTTCCTAAGAGATTGATGACTCAAAAAAGAAAGAGATTGATGACTCAAGGAAATGTAAAAATTATTAATCTAGTTCATCTTCATCTCTGTGAGAACTTGCTGTATAATAAGGCTGTATTTTTTCTGAAGTTCTAAGCTAACCCGTCAATTGATGATCAGTCTGCGCACGGTCAGCTAGTTTATGTGACATTGTCCATGTATAGCTGTTTCACTGTATTTAATGTACAGAGTCAGAAACTTTGCAACACAAAGTAAAATTTTTTCTAACTAGCCGTCCGCCTCCTAGGTCAGTTGGCTTATTAAAGCCCTATAGATCAACACAATCATTTTCATTCTTCGGAAATCAAAACTGGTTCTCTTGAATATCTATTCCATATGTAAAATAAAGTCAAACACTAATTTTCATATACTTTTCATATTTTTTTCCGTGCATTTCTAAGATATGCAGAGCTATATAATTCCTATCCTTTATAAACTGAAACCGGAAGTGTGAATTTCATTGAGGAGTGAACTAGAAACCTATAAAGATTATGGATGGCATGTGCGCCATATGGAAAACATTGTTCAAAATTCAAATTGTACCTTTCAAGTGTCTCTCACATCTCAGCATGTTTTTGTTTTTCTAATATAAAAAGCTCAAATCACTGGTATTAGGTGTCTTTTGCCTCGACTTGATATCCTACAGTACCAGGAATCTTTTTTTTTTGTTTTATTTTTCCACTTCTATTTCTTCTGGTGTTGGTTTACTCCCCATCTCTCCCCCAGCTCCCTCTCCCCTTCCTGCTCAGCCTTCCCCACCAGAAAAAAAGAATTAAAGCTTGCTATGCCATGCAAAAGTAAACCAGAGTAAACTGTTCTGACAATTATGTGGAAAACAACAAAAGCAACTAAGTAATTATGATCTATATAATAAGCAAACGTCAGAGACTCTCAGTGACCTGAAAATGAGAGAAGGGAAAAATCTTACTTTTTAAATTTATGTAAAATATACAAGGCAAAGAAATAGATTTTAGTAGGTGGCCACAAGTGGTGGTAGAATTTCCTCCAGATCTATTCAAGAAAATGCTGTATGTCTGGTTTTGTTTATTTTTTTCAGTAACACTTCCATTTACCTAGACTGTATAACTTGGAGGTATATGTCATGAAGGCATCTGACCCTGGTGTGAAATCATTGAGGTCTCAGCGCAGAGCCACCACTTACCAACACCGACTAGTCAGTCAGTCTCATGAAGCTGCAATTTATTTATCACAAAATGGCGATAACAATAGTAACTACTTTGTAGACATATTGTGAGGTTTTGTTTTGTTTTGTTTAATATCTTATTTAATTATTTGACAGAGATCACAAGTAGGCAGAGACACAGGCAGAGAGAGAGGGGGAAGCAGGCTCCTTGCTGAGCAGAGAGCCCGATGCAGGGCTTGATCCCAGGACCCTGAGACCATGCATGACCTGAGCCAAAGGCAGAGGCCTAACCCACTGAGCGACCCAGGTGCCCCATATTGTGAGGTTTTAATAAGATCTTCAATATAAAGCAAAATGTCTGACACACTTCAAGTTTGCTGTAAACATCACTATTATTAGTACTGTTATTTTTTTTTTAATTTTAAAAGATTTTATTTATTAATTTGAGATGGAGAGAGAGTGAGTCAGCAAGAGAGCATGAGCAGGGTGGTAGGGGCAGAAGGAGAGGGAGAAGCCAACTCCCTGCTGAGCAGGGAGCCCAACCTGGGCTCAATCCCAGGACCATGACTTGAGCCAAAGGCAGATACTTAACCAGCTGAGTCACCCAGCTACCCCGGTACTATTATTTTTTATTATTATTAGGCTTCATACCTTCAGCTCTTGCATCAGAAAACGCTATAGTGCCCCTCTTCTTGAGGTCGCAACTTCAGATGTTTTTCATCCTAGTGTTCTTCTGTACTGGTGATTCTCCTACTTCTGCCTGCATCAGAGTCACCGAGACGGTTTGTAAAAAACACAGGATACTAGACTCCATTCTCAGGTTCTCATTCAAAAGTCTGCGGTGGGCCCAAGATTGCATTTCTAGCAAGTTTCCAGATGGTAAGGATGCCACTAGTCAGGGATAATGTTCTAAATCAAGGTTGGTAAACGTTTTCCAAGAAGCACCAGATAGAAAATATTTCAAGAGCAGCCCTAGACAATATGTAGACAGATGAGTATGGCTGTGTTTTAGTCAAAGTTTCTTCATACACATTGGTATTTGAATTTCATATAATTTTCTCATCATGAAATATCTTTTATATGTTTGGCCGGTAAAACATATATAAAAGCCATTCGTAGCTTGTGGGTCATGTAGAAATAGGCTATGGGCCATAATGTGTCAATTCCTGCTCTGTGGAGACTCGAGTGGTTCTTGCCTGCCCAGTCTGAGGCAGAGTCGTCTACCTTCCTCCCTGGCTCAGCCTGAGCCTATGCTTTCCTCAGTACTGGTAGGAGTCAGGACAGCAGCTTGTCGGAACTGCTGTGGAGACAGCCTGCCTGTTGCTGTCATTCCTAGAAAGTGCGGTTCCAGTCATTCTAGCGTTTTAGCTTCAGCTTCAGCCTCTTTTAGAGCATGTACTTTGGTATATGTAAAAGAATTCTTTGTCTCTTTAGCATTGATGTCCTTCTTCTGGCCATGTACTGATTATCCTTTGGAGACTGTAATTTCCTCCGCTGGTAGTGGCCCGGTGATTGGGTTGGTTAGGCTAATCAGATCATCTAATTTCCCGTGGTCACAAGCATTGGTTTAGGAATGGGAACAAGACCTTGTTCAGGCCAGTGAAATGTGAAGGGATTTTTGCTGGAAAATTATGGAAAAGGAAGGTACCTGCTCTTCTTCCTCAATGGTTATGAAAGGCACCTTTTCTTTTGTTGTGGACTGTGTGCTCAGGGAGCAAATTCTGGAGTGGCAGGAGGTGTTATTGCTATGATGTAAGAAATAAGGCTAAGACAGTAGAAAAAATAGGAAGGCTAGAGCTGAGAAAACTATGTGTAAACAATTACTGTCCTAGTCGCATTTCTAGATCAAACCTTTGGATCAAGCCGCACCTAAAACTGTTAGATAACTCACGACCATTCAGTTATTTGAGTCAGTATATTCCCTTTTACTGATAAAAAGATTAAGAGAAATGTTTTCTCTTACCTAAGCTTGAAATCATCCTAGCGAATGGAATTAATGTAATCTGGAATTAACTCAGTGAAAAAGAAAAGTAGAGAAGGATCAGGATGTTTATATTCTTGTTTCAGATGGACCGATTACTAACTTCATCTCTGAAACACTTTGGGTCTTCAGGTCCAATGAGGGGAGTGGATTAGGCTAGTGGTTTTTAAACATTTTCTACATGTGAAGCCCTTTCTTCAAATGAAGTCTGAGGCAGAATCCAAAGAATTGCTCTCCAAATGGGAGCCCAAAGTGTTGAGTGTGTCCTCTCTTCTGTGACTTCAAAGAAACTTCAAAAATTATCTATGGCTTCGAGGATCACAGTTGGAAAATAAATAGAAGTAGTGATCTGATGGCTGGAATTGGACTCCAAAGCATAGGTCTGGTGTTCAAGAAACATGAGTTCCAACCCAAACTCTGGTGCATTCATCCTTTATGTGACCAAGGGTAAGTTACTAAAAGATCACTAAGCGTCATAATTTTTTTCAACTGTAAATGGAATAATAAAAGCACCTATCCCTTTGCATGGTTTCCAAGACTAGGAAATAGTGCTTTGGAAGTTCCTGGCACAGTGCCTGGCACTGTGAGTACTCAAATGTTAACTGGGATGAAGGCTCTTACAGAAGTATTTCATAAGTGTGTTATATCAAAAGGGTGTTTGGGGGTGTGGATGGATTGTCAGGGCAAGCTGGAGGCCATTATCCTTTGATTTCCTTCCATATATTAGATTTCATTTTAGAAAGATAACCTATCACTTATCTGGATACATCTGGATACTTTGAGGAATATTCCAAGACCTTACTAAAGGACATGCATACACACAAAGTGCTTGACAAATAAGCATAATTATGACTAGAGTTGTAAGTAGAATAGATAGCACTTTTGTCATGTCTTTTGGCATTTTCCAGGTTTAAAAGCATCACTTAGCTGCTGCTTAACTTCATCCTGTCCCTGTCTTAGATAGAAGACATGAAACATTCAGCCAGCCACCTGTTCCAGGTGGCTAGGGACAGAGTGAGCCCTTCTTGGATTTTCTGGTAGGAAATAATATAGTCCAACTGTGAATTTCTCTGGTTCCTTACATGTCCTTGAACCCTGGTTTGCTCCCCAAAAGGAGTGTGTTTGAAACAGTTATTACTTTTTTTTATTTTTAAAGTTTTTATGTATTTATTTGAGAGAGAAAGAGAAAGCATGAGTGGGGCAGGGTAGGACAGAGAGAGAGGGAGAAGCAAGCCCCCTCTGAGTAGGAAGCCCGACCCGGGGCTCAATTCCAGGACCCCAGGATCATGACCTAGGTGGAAGGCAGACACTTAACTGATTGAACCCCCCACCCCCCGCAGGTGCCCCTGAACTATAGTTATTTTAGTTTCAAACAACAAAAACAAAATTCTGATTTAAGCAAAAAACACTTTTTTTTTTTTTTTTTTAAAGAAAGAAAGGAGTAGGAAAGTTACTGGAAAGCTCTTGAGGGTTTTCATGAGCATCTCACCAGAATGGTACCTTTGAAGCACCTCAACTGCACTTAACTCCAGGCCTCACTCTTTCTTCAAACCAGATCTTAAATACCTGGGGCAAAGAATATGATTGTCTACATTGACCAGGGGTCATCCATACCTTGACCATACTTTTCAGAAAAGCAGGAAAACTGAGTTGGGTTGGCATTCCAAAAGGTCTGGTTCAGGAAACATGTGCCAACTACACATCACTCAAACACACACAAGCTCCACGAAAAGGTCAGAGTGGAGGGCAAGAATCTAAGTTCCATGAAAGGAAGAAGTCTATTTTTTTTTTTTGTTGAATTCAATCAGAATGATATATTTGTTGCTAAGTGAAAATTCAGTACTAAGTGTACATCTGCATATTGATTGTCAGGCCACACCAGATGCCTCATTCCTTTGATGTTCAGTGCTTTATATCTGTTGAACTGGCAGGAAGATAGGAGCTGTTTGAGATGTTCTTTAGGGACTGGGTAACGTTAATGATAGATACTTGGTGACTTCAAGAAGGTCATTCTGGAGCCTCATTCTTATCTAGAGAAATCAGTGTCACATATTGATAGCAATTGCAACTGCTGCTTATTTACAAAATTCACCTGTCCCTGAATCCCTTTTACCATTATCAGTCACAATAGAATAACTGGTCCATTTCTAAGCCTATCAGGATTTTCCAGTGAATGACCCTGGAACTCTCTCCAGCAACAAGTGAGGTGGACCTCATTCCAGTCATGGAGGGAGGAGATGCAGCTGAACTCAATTTCCCAGGGAACTTGGATCCCTAAAGTCTCCAGGTGCCAGACAGTTGGTAACTCCCATTATTGTCCGAAACAACTAATGGCTTATTTTGCTTGGCAGCTGAGTACAAAATATGTATTCCTCCAACCGATGTTGCTTTCGTACCTGATTTATAAAAAGGGGGCAATTGTGGGCAAGGTCCCTTTCCTGGTGCATGCTCTATGCACCAGATGGACACCAGGCCAACCATGTGCTTCTGAAGGTTGTGCAGTAAGGATTTCCTCCCAGACCAGCTCACATTTCTGTCTCCACATTCTCATCTTCATCAAGTCATGCCACTCATGCCAAATTGTTGACTTTCTGCCCAACACATAGCTGTGCCTAACATCACATTTAGGAAGATCAAAGAAGTCCAGAGACTAGAGGGAGAATCGGACTAAGTTTGCCCCAAATTTCTGTTTTTGTTCCTACCAGGGTGTCAGAGTAATGATTGTTAAAGTTCTTAAGAGGAAAAAAAAAGTGGTGTTTGGCAGAAGATTTCACTGATATTTGTTTTGTTTTGTTTTGAAGGAGTGTAGCTCTTGCTGATGGGATGTGTGTGAGAAGGGATTGAACATCTTCATAAATAAGAGTGTTCCTTACTTTCCATTTCACATCTCTTTGGTTCCAGTATATCTTTTTGGTTAGGAGGATGAGAGAAGAATAGCATATTCATTCAGGGTTCCGTGTAGAGCCAGAGCAAAGGTCTTACAAGTGTGATCATCTCATTGTTACTGTTCTGGAAAAATGATGTTGCCTCCTCTTTCCCTGCTACATAGCCCAAGTCTCTAAATTCATACTTGGATTTAATTTCCACTTGCCAGGCATGCCATTTCTTTACAATCTACTTGAACTTTATCGAAGGGAATGGGAAAGCATGACTGGGCACTTTTGATGGGTATTTGGTGCTTTGATGACTGTTTAGCATTTGAACCCTCTTTTTTTTTTTAAGATTTTATTTATTTATTTGACAGACAGAGATCACAAGTAGGCAGAGAGGCAGGCAGAGAGAGAGAGGAGGAAGCAGGCTCCCCGCTGAGCAGAGAGCCCAATAAGGGGCTGGATCCCAGGACCCTGAGATCATGACCTGAGCCGAAGGCAGAGGCTTTAACCCACTGAGCCACCCAGGCACCCCAGCATTTGAACCCTCTTATGGTAGGACCAGTTCTCTGCTACAGAAATCAAAAGGGCCAAATACTTGGTCTCTTCATCCTCTTGGCAGGTAGGGCACTATCACAAGGCTTGAACTTGACCAGTAGGAATTATCACTAGACTAAATTAAAATATTAGTCCCAATTTTTCATCACATTCTGTGTCAATGACTTGTGCTATGTGACTTCACAGCTCTTCTCATTAGAGGTGCAGTGTTTTTCACGGGCCACTTGACTTTGGGCTTGCCATATAACTTGCATTTGCCAATGGAATGTAGGTAGATTTGATATGGCAGAGGTTTGAAATGTACTTATACAGTTTGGGTTGGTATCTTGAACTTCTGCCATCACCATGAGAAGAATGGTCAGGCAGCCCACTGATCCTATCAAAATAAGAGATAGGAGTTGAAATGGAACTCAACCTGAAGTCTAGAGCCAAGTACAACCAAGAGCACCTTAAATCAGCAGCTCTCAGCTTACCCACATACAAATAAGCTAAAGTAAATTATTATTGTTTAAAGTCACTGATATTTTATAGTGGTTTCATTGTGCAGTTCTTGGTGCGGCAGCAGGTGACCAAGACACTTAATCTTGGGACTTTGAATTTGTAGCACATGGTGCATGGAAGCGGAGAAAGTGAAGAATTTATATTGTCTATGAAGATACCACCTTCAGGAGCATCTGGCACGGTGCTAATGACAAGGCCCAGGGTTCAGCGGTGGCATCAGGTTTCAGCTTCCCCATGTTCTTCTTTCATCTGTTTCTGTAGTTTCTCAGCCTTCTGAGTTATTCTGTATCTATAAGATCCTTAGGAGATAACTAATATCCTTCCAATAAGTTTAATTTCTGCTTAATTTGGTCTGGGCTGGGATGTGTTGTTTGCAAATAAGAACCCTGTCTGAATCAGCCCTTATATTTCACTGGAAGTGGAGGATTTAGAAAAAACAGAGAGTGAAACTGGCCAGTAGTGGAGGAAGCAGGCACGTTCATCCATGGGTCCACAATTCTGGTGGCGTGGTGCACAGGAGAAGCTCTGTATGGGGTGAGGCAGGCTCTTTATCTTATGCCTCTGAGAATGTTCGACATTTCCAATTTCACAGAGAGCACATGAGGATGCGGTTGGTCAGTAAGCTGTCTTTCAAAAGGAGTGATCAATGTTTTTCAGTCGGTAAGCTAGGTCCATCAGCAATCCTAAAACTGGGGCACCTGGGTGGCTCAGTGGGTTAAAGCCTCTGCCTTCGGCTCAGGTCATGATCTCACTGTCCTGGGATGGAGCCCTGCATCAGGCTCTCTGCTCAGCAGGGAGCCTGCCTGCCTGCCTCTCTGCCTACTTGTGATCTCTGTTTGTCAAATAAATAAATAAAATCTTTAAAAACAACAACAACAACAAAACAATCCTAAAACTAATAGTATAGAAAAAAAATTTTTTTAAATGTCTAAAGCCATATACAACTACTGCATAATCACTCATGCATGGTTTTGTTTTGTTTTGTTTTGTTTTTTTTAACTAAGACTTGTCAAATACTTTTTTCTAAAGCCTCAAAGTATGTATAATTGAATGGTGTAATAAATACCAAATTCTTCAGTGTTTTATAAAGCATGTGAAATGAATGGAGATGTGTCTGCCATTATTGTCATAAACCAGAGAATCAGGAGTATTTATGAAGTTGACAACCTTGTGCCATGTAATCTCAGAGAGGTGCATTTCATTTCATTTAAGGTAGAAGAGAATTGAGTTTCATCACGCAGAAAATAAACTCATTTACTTGGCATTAGTTTTATATTCAACTCCGAAGACATTTATTTCTGGAACTTGGATCACACTGACTGTACTGTGTATGTAAAACGTTCACTGACTAGTATATACATTTTAAGTTTATTATCTTTGCCTTTACACAAAACCCTTGGCAGACTATTCTTAATGCATAATATGTTAGAGATCCCGGAGTCTGTTTCTTGTCAGTTCTAAATTTAAATGATTTACTTTCTTGATGGTTGAAAATGCTTGAAGTCAGGGCATTAAGGGGTAAATCAGTCCATTTGTGCTTCTTCAAAGAATTAAGAATTTACATGATAGACGAAAGTTTACTAAATACTGTTCACAAAGGCAAATAAGGAGTGACCGCCCTTAAATACTTTAAGTTCATTTGAAACATCTAGTTTGAGAAGCAAATGGGAAAAACGGGAGATAGAGAAACAGAATTGGAGGTAAAATGACAAAGACCTTTCATATTCTCATGGGAATGAAACAAAGGAAAAAAATCAATAAAGCAAGTTGCATCAAGAGCCTGATGGTCTGAAAATAACAAGCACGAAGAAAAAAAGTAGAGCATGAAATTCAAATGTCCGTTCTTAGCATTTATTTTATCATAGATCTTCACCATAAAAATACAGATTAAAAAACTAAAAGGAGATAACAACCATCGTTATTTCTACCTCCTAGAGAAAGCCACTATTAGCATGTTGGTATGCGTTTTTTATAGCTCTTTTATAAATCTGTGTGTGTGTGTGTGTGTGTGTGTGTGTGTATGCTCAAATACAGGATTTTTTTTTTTACTAACAAAGCACATTTTATAGTGTTTTGTAACATGATTTCATCACTTAATATATTGTGTGCAGCCCTTCGTGTCAAAAATACACTTCGATATGCATTTAATGGCTGTACAAACATTTCATCTTATAAACAAATGAATTCTGCCAATATTTCCTGTAAATTTCCATCCCACTACTTCCATTATTAAAATGAAGCTATAGCCTCATTGCACCCTGAATGACTGAAAAACTGTAGAATTAATGATGTCAGTAGGGTAGATAGCCTTCTGATGTCAGGCTATGGCATCCATAGGTGCCTTGCTAAGTCTGAATGTTCTATAGGGAGCCCACAGCCTTGGCTCACTTTTTCAGCTCCTGTGTCTGCTTTTAGTCTGTCTCTCTCAGATGCTTCATTTCTTTTGCCCAGCCTGGGGAACATCTCTGTTTTGCTCAGTGTCCTGCGATGTTTAATAGGATGGATTCAAATATGGTACTTAAGCGCTGATCCCTTGCCTAATGCACGCAGATACTTCGTTGAAGACTCATGGTGGTAGGAGAGGGAATGACTTAACATGCATTGTGCCCTGCTCTATTAAAGTTTGATAAAATATGAATGTTAAGCTTCTTAAGAGTGTAATTTTAGTTTGGAGGTAGTGGTGGAGTGGAGAAAAATTTCCAAGTGCCCTGGTAATAATGAGCAGTAAGTAGTCAAGTCTCGTTACCTACCCGGGCTTCTTATCCTAAACAAAAGATCTGTGCATGCAGAGCTAAGCAGAAACTTGGGATATCCATTTCACTAAGAAAGAAAAAAAAGCAATCTTAGAGGACACTGATACCATTTGTGCTGTGCTGTCCTTTAAATGTATCATTTCTGAAGAGGAAACAATGTAATTGTCCAGTAACAGGCTATAGTATAATTGAGAAAATCTATAATTTGTGTAAAGATGTTCATGTTAAATGGGGAGGCTATAAAATAGTGTGTAATATTTTTTATCTCATTTTGTAAAAATAAATTATGTATGTTTTTACATCAAATATCTTTACATCAGTCATTAATGGTGGTTATTTCAGACTGGTAAGATTACTGAAAACCTTTATTTCTTTCTTTTTGTGTATTTGCATTTTCTAAATTTTCTTTAATTCAAAGTTTTAAATAGCCAGAAAAAACCTTTTTAACCACTTCTAAGTATGAGACATAAGGTGTTATGGAATTTTGTCTCCCATATTATTCTGAAGGGCTTCGTTGCACCATCTCTTAAGTACAGGGCTTGTCCTTCAGACGTCACTATCCTCTTAGAAGCAAGAATAGACAGTGGAAAAATAGAAGCATTTCTTGTTCATTGAGTCTTACTCTGCTAAGGTGGTTAGGGGTGGGGGCAGCTATGTTAGCATATTACCTTGGATCATAATGTATAAAAACTTATGGAGAGCAGAGAGTAGGGGAAAATGACAAGCAATTAAAAGCCTAGAAGTAACTTTCTTCCTATTTTTTCTTCTTTCCGTTTTTCAGGTTGGTGTGGATATTTCAGCATGGTGTAGCTAGTGGGTTAGTTGATTCTTGCTGCTATTCATAGATAAGGTTAATCTCAGGTTTCGGGAAAGAGAGGAGTAACAAGCACATGCCCCGGGAATGTTTCCTATCAAACTGACCACTCTTGTTATCACACAGCATTTCCTGTAACTCTTCAAAAAGACTGAAGTGAGCCCTCACATAGTTTCTGGCAAGAAGAAGTCCTGGGTATATTTCACAAAGTAGAACTTCCAACCACAGTGGGATTTCCAGGAACATGCCTGAAAAAAACACAAGTGAATTACCATTCTCTAAAAGCTCTCCACCCAAGTTAAAGCAACCACTGAGAAAGAGAAGTAGGGGGTCAGTGAAGAATGATGTCACTGCACTGTAAATACAGGACAGTCACTGGTTTTCAGAGCTGGAAATCTTCAGACACCTTCTAATCCAAACCCATGGGATATGAGACTTGCCCCGAAGTTCTGGATCTATCATTCTCCCACCACTTGCCCCTTAGGTAAATGGAAAAGGAGAACAGCGCTCACTCTCTTACACTGGAGTTCTATTTCTCACGCATCTAGTTTTCATAAGGCCTTTTGCCATTTGTGCCATAACTGCATCTATATATACTTTAGCGGAAGGAAGAAGTGGAAGTAGGAAGTGTAACATGACCCATACCTACATAATGTGGACAAAAATATGAAATAGGCTGTATTGTGTTATAAGGTCCCCTTAAAAGGAAATTAGAGGAATTGAGTATATTTGAGCCTTAAATCTCAAGAACTTTCTTTTCTGAGAGCCGATTTCTCTACATTTCCATGACTAATTAAAAGATGACAAATCTGGGTGGGGAAGGTGAAGTCCCTATGGAATAGAGAGTGTTAATGTGCTTAAATAGAAGGGAAACTTGGGAAGAATTAGTGATACATGACTCAGGTTCTGTCAAGTCTGCTGACCAGACCAGCACCAGCTCACTAGTACTTTCCAATGACCACTTATTTCCTTGTAACTCCATTGGGTGTGATATTCAGAGTGTCCAAGATCATCGATCATTTTGCTGGACTTCTTCACAGCCCTTCTGCTTCCTGGCTGAGTTATTTATGTAACAGTATCCCACATGGGAAAGCCCAGCTGTTAAAGCTTTAGAATCAGGAATAAGAACACATTTTTATTAGATCTTTCATCTTGTCTACAGTATGTTTTTCTTGGTTTAAATAATGATAACAGCATGCTAGCTCCTCCACCATAACTCATTTGCGTGTACATGCCTTTGCAGGGGAGAGCTGCCCCTGTTGTACTTCGGTTCTAAAATGGGGCAGGGAGCAAACTGAGTATGAAATCAATGTGTGGGATTGTATAATCACCAGGTGAGTTTGAACTCATACACCTGGGGCAAGTACTGTGGAGGTAAAAATGCTAGAACTAAGTTACACGTTGGTAGGAGCAAGATGGGGATATGAGAGAAAAAGAGTTTAGGGAATTAGAAAGTTTTGGTAATATAAGAAAAATTGTACTATTTACAAAAATAGGGAAACTCAGAAAGAGCATGAGGAGGTTTAGAAGTGAAGCTGTTGGAGGGCAGTTGTTTGGAAGGGAAGCAGTTGGAGTTGCTGGGGAGAGATCCAGGTAAGAGGGTCTTAGAGGGCATGATGACCCTGTGATGGGTCAACTTGGTTAGGCTAACCTACGTTTCCTAGAATTCCCTTCTCCGTAAGTCTCCAGTGAGAATGTGCTATGGGAGAGTCTTTTAGGAAATTCGGAGGTCAGAGGCAAAGCGGTAGCCCTCTCATTAGCTCATACATGTTGTCAGAGATATGCTGATGAACTTGATAGTGTGAGGGGACAGCTGCGGCTGCTACTGTTCTTACCTTTTCCTTTAGCTTCTCTGACTCCTGCCACATTGTATTTTAGCTCCGAGATGAAGGTCACTGGCTTCTTTCTGCAGGATATCCACAGCACCAATATAAGAGCAACAACTGACATGGGTTTTTAGCCCATTCTGCAGCCTTTAGCCCTCCCTTCTTGACTATCTGCCCTGTGGATTTCAGCTCCAGTATTGCAAACACAGCCTTATAGAGACTACTATACTTGTTCTGGTTGTGGAAGGTCAAATCCTCTGCATGACATGTCTGGCCTTTCCTGTGGTTCAAAGAACTGCATGGTTTGGTCTGTTTTTGTACCCAAATTGACACCATTCTTTGTCTTAGTAATATTCTTCATGCTAGTTTCCTATCAATTTCCCCACCACTTCAATCCTCAAGTCCTTTCTCTTCGACTCCATGGACTGGCCTCTAACCATTCCATCCAAATCATCCTGTTTTCTCCAAGGTCCTTACCAGAGATCGTGTTTGCTCATGTAATTAATTCATTGATTAGCTGGTCTTCACTACAACCTTGGTTCCAGGACAGGAGATGTATTTGTCTTGCTCCACACTATACACCCCAAACCTATCTCTGTTGTTGGCACACAGCCAGTTCTCAACAGATTTTTCTAGGAATGGAGAGGGAGAGATGGAGGACCCTACCTGGGGGTAGCAATATCAGAGGGGTTAGTTTTCCATTCCTTGAGGGGCATGCGTGCTATCCTGAGTCCTACCCCTATTCCTGTTCTTCATGGGAGGTCAGACTAATTGCCTAGGGATTCAGAAAACATCTTAGTAGTTCCCTATATCCAATTTCTAAGTGCTAACAGATTCAATTACACTTCTCTGAAAAGGTGCTTGTGATGGTTAATACTTAAAAACAACTAGCGTTGGAGTTGCCAGTAGTATGAATTCAATTTTACGTTGAGGGCTTAGAATTATGTCACTATGTTATTTTGGCTTTGATTCACTTAGAGCTAAAAATGTGACCCATTAACAGAGATCTGAGTGAGGTTTAGATTACTTATAAAACTCAATTTTCAGAAAACCCATCCCACTTTATTACCCTATATTTTGTGTTCTATAGCTCTCTAAATTTCATATTGCAAACTTCTTATATTTTACAAGTCAAAGTACTCTCATCATTTTCCAAGAATTAATAAAGTTTCCATTTGTGAATAACACGTTAGTTAAGAAGGAAGTGAATATTTACTTATTAAATAAAAAGGAAAATGCTATCTTCTGGTTTTCAGGAGCCCTAACGAAATGTTACTGAGAACATTCTATCTTTATAACTTTTAATTCCTAATGTCAAATCTTTTCGTGTTACCCTGAGCCGGCAGGTCACTTTAACACTTTAATTCTGGAAATACTCTCTCTTCAGTCCTGGCCCTCTTGAAATCCTTCATGCCTTAACAGTTCGATACTTCTTTTTAAACAGTACCTTTGCTCATCATTCTTCCAAGATTTAGTCTAGACATAATACTTGATCAAAAATGTTGAAATGACTCATAAATTACATGTTTTGGCAATTTGGCTACACGCCCTCAATCACTATACATTTGCTCCCAGGTTACTTCCCTTACCAAATAAAGCTCTGGTATTTTGCAGTTCTTGAGTGTTCTCATCCTCCATATAGTGTCTATGAAATGATTTACCCTTATTTCCAATATTTGTTTTTTTTCCCAGACAAATCTGTTATGGTTAAGGAAATTAATACAAACCCTCTGAATTGAAAACAGATTTTGTTTTCCCACTATGTTAAGTTCAGTGGTCTCAAGCAAAGCGATTTTGAATTGTTTTGACCTGAGTTAGGAATCAGAAATTTAGGGATATTTCTCCATAAAGTCGCAGATTAACTGGCAGTTATGATGGAACAGTGAGGGAGGTTTACAATATACACTGAAGGAAATAACTGAGATAGTGTTTTCTATTCATACCTGAAATGCTTTTTTTTTTTTTTAAGATTTTTAAAAATTTATTTATTTGACAGATCACAAGTAGGCAGAGAGGCAGGCAGAGAGAGAGGGAAGGAAGCAGGCTCCCTGCCGAGCAGAGAGCCCGATGCGGGGCTTGATCCCAGGACCCTGAGACCATGACCTGAGCTGAAGGCAGAAGCCTCAACCCGCTGAGCCACCCAGGCGCCCCCAGAAATGCTTTTTGAGTTCAAAGTTCAACTAAAAAAAAAAATAGTTGTTCTAATTCATTTGGTTAAGTACATCCTTTCTAGTTACAGTTATAACAAAAGTTTAATCTGTGTCAGTTCAGTGCTGGAAATGTAACTGTAGAAAGACCATGCTGTGCAAAGCAAGGCACATAGTATATATAAATTTTGTTGTATTTCCTAATTAATGGTATAAATTGTCTGAATAACTGATTGACACTGCTCACAGATTTTGGACTGAATGTATGGGTATTTCAAGGCTCTTAGTGGAGGACAAGGTTAAAGTACTGTCAACTATTAATACTGTCACTTTCATTCAGAACCCAATTTCTACTGTGTCTAGGGGGGGGTGTGAATTAATGTCTTCATATCTGAAGCAAGTCATTTAGGCTCCTGAAGGTTCACTCAGAGAAACGGCAATATAATAGAACAGCTTTAAGATGCAAAACAACATAAAAAAATTTCCCCAGAATCTCGACATGAATTAAAATACAGGTAAAATTAACAGAAACATTTATCTTTTCCCATCTTATTCAAAAGGTGCCAATTTCTATTTTTTAACCTCTTAAACTGTTCTCACTCATCTGACAGTAAGACAAAATTGGGAGGCTCTTGAGAGTTTGTTTTTGTTTTTATTACACAACACAGGATGATTCTGTTGACTTAAAATCACAGGAAATAGATTTCCACCTTCCCCCTTTTTTGATGCCAGAGTTGCATTCGAATTATTTTGGGATTGGTTTAGGGCGAAGTAAAAGAAACCATGGAAGGCAGTGTATGCATGACATAATTATGAAGCTATGTTTGGAAGCCAGTAGTAACTTGCTGATTTAGACTGATGAGGCTGTCGTATTCACAATGCTGCTATTACTCAGTTACTTTGATATTGAACATCTAGTGTTTACTGAACACCATAGATAGTTCAAAGTGGTCCCTAAGAATCTTCAATTCCTTTCAGCTTCCTATGATCCAGTAACTTCCCAAAGGCTTTGAAGAGAGTGCAGGTCCTTGCTTCCTAGAAATCTTTCCTCTGCACCCGGAAAATGTACACAGTGCAACCGCCTCCGCTTCTTGTGCGGATGTGTGCGTTAGGAATCATGGCTGCTTTAGGCAGTGACGAGTATAAGCTTTTGAGAGTTGCTGAAAATATGTGACTGAACTAATGTTACCTCGCCTTTACAGACTATGCAAGTGAGTCTCCGGAGAGTATACTATTGTATTCCTGGTCCAAATTAAGGTTTGCATGGATATATTTAACCTTGTTTACACATACACCGAAGATTTTTTTTTTTTTCCCCAAGTCTTTTTGTCAGGCAGAAGGGAACATACACTTAACTTCAATTTTGAGGTAGGTAATAGTAGTGAGAAAAAATACAAGACCCTCTAGGATCCAACCTCAGTTCACTTTTAGGCTTATGTCTTGATACTCCCCAAGTGGCACAAGCTAGGTGCTTATAGTTAATAATATACCACTGGTGCTTCTGCAAACTACTCTTAAATTCAGCTTAAGCACTGCTTCTCTAGCAGGAAATTCTTACCTCTAAGGTGTCACCGTTATTTTCTTCTAGAATCCTGGCATTATTTCAGTAATAAGCACTATCACATTGCAGTTTCTATAAGTAATTTCATCTCTCTCATCCACTGCACTGTGAACTACTAGAGGACAGAAATTATGTACTTGCTTTTCTGTCTTCAGTGATAAGGTACTACATGTACTCCATAAATGCTTCTTGAAAGAATGGTCAAATGTATAAATTCTATTTACAAAATGCTAGGTCTTTCCCACAAAACTAGGGAGAGACCTGTTCATTTTTTACTTTGTCACTTCATTCTGACCTCTTCTAGGTCCTAAGAAAAAATGGGACTTATCTGCCTATTACTAAGGTGAAGGAATCTTTTACAAATTACCTATTACTATTCTTCCCAGTATGAAGGGGCTATTTTGCATTTAAACATGGAAAATGCCTAGCATAGGAGCACAGGCATTTACAAGACACTGGATTTGAATCCAATTTTTTTTTAAAGCCGTGCAGGGAATTCAACAGATTAAATGGCCTTTTGACCATCTTTTAAGACTGCCCCGAAAGAAGACCAGTTCCTGCCATGGACACAGCTGAGCCCATTCAGGAACTAAAATATCAGCACCGAACAATTTCCAGGAGAGATGGAATAAAAAAATTCTGGAGCCAGGAAAGAGGTTACACAGAGTATTCAAACCTTGGTAAGCTATGGACTTCAGTGCCCACCCACATATCCCTTCTAGCCCTGCAGTAAGTCTCTGTGACAGAGACAGTCCATCTGATGCTAAATCAATCCTTAATCCTCTTCTGCATCCTACCACCCCACCAAGAATACAACAGGAGTCTCTGAATATTCTGTGGGCCTAAAACTACCTACGCTGCCCTTTGGGTTAGAGAACAGGATTCAGTGGTAGCTCTTTGAAAAAACTACATTAAAGAAAATGCTAATTGCTTTTCTTCATAGAATCATAGAATCCTTTTCTCTGTGTCCCAAAGAGCTTGTGTTTCAAAAGGTCACAGTGTCTAGGGTCAGAAATGAGCTGCCTCCCACTCTGTTGAGCATCTACACACAGCAAAATTTTTTGTATGTTACCACAGATTTTTCAAAAAAATTTCTTCCTCTACTTTCCACCTAGCTTCTCCAAAATGCCAAATTTAAAGAAATGCCCTAGAACTGATTATCTAGAATATTCTTCCCTTTATTCATACTAGATTTGTGCTAGCATATAAAAGATTAGTTGACATAGCTTTTGGAAAGTCTAGTTGGCAGGAGAGTGGGACAACAGATGGGCTCAGAAACCAGACCCAGAAAGGTGAATTACTCTGCATGTATATGCTGATAAGAGTACTATTTTTAGGATACTCTGAAAATTCTTGACCTAATGCAAAGCCCAAGAGACAGTTCAGAGTAGGCACAATGATCATAACCTGATTCCCTCTCTAAAGCAAAATATGTAACTTTTGGCCTGAGAGATATGCCAAAAATGTAAAATAAACAATTATATTGATAGCCTATAGCAGCTTTTATCTTTTGTGAGAAAAGCAAGCAATGTTTAACAAGCTTTACTTATGTTTCCGAGAATTCTTTTCAAGTACTTTAAAGTGGTCTTTAAAAATAGATGGCTTTTAGTTCCAAACTTTGTTTCTACAGAAAGAGATACTGGCAGCCTCATTTTCAAATAACTCTAAATAATTTTCTTAAAAAAAGAAAAGGAATTAATAGCTGTAGACAATATCTAATTAGTACTACCTACAATGGGCAATTTTTAGCTAAGATGTTTATGTTCCTTCTAGCTTGAATTTCAATTGAAACTGAAAAAATGTTAACTGAACTTTTAATAACGCAAAATTTTTTAGTCATATTCCAAATGTTTCTCTTGCTTTGATGGAAACTGTTGAAGGTATTTCCTTGTTATCAAAACCCAAAGACACTTATGACAAGCTATAAGGATAACAGATCTGAAAGCTGTTCATCATCACCTACTGAGTTATTCAGAAGATTCTCGTTCTAGTTGACACATAAAAAGTAAACTAGACACATTAAAGTGCTGTATTTAAAAACAAACAAAATACTTTGTGTTTTGGGGCAGTTAAAATAAGTAGAGACCTGACACTAAAAAGAATGAAAAACACAAACAGGATTATCATTCTGTAATTGTTCTATTTTGCTATTTTCACTTTAAGTATGCAGTCTTATTTAGAGAATGACAGCCGGTCAAATTTTCAGAGGCTACTATACCAGTCAGTTATTCTAAACTCTTTTATGCTAAATATGAACATCTTCCCAGTACTACTCTTAAGTCTGATCTCATTTATCTTCCTCCTTAAGAACTGCATAGCTTGTTTTAAATAGCTGAAACACCTGTGATACACTAGCGAGTTTGCTTCGAGGTACTCTGTTAATGCTCTGGTATGACCAGAGGAAAAAGCAAGCATTATTAAATATGAATGCAATCCTTACCAACACAAATTGAACTTTTTCCCCAATAAAAAAGCTAGTCCAGAAAAATGTCTCATTCTATAAGGATTTATCATTCCCAAATCACAGTGAAAGAAACTTGGGTCATTTACCAATTTTGTTTTCTATTATGCGCCTTAGAGATACCTCATGAAAAACTGGTATCTGACATAACAGAATAACATTTGCAGAATGTAATATTGTAGTGACAGTACTGAGGTTGATTGTTACAGACATATTAAACTCTTTGAGTATTAAATGGTTACATCCTATTTATATAGAACATTGGTCCAATAATAAAAATAGAGAACAGCAGCTGGAAATTTATCTCATTCAATGTTCAGAGATAAAAGGGTTAACCATTCACTCCATTATTTTCTGTAAGTCCTTTCCCATACTGAAATCTGATGGCAATTAAATTCTGATATTCTTCCAAGCTACTGTATGAAGAGAATGCTGAAGGCCATCACTATACAGCATACTGCAACGTAAGGACTCTTCCGTTCACCTATTGAAAAAAAAAGGGGAGATGTTTATGTTGACTAACTGAGTTTAAGTTATCATGGATATGATAAGGTTACTACGGGAGTAACCGTAGTTACTAAGGGAGAGGGGTACATGAGGCTCAAGATAAAGTTCTTAGCTAGGGGGCCCATACATTTGGGGAGATGGGCCAAACAAGCAGTGGCTGCAGCATAAAAGCAAGTACAATACAAAATGAGCTAAATTATGCTTTTAAAATTTATTTGACAGAGAAAGACACAGGGTGAGAGGGAACACAAGCAAGGGGAGTGGGAGAGGCAGAAGCAGGCTTCCCACTGAGCAGGAAGCCCGATGCAGGGCTCGATCCCAGGACCCTAAGATCATGACCTGAGCCGAAGGCAGTCATTTAACCGACTGAGCCACCCAGGAGCCCCAAGAAAGAGACTCTTAACTATAGAGAGAACAAACTGATGGTTACCAGAGGGAAGGTGGGTGGGGGGGGGGGGGATGGGTGAAACAGGTGGTGGGGATTAAGGAGTGTATTTGTCCTGATGAGCATTTCGTGATACATGGAAGTATTGTATCACTATATTGTATATCTGAAACTATATCGTATCACTATATTGTATATCTGTATATCTGTATATCACTGTGTTTTGGGAAAAAAATCATTTTAACACTGTATGTTAACTAACTGCAGTTTAAAGAGAAACTTTGATTACTCATGGGCTAGAAATGTAGAACTTAAAACAGCCACTTTTATGAGTCAATTTTCACATGTGTTTAAAAGTTGTTTTTATTTAGAGATTTTCCTTTGCCTGAAGTAGAATGGAGTTGGCTTGTGAAGCTGTCTTATAAACAGTGACCCTGTGATTTTGAGTTATCCCAAACTCATTTTGTTCTTTCCTGCTTTTCATTTATTGAAGGGCTGTAGAGTTCCACAAAGCACAAGGCATTTATGCTATTTTGAGGGTGCATGAGAAAGGAAGAAGAAGAGGGAGTGATGTGCTACTTCTAGAAATAATCATGGCCATATACTTGGTGTTGTAGTAGAGACTATATATACTCCCCTCACTTGTTTTTCTATGTTTAAAATCAGCTCTCTTGGGGAACCTGAGTGGCTCAGTCAGTAAAGTGTCTACCTTCAGCTCACGTGATCACCCCAGGTTCCTTCTCCCTCTCCTCCCCACTGGTGCTCTCTCTCACTATCTCTGTCTCTCTCAAATAAAATCTTAAAATTAAAATAAAATAAAATAAAATAAAATAAAATAAAATAAAATAAAATCAGTTCTCCTCCAGTAACTAAATTCCTTCAGCAAGGACTGTTTTATTTGACAAGTTTAGTTAATTACCTCTGGAAAATGTCAATCTTGACCATCCTCTCAACTAAATTCCTCAAGGTCATTTTTTCTTTTCAGAGCTTCCTCAAAGAGCTCACATAGTTATGTTGTTACTAATTTTACCTTTGTGTCTGCTCAGTGACAATATTCACAGAAGATAAACACATATAAGTAGAAGAAACATTCACTGTTTTTCTGAAAGTATTTTTCTGTCCATAGACATTGGGCTGCTTTCTAGCTAAAGGAAAATTTAAAAAGTGAGACAACAGCATTTTCACAATGCTGCTATCTCAATAGGGAAAAAAAAAAAAAAAGAAAGAAAAACAATTTAAACTAAAAAATAACTTGGGTCATCATTTTTAACTAATATTAATTTTTTGGGCAAATTATCAAACAAAACAAAACCTTATTCAGACATAATTTTCAAGTGGATTTCATAAGCAAGCCAGTCACTCTAATTAGGGCTAGATACTCTAACTGTCCAATATCGTCTTATTAAACACCTAAAAGAAAAAATTAATATTGCCCTAAGTTCTCCATCTGTTGGAAATTAAGTTTTGAGGAAGTTCTTCTCTTCCTCATCTTCCAACTTAGAATGCTATAATTTACACATGGGTTTCATTTTCCTGTTTTTGATTTTCTTGAAAGAGACTGCCATGTGGTAGAACTAAACATCTTTGGTTGAACTTGGGTAAGAATGTTACTTCTTGTCTGGTCTTCAGTCTGTTTAAGTGAATGTGAAACAGTTGCTGTAACGTGATGTGTAACATGATAAGATGATTTGGCTGGACCTTTTCCTATTAAAATTGTATCCTTTCTTGGTGGATATATTCTGTGTCAAGATAAGAGAGGAGCATGTGGCTGAGAAAGTCTGCCTATCAGCATCAACGTTTTTGGGGCCATTTTGCCAAAATGAAAAGCTACTGCTTTCACATAATTGTCATGAACGAACACTTTAACTGAACCATTTAACGTATGGCACTCATACAGTCAAGAGAAAAAATGAAAATAGTAACTGACCAAGCAAAAAGAAAGGCACAATTTATAATTAGACATCAAAATAGATGATATCACAGGAAACCATTAAGAGAGCTATAGACTAGATGCCTTAAACTTTCAGCTATACTTTCAAGTAACCATTGTGAAAAGGGTCACCTGGGTTGGCTACTGAATGAAGCTGTATATACTTCTCTAATTTATTACACAAAATGGATTTAAAATACCTTCACATTTAACTTAAAATCCCTTAATTTAAATATTTTATTTGTGAATTAGCAACTTCATAATATTAAGATGAAAGCTCTATCTCCTAACTCCAGACTTCTTATATTTTTACCAGTGAAATATTCAGTATTCCTCTGATCCAGAGAATTTTACTGTATTTGAACTGTCCTATTCTTCCACTATGTTCTCTTTTTGTAGTTTACTTGAGGTATTCTTTGCACTCTGTTCCTTGACAATATTATTTCATTTTCTTTGCTGACTTGGCTTTGAAACAGTTTGCTTTACACATATTTACATTTACTACTAGCTATCAGAATTAGCCATCAAGGGTGCTCTTCTGTCTCTTGATCTCTTCCTTCTCAGTTATTTTTAAAGTGATTAAGATTTCTACTGTTATTTTAGGCTTTGCAGCTGTTGAGAATGATTGGATGTCAGGTAAGTCTGTACCACAGATCTCTGTAAATCTAGGCTGAGCCCTCTCAACTTTGGCCCTACTGACATTTTGGGCTCATTCTATGTGAGGAGCTGTTCTGTGCACTATAATATGTTTAGCAACATCCATGATCTGTACTCAGTGTATGTCCCCCCACCCTAGTGGTGACAACCAAAAATGTCTCCAGACACCGTTAAAATATCCTGATTGATAACAACTTATCTAGGCTATACCTGTGCTTTACCTATCTAAAGTCAATGATCTTTTCTACAAAAGAAAGATTCACATGTCTGTCACCATAAGAGATAATAAGTCCAAAGAACATTGAGGAAGGACAGTTTAACATGTTAAAAGCACAGTGAATTCTCAAGAAGATGTCTGTTTCAATAATCAATACATTAAGATGAGGGCCTAGAAAGTACTTTTCTCTGAAACTATTTATAGTACACTGTCATTTTCTATAGTAAGACACCTGAAAGACCAACAAATCTTGTGATCTCATCGTAACATATTCTGAAAGGACTTCTATGTAATTTGGTATGAAGCTTACAACTTCACTGTTAATGGGTCTTGCCTAGTATTAAAAGCTCAAAGGAAGAAAACTTGCTCTTTCATAATTATTTATATCCGTGGCTAACAACGTATTTCTAAAATTTGTTTTATTTAGAAAAATTTCTAAAAAGTTACAAAATCTTAATCTGTAGTTCTCAATGTTTAATCAATTTCGTTTCCTGTTATGGACCATCTTCTAAATCTTCCACATCTATGATAAATGAATCCAAAAGAAAACATAATACTCTGGATGGAACACAGCTTATCTAAGGGACATGACTCCTAAATTCCCCCTCCTATTTAAAGTGATTCACTGGGGTAATTCAGGCTGTTGTCAGACTAATTATACTGTCAAATACAGCAACTTTTTTTTTTTTTTTATGGAAGTCATACCTTTATAAAAGAAAATAGTTACATACAAATTAAATATTGGAAGAGTACTAAAACCTAGCTTTTTTTCAGGGGGTCGTGTAAATAATTCTAAAGAGGAGAAATATTCATTTTGTTTGGTCCAAGTGGAACAATCACAAATTGCTCTGTAATGCTTTTTTTTTTTTTTTTTTTTGAATTAGCTATGTTAAAAAGGGTAAAATCTATTATTTAAGAACACTGGTGGATTACATCAGTAAAGTACATTTTAATTCATTCACTTGTCAATCATTTCAGTCTCTACTATGAACTAGGCACTGTGCTAAATGTTATATACATATAGGGATGGGATAAGAGTATATTATTATTTTAACAAAAACATACTATGACACTACTGATTTTACTATGAGAAGTTAGAAGATAATCATATTTAACTTTAATCAATTAGAACAAAATTCAGTTATGATCACATGAGTTTGACAGGTGAAACAGTTAATGCTTTCCAAAAGCAACAAATAACATTCTTGGACTTAGCATACAGGAATAAAGTGAGTAATTTTAGACGACTGTTTAGCGAGCCTTCCATTAGATGGAAAATTCATCCTTTTATCAAAATAGTACACGTTATACAGAGCAGCATGCTCTATAAGAATGTGTGCATTCTTATAAACTGTGCACATTTGTCTAAAATCTCAACACTAGGAATGCATAGCATTTAATATTTGAATTAGATTTTTCCTGTAGTTTCCATCTTCCTGCTAATTAAGTCTTATGAGGTATCTACCATGTCTAGTATTAAATAGCATAAGGAAAAGAGTTTGGGGGAATTCGACAAACTTTTGCAAAATTGCTCAAAACTGGGAAGCCTGCGGTTTTAAAACAGATGTTTGCCTTCTGTGAATATGGCATAAGTAAACTGCCCAACAATTTACAGCTGAAGATGTGGCGATTTTAACAGACACTTACCAATTCTGGCGCATTTCCAAAATATACCCAACAATCTGCATATAATAAAAAAAGGAAATAGTAGCTATTAATTAGTGAGAAAGGTAAATCATTTTCTCAGTAACCTACAGAGGATTCAATACAAACTGGCATTTTACCTTTTGATACTTCAAAACTGAAATTTGGTATTGAGCTATCATTTATGTAGGAAAGTAGGACACACTTGCTTATCAAATGTCAGTGTATAGAAACTGTTACAGACTGGAATATATGTTGTATCCTAGGTTAAATGCACAGTAAATTAATACGTGCAGCAAAAATGTGCACAGGGTTTTTTTTACTGTAGAACTGATTCAGTCAACTTCAAGTGCTTAACTCTCAAAAGTAGAAAATATATATGTCAATTTACATAAACATTAATTTTTTTTAAAGATTTTATTTATTTATTTATTTGACAGAGAGAGAGAGAGATCACAAGTAGGCAGAGAGGCAGGCAGAGAGAGGAGGAAGCAGGCTCACTGCTGAGCAGAGAGCCTGATGCGGGGCTCGATCCCAGGACCCTGAGATCATGACCTGAGCTGAAGGCAGAGGCTTAACCCACTGAGCCACCCAGGTGCCCCTAAACATTAATTTTGAGAAAATGGTAAATGAACACAGTTGGTTTGGGTGTTTTTGCCATTAAAAAATAAAACTCACACTAAGGAAATTATTTTTTATAGAATGTAGTTATATATTTAAAGGATTTATAACCATGAACTCCAGTGATAGCATTTACATAACTATGTCACTCAATAAGGAAGGATATAAAAATAGGTGCCTATGTTTTCAATTTAAGTACAAAATCCTAGTTTAGGGTAGTCTGTGTATGAGTTAACTAAATAGGACATTTAAAACACATACATTCTGGAAATAAGAATTAGAATGAAGATGTTCATCACCATTCTTTGAATGAATATACTATGAATTAAATACAAATTATATGCATATATCACTTATTCAGCATGTATAAAAAGTAGAAGATTTAAAACAAAATCAACTGAGTCACTGAGATAGCTAAAAGATATGAAAACATTGTAGACAACTATTTTGTTGCTCTGACAAAAGAAGAGAATTATGAATGGTGTTATACATAGCTACAAATCAAGATAAATTAGTAGTACTTACTGCAGTAGGTTAGGAGTGGTGTAGTAACAAAACTGAAATATGTAAATTCCAGGGAAATTTAGGTTATGCTTTTTTTTTTGGGGGGGGGCCCCCGAAGAGATGGCTGGCTGATGAATAATTATATATGAGTGGTTAAGAATGAAAGAAATTACTGGTTCGATTAAGTTCTATATATATTCCTCCTTTGAAGTATAACTTCCTGACCCCAAATCAAAAAGTCTCATGGTTCAGTTGCCATGAAATGGGCAAAAATACAAGTTTATTTTGAAGGACAGATATTCTGACAGGTGCAAAAATTTTACTATAGGAGTAAAAGGACAAAGATTAAAGATATTTTTGAAAATAATATAAGGGCCAGATTGTGCCTAAGTTTAATCCTACTTAATTGGCTGCATAACTGTAAGCAAATTTTCTCCTTAATAGAAACTCACCCTCATAGGCTTTTTATAAGGATTGATTTCATTATTACAAAGAAATTCTTCAGAATAGTAACTAATGGGCTGTGTTCAGTAATACATAGATTAAAGGCACAAGTGACTGGGGCGCCTGGGTGGCTCAGTGGGTTAAGCCTCTGCCTTCGGCTCAGGTCATGATCTCAGGGTCCTAGAATCGAGCCCCACATAGGGCTCTCTGCTCAGCAGGGAGCCTGCTTCCCTCTCCTCTTTGCCTCCCTCTCCACCTACTTGTGATCTCTCTCTCTGTCAAATAAATAAATAAAATCTTAAAAAAAAATATAAAGGCACATGTGATAGTAACTTTAGATGTCACTTAAAATTGGCTTACATATCATCAAAAAACTAAAGACAATCGGTGAGTCATTTGCAATGCCATGGTTCCTTGATTCTAAAAATCTACTGAGTATAACATGCCCATAGATTTAAAGCTATTGTGGATGAGGGACCCAGTGGCAGGACACCTGAAGCTCATCCATGGGAAACTCAGAGTCCCACAGAACATAATCTAAAACTGTAAGATCACAATCAGGATCAGTTCAGGTGTGATAACCTAGAAAAAACTCAAAGCTTCATTAGGGAATTGTTACAACACATATACTAAAAACTATATAAATGAAAAAAATTCCCTAACTCAAGCAACTTAGAGATTCATCAGTACTACTTAGGCCTTTCCCTTATATTTCTCTACCTAGACATATTTCTGTAATATGCCAAATGCTATTTATTAAAGATTATTTACTTATTTATTTATTTGAGAGAAAGAAAGTGCATGTGCGTGCACAAGCAGGCAGAGTGGCAGGCAGAGGCAGAGGCAGAAGCAGGTTCTCTGCTGCTGAACAGGGAGGCCAGACATGGGGGCTCGATCCCAGGATCCTGGGATCATGACCTGAGTCAGAGTCAGCTACTTGACCAACTGAGCCACCAGCTTAACCGACTGAGCCACCCACGTTCCCCAAACGCTATTTATTATAACACAGGAACTTTATTAGTTAGGAAAAACCAATACAATTATGCCACTTGGTTTCTACGGCTATAAGTCAATAAGTATATATGCTGATAAAGCTAATCAAGTCTATGATAACATGAAATAAGGCAAAGTAGCAATAATTTATTGCTGCTTTTTAGTTCTGTATTACTTGAAGCAGCAAAAAAATTATTTTCAAAAGTGAAATTATCAAGAACCTGTGTTGTCCAGTTAGCCTACACATCTCTACTTAAACATGGGATATTCACTATAATGAAAGGACAGTTTATTATGAGTCTCAAAAGAACATATACTATAAAAGGACAATGACCCATTAAGCATTGCTCCCAGAGAAAATATTCCCAATGTACAAGTCAAAATGGGGCCGAACATTTATATAAATAGAAGCAAAGTTTTAAAAAAAAGCCTTCAAGCAGCTGACTATATGAGTACATGCTTCAAAATACAGAAGTAGGCATGCTAGTTCTTTGGTCTTATATGTAGGAGAAATATACTACTACTCAACCTCTACTGTAAGGTTGGCAGCCCTGAGAACTCCTTCTTTAATGTAGCATGTAATGGATGTATTCCTGCTCCCCAGAGAATGAGGAGCAGACTTTTCCACATGCAACCTACTTTCTCCATAACAGCAGCAGCAAAGCATCGATATTCTATTCCACTACTACGTGACTGTTTTTATAATGAAATAAACACTTAAATATCTTACTAGGTAGATGATATGTATTATATTACAATACCAAGCCAAACATCAATGAGGATGTTTACTGCTTTCTACCATATACTTTAAGGCAATAGGGGTTGCAGAAGGGAAAGAATAAAACCATTTAGTTTCATGGAAAGGATTCATGCACAACTAAGCAACAAGTAAGATTACAGAACTTCAACAAAGGAACAAAATACTATGTAATTTCATCTGATTTTTAAAAATGGACAAAGTAAGTGAAGACTAAGTGCAAGAGGACTTCAGAGGAAAAAAATGTGATGAAAAGTCAACGTCTACAAAGGAAGAGGGTCATTGTCACAAAAACTGTTGGGCAAATAACATCAGCAGGTTAAATAAAATCCCTCAGGCTAACAGAAACAGATGATCAGTATATTAGAACAGGATTAGGGATTTTTAATATTTCAAACTAGTTAGAGGTTCTATTTGTGCCTTTATATATATTTCAACAACCCTAGGAAATAACAAGGAAGAAATGGTAACAAAAGCTAAATAATTTAGATGACACAATGTTGGAATAAATGCTAACTATGTCCTCATAGAATGGAGGTAAAGGAAAAAGAAGCTGAAATTATTACTCTCATAGCTATCACCTTGCCTCTTGCAGATTTTTATTAGTTGAAAAACAGAATTTGACCTTGCAGGATCCTAATTTGGCCCGATACAGGTGCTGGAGATAACTATTCCTATGTGAAATATATTCTTTCATTCTTTTATTTCTTAAAACGATTAAGTAGGTATAGGCTTTTATTAAGGAACGATTAAGACAATTTCTCTTGGGGCGCCTGGGTGGCTCAGTGGGTTAAAGCCTCTGCCTTCAGCTCAGGTCATGATCTCAGGGTCCTGGAATCGAGCCCCACATCGGGCTCTCTGCTCAGTGGGGTGCCTGCTTCCTCCTCTCTCTCTCCTGCCTCTCTGCATACTTGTGATCTCCCTGTCTGTCAAATAAATAAATAAAATCTTAAAAAAAAAAGTCTTTACATTAAAAAAAAAAAAAGACAATTTCTCTTAGAAATTAATAAATATTCAAGGCAAAGAAAATTTACATAGCTTTCATCACATAGTCTCTGGTTTTTAATATACTTTTCCTTTTGGTTGAATTCAACATGTACTTTTGTATTATAAAGATGGCACTTTAAAATTTCTCTTCTGTGTGGTATTATATTTGAGCTCAATTTTTTTCAGGATGTGAACATATAATACAAGAGATGTGTCAAGCCCAAGACTTAATTTTTACTATTGCTTTAAGTTAGCTAAATATATTTCCCTGAAGATGTTTGCTTTCTGATGTTAATAGGGAACCTATATGATTCGAACAGTCTTAGACTGGAGAGGGAAATGTCTACATCATACTTTTTTATGGACACAGTGCTTGCCATCTGTTTTATGCTTCTAAAACATGATAACCAACTTTTTTTTTTTTTTAAATAACCAGCTTTATTGATTATTGCATAAAAAGTTAAGGCCAAATATTATCTTTGAAAGTGCTAAATTGCATTTCTAATTCCAGATGAAAAAAAACCTGTCATATCTTTTTAAGTGTACTTTTTATAGACACATTTCAGGTCACTTCTAATATCTGTCTTTTTATTTATTAAGATTCTGTGCATACAGAGATTTCAGATTTTTAAAAATGGAGAAAATAATGTAGAAAGCTGTTACAAAATGAAGTTATATATAGGAACTAAATTATTTAATGACCTTTACGGTAATTTACCCTCAATGTCTATAGGACCTAATTTGGGTGGTTAGATATCATTAATAACATACCCAGTTTTATTTCTGTCCAGGAGGCTGGGTGCCAAGGATCGGATATAAGCACAGGTACATATAAGCAGCAAGATTACAGTCAACAGACTCTGAAAATTGAAAATGGCAGACTAAAAAGAGAAAAAGAAAAAATTATTATCACAAGAAAAATAGCATAGGTAAAAAATGCCAGACAATTCCATATTAAGAATTATACTTTTGTTCTTCTCAAAGACAAACAGAATGGCATGTCTGTGAGCACTTAAAACCCCAAATCATAAAGTATTCCAAGAGTGTACTTCCCTCTCCATTCTTTAGGCTAAGGAATGCAGAAGATGTAATAAAAATTCTAAATGTGAGAACTTGAAAACACTACCGAAAATGTCATGGATCCAAAACCGAATCAATATGTAATTAATACAAATGTTTTAGGAGCCCAGACTACTAGGCAGGACACAGAGTTTACAAGCTCTGAGTTTGGCTGGCCATATGACTCCAGCCGAACCGTTAACCTCAGTCTCTCTTTCACATCTGTAAACTGGGTGGAAAGTGGGTATATAAGACTAAATGTTGGCTAAAGTTTCTTTCAATTCTGAAATTGTTAGTATAAGAATGCTTTAAATTTAAGCAATCATGTTCCATGCATTGACTAAACTAAGCTATTAGATTTTGGTGAAGGAAAACCACTTGCTCATTTACTGCTCATTCTTTAAAACTTATTTTACAAATTAACATGGGTATCCCAGGAAATCAGTTTTCCAGTAGAGGAAAACTGAGGTGAGCTGAGTCTATTCAAAATTCAGTTCAAGCATTATCTTTTCCAGGAAGTCTCCTTGAACCCATTGGCCTCCCCGTCTCCTTTTTTCATATAGAACTCTCCTTTCTGTTCTCACAGGAACTGTTAAACATTTTATAATGCTCATCCCTGAAAGTAGACAACATCTCATCAGGTATCTGACTGTGTACCTACCACACAGGAGACCAGAAGTAATGACTTAAAAACTAAAACAATTTTTTGAAAGTGCAGGAATACCACTATATATCGTAATATAAGAATAATATTTCCATTACAAAAGGTAGATAAAATGTATCAATCTCACATAGTACCTAGCAACATGCTTATTTAGTAAACTCAGAAAGCCCTCCTATGGTGTCAGAAGTTAGACAAAGAGTAAGAGTTGCAAAATGTTTTGAGAAAGGCAAAACTGTTACTTTGAAAGAAACAACTGTTAAGTGCTACCTGAAAAGCCCAAAAGAACCTAGTGAAAAACAATCACACAATAAGGGAAATTGAGTAAGGTGGCTGGGTACATAAGTAAAATATTTAAATCAACAGCCTTCAGAATGACATTACCAACCAGCTGAAAGACATAATGGAAAAAGAGAAACCAGAACAAAAAGCTGATGTATCTAAGAATAAGCTTAACAAGAAATGCAGCACTGGTATTAAAGAACAAAATTGACTAAACATTTAAATGTACTGAAAAACCTTAAAGTAGAATGGAGTGGTATACCATGTTCTTATATTGGAAAGCAAAATTATAAAGCTAATCTATAAATTTAAAGTCGACTCAATACCAACCAATTATTTTTGAAATACACAACTGATTTTGAAGTTCATATGAAAAAAGAAATAAGCAGTAACAGCCAAGAGAATCCTAAAACAAGAACTAGCCTTGTCAGAAACTCAGTATTTTTAACCTGTTATATATTTTTATGATAAATATTTACAAACTATTCAAAATATTAAGAAATTACACATGCCACTCATCAATATTCTTAAAGAAAAAAAAATGCTTTCGTACAATTCTAAGCAGTGGGGAGAACAGCACACAAAATTTCATAATCAGCGTATCTTCAGCTGTGTAAACCTTTATGTAAACAAGAAGGAAGAAAGCACTGATTATCTTTGGAAAATTTTTAGCCCAATTCTCAACTCTTTTGGATTTCTCAGATTTTCTAAGTGTTATTTTTATGGTCTGAAAAAGAGAAAATTTATTTGTAATTACTATTTAAATAGTTATTTTGTATGCAAATCACTTCTTCATGGATATACAAAGGATAAAGTTTACTATGTCTTGGTTTCTTATTGAACTGGATTTTAATTTTACATTTATGAGAGTAAGTGATATAAATTTTATAACTTGAAAAAAACCCAATAAATGAACTCTAAAGGTAAATTCTATATAGAAAAGACAGTATTTCACAATGTTTATCTTTCAAAGATATTTTGAACATTTGAGTATATTGATACAGTATTTGATAACAACTTCATGAAATACAAAGTACAGATTTCTTTTCAGTCAACATACCTAAACACATATTTAGTATCTACTCTTTTGGGAGCAGGAGGCTAGACACAGGATTAAAAAAATACATAGCAGGATTCCTTCCCTCCAGGAGTCTATAGCTAATGATAATAACTGATATTCACTGGAGGCTTGTTTAGGATTATTTTGTTTATCCTCATATATTTGAGTTAGGTGTTATTAATACCTGTATTTTATATATGAGACAACTGAGGCATACAGCAGTTATAAGCAAGTTAGAACAGGATATATATTCAAAAAAGTAACTAGCAATTCTTTGTAGCATGTATTAAGCAGCGACTGAACCATACTGGCAAAAAAAAATGCTGTTTTCATAAAGAAAAGTCAAGAAAAGTTTCAAGGAGAAAGCAAGGACTAAGTTAAGAAAGGGCACAATTAGATTGACAATAGAGAACAGGCTCCCAAAGAGACAAAATCATGGAAAACATCCTCACAGAATCAGGAATTTGCATGTTTAAGGAATAATGAGCAGGCTTACTATATCAAGCAAAGGACTGTTGTAGTAGTGTGGCTGGAAAATCAATTTGCAAAGTAGGTTTATCATGATCCTAATGGGAGTATCTAAATTTCACGATTTTTGCATTGTGTACTTTTTCTTTCCCTGAATGTTGTAGTGGAAAAAAAAATGCTTAAATGATAGGATGTCTGGGATTGGTTTCTAAATAATCCATTGTGTGTGATGGGAGGTGTGGGGTTGAAGAAACGCTGAGGATGTGAGGCTTCATTATACTCTTCTACCTTTCTATGTTTGAATTTTTATATAATAGAAGAATTTAAGAGGCACTTAGAGACATGCCTATTATTACAGAAGTGAGGTGTGTATATATACATTTGTGTGTGAAACCATTTATAAATGAAAAACCATTTATAAGTGTGCAATATATGATACATACAACTTTGTTTCTGGGGTTTATAGACCCTAAAATTTAAACAAATAATCTTAGGTGGTAAAGGCTTTTAGATGTACTCAGACTCTGACCAAACAAGAATGTTTCAAAGCTACAGACATTAGCCTACCATTTCTTACCCTACCTAAGCATTCCTTTTAATGCTTCGCATCTGTTGTCTGCTGATATAAACTTTTCATCTCAGGTTGAAAGGAAACAGATGTTCCTGCTCTTGTAGAAAAACAATTGGGATTTTCAATAGGAAAATGATATTAAAAAGGAAGAAGCTAAGAAAAAAAGTAAGCAAAACTGATCACAAAATAGAGGAAAAGATGATTAATAAAAGGTAATACGGGAAGTAAAATTCATTTAATGTTTAATTTTTTTTCAGATCATGAAATCTTTTTCAGACCTAGCTACTACTCTTGACTTTTTTTTTTTTTAAGATTTTATTTATTTATTTGACAGACAGATCACAAATAGGCAGAGAGGAAGGCAGAGAGAGAGGGGGAAGCAGGCTTCCCGCAGATCAGAGAGCCCGATGCGGGGCTCGATCCCAGGACCCTGGGATCATGACCTGAGCCGAAGGCAGAGGCTTTAACCCACTGAGCCACCCAGGCGCCCCTACTCTTGACTTTCTGATATGCTTCAGATAATTAGTGCTATTTTACTAAATAAATTATCAAAACCAGAAGGAAATCAACTTGATGAGTCCCTTTGCATAATCATTCTGAAGTAAATCACAATTTGTTAGGCCTTCTGAAATAATGATAATTCACTTTCATCTGGCCACCACTACAGCAGATGAAATAATTTATCAATGAAAAGATGAAGATTCGTTGATGCAAAGCTTAGTGCTAAAACAAGAAATTACTTGTGATGTTAATACATCTTTTTAAAAATTCTTTATTCAAGTCAATTTGAAGTTAGGAATATTTACTGCAATTTCAATTTTTATCATTTTACCTAAGAAGATACAATTTCTTGTTTCAGCCAGAAATGAATGTTCAAACTATTAAGTTTGGATATAAGGCAAGAATTCAGTGTAAAGTTTTGTTTTTAAATGTATATATAAAAATAGTTTAAGAAACCATCTGAAACATTAGGAATAGAGAGAAAAACAGGGGAGAAGATCCCAGCGGTATAAAGGCACGAAGAACCAATGAGAAAGGCAGCAGAAATATACATATTAATATGCTGAACAGTTGTTTGGAGTGCTCAGTGATTGGTTGCTAACTGTACTTAATCTATAGAAAAGCCTAAGCCTACAGTCTTCATTAGTCCTGGATCACTTGAGCTCCGTATAGCTTATATATTTATTTTTAGCACTATCAAAATAAACTGTTTAACCAATTGTTGATTAAGGGCCTTCTTCATGCATAACCGTATGGGAGCTTCAAATGTTGACTGCATCTTATGTGGAAGTAACGGACGTATTAATTCCTCCAGTTTAACTGAAATTCACTTTAAAAGAAGAGCTGAATACCAAAGACTTAGAATTTTTAAAACTCTAAATAGTAACAATTTTACTTGTTTTAAGACTTGCTGCTTTTTACACAAAACTAGTCATCTATCCCTCTCAGAAGGTGGAAGGAGACCCAGAAATGATATTCCTGACCTAATTGCGATAAAAATTATACAGTACTGCAAAAGTGGGTCAGCATTTTATCATTTACAAATCTAGGTCGGGCCAGCATTTTCCAACAAGTCTCTACTTGTAAATTTATATGTACCACTATTTTCTCTTAAACTGGAACACATGGAAATGCAGGGATAAATGAAGCCTGTAAATAAATATGCAAACACCCCCCACTTGCCCAAGATAAGTAATCACAGGTGATTAATAATATTTCCATTAACACACAGAAATACCGACCTTTGGTGTTATTAGCATTAAGTTCAACCTTTGTTGCTTACTGTAAGGTAGCACTTACTGTAAGGTAGGCAAATTATCTTGTTTAATTCGAAACCAAGAAACCAGGATTACTTAATGTTTTAATGTTAAGAACCTATCTCTTAACATCAGTGGTCACTATGCATTTGCATTATTTAGGAAATAAACCGATATACATATTTGCCCTTGGATAAATCTGTACCTCTAAATTATCAGTTTAATTTAATTTCACTTGTAAAATGAGGAGCTGGACTAAATACCCATTTGATCTCATTGGTCCTATTTCAAAAATGTAGACCTTTTCTACTGAACCTTTCCACTTAAAGAACTTTCATGGCTGTGAGGAAAGGTACAGTTCAGAGCAGAAGCACCTCAATTCTGTTCTCCACTGGTAACACAGGTGGTAATTTGCACTTATTTTCATCTCACTGTCATGGTATCTATAATTCATTTGCTATGTTTGTGTTGCTTAGTTTCAGAGCGGTTTTATAGACACCAGAGATCTAAATATAAAGCAACAAGGGGATCAAAGGTGTTAATTGGAGAAAGCATACACAGAACCATGATAAGCAGCAGACTTTAAAAAAATGAAGCAATAAATACCTCACATGTTTTTGATAATTTGATAAGACAAAAGTATCCAAAGGCCAAAGTGCAATTCCTGTTATGAAGAAAAGTGTTCTGACCATACAGTCAGAAATGACAAAGCCTGATAAAAGGGAAAAACTTTTCAATAGTTGGAGTCAAATGTGGTATGCAGCCTGGCTGTTCATAAGAGTAACTTGAAGCTTTTAGGCGCCTGGGTAGCTCAGTCGGTTAAGTGTCTGCCTTCGGCTCAGGTCATGATCCCAGAGTTCTGGAATGGAGTCCTGCGTTGTTGGGCTCCCTCCCTTTGCCCCTCCCCCTACTCATTCTCACAATCTTTCTCTCTCAAATAATAAATAAATAAAATCTTAAAAAAAAAAATTACTTGGAGCTTAGAAAAACTATTGCTGCTCAGAAATTTGAACTGAACTGGGCATGACTCTCTTTCCCCAGATGTAGAGTCATCTGAGTACTAACTCTAGCTGTCATTGTGATGTAGATACTAGAAGACCTGGTCTCTAGAAAACTCCAGCTACAGAGGGAAGAAATATAGGCAACCATGTATTGCTGTTTTGTTTGTTTGTTTGTTTTTTGTGGTAAGTGCTATGGCTGGAGGTACATTGGAGGTATATACACATGGGCTATGGATGCCCAAATAGAGACCCAGGAGAAGAAAACAGATGGGGTAGGGAAGGATTTTTGGGAAGAGATAAAACTTGAGATAAATCTTTAAGGATATTAAGAGGGAGAAAAAGGCATTCTGAAGTTTAAAAGTTAATGTTAATCTTAAACACAGTATCAGTCTTGCTAGTAGCTAGTTCGAAGAAGCTAAGATGATGAAAATAAATCTTTGACTTGTACTATGAGTAGAATAATTAAACTTCAGCATCTAGGAAGATATGCAAGAATTAAGAGTGACAATTTCTAGGGGCACCTTGCTGGCTCAGTCATTACAGCATGTGACTCTTGTTGCAGGTAGACATTATTAAAAAAAAAAAAAGAGAAAAGAAAAAGGAGAAGAAAGAGTAACAACATCTATTCTTTTTCAAATGAAAAAGGCATCAAATTCTCTAAATAAGTAACAGTTCTCTAATGGCACTCTAAAAGCACATGTACTCATCCGGTTGTGGCAGCTCGGCTAAGATGCTGGAGTATATTCTTGACTAAGAATAAACTGCCGTTTTCTAAGTTCTCCAGGAAAGACGCTGTGACTTGTGTCCAATCTATAATCAAAGTACTAGGGCCTTTCAATTAAACGCCTAAAGGTTTAGTGCTGTATGGGGTTCTGCAGGAACCTCTGGAAACGTAAGCTCAGTAGCTTTCATCCCACAATAGCTTTTTTGGGGGGTCATGGTTGTTTTTGATACTATAATAAAGGCATGCATCCTTTCTCCAGAAATATGCTCATAAATGCAACATCTGGCCCGTGGATTTCATTAAGTTCACCGGGTGTAGAGGCTGTTGGCATTTACCATAACAAAGGTAAAAGGGCTTGAGACAACTTGGGGGATTTCACTATTACACTACCACTACATCTGTCCTCTGCCATGCTGATTTTACGTTTTTTCTCTGCCTGGAGATCCAGGCATTTCTTTTGAAAACTTTTTGTGACTCATTTTAAATTTTCCTAAGAGGCCCAAACTATCAAAGGAATCTGCAATAACACAAAATAATACATACAACCTTAAAAATGTGTGGGGAAGGCAGGTCCGAGGTCAAACACCACCTTAAGTACATTCCTACAAGAAAAACCACTTCTCCGGAGATCGCCAATAATTAAAACCTACAGTTTGCAAAGCAGGAAGAGCCTGAAAGGTCACTACCTCAACAGACCCCAATTAAGATGTGGAGCTTGGGGTTTAGACCAACAGTGGAACACCTGAACCAGGCCCGGAGAGACGTCAGAGAACGCGAAATAATCCGCGCAAACTGAAGCTCCATGCCTCCAGGAGTCAGTGACCAGAAAGAGTCTGTATATACGACTGGGTTAAGGCAACCAGCGCAGTTCTCCGAAACAAGTCAGGAAGGTAGACTGTGCGGGAGGCGCTGGGACCTGCGACCGCGGGATCTCTCTGGGGACGGTGGGCCCTGGTTCGCCCCGGTTCTCCCTGGCTGGGCGTGCAGGGGCCACATGGTTCCCGGGCCTGAGCATCTTCCCAGCCCCGGCAGAATCAAGGTGGTGACAGGGCTCCCTGGCCCGCGCACCCAGGGCCGCCGCCCAACCCTCCAGCCCTAGCTCGCGCCCGGAGCCCCTTCACCAAGTTCAGCTGCGACCCCACCGCCCCAAATCTTACCATAGTGAGGCCGGCGAAGCCCCAGCCACATCACCCTTCCGGGCCCAGGGCGGAAGAGGCGTGCACGCCCCGCCTGCCCTTCTCGCTCCCTCCCCGCATCCGGTTGGGCCTGTCAGGGTCCCTCCTCCCGATACGCGCGACCCGGACACCAGGATAGGCTCTTCACGACCGGAAAAGGCAGGACCTAAAAGACGTCATGCGCCCCTGCGGAAGTGGACCACACTCTCATTGGCTGTGGGACGTCTGTCTGTGGGAGCGGGCCTTTTGGAGGAGACCGGAAGTGGAGGCACTGCGAGGTAGGGTGCGGAAGTGTGAGCTGCGTAGGTTAGTAATAGTAAGTTAGTAGTAGTAATGGTTCTTTGTGCTGTCCTTTGTTGTTGTTGTTTTTCTCACTTTCTTTTTTCGTTCCCTATTATTTCCCTCTAGAATTCCTCAGTGCATGATTTTTCCTAGCTCGGAGCCCCCTCAATGTGTAAGCTCCTGGACCTTCCGTTGATGCACTCTCGGGGACGCCTGGGTTCTCTAAACGTAGGCGCAGGGTGTGCACCTGCTACGCCCTCGTTCAGTTTCTCCCTTTGCACCGGGGGATTCTGTACAATGCAGAGCGCCGTTGCAGTGCCCTGTAATGGTTGTGGAAGTAGGAAGGCATTTGAATCCGGAGGGTTGTGTTGAGTAGAGTGTTGGGACACTTCGGACTCTGGTCTTCCCTGTCTCCCAATCCCTCGCTCTTTGTAAACTGTCCGTTGGTTTCACCCGGAGCCTGAAGCATACTAGGCCCTTTGGAGTAAGAAACTGGGTGTAGTGACAAATGGAAAGAAACTGCCCTTTCCTGAGTTGAGTGGTTGCACAGGTATTCTAGAGAAGTGTTCCATCAGGGAGAGGAATCGCATGCCAACTTTCTCTTTTAATCAGTAGTAGTATTTAGCTTCTTTTAGTTTGGATAATCCCATTAGGTGAAGCTTTATTTTCCACCCGTTTTTGTCTTTGCATAACCCAAATGGGGAAACAAGTGTTTTGATGTATTCAGTTCGCATAGTTCTTGGGAACCTAATATATGGTTTTCGAATTAAAATGATACTGCTTTTTTACCAGTAGTCAGCCTCCCTCATTTTTACCAGTAGTCAGCCTCCCTCATCCCCCTTCCTCTCTTTTTACTTTATATCTGGTGTTGATAATGTTAATGGTTTCCTTTTGCATGATTTCCTTTTTTAAAATTCACTGATGGGCACATATATTAAAAGATAATGGCTTTACTTAACTGCTTGTTTTCTCTAATCCCCAACTAGACACCAGCAGTTTAAGATTAAGGCTCTTTATGTTCTAGTGTTTGTCTTTGTCCTTCTTCTCCTCCCTCTTTTTTATATTCTTTCCCCTGTGGCTCTTAGATTAAGACCCACATTTGACCTGCATGTTGTTTCTTTTAACTTTAAGAAATGCTTCTCTTAACTTTTCTCCATTTATTCACTTCTTCATTTATTGCTTTTCTGAACAAAAATCCTCTAAGGATTTTATATTCCAAATCCCCATTCCTCTTTTTCTGTACTTTTTTTGAGATCATTCCAGCATGGCTTTTGGCCCACCCTTCCCCCCAAACCTCTTCTTAGTGTCACCAGTGGTTTCCAGGTGTTAATCATTCCATCTTTTTTTGTATTTGAACTATCAGCAAACTTTGACATAGTTAATTCCTTCCTTCTTCATGATATATTTTCTTCACTTCATTTCCAGGACATCACACTCTTGGTTTTCCTTCTACCTTACTGGTTCCTTCTGTCTTCCTTCTGTTCTTCTTGATTTCTTACTGCTGAGTGTTCCAGGGCTTCAATCTTTGCTTCTCTTCTTTTCTTCTTTTTACACTTCGTTTTGATTATATCATCAAGTCTTAATGACTTTAAATAACCTTGTGTATACTGAAGGCTCCTGAATTCATATTCTTAGTTCCCTCTCTTTCTGAATTCCAGACATTAATAGTGGAGGAAACTGGGTGAGATGTATATGGGAACTCTGTGTTATCTTTGCAACTTTCCTGTAAATTCAATATTACTCCAAAATAAAAAGTTTATTAGAAGAAATGTAACATTACTTCTTTGCGTAAAACCATTTTATGACTTCTCATTTGATTCATGATAAAAGCTAATATCTTGACATGGGCCTACAAAGTTCTACATGATCTGTTTTCCTATTACCTCCCTGACTTCAGCCCTTTGTATGCTCTCCCCTCACTCTATCTTAGCCATATTGGCTTCCTTGTTTCTTAAGCCCACTTCTGCCTTAGGGCCTTTGCACTGGCTGCTTCATCTGCTTGGAATGATTTTTCCCAGACATCCTCACAACTGATCTTCATGTATGTACTCAAACATCACCTTTTCAATAAAGCCTACCTCAACCTCCTATTTAAAACTGCAGGTTTGCTGGGGCGACTGGGTGGCTCAGTGGGTTAAAGCCTCTGCCTTGGGCTCAGGTCATGATCCCAGGGTCCTGGGATCAAGCCCTGCATTGGGCTCTCTGCTCAGCAGGGAGCCTGCTTCCTCCTCTCTCTCTGCCTGCCTCTCTGCCTACTTGTGATCTCTCTCTGTCAAATAAATAAATAAAATCTTAAAAATAAATAAATAAAATTGCAGGTTTGCAACTATCCCCCTTTCCCCCACTGGCCTCTGTACTCCCGGTTTTCTCTATCTTATCTTCTCCCTTGACTCTAGCACTTATCACCATACTATATATTTTACATATTTATTATGTGTTTTTTTCATTGTTGGTCTCCAAAGGAAAGAGTTGTTATCTCTTTTGTTTCCTTATGCCAAATTCTAAAGCACTATCTGATGCATAGAAGTGCGCATGTTTTGGTTGAGTGAATGAATTTGACTTGGTATTTGAATTTAGTCATCCTTCATTTGCAGTCATTGTGAAACATTGAATTGTTTGTGGTTTCCAGGTATTATGCTGTTTCTTGTCTCCAAGGCTTTGCTCATGCAGGGTCTTCTGCATGGAGTGCCTTTTCTTATCTCTTTCCTTTTCACCTTTTAATTCATATCAGGTGTAACTCAGGGAAGCCTTCCCTGAAATATTAGGCTGGCTTACATGAACTCTTGAGAGGAGATACCATCCCGCCTCTGCACTTTACAAGCTTGTAAAATAATTATTTTTGGGTGGTTTTTTTTTTTTTTTTTTAATCTCACTAGAGAGATCAGAATGTGTCTTACTCATTCTGGGGATATCAAAGCCTGGTACGTAGGAAGCAGTCGTAAATGTTTTAATGCATTAATGGCGTGACCAAAGTCACTTAGCTATGAAGCAGTAGAGTTTTGATTTCAAGCTGACTCTTTTGGGTATAAAATCAGTGGTCTGTTTGCTATACCTTGTTCTCTAGGAAAAAGGTGGCTGTCCTTAAAATAATAGAAGGATTGTTTTTATACAGGTAGGAGGTAGTTAATAATTTTATAGTCCAGGGCAGTTTGTTCCTTGTCATTTGTGAAGCTGCCAGCGCTGATGAGAACATGAGTTGTGCTCTTTTCCCTAAGACATTGGCTGAAATGAACAGAGGGTTATCATTGTCATTATAGTCAGCAGTTTTTAATGTTGATGAAATGGGGCTCTTTTTAGAAGAACAGCCTTGAGACTTCTGTTGCGTCAAAGCGGGAAATCCATGCTAGGATTCCAAAATGCTCATGAGGCATCCATACTTTTGGTAGATGCCAGTACTGCCAATAGCTTTAAATTAAACTTTTGATTGTGTGCCATTGGGAAATCCCAGGCTATTTTCAAGATATTGCAAAGGTTTTTCTCACAGTGATATGGAAATTTGTTGTTAAGGTTGAGTTAAAGATAATTAGTTTGTTAACATAATTTCTGATACTTGGCACAAAACCTAGGTGATTTTGTATTTAAAACACTGTTTAGAGGCACCTGGGTGGCCCAGTGGGTTGAGGCCTCTGCCTTGGGCTTGGGTTGTGGTCTCCAGGTCCTGGGATCCAGCCCCGCATTGGGCTCTCTGCTCAGCGGGGAGCCTGTTTCCCCCTTTCTCTCTGCCTGCCTCTCTGCCTACTTGTGATCTCTGTCTGTCAAATAAATAAATAAATCTTTAAAAAAACAAAACAAAACAAAGACACTGTTTAATTGTAAATAATGAGCCAGACTTCTAACTACCTTTCATGGTAAACATTTTAAATTTAAACTGTCCTCTGAATATTATCATCATTGTCGTAGTCCATAAACCAATCTTTTTATAATGTTGCATAGCCTTCAGGACTAGCAGAAAAGGAAATAATCTGACTATAAATTCTGAAAAGGCTTCAGCAGCTTTCAACTCCAGCAGTGGGGTTGAAAATGGTGATTAGGCTTGGGATCAAGTAATCAAAAGCAGCTCTTGCTAAATTTGTGCCTTGTTTCTTTGAACTCTACTAACCCTGTAAAAGGGTCCAAAATGTTGAAATAAGCAAGAAAGTCAATCAGGTCTTTGTGTGAGAAGATGCTGTTGAATAAAGAAAGACCTTGCTCAACTGGAACAGAAGCAAGCGGCTGCTAAGAAATAAGATGCAGCCATTGTTGAGGAGACTCATCAAAGTCTTGACAGTATAAATATTGACATGCTGAGATATGTCAATATTTACCATGGAATTTGGAAGTTGCCAAGTTCCTGTTTAAGAAATGTGACCCTAGCATTGAACACAGTATATCAATAAATAAGGAACATGTCCAATGAACAGCTGCTCAGAGAAAGTAGGATAACATCTGTCTAAACTTTGGAGCATTTAAAGTTGAATTAAAAAAATTTATTGACAGTTCTTTGGTAATTTATAGGTGGATGCTTATATAACATAGTACACTAATATAGTTTCATATGGGGGCTTATGTGTTTTTAAAAAAATGACAGCGTGGTTGCTATTTATAATTTTGTAAAATCTATAAACTGAATAAAAAAACTCTTGCCTTATTCCTGTGTTTAGGAACGAACCTCATCATTTTACATATTATTCTTACAAAAATTGGCTCAACTCAAGACTTAGATATTACTTTTGGGAACCAAACTTTATGCTCTGAGAATTTAGCAATAGAGAAAGCATAATAAGTTCCTGAAGTTTAAATGTGATAAGATTTGTTCTGATTGTTTGATAGTTGTATCTCAGAAGAAAATGAGTGGATTAAAGGGCTAGTAAAGTTGATACGTTTGGTTGAATATCGCAGATTACCACTGTTAATTCCCATATGGATATCACTGTAATAGAGCATTTGATGCAAAGTAAAGACACATTTGAAGCTTTTCTATCAAGTCACTGGAACCATACAAACAGTCTTACATCTGTTTTGCAGACGTCTAGAAGGTTAAACTGAGCGTTCTTTGAATGGTGGTCCTAAAACAGTCCTCGAAGAGCTTCAACCATGAGTATCAGGACGAGTCCTCTCATTGCTTTTCTTTTCTAATAACAGAGACTGATGGCTTTTGTATAGCAATCTTAATTGTTTAACCACATCACACTCCTCTAAGTTTATATTGAGAAGAATGGTTGGAAAGTATAGTTGAGGTCATATATTCTGCCAGGAGCTACATTTGTTTCTATAAATATAAATGTGAAAAAATGAATTGAATTAGAGGTTTATAACAGGCTTTTAATGTATTCTTTTGAGTATATTAAAGATGGAAGAGAAAGAAACAATTTTAAAATGTAAATTGATTGGGTCCCTCTTAGAGCACATTTGCCAATATTTTGAGGTAAGCTGTTGAGTTTTAAGGAGAAAACATTAAATTTATTAATGATTTTAAAACTTGGAAAGCATCTTTTTTTGCCATGTAACCAAGACTTGAAACTTTGTTTTGAATAGATATTTCTTTTTTTTTCCCCCAGAATCATTAGGGCCTTCTGGAAAATATTCACCAGTTGTCTTCTTGAACCACCTGTTACCAGTTATTTATCATGTAGCAATAACAAAGTTGCCCAGTGCTTTCAAATGTCATGTGCTTTAGAACTGATGAGAGTGAGCTGAAAATTGAAATTATTAAGCTGAAAATGTAAAACTTCCTGTTTGGTGTTGAATGTTATGAGTTTAATGTAGTGTTTCCCGAAGTTTCATACTCATGCCACTAACAGAATATACACATTGCAGGTTCTATGAGATAATTGAGGTTTAGAGAATTAAATAATTTTCTAAAGTCCACACAACCACGGAATGATAGTGAGGATTTCATACTGAGGTCTGACTGATTCTAAAGCCTGAAAAGGAGTAGCTTAAACCGAAAGGTACTTCTTGGCCTCATACCTAAAACATCTATGGTTAGATCTAGATTCTGGTTTTGCTGGAATCAGACTTGAGCTGCTGTGCACATCTCTGTTTCACTTTCTGCTCTGTTGATTTTGTTGTCAGCAGCTTCAGGCTCACAGTGTTATAGCATCAAATCCAGTAGAGAAGATTCTATATTCTTAAGTCTTGGAATTAGGCTTTACTGGTCTTAGTTGTCCTAACCTGAGTCGTGTGCTCATCTCTGTGTCAGTCACCAGTGCATCTCATACCAGTATTTCAGGTGTAGTGATGATCAGATAAAGACTATTTAACCAAAGAGCCAACACTGAGCTTAGTATTTCTTAAATAGGCTCCTAAGTTTTAAGGTGTTGAATTATGTATTTGAGTTATATATTTAAGAACACATTTCTCATAGATGACTTTGTCTCTTTATAAAGGTACTCTATAACAATATAATCAGCTTGGTCAAATAATGCTGAGGGAACTATTTTCTTTTTATTCATTTTCTTGTAGAAAATTTCAAACATATATAAAGGTAGAGAGAACATAATGGATTCCTGTGTACCCATCACCTAGCACAATTATCAGCTCGTGAATCTTTTGCTTTTATCTTGGAACATCCTCCCACTAGAGTCCAAAATATGTTCAGGGATGTGGTTGAAAATGACTTAAAGTAAAAAAAAATACAGCATGGGAAATAAGTAGTAATTATTCATCCAGTTTGGAGTGTGTTGTTTATACTTATGTCTTTCAAACCATGTAAAATTGCCATTTTTTGGTAGGTTAAACATTGTTAAATATGGGCAGTTTCTCATATTTCTTAAATATTTTTGAGTGGCTGAATTAGGTAATGTTATAGGGTTCTTTTTTTTTTTTTTTTCCAGGATTAACTTTTTTGTACCCCAATCTTTTTTTTTTTTCTTTTAAAGATTTTATTTATTTATTTGACAGAGAGAGAGAGATCACAAGTAGGCAGAGAGGCAGGCAGAGAGAGGAGGAAGCAGGCTCACTGCTGAGCAGAGAGCCCAACGCGGGGCTCGATCCCAGGACCCTGAGATCATGACCCGAGCCGAAGGCAGAGGCTCAACCCACTGAGCCACCCAGGTGCTCCTTTGTACCCCAATCTTAACATTCATCCTGTTTGCCATTAGAAATAGGTAGATAAGTGGGTACAGTTGTCAGTCAATGGTGGGTTTGTGAGTAGGGGAAAAGTACAGTACAAGTCTTGTTTCTTTTTCATACGAGTGCTTTCAGTTACATTTCATTCTGAGGAGCACATTTTTCAGGTAGAAAAGACTGTATATACACTTTACTGATGGTATTTCACTCTTCTGAAATTAAAATACAAAAGAGGTGTCAAAATTTCACGACTTACAAAATCATAATTACTAAATTCTTAATGAAGAAAGACTGTTGTTTAGCTAATGCTGTATTTCAGGTATTATCTCTTCAGCTCTGTTAAGTGTCATTCTCACAGGAAACACTGCAATTAGGAATGAAGTGTTTTTGTGAAAGTTTAGAAAGTTTCCAAAATGATAAGTATCCTTTCTGCCAAGTTTATTGGTAATTAAGAGTGTCCATTTGATGAATAGAAAGGAAGTCCTGGAGCTTGGGGTCTAATTTTCAGGGCATTTTGGATCTAGGTGTTAGATTTTATGTGGGAAATTTAGTCAAGTTATTTTATTGTTTTAAAATACTTAGTTCATTGGGTAATGAAAAAAGAAAGAGGAAGTGAACTTTAAATGAGTCACTGAAACTAATGATTATTAATGGTATTTGTAACAGATAAGTAGAGGAAATGAGCAGTTATACGATATTTGGAATGGCAGTAGTTGGCATTCCACAGTCATAAGAGGTAGTTGAGAAGGGACTATGACCATGGCAAAGATGCTTTGATTTTTAGACGAATTTTATAGTTCTAACGCTTTATTCCTGAAGCATCAGACTGTTAACTTGACATCTAACTTGAACATTAGCTGTATTTTACAAGTTTTTGAACAAGATTATGTCCACTGTCTTAACTATATTTTACTCTGACTTTGGATGACCATCCATCCTAGATTGTCTGAGTCTGGGAGGTTTCCTGGACATGGGACTTGCAATATCGAAACCAAGAAAACCTCAGGGAAACCTGGACGGCTGGTCACCTTATTTTCATTTCTAAATTAATAGAATGGAGGCAATATTTACATGATTAGAAAGGTATTTAATAATACTATAAATTCTTTACCCTTAAACTTTAGATACTTGGAACTTTAAAAATACAAATGCCAAGAAAACATTTCTTTTATAGAAAGTTAGCTTGATATTTTTGTTTAATTGCTTTGGAAATTTAAAGTTAAATTGATTTTGTGGTCATTTAAGGAAAAAAAAATCTTAATTTACCCTTTAGTCAGATAGATAACTCCAACCATCTAGTTGACATGCTGTTAATGAAAATGATAGGAAAAAAATAATGAAAAGGCTGGGAATCAATTATTAACTTAAAAAAAGTTATCAGTGGGGGAATTCTGGGAAGATAAACATTAATAGCCAATGCTTTTAAAAAATACTAAGCAAATAGGAAAATCGTCATTTTCTTTGCACTTAGTTTTCTGAATTGTGTGATATTTGTCTTATTAGAAGTAAATGGCCCAGTGATTGTTGCATAACTTTCTTTCTTTAAAAAAGTAGCAATCATATGGTCTGACCCTTGAAATTTTATAATGTTAGAACTTTAAAAAAATTTATCACCATACTTCAATTTACAATTTACATTTTCTTTTCTTTTTTTAAGTAAGGTTTAACAAAATAATATCAGGAATCTAATTACAGGCTTAACTGTGCTGTGTGCTAATCTTTATTCTGAATTCACTTTAGGTATCAGCCTACTTTTATGAATAAGGGGCACTTAAGTTAATTGCTTCATTAGAAACATGCATTTAGTCCTTTCTGATCTGTAAGTACAACTCCTTGGCATAGCTGCAGAAGTTTGAACACCTGCAGTCCAAGCAGCTTGAAAAGAAGCCGTAACTTACTATAAAGGAAAATAAAAGACGCTCAAGTTCAAAATGGTGTTATCAATGATATAGTGTTGTCACTAACTTGAGCTGACCTAAGAGAGTTGGCTTCTGCACTGCTCCTTATCAGCATCCAAAAGGGCATACAAAATTCTTTGTAAACTAATTTAAAAAGCGTCTTGTTTATTCAGAGGCAACTGTGAATGGTATTTGTTCAGAGTGTAGATCACATCAACTGCATACCAGCCAACAACTTATTTCTCTTCTAAGAAGGAAGCCAAGTATCAAAGACACAAAGTACTAAAGATAAGCTTCTCAATTCTCAACTGTTCTGAGCTCTCAATAAAGCTACTGAAATACAAATTGGGGTGGGACTCAACTGTTTCCACCTGCAGGCTTCTCTTAGATCCTTGGCTCTGGCTGGGAGAGGTGCCGATTCTAGTGCGACCTTTAGTGCCCTTAGAGAACAAAACACACGCTTTCTTATGGCCCTAATCAATCAGTCCCTCTAAAGAGGATTGCACCCCTTTCTTCAAGTATTTGGGGCAGAAAAACTATGGCCGACTATTCCCATTTACAGGGCTGCTGGAAGCAAAGAGATCATTGGTTTGCTCTTAGGATTCTTGAAAGACTGGCAAGTCATCCTTTTTCCTATTTTTGTGGTTGGTTCTTAGATATTTTGTATTTGATATTTAATGAGGGGGTGACTTCAGTAAGTAGAAGAATGAATTTCATTCAAAAGTCATTCAGATAAAACATTATCAGGAAATTAAAACTCAGTTGATAGAGAGAAATCATCTGAGGTTACTGAGGCACAAAGTATTTTTAAGATACTGAGTGGTCACATTTGGGCTCTTAATGTTAAGTGCTTAAACATGACTCACAGGTAGCATCCAAAGGTTCAAAACTGAGTTTAGTGAAATAATGGAATCTTTAAAATAAAACAATTTAATTTTAGCTGTGAGTACGTAGAGTTGATCAGAAAACTGGAAAATACTTGAAACACAAATAATTCTAAGATGTTAAAACTAATCCGACCCCCAAATGTCTATTTAACATTACTGAAATTAAAGCCCTTTATGTCATTGTGAAAGTAGAATGAAACATCTGGAATATTGAATTTTAAACTGCTTTGTATAATTAGCAGTTTGTCACTTGTTTCAAATATGGTGAAAAATAGCAGTGAAACCAATTGCTGTTTTAGAGGAATTTTAAGCGCTGAGTTTTCTTTCCACAAAGTTACATTAATTGCTAACAATAGCCATGCTTCTTGAGACATATTTAAGAAGGAAAAGCCTGTGCAAGTGTCTCTTTGTGTTTGTATATAAATTCTAGAGAGGCAAAAAGTGGCCTTCAAAAGTAGTTTCTAGGGGCGCCTGGGTGGCTCAGTGGGTTAAAGCCTCTGCATTTGGCTCAGGTCATGATCCCAGGGTTCTGTGATTGAGCCCCACATCGGGCTCTCAGCTCAGCAGGGAGCCTGCCTCCCCCTCTCTCTCTGCCTGCCTCTCTGCCTACTTGTGATCTCTGTCTGTCAAATAAATAAATAAAATCTTTAAAAAAAAAAAAAGTAGTTTCTATTACCTCCCGCTCCGAAGTCATGGGTTTGGGAGCCTATTAGAATTATGTAAATCTCTATGTGTCTTTTTCGATGATTGGCATGGAAAAATAGTAATACACATTTTCCAGTAATTTTCAAATTTAAGGATTACAGAGCATGTGGATAATTAACTGCATTAACACTTAATAGTGTTTTGATTAATTGATTTAAAAGAAATTTATTCACAAATGGAAAACACATTTCAGAAGTAAGCATACTGAGGCAAAAAAGACCTCAATGTAGGAAAAATTTTCAGTAAATGAAATATGTAGAAATAATTACATTTTTTAGTGGATGATGTAGTCAAACCTACACATTTACATATTTTTAACACATAAACATACTTAATTGGTGTGGCTACAAGTATGATTATTTTAAAGCTTGGTCTTTTAGTGGGAGGAATAATAAACAGTCTTCTGAGTACACTTTAGGTAGAAGTTAGAATTATTATTAATTTACCAATTTGGAGGTATCTTACACTCTTAATTTTAGATACTTTTTTTCTTTTATTCTGGAAATTGCCCTGCTTCCTTGCGCTTTTTACTGTTAAGGTAGAATAGCTCTAGCATTCTATAATTAAGCATCCCTCCCACTCCCAGAAGATAGAGATCTGTAGTAAGTTAGTTTTGTTTTGTGAAGAGCTGACAAAGTGAGTTGTTTTTATTTTCATATTCAGTTGTGTGAAGAGCTGACAAAGTGAGTTTTTCATATTTAATTGTTTTTATTTTCATATTCAGCTGTTAATTGAGAAAAATAATATGCTTTATTTATGAAAATAATTTTAAATTGAGAAAGCAAAACTGATTTAAAAATTTGCTCTTGTTAAAACTTATTCAGTTGTCAGTGAAGTGCCAATTTACTTTTGGATTTTTATAGCATATTATAAATCTATATCTATCTATATATATATAGGTCATAAAAGTTGAAGCAATTTTATACTCTTCTTCCCAAATAAAAGATTAAAGAATTTTTTTTTAGCTTTTTCAGGATTATCTAGGAAGAGATTCATGCTTTGTGATTAAAGAATAATTCTCTGTAGTTTTTCATCTTTGGAAGTTTATGCTTTGTTCCTGGCTTTGACTTTTTGTAATCTTTTTTCTTTGCATGTTTGTAATTTTTAGGGTATTTTTGTTTTGCATGTTAGCCTCTACAGCTTAAGCATCTCTTAATGAAGTGCACATGGTCAAGGGATATTCCAGTTTTAGAAAAAATGCAGTTATTTGCTTTGAACCAAGTATATGTCGTACCACAGTTTGGTAAGTGAGGTCAGTCTGGGCAAGGTTCTAGAGTAAATTACCAGAAGAATGGTTTTTGAATTCATAGAAGAAGAAACTTGAGTGATTAGAAATGAAATTGGGATCAGTAAGAAAAGTCTTTACTCTTCATATTGTTGGCTATAGTAATTTTTTTTTTTCAGCATTCAACTTGGGCAACTCATTTGCCATTTATGGACCTCTGTTTTTCTCATCTGTAAAAATTACAAATCAGTATTGAATAGAACTGTGATTTACTGAGTTTTGTGGTTGGCTAGCTATTACGTGTTTTTTTTGTTTTGTTTTGTTTTGTTTTACTTATTTCCTTGGTGCTTTGTGTAGCTGAGAGACCAATGTACAAAGCATCACTATTTGACAGTTTCTTGCAAAAATATTAATTTTATTCTTTTATAACAGGTGACCAGAAATGGAGAGAAAAGTAAGCAGAATCTGTCTTGCTTCTGAACCTGATATAATTCATTTTCTACAAGTGGCTTGGGAGAAAACATTAGGATCTGGTTTTGTTATTACACTTACTGATGGTCAGTCAGCATGGACCGGGACAGGTAATATTCAAAACAAATTGTTTTAAAAATAAAATTTTGATAATGTGCTGTTCTTCAGTCCTCAGTGAGAATTCAGAATTAAGGTATTTCTTTAGTAGATTCTGAGTAAAATTTATATGACTGCTGTACTTGTTATTGCTCTCTAATATACGAGTGAATTTATAATATTTAATGCCAATTTCTATAATGAATAGAAGGATAGAGAAATAAGCATGTGCCCCAGCAAATTCTGGTTACTAGTTAAATCTTCATACTTGGGCTGGTCAGGGTTTTTAAATGATCTCTTTATACAAAACGTAGATAGTACTTTATACACTTCTTTTTTTTTTTTTTTTTTCACCCCAAGACCCCAGGGAAATATGGGAGGCATAGAGAGGTGGTTTGGCTGGGCCAAGGGATGGTGCTAGCTTGGTGGAGTGGGGTGGTGGTGATTTTCTTTTTATTTCAGACACCTACATTGTTTGAATTATTTTCTAGTGAACATGTATTACATTTGTAACAAAAACAAAACAGTTTTAGAGATTTTGTAAACCAAGGTTCAGATCTTCATGTGGGATTTTGGCTTTTATTTCATGAAAAAGACTTTGAATCTTTTGTGTCTCTTGCAGTACTCTTTTAAAAAGCCTCATGGCCCAGAAATTATTTATGGAACATGGCAGGTGTAAAGTGAAAATATATAGAATTATGTTTTGCTCATATGGTGAAGTTTTCATGCTCTTCTAAAACATTTTTTGAAACATTTGAGAAACTGTCTACAGTTATGCAACAGTCATTTCTAGAGTTATGTTGTAAATTACGTTTTAGGGAAAATAATTTTGTCATGTCAATTTACATGTCATTTATATGTTTTATTAATTTTGAAATATTTCCCTAAAACTTGTTACTATAATTATTATATCATCTTTTAAAATTACATGGTGAAGTTTTGTTTTTTGGATATTACAAATTCTGTTACATAGTACAGTCACACTGAACTTATACTTGCAGAGTTTTTAATAAAACTCTTCTTTTATGACAGAGAGCAAGGAATGCTGGTTTAAGTAGTAATGAAATAGAGAAATTTCAAGGATAATGTTTGCAGTACCTATTATGGCATCTATTTAAGCTGTAAACTTCTATGTAAGAGAAACCAGTCATTGCTTGGTTGTTACCATGGAGGAGTGGAAGAGAATTTTTCACGTTAGCTCTATGTATGCTAGTATACCCAGGTGGCTATAGCTCTGTTTTAGAAAGGGGGTGCAAACGGCTGAAGATAATGGCAGTAGGTTAATGTCAGTTGTCTGGAGAGAAGAGGAGTTCCAACCAAACAGCCCAGGAGGCAGATCCTATGTGAAATGGTTGCTTGTATGTAAGGAATACTGTATTTATAACTTAGATGTTCCCAACTGACAAATGCCTTATTGTGTATAATGAGTTATGATTAGACAGATGACCTTGAGATGCTATGTTGTTTGCATTTTTTTTTTTCCATTAAGGATTGGGGATAAAAGAATACACTGATTAAGTTTTAAATCTCGATTTAACCAGAAATTCAAACTGAATTTACATTTATGGAGCAATTTGTGTATGTCATAATGTGCTGGCAGTTGTTCTTAATATTATTATTATTTTGAATATTGTTTCACTAGATTCATTTGAAGCAAGGAATGCATCTGATTTGTCTGTCACTCATTCTTTATAAGTACCTAGACCAGTGCCTGAGACCTCCATGTTCAATAGATATTCTTTAAAAGGATGCCTCAAATGTGTAGGACTTTTTAGGGAATAAAGAAAGTGAACCATTTATTTTAGAATTAGCATTTTTGATGAAAACTCCAGTTTCATATTTATTTATCGTTGGCATTGATCAGAAATATAGTATGCTTTGCCATTTGTTTTTTAGCTAATGAATAATGTGAGCAAAATGTGATAGAAAACTTCATATCCTTTGTTGTGTTGTTAAAATTTGGTTTGCTTACTAACCAGGCTTTCAGACAGAAAATTTTACAGTGCACCATATATGGTTGTTTTATTTCCAAGGATACTAAAGTTTTGAAACTCACAAATGTTTTATGTATTTTTCAGTATTCATTTCTATTTTCTTGTATAAATTTCAGGGACAAAGTATCAAACTAAATAATATAACATTGTTTCCATGATTAGTTGAAACTTATTACAGGAATATGATTTGGCTTGGCACTTTATAGATAGACAATAACATGATTAAGAACATTGAAATAATTACATAATTGAAACATGAAAATGGATTTCCTTCCTATACCTCATCCTGTTTTTTTGTACAACTTTTTGATTGCTGCAACCTTCAATTTGGATAATTTTTTTTCTCTTTTCATTTGAGTAAAATTAAAAGGATGTGGGGTTTCTTTTAATCTCCCACACACTAAATTCACTGATTTCTTTTCCATTAGTAATGTTTTATCTAATGAGTGTTTTGAGGTCTAATTATCATGTGGTTTATCATCACTTCAACATTATGGAGGGTTGTATCGCACAGTGAAGTCACAAAGTAGGTTAATGATTGATGACTATTACATGAACTTTATAAATCTATCAGCACTAAGAAACTTACCCATCTCTGGAGTAGTTCACTGAAAAGTAAACTTTATTAATACATTTATTTGTTTATTTATTTTTAAAGATTTTATTTATTTATTTGACAGACAGAGATTACAAATAGGCAGAGAAGCAGGCAGAGAGAGAGGAGGAAGCAGGCTTCCCGCTGAGCAGAGAGCCCTATGCGGAGCTCGATCCCAGGACCCTGGGATCATGACCTGAGCCAAAAGCAGAGGCTTTAACCCACTGAGCCACCCAGGCGCCCCTACTAATACATTTATTATCAAGTAATTATATTCATTTATATTTGTTCTAATCATTGATATTTGGTGACCTATATGGCGATTATGTGTCAGAGTACAGGGGAAAAAGGATTTTTAGTAAATGCAGTGAAGTAGGGCCATGATGTGATACCAACAAGATCTGTAAAGGGATGCTAAGGCTGTCATTAAAGCACCAACACAGACTTAGGTTATGCACAGTCTTCGGTTCATTATCCGTAAAGATTCAAAAGAAAAAATCTTTCATTGCTTACATCTTCATCTACCCACAAATAGTGTTAAAATGATGCTTTCTTGGATCCTATGTATCTGAGAATAATTCCTTGGTTTTTGGTCATGTTGGCCTGCTTACTTTTTATGCTATTATTATGTGGTTCAGCTGTATCCTTGCTGAATTTTATTATTTCCATGGCTTTTATTTCTGGTCACCAGAGTTTTTGGAGCAGTGAGTGCTTACAGCTGTGCTTCTTCGAGATGTTCTTAGCACAAAATTCAAAACCAGTGACCGAGTTGTGTTTCCAGAATTGAAGTTCTGAATATGCAGTCAAAATTTCACATTTACTATTAATGGAAATATTCAAGTGAATTTTTTTCTTAAATTTTTCTCACAGTTTTTAAAGGGAAGTATAAATAGAAAATTTTCTTTCATATTTTTTCTCTTAGAAATGAAATATTCCATAATAATAGAACAGCATTCACAGATGGTATAACATAAGAGAATATCTAAGATGTCAGCACCTGAATTAGGCTGTATGAGGCTGGAATTTCTGTCTTTTAAACTTTTGTGTCCTTGGTGCCTAGAATAGTACTTGGAACATAGTAGATACTGAGTAAGCAGTTTTAAGTAAGTGAATTAAACCAATAGATGCTATGAAATATTTTCAGATATGTATCTTTTCATTTTATTGAAATTTAGAGTGCTTTTCACTGGATGTTTTATCAATAGGTATCCTTTCTTTCTTTTTTTTTTTTTTAAGATTTTATTTATTTATTTGAGAAAGAGAGATAGAGGGAGAGAGTGTGAGCAGCAGAAATAGGGAGAAGCAGGCTCCCCACTGAGCAGGGAGCATAATTTGGGCCTCGATTCCAGGACCCTAGGATCATGACCTGAGCTGAAGGCAGATGCTTAACTGACTGAGCCAACCCAGGCACTCTCTTTTGTGTTTTCTGTAGTTACATTAAAGATGGTTTCCACAGATTTATTTCCTGTTCTCTGTGAAATATTTTCTCTTCTTCGGTATTTATAACTCTTCAGAATTACCCAACACAAAATATGATATTATTCTTTAACTAGGAAGCATTAGTCTTCTTATTTTTGTTTCTCTCTCTCTCTTTTTTTTTTTTTTTTTTCCAGAAGAGCTATTAGGGTAATTGAAAGGTCACTAGATTTGATAAATAGATTTGATAGTGGTGATCATCTTAAATATGCATCTGCTTCAAAGAGAGACAGAATATATGAAAGGATTTTAGAAGCTGTAACATCAAATAAAGAATATAAAAGTTTTTGTTCATACCTTTTTTCGACATCTGTTTTGAGATTCATATTTCACTATCAGAAATGACCAAAAGTAGATAATGAAAAATATATGGATATGTTTCAAAATTCTCTTCCTCTTTGCCTGTCATGGGGCTTCCAGACGTACTTGATAGCATACAGACCAAAGGTATGAAAATCTGTGTTATATTTTTAGGGTTTCTTTCGTCAAGCTTTCATTAATTTCTGTAGTATGTCCTATTGTGTTTTTTAATACCATGGAAGGAAATAGTTTTTCCAGTGTCCCCTATCTGCCTCATCACAAAACCAAACAACCACGAGACCATAAGTATGAATCCCAGTTTGACCACTTAATCTATTCTGTGACTGTAGACCATTACTTGATCTGAGCATCAATTTTATCATTTGAAACATCTTTCAGTGTTACAAGGAATAAAATAGATAAATGTAACCTTTAAGTATAAAAGTATAGAACCACATGAGTCTTTCATCATTGTACTAGCCTGAATTGACACAGGAAACCACTCAACCACACGCATGCATTCCAAACAAATGTTAGACTAAATCTTGTAATTTTAAAAGCAAACAGACCCATTGCAGTTTGGGATGTAAGAAAGGGAACCCTCCAGGTGCCATCTGTGAAAAGATATCTGAAAACCAAAGTGGTTAATGGGAGCTAAAGCTTAAGTTTAGGTTCATGGAATATCTGAACTGTGATTGTAATACCTAAGTGGAGTGGAATGTTGAGACAGCAGGCCTCTTAAGGAACTGGAATTGAGCTCCCAATGTTAAGAAAGGAAACTGGGGGACGCCTGGGTGGCTCAGTCATTAAGAATCTGCCTTAAGCTTGGGTCATGATCTCAGGGTCCTGGGATCGAGTCCTGCATCAGGCTCCTCCTCAGTTGGGAGCCTGCCTCTCCCTCTGCCCTCCCCACTGCTTGTGTGCATTCTCTCTCTCTCTCTCAAATAAATAAAATAAAATCTTAAAAAAAAAATGGAAACTGAAAGGTATCTTGTTAATGAAATCATCTTAAAAAAACAAAACAAGACAAAACAAAAAACAAAAGACTAGTCTTTGGTTTGAAGATGCAGCATAGAGTCAAACTAGTCACTAAGAGCTATGAGTAGATAAAAGTCTGGACAAAAATCAGAATCCAAAGTCTGTGTTATGTATGGATGAAGGACAGGGGATTTAAGGATGAACTCTTTGCTTCCAGTGTAAAAACCAAGTTAAGAAATTAACTTTCAAAACTGGTCCAGAGCTGTTGAAACCTGTAGCGGCTCCAACAAAGGTAAACTAGTAATCTTGATTCAAGGCCACCTCTATTGCCCAGAGCAGATTATACTCTGGCTAGAGGAAAGCCTTGTTCAAACATTGCAAAGCACGAAAGGGTAAAAACAGAATGAGAAGGTGTCAGCAGTAGAAATAGAATTAGTAGTCCAGGAACCATGTATAAAGACTGATCTGAAAGAGATCTTAAATATGTTTAAAGCCTTCAAATATTTAAAGGAAGGGTGTGTCAAGAACAGGATATTATGATAAAGAAAGAGAATATCTGTCTAGAATTGAGAATGTAATTGCTGAAGTAAAAATCTCTGTAGATGAGTAAAGCATCAGCTTTCAGCATACCTAGAAGACAGAACTGGAAGCTGGATCTGTAATGTAATGTGTGTCTAACAGGCTACACTCAATAAATATTAATTCCCTTCATTTTCGTTCCTCATCCCCTACCTTCATCCACCTTTTCTACTTTTTGGCACATAATGAGATGAGAAGAATGAACTCCATTTTTACTTTAATTTGACTCAGTCCATGTGAGTGAGAGGTAGATTATAGAGTACTTAATCTCATTAATAACTGAGGCAAAGAAGAAAGATGTTATAAAATACTGAACTTATTAATCATTATAAGAAATAATTTATCTGGTTTTGACCTAGGAGCAGGCATATAGATGGTAGTTTTTCTAGTAATTTACAATGCATGTATTTCATCAGAGGACAGAGCAAAAAAATGCAAGGAGTCTAATGTTTTTGAGATGAGATTTGAGACTAAATTAATGTGTTTCTCAAAAATTTCTAGCTCAGTTAAGAGGTATAATTTGGCTTAAAAATTTGTGGTATGGGGATTGGTTTTACCTTTTATTTAAATTTCTGTTACATAAGTGATAAATTAGTAGCGACAGGTAAATAAGTGTGTACTCATGTTTAGAAATTTATTTTTCATTTCAAAACTTTTTATTAATGTTTCCCATAGTTTCTGAGTCAGCGATTTCCCAAGAAGCTGATGACATGGCATTGGAAAAAGAGAAATATGTTGATGAACTGAGAAAAGCATTGGTATCAGGAGGAAGACCAACTGATGCATATAAATTCGATTTTTCTAGAGAGTATTGTCATTTCTCCTTTGAGAAAAACCTGAAAGATGTTTCAGTAAGTAAAACTTTCTGTAATATTGTAAGTGGTAAAATGTCAGAGCACTTATTGAGGAATTATCTAAGTAACTAGCTTATTATTCCCAGGATACCTGGGAAATAGAAGTGTAAAAAGTACTTGGTTTTCAAGTTGGAAGAATGCTTCTTCATTCAACATTACAGTCATTAAATGCTTCATACTAATTAATTGTGGAAAGTACCTATTAGAAAATGTATTTAGTTTTTAATGCCTTAAAAAGAAATATTAAAAAGATAATTATATGAATGAGCAGTTGTGCCAAGTGGGGTCAGAAACTTTTAGACCATTGAGACAGGGTTTATTGTAGTAAGTTTTGGGAAATACTGCTTTTAAGAAAGAGGGGAATAGGGCACCTGGGTGGCTCAGTGGGTTAAGCCTCTGCCTTTGGCTCAGGTCATGATCTCAGGGTCCTGGGATCGAGTACCGCATCGGGCTCTCTGCTTGGTAGGGAGCCTGCTTCCTCTTCTTTCTCTCTGCTTGCCTCTCTGCCTACTTGTGATCTCTCTCTGTCAAATAAATAAGTAAAACCTTTAAAAAAAAAAAAACCTTTAAAAAAAATGAAAGAAGGGAATATATTTACCATTGAATATTTAATAATTATAATTCATTCTCTACTAGAATGTATTCACAATTACAAAATGAGATAGTTAAGTGTAGGAAGACATATCATCAGGAATTAAGGTGTTTTATTTATATAGCAAACTTAGAAATACTAAAAGAGAAATAACATTCACCCCGGGCTTTTGAAGGCTTGCATGCTTTACAGACAAGGATATCTGCTACTTGTCTTGTTTAGTTCTTATACCAATTCAGATCAAGGTAGGTGGTTTATGTATCAAAAATATTTATTAAAATGTACTGTTTATATATTTTACCCAAGTTTATGGGTTAATTAGAGATTGAATTATTTGCTTTTGCCAGTGGCTTATATTCTGATATCAGGTCTTTAGTAGAAGAAAGGGTATGGAAATCTTAAGCACATTAAGGGTAGAGACAGTTATTGACAATTTGTGCTGGAACTAAATTGAGTTTAAAAAATTCCTTGAAAACGACTCTTTAATTCAGAATGATTAAAGGGATTTCACCAAATAGAGAAACATGTAAAGCAACAGATGGAATCATTATTTTGAAATGTATGTTAACCTATAGAGGATAATACAGAGAGTCTGGCTTCAGTAATTATTTCTGTTTAGAAGATACATACTTTTTCCATTTACCTGCCAATTTATGTAAGTTTCACTATGTGGGGTCCTTAAAATGGTAATTTAGAACGGGTTAAGAAAAGTTTGAAGGGACTGCTGAAATTTGGTTATTTATTACAAAACGTTCTTTCCTATGGTGAAACACAATCAGATGATGTTACGTGCTTTAAAATTGCTGAGTGTTTCTTCTAATATTTTGAAACAGATCATTGTCAAATTGGGAGTTATACCATTTCCCATTCAACAAACATTTGTATGAAATGACTTAAATTAGGGGGTTTGCTGCATCGGAGTTGGACGGAGTACTTACCGTGCTTGGCAGTACATCTGACTTTGCTGCTTTTGTGAAGAAAGAACTTCAAATATTCATGACCTACATGTTTTACAATTGGCTTGGCATGAATCAGCGTTAAGAACACTGACAGTTATCCTAAAAGATGCTTGCTTACCACCCTGAACAGAATCAAATTTACCAAGTCAGAACCATGAACCGTGAACCTATTCAACGGGTTTTCTCAAGAAGTGAAAACAGAATAGGAGATTCCCAGTAATGCAGAAGTGCGTTGGTTCCTTAAAGGATATGTCTTAGAGCACTACAGTGCAGTTTAGGTAGCTGCCTCCTTATTTATCATCTATTAAATTGCTTATGAGAGAAAGAAATGCTACTCTCAGAACAGTTGGACGAGTTTATTCATGACTGGACTTACTTGAGGGGTATTTTTGGGTATTTAAATGAAGTAAAACTTTTCACTTTGCGGTGCTGTAGTCAGCTTTATGGATGCAGATGAAAATCACAAATTCATTTGGCCAAACTGCCGTGGGAATCTTCCAGTACTTCAGGATGTGCTTATGCAAATTGAATTTCAGAGTGACAATATCTTGTAAATTCATCTGCTGGCAAAAATATGCACACAATTGGAAACATGGAAGAATACTTTTTAAGGCTTATAGTGCTTTGGATGACCTAAAAATTTAAAAGGAATTTGCAATCCTTTCCTTGATGACACAGACATCTGATTGTTGCCAAAAATGACCTCTTATACTTAGAAAAAAAGAAAAGAATGAACATAGATGCAATTCAGAAAGTTGTAGTGAATTCTGTTGTTTGTTGACATAAGGTTACTCTCCCATGGCAAAAAATATTCCGTGAGCCCTAAGTACATTTACTACCAGATTCAGACTCTCAGAATCATGGTTTTTCAGCATTTTCAGCATTTGTTGCCAGAAATTTTATGTTTTTAATTTTGTGTTGGAGATCACTGCGTAATTTGAACATTTTGAGTATTCAAGTCATATGAGATTTACTTAAAATTTATATAAAATGTTCCTTTTTTAAAAAAACTTTTTTTTTTTTTAGAGGCATCTGGCTTGCTGAGTATGTTGAGTCTTGATCTGGGGTTGTGAATTCAAGCCCCGTGTTGGGCATAGTGCTTACTTAAAAAAAAAAAATTCTTTAAAGGAAGTAACTACTGATTTTTGTACTCAAAAAGACCTGAGTTTCTGGGGGCATCTGGGTGGCTCAGTGGATTAAAGCCTCTGCCTAGGGCTCAGGATCCTGGGATCGAGCCCCGCATTGGACTCCCTGCTTGGCGGGGAGCCTGCTTCCCCCTCTCTCTCTCTGCCTACTTGTGATTTGTGTCTGTCAAATAAATAAATAAAATCTTAAAAAAAAAAAAAAGACCTGAGTTTTTAAAAATATTATCTTATGTTTTATTAGAGTGAAAGAATTGTCAGTCCAAAGCAATGAAATATTTAAGGTATATGTAACACATTTTTTGGAGGGAGCTTGTGCATATTTTTCATGAGATTGCTTTTGAACTCATAACACACCAAATTCCATTTACACTCTAATTTTTCCTTATGGATAACATAGGTTTTTTTTTGTTGTTGTTGTTTTGCTTTTTGTTTTTGTTTTAATTTTAGTTTAATTCCCATTGGAATAAGTGTTGAATGACCAACAAGACATTAACTTTCTTTCTCCATATGGGACAAACCTTTGGGACCCTTCCTGACCCATTACCAGTGCCCTTCAGTTGGCAGTAGATCATTTTAGATGAAAACATACTCTAGTATAAGCATTTAGAAATCATTATGTCTCTACTGTGAGTGGTAGCCTTATTCAGAAGATAATTCATATACTTTGTGTCACTGCTTTTTTTGTGCCATTCACAGGTCGTACTGATTTTGCAATATATTCTTTGTGATGCAAACAACACATCTTAATAATGTTTTCCTTTTTGCTTTTATAACTTGATCTGTTTCTTCAGAAAAACAAATATTTATGAGCCACAAAATAAAAACACCTAATAATTTTTGATAGAAATAACCTTGGGTTCATTATTTGCTTGCTCATACCTGTGTTTTCTCATCTGTCAAGTTTTAATGATTTCCTAGGTCATCTAACATGTTAGTTTTATATTTCTAAAAACAGCCCTAATGAAGGAAAGGCATGAAGTTTGAAGAACAAATAAACATGATACACGCACACACACACACACACGCACATGAGAATTGGCTACAGGTCTCTTTTAGAATTAAGTAAAGTCTATTTTTATTTCCTTTTCCTTTGTCTCCCTTGCCCACTATCAGAAACTAGGATGCTGTTTAGGCTGAAAATTTAACAAGCTAAGTACCAGGGAGGCTTAATTTTTTCCGATTTAAAAATCCAAATAGGCAGTCTTGGGTTAGTATGATGGCTTTATGATGTTGGAGGTCCAGACTTCTCTAATCATGTTGCTTTGCCATTTTTAATAGGCAGTTTTTATCTCACGGTCCAAGAAGGCTGCTCTAGCTTTACTGTATGTTTACCTTTTAGGCAACAGGACTGAGTTAAGGAGAAAATAAAGAGCATGTCCATTTTCTTTAAGGCCATGATGCTTACATCACATTGTCCAGAACTAAGTCACAAAGCTTCACCTAGCTGCAAGGGAATCTTTAGCTGTGTCCTATGCCCAGAAATTTCCATTACTGTGTAAAATGGGAAGGAGGGATATTGAAGGACAGCTAGCACTCCCTGCATGTTAACATTAAGAGAGATTGAAGCATCATTTAGAAGGGTTCATTTTATTGTTACAGGGGTATTTCTGTAGTATTTTCCTTACAAATAATTGTTTCAGTCATATTTTAGTTCTCAAAATGTTGCAAAGTACAGTGAGGAACAGGCTAATTTGTGTCTTGCTGTATATTGTAGCTTTTTAAGTAAAAAAATGCATTCCAAGTTCAAACAACTTTCCTACAGTAATTTAATTTTCATTCTCAGATGTATAAAAATGAGGTAAAATAAGTTAGCTAAAAGCAGCCAAAGTTGTTTGTAAAAACACTAGTCCAAAATCCTTTATTATTACCATGTGTTCCTGTGGTTTGGGGACTTTGAATTCAAACGGGTATTTCCAGATGAAATATCAGAATTTGAGCATTTATTGTGATGCTCTGCGAAAGACTTTGTCAAAGATAGTAATGGCTTTCAGGTTTGTTGGACTATGGGTTGCAAATGTGTTGTTTGAATGCCTGGAAAAAAAAATAGTATTCTTTATTTCTGTGATAGAAATATTTAGTATACATCTGTCATTTTTATATTAAACACTTTATAATTTCCTGACCTCTTTGGAATGTGGGAACTAAACCAGTAATATATGTAGCACAGAAATTCTGCTCAAAGTAGATCTTCTCTAGTTAAGCCATAAAAGACATTAGAATTTTTAACTTAAGAAAATTATTAATTTTTAGCTATACTTTTTTTTTTTTTATTGATTTGACAGACAGAGATCACAAGTAGACAGAGAGGCAGGCAGAGAGAGAGAGGGAAGCAGGCTCCCTGCTGAGCAGAGAGCCCGATGCGGGACTCGATCCCAGGACCCTGAACTGAGATCATGACCTGAGCCGAAGGCAGCGGCTTAACCCACTGAGCCACCCAGGCGCCCCAATTTTTAGCTATACTTTTAATCGTTGAGAACTTTTGCTTTTTCTTGCTTCATATTGCTCAGCTTTGATTTAAAATGTTTTCTTCTTTTAAAAGAACATCTCAAAGTGATTATATTTTATTTTTTTCAGTTACTCCAGGATAGTGCAGGAAAGTAACAACTTAAAGACAGAAGTGGAAAATAACATGTAAAAATCATGCTCTAGAAGGACTTTTGAGTGTTAATAATATTAGTATTTGCTTTTACTTCTCAGTTAATCTCCTTGATGTGTACTTTCACTTCACCCTGTGGACTTGGCATTGTCACTGTTTCTGTGTGAGGAAACAGATGCTGAAGGCCTAAGCAAATTCTTAAGGAAAGCAGAGGTCTTAAGTTAGGGTAGAATCTAGGCCTCTGTCCTAAATCATTTTTCTTTTTTTAATTTGTTGAGGTGTAGTGTGTAATGTACATATGATAAAATGTACCGTGTGTTTAAAAACACAGTTTTCATCACTCTAGACAGTTCCTTCATGCCTCTTTTCAGTCAGTCCCCAACTACCCCCTGTTCTTCCGCAACCCTGCCACCCTCCAGGCCCTGAGCAACCACTGAACTGTTCTCTGTCACTATAGATTAGCTTTGCCTGTTTTAGAATTTCGTATAAATGGAACCATACAGTATGTACTCTCACATGTGACTTTACATAGTATAGAATTTTTGAGCATCATCATTATGTGTTGTGTATCAGCAATTCATTTTCTTTTCATTGCTGACTAGTATTCTATTGTGCAGATAGACCACATTCACTTTTTGATGGATATGTGGGTGGTTGCCAGTTGTGGGCTCCTATGAATAAAGCGGCTGTTTATCTTTGTGCCATCCCCAAACTGTTTTGAATACTTAGATTTATAAGAAAATCTGAAATCAGGTAATATAAGTCCTTCAACTTTGTTCTTTTCCAAAGTTGTTTTGTATTTTTTGTATACTTCAAATTTTCTTGTGAGATTTACAGTCAGTTCGCCAATTTCTACCATTAACTTTCTTGAAATCTTGATTGGGAATGCTTGTATTTACAGACTTGAAACCTAAACAATATTGAGTCTTCTATCTGTGAACAAGATTGCGCTCTCCATTTATTGAGGTCATTGGTCTCAACAAGGGGAGATTTTGCTCTACCAGGGACATGGAGACATTTTTGATTGTCACAGTTAGCAGCTGCTACTGGAATCCTTAGAGATGCCACTAAACTTCCTACAGGGCGCAGGAACCGGCTTCCTACAACAAAGAAGTAACTGGCTCAGAACAATGAGTTCCAAAGTGGAGAAACACTGACTTAATATTCCTTAGTCACTCAGCAGCTGTTTGGAGTTTTCAAAGTGCAGGTTTTGTAAATCTTTTATCAGTTTATCATTCTGAAATAGAAGCTTAGGTCATTGATTTGAGACTTTTCTTTTTAATTACTAATATAGTCATTATAGAATCTGACTTTTCTTCCAAGTGCATTTATGCATTTCATAAATTTTGGTTTGTCATTTTTTAAAAAAGATTTAGTTCAATAAAGTACTGTCTAATTTCCTTTTTGATTTTGTTTTTCACTTATGAATTATTTGGAAGTTTGTAATTTAGTTCTAATTATTATTTTTTTTTATATTCCAGATGTCTTTCTGTTACTGGTTTTTAATTTAGGTCCATTGTGGTTACAAAACATCATATGACTTAAAACCTTTTAAGTTTAATAGGTTTGTAAGAAGGCCCTGAATATGGTCTCTCTTGTTCATTTGTCTGAGTGTACTTGAAAGAAAGATTCTGCTGTTGTTAGGTAGATTGTTCCTTAAATGTCAGATAAAATAGTTAATCTTGTTTAAGTTTTCTGTATTCTTTTTTTCCTTTTCTTTCCTTCTTTCTTTTTCTTTCTTTAAGAAAGAGGGTGTACGAGAGTGGGGAGGGGAGGAGCAGGGGTGTAGGAAGAAAGAGGAGGAAAGAATCTTAAGCTGGCATCGCACTGAGTGTGGAGTGGGACTTGTGGCTTGAGTTCACAGCCCTGATAATCATGACCTGAGCCAAAACCAAGAGTTGGATGCTTAACCAAGTAAGTCATCTGGTGCCCCAACTTACTTTCTATTTACCTGTTCTGCCAATGACTGAGAATGTGTTCAAATCTATAACTAATTATGGATTTACTTTTCCTTGAAGTACTATCAGGTCTCCTTTTAGGTATTTTGAATTTTTGTTATAATGCAAAGCATTAAGCATTAAGGTTTGTCATGTCTTTTTGGTGATTTGAACACTGTATCACTTGAAGTGACCTTCAAACTCTTAATATTTTTTTATCTAAAATCTACTTTATGTATTAGTAATCCTACTCTTTTTAAATATTTTTTCCTATTTATTTATTAATTTGTTAACATATGATGTGTTATTTGTTTCAGGGGTAAAGGTCTGTGAATCATGTCTTACACAATTCACAGCACTCACCATAGTACATACCCTCCCCAATGTCCATCACACAGCCACCCTATCCCTTCCCCCCATCCCCCAGCAAACCTCAGTTTGTTTCCTGAGATTAAGAGTCTCTTATGGTTTGTCTCCCTCCCGAACCCATCTTTTTTTTTTTTTTTTAACATTTTATTTTTATTTATTTGAGAGAGAAAGACAGTGAGAGAGAGCATGAGCGAGGAGAAGGTCGGAGGGAGAAGCAGACTCCCCGTGGAACTGGGAGCCCGATGTGGGACTCAATTCCAGGACTCCAGGATCATGACCTGAGCTGAAGGCAGTCGCTTAACCAACTGAGCCACCCAGGCGCCCCCCGAAGCCATCTTGTTTCCTTTTTTCCCTCCTTACCCCCTATGACCTCCCACAGTGCCTCTCAAATTCCTCTTATTGGAGAGATCATATGTTAATTGTCTTTCTCTGATGGACTTATTTCACTCAGCATAATACACTTAGTTCCATCCACATCGTTGCGAATGGCAAGATTTCATTTTTTTGATGGTTGCATGGTATTACATTATATATATATACCACATCTTCTTTATCTGCAGTTCATCTGTTGATGGACATCTAGGTTCTTTCCATAGTTTGGCTATTGTGGACATTGCTGCTATAAACATTTGGGTGCACGTGGCCCTTCGGATCACTACATTTGTATCTTTAGGGTAAATACCCAGTAGTGTGATTGCTGGGTCATAGGATATCTCTATTTTCAACTTTTCGAGTAACCTCCACGTGTTTTCCAGAGTGGGTGCACCAGCTGGCATTCCTACCAACAGTGTAGGAGGGATCCCCTTTCTCCACATCTTTGCCAACACCTGTTGTTTCCTGACTTGTTAATTTTAGCCGTTCTGACTTGTGTGAGGTGGTATCTCATTGTGGTTTTGATTTGTATTTCCCTGATGCCGAGGGATGTGGAGCATTTTTTCATGTGTCTGTTGGCCATCTGGATGTCTTCTTTGCAGAAATGTCTGTTCATGTCCTTTGCCCATTTCCTGACTGGATTATTTGTTCTTTGGGTGTTGAGGTTGATAAGTTCTTTATAGATTTTGAATGCTAGCCCTTTATCTGATATGTCATTTGCAAATATCTTCTCCTAGTCTGTCAGTTGTCTTATGGTTTTATTGACTTTTGTTGTGCAAAAGCTTTTGATCTTGATGAAGTCCCAATAGTTCATTTTTGCCTTTGGCTTCCCTTGCCTTCGGTGATGTTTTAGGAAGAAATTGCTGCAGCTGAGGTCGAAGAGGTGTTCTCAAGGATTTTGATGGATTCCTGTCTCACATTGAGGTCTTTCATCCATTTTGAGTCTATTTTTGTGTAGGGTGTAAGGAAATGGTCCAATTTTATTCTTCTGCATGTGGCTGTCCAATTTTACCAACAAAATTTGTTGAAGAGACTGTCTTTTTTCCATCAAATATTCTTTTCTGCTTTGTCAAAGATTAGTTGACCATAGAGTTGAGGGTCCATTTCTGGGCTCTCTGTTCCATTCCATTGATCTGTGTGTCTGTTTTTGTGCCAGTACCATACTGTCTTGATGATGACAGCTTTGTAATAGAGCTTGAAGTCCGGAATTGTGATGCCACCAACTTTGGTTTTCTTTTTCAACATTCCTTTGGCTATTCAGGTCTTTTCTGGTTCCATATAAATTTGAGGATTATTTGTTCAATTTCTTTGAAGAAAATTGATGGTAATTTGATATGGATTGCATTAAATGTGTAGATTGCTCTAGGTAGCATAGACATTTTCACAATATTTGTTCTTCCAATCCATGAGCATGGGATGCTTTTCCACTTCCTTTTTTTTTTTTTTTAAGATTTTTTATTTATTTATTTGACAGACAGAGATCACAAGTAGGCAGAGAGACAGGCAGAGAGAGGGGGAAGCAGGCTCCCTGCCAAGCAGAGAGCCCGATGTGGGGCTTGATCCCAGGACCCTGGGTTCATGACCTGAGCCGAAGGCAGAGGATTTAACCCACTGAGCCACCCAGGTGCCCCCGCTTTTCCACTTCTTTGTGTCTTTGCATGTATCACTAATTCGACTTTATTTATTGCTTAGTAGTCTGTTGTATGGATGATGGTTTGTTTATCCATTTACAGACTGAAGAACATTTGGGTTGTTTCTGCTTTTTGGCTCTTACAAAATTGCTTTGAACACGTAGAGCCTTCTGTGAGCTAAGTTTTCATTTCTCTAGTGCAAAGGTTGGCCAACTATAGCCTGTAGATTGGCCATGCATTTTGGTAAATACATAAGTGTTCCCATTTGTTTATATATTGTCTGTGGCTGCTTTTTGTGTTACAGTGGGAGAGATGAATAGTTGCAATTGAGACCTTATGGTGTGTAATGGCTAAAATATTTACTTTTGGTCCGTTTAGAAAGGACCAAAGTCCTTTCTAGAAGGACCAGCAGAGTTTGCTGACCTCTGCTTTCAGATAACTATTTAGGATTGTGAATGCTGGGTTGGATGGTATTATATGATTAATTTTATTTAGAAACCACTAAACTGGGATGCCTGGGTGTCCTATGCTCAGTTGGTTAAGCATCTGCCATCGGCTCAGGTCATGATCCCAGGGTCCTGGGATTGAGTCTTGCCTCAGCGGGGAGCCTGCTTCTCCCTCTGCCTGTTACACCCCTTACTTATGCATGTGTGCATGGTCTCTCTCTGAGAAATAAATAAATAATACCTTAAAAAACCAAAACAAAAGTGCTAAATTTTTCCAAAATGGTTATACCATTTTACATTTCTGCCTGAAACATAACGAAAGTTCCACATTCTCACAAGCTCTTAGTATTGTCAGTATTTTTCATGTTAGCCATTCTAATAGGCATGCTATATCTTATTGTGGCTTTAATTTGTGAGGTTAATTTCCTTGAATATGAATGTCCAATTGAACTAACACTGTTAGTTGCAAAGACTCCTTTCTTCATTGAATTGCTTTTGCACTTTTATTAAAAATCATCGGCTGTATGTGTGTGGGTCTATTTCTGGACTCTCTATTCTCTTTCATGGATCTGTCTATCCCTCCACCAGCACCACATTGCCTTAATTACTGTAGCTGCATTGTAAGCCTTTAAAATTGAGGGTGTGATTCCTCCAGCTGTAATCTTTTTTCTTTTCCAGTGTTGTTTTTTAGGTAATTTAGTTATTTTCCCTTTCCAAATACATTTTTAAAATCAGCTTTACTCTATTTACAAAAAATCCCAATCGATTCTTGAAGTCCATGAACACAGTATGTGGTATCTTTCATGAGCATTTTTTAGTTATTAGCACACTGATTCTACACATGTTTTCTCAGATTTATTTCTAGGTGTTTAATTCTTTTTGGAGCTATTAGAAGTAGTATTATTTTTTAATTTGAGTTTCCAGCGGTTCATTACTAGTGTATAAAAATATAGCTTATTTTTTTATCTTGATCTTGTATCTTCCCACCTTGCTGGATTGCCATATTTGTTCTAAGTTTTTTGGTGTCTGTGTGTGTCTCTGGTTTTTTTTTTTTTTTTTTTTTGGTAGATTGTTTGGGATCCTTTTACAATAATGTTATGTGCAAATAGATGCAGTTTTATATCTTTTTTTCCAGCCCTTATGCCTTTTATTTCCTCTAATTGCCCTATTTCATGGGTTAGGACAAGAAATACCTATGTTGAATTTTAGTGGTGAGAGCAGAAATCCTTACCTTATTTCCCATTTTAGGGGAAAAGCGTCAACCTTTCACTTTTAGTTATGATGTCAGTTGTAATTTATTTTGTTTTATGCCTCCTATCAGGTTATGGAAGTATTATCCTATTTCTAGTTTACTGATTGGTTTTATTGTGGATAGGTATTGAATTGTCTCAAATGGCTTTTCTCCATCAATTCATGTAGTCATAGGAGTTTTATTTTTTCTTTCTTTCTTTCCTTCTTTTTTTTTTTTTTGACTTTTCTTTTTTAGACTATTAATGCAGGAGATTATGAAGATTGAGCTTTTACCTTGTATTTGGTCATGGTATGTGGCTGTGGTAGTACTGAGTGCCTGCTGATTACTGTAGGGTGAGAATGGATAATAAGTTTCTGCTCAAAATTTCTGTGACCACAGTATCAAGTAGAAAGAGGAAGGGACTTTGCCTTGTTCAGGGTGAAGATGGTAGACGAGGCTCCACCTACAATTTCCTCTCTATAGTACTAGATAAGGATAAGGATATGCAGTCAAATGCTCTACCACTGAGCTATACCCCCTAGGATAAGGATATGGATAAGCACATCTTCTTCTGGGTTCTTTCCTTGGACCAGAATGGGCAGGGAAGGTTCTAGGCAAAAGGCTTTTTGTCCTTCATGGCTATCCTTTCCTGCTTCCATTGGCCAGGTAAGAGGCGGCTTTTCTTTTTGTCTGTACATTTGCATTCATGTTTTCTTGCTGTAGGCTTATCTGATATCCAGACTGGATAAATAGAAGGCAAGAAAACAAAACCAATCAGGGAACTCTGACAAGTCTTTGCTCACATTCCAAGGTCCCCACTAAAACTTTTTATCCACCTTAAAGAATCTTTTCATAGTTGCTGTAAGGTTCTTAGTTGTAATTAGTGAGAGTAATGGGATATAATGAATTATCTCCATCTTGTGTAGAATTAGAATTCTGAGTTACTTTTTTAAGTGACTTAAATGACTTTAAGAAGGTTTTTATATTTACCAACAAAGTTTCCTCTTCTGAAGTAATTTATAACTCTGTGTAGATTCAGATTTCTTTATAATATTTACCTTCTGTCAGAAGGACTTTAATATTTCTTTTCTTGCAGGTCTGATTGTAATCATTCTGCCAGACCTGGATTTCACCCTTCTTATTAAAAGTTATTTTTACTGAGTATAAAATTCTAAGTTGACATTTTTTTCCTTTCAGTACCTAAAATTGCTGCTGTATTGTCTTCTGGCTAGATAGCTGTCATTCTTAATAACTGTTCCTACCTAAGCAATGTGCCTTGTTTCTCCAGCTTCATCTAAGACTTTTCTCTTTATCATTGCCCTTAAGCAGTTTGATTGTGACATGCCTTGGTGAGTTTTCTTTTTTTATTTAGCTTCTTTGATCTGTTAGCTTCTATTTTTAGTCAGTTTTGTCATTATTCAAATAGTTTTTCTGTTTTGCTTTCTCCTTCTTTGGAGGCTAAAAACACATGTATATTATGTTGCTTGAATTTGTTCCACAGCTCCCTAATCTTCTCCCCCACCGCCACTTTTTCTGTTTTCTCTTTTGAATACTTTCATTGTTCTGTCTTCATATGCACTGATTGTTCTTCTGCTATGTCTCGTGCATCATTAATTCCATTCAGCATATTTTTTTTTTATCTCAGACATTGTGGTTTTCATCAACGTTTCATTGGCACCTTTTAAATGTCTTTCATAACTCCTAGCATTCTTAGTCTTTTTACATTGTTGAATATGTGGAATAGGATTATAATAACTTTTAAGGACCTTGTTTACTAATTCTCTGTTCTTTTAGGGTAGGTTTTGATAGATTTTTCTGCTCATTACATATCTATTTTTGTTTTTTGTTGCATTCTTATTAATCTTTGGTTGGAATGCCAAGCTTTATAAATCTCATTTTGTGCTGTATAATTTTGTATTTCTGTAAACTTATTCTTTTGGGACATAGGTAAGTTACTAAATCCTTAGGGTATTGCTTTTACAGCTTCGTTAGAGGATCACAATATTTATGTTAGCTCTAATTTTATACCACTTTTGAGGTAAAATACTTCTGAGTGCCTTACCCAATCCCCATTGTTTGTACACAGGATAGTAAAATGAAGGATTCTCTGCGTGTGACATTTTAGCTTTGCTTGTCAATTACAGTATCTTGTCATTAGCTTTTTAAATTAGGTTGCATGTTGTGATAATCTAGCTCTTAGGTTTGTTGCTTATTTTGTTCTTGCAGAAACTTAAAGAATTTGAGATGATTTTCCCCCTCTAGGTGAGATGATGTAGTCTTTTAGTAATCATTGCTTTATTCCATGTACATATGACATTAACATTCAGGAAGAGAATCATTAGGGCACCTGAGTCAAAATTGTGATAATCTTCATTATTTAGTTACTTTTTTGGAATTGGGGTCTCTTTTGATTCTCACAACTTTCTAGCTTTAAAAAAGTAAGCCATATAGTCATTAAGTTATCATCTCTTAAAATTAAATCTATGAAGGATTGAGTACTTAAGGTGATTATAGGCCTTGAAAATCTTACAGAATTTTACATTTTCAAAATATTTTTAGGTCACCTACATTCTTTTTTTTTTTTTTTAAGATTTTATTTATTTATTTGACAGACAGAGATCACAAATAGGCAGAGAGGCAGGCAGAGAGAGAGGGGGAAGCAGGCTCCCCGCTGAGCAGAGAGCCTGATGTGGGGCTTGATCCCAGGACCCTGGGATCATGACCTGAGCCGAAGGCAGAGGCTTTAACCCACTGAGCCACCCAGGTGCCCTGGTCACCTACATTCTTAATACTGTTTTAAATTACTGCATAGAAAAAAATTTAAATTAATTATACTTTGACAAACTGATTTTTGTGAAGCTATAAAGATCTATAGTCCACCCTATCAATTAAATTGTTTAGTTATTTATTTTCTTAAATAGGCATTGTTTTTGTTTCTAAAAGCAAACTGTTTATTATGAAATTCCATCAAGAATCAGATTTTTATTTACAATTACTGTTCTGAAGTTATAAGTAAATAACTAATTAAGAAAATCAATAGAATTTAAAACATTTTAGGAATATCTAAAATCAGATGGTGATAATGATGGCATATACTTTTCTGTTAACAGGAAAAATTGTGGAAAATAATTGCTAATTAAATTGATATTAAAACTCAACTATTCTTAAAATGGATGCAGAATTGGGGCGCCTGGGTGACTCAATGGGTTAGGACTCTGCCTTTGGCTCAGGTCATGATCTCAGGTTCTTTGATCGAGCCCAGCATCGGACTCTTTGCTCGGCGGAGAGCCTGCTTCCCCCCGCATCCCTCTGCCTGCCTCTCTGCCTATTTGTGATCTCTGTCTGTCAAATAAATAAACAAAATCTTTAAAAAAAATGGATGCAGAATAGAAATCTTCACCGTTGGGGTGCCTGGATGGCTCAGTAGGTTAAGCCTCTGCCTTCGGCTCAGGTCATGATCTCAGGGTCATGGGATTGAGCCCTGCATCCGGCTCTCTGCTCAGCAGGAAGCCTGCTTCCCCCCTCTCTCTGCCTCCTTGTGATCTCTCTCTCTGTCAAATAAATAAATAAAATCTTAAAAAAAAAAGAAATCTTCCCTGATGATAAGTAAATCACAACTAATATAATAATTAGACCACCTGTTTCAGTGGGTAAGTTTGGAAGAGAAGCAATGTAAGATAGTTGTGTACCTCCTCAAAAATTACTGAGCTTAGGAAGTTTATAGAGATAGAAATAATGTTCAAATGATGTTAAAACTATTGCATGTTTTTGAATGCCTATGCTTTTGTACTTTAAAATATTACTGCTGAAACAATTCATAGCAATGAGAATTGTATTGCACATCTGTAACCCATTCTGGACGTTTTATTGTCCAACTGCCTAGTAGTGATAAACACTCAGCCCAACTTCCTAAATTCAGTCTCAGACCTTTACTTACTAGGTATGACTAGTTCTTACTCCATTGTTTGTCCACAGTTTTCATTTTATAATTTTATTTTATAATTTGAAAATAATATTAATACCTAACCATAGGGTGGTTGTAAGGATTTAATAAATTAGTATTTGGGGGGGTTCATTTTTTTCTAGGACAGTGTTTGTTATAAAAGGCACTTCATAAGTATTTGTTATTAATTACTTACTTGAGTGTCTCTTCCAGTATACAGTAAATTACTTGAGGTCAGTGACCATGTCTTAGCCAAACTTGAAATTCCAGCAGATCCAAATGTTTTGGGATGGCTTTCTATTGGGAGGAAATGTAGTGGAAATAACTTAAGATCTTGGTTTGAGTTTTGAATCTATTTCTAATTATATGGGCTTCAGCAAATCATTTATATTTACTTTAGTATGAAAAAACTGAGTTCAAATAAGCTAATAATGCTAACTCACAGGGTTTATGGTTGTGGGTACTCAGACTGATGTGTGTGCAAATCTTTTGTAAACTGTGAATTTGTATACCATATGTCCTGTCTCAGGAGGCCATTTGGAGTTGATGCCTTGCATTCGGAAGGGCCTCAAACATATACTTCTACTGTTATCTGTAAATGAATTTATATACATGGTCATGGTAGACGTTTTTCATACCAGTTTAAAATTATATGATACAAGCCATAGTGCTTGAAGTACATTAGGAATAGCAACAATTTAAATATGTCAATACAATTTTTATAACCTTGTTTTGGCTTTTAATGTATCTGGCAACTAAAAATTGGGCATAGCTTGGATCTATCTCCCTTGGCCTCAGAGAAGCTTTGTTAAACAGATGTTTGTTATTGTTATACAGTATACTCTATTAGATGTAAGTTTACTAGTGGCTCCAGTCTCGTTGTTGAATTTTATGGTATAGTACATAACATTAATTAAAATTGGCCACATAGTAAATAACTTTTATTCAAAACTAGGAGTATCCACACAAAAGAATTGTTTTTAAAAATATATCATTGTGATAATTGCTTTATTTGTACAACTCCTAGATGGAATATGATATTTCTAGCTACAAATGGTCCGAAGCCAGTCCAATAGTGGGGATATGTCCATACTGACTAGGATCATAATGGTGGATTATGATATTTTCCTGATTTTTTATGGTTTTTGGTCGTTTATATTTTTTGACAGTTATCTTTTTTAACACTTTAATTTTAGACTTAAGAAAAGTGGCAAAAATAGTAAAGAGAATTCTTGCATACCCTTTACCCTCCATCCCTAATATTCACATTTTACATAACCATGATATAATTATTAAAATTAAGAAATTAACATTGATATCTTAATGTATAGATTTTATTTGAATATCACCATGTTTTCCCACTGGCTTAGTTTGCTTTGGCTTCCATAACAAAATGCCATAGACTAGGTGGCTTAAACAATAAGGAATTTATTTCTCATAGTTCTAGATGGTGAGAAGTCTAAGATAAATATTCCAGCAAATTTAGTTTTTGGTGAGGACCTGCTTCCTGATTAGCTGATGCTTTGCTCCTATCCTCATGTGGTGGAGACAGAGCCAGCTCTGGTGTCTTTTTTTTTTTTTTTAATAGTTTATTTATTTATTTTTTAAAATAAACATATAATGTATTTTTATCCCCAGGGGTACAGGTCTGTGAATCGCCAGGTTTACACACTCCACAGCACTCACTATAGCACATACCCTCCCCAATGTATCCCCCTCTCCCAACCCCCCTCCCCAGAGTAACCCTCAGTTTGTTTTGTGAGATTAAGAGTTACTTATGGTTTGTCTCCCTCCTGATCCCATCTTGTTTCATTTATTCTTCTCCTACCCCCCTAACCCCCCAAGTTGCATCTCCACTTCCTCATATCAGGGAGATCATATGATAGTTGTCTTTCTCCGATTGACTTATTTCACTAAGCATGATACCCTCTAGTTCCATCCACGTCGTCGCAAATGGCAAGATTTCATTTCTTTTGATGGCTGCATAATATTCCATTGTGTATATATACCAAATCTTCTTTATCCATTCATCTGTTGATGGACATCTAGGTTCTTTCCATAGTATGGCTATTGTAGACATTACTGCTATAAACATTCGGGTGCACGTGCCCCTTCGGATCACTACGTTTGTATCTTTAGGGTAAATACCCAGTAGTGCAATTGCTGGGTCATAGGGTAGTTCTATTTTCAACTTTTTGAGGAACCTCCATGCTGTTTTCCAAAGTGGTTGCACCAGCTTGCATTCCCACCAACAGTGTAGGAGGGTTCCCCTTTCTCCGCATCCTCGCCAGCACCTGTCATTTCCTGACTTGTTAATTTTAGCCATTCTGACTGGTGTGAGGTGATATCTCATTGTGGTTTAGATTTGTATTTCCCTGATGCCGAGTGATGTGGAGCACTTTCTCATGTGTCTGTTGGCCATCTCGATGTCTTCTTTGAAGAAATGTCTGTTCATGTCTTCTGCCCATTTCTTGATTGGATTATCTGTTCTTTGGGTGTTGAGTTTGCTAAGTTCTTTATAGATTTTGGACACTAGCCCTTTATCTGATATGTCTTTTGCAAATATCTTCTCCCATTCTGTCAGTTGTCTTTTGGTTTTGTTAACTGTTTCCTTTGCTGTGCAAAAGCTTTTGATCTTGATGAAATCCCAATAGTTCATCTTTGTCCTTGCTTCCCTTGCCTTTGGCGATGTTCCTAGGAAGACGTTACTGCGGCTGAGGTCAAAGAGATTGCTGCCTGTGTTCTCCTCAAGGATTTGGATGGATTCCTTTCTCACATTGAGGTCCTTCATCCATTTTGAGTCTATTTTCATTTGTGGTGTAAGGAAATGGTCCAATTTCATTTTTCTGCATGTGGCTATCCAATTATCCCAACACCATTTGTTGAAGAGTCTGTCTTTTTCCATTGGACATTCTTTCCCGCTCTGTCGAAGATTAGTTGACCATAGAGTTGAGGGTCTATTTCTGGGCTCTCTCTTCTGTTCCATTGATCTATGTGTCTGTTTTTGTGCCAGTACCATACTGTCTTGATGATGACAGTTTTGTAATAGAGCTTGAAGTCTGGAATTGTGATGCCACCAACTTTGGCTTTCTTTTTCAATATTCCTTTGGCTATTCGAGGTCTTTTCTGGTTCCATATAAATTTTAGGATTATTTGTTCCATTTCTTTGAAAAAAATGGGTGGGATTTTGATAGGGATTGCATTAAATGTGTAGATTGCTTTAGGTAGCATAGACATTTTCACAATATTTGTTCTTCCAATCCAGGAGCATGGAACATTTTTCCATTTCTTTGTGTCTTCCTTAATTTTTTTCATGAGTACTTTATAGTTTTCTGAGTATAAATTCTTAGCTTCTTTGGTTAGGTTTATTCCTAGGTATCTTATAGTTTTGGGTGCGATTGTAAATGGGATTGACTCTTTAATTTCTCTTTCTTCTGTCTTATTGTTGGTGTAGAGAAAATGCAACTGATTTCTGTGCATTGATTTTGTATCCTGACACTTTACTGAATTCCTGTACAAGTTCTAGCAGTTTTGGAGTGGAGTCTTTTGGGTTTTCCAAATATAGTATCATATCATCTGGGAAGAGTGATAGTTTGACTTAGCCGATTTGGATGCCTTTAGTTTCTTTTTCTTGTCTGATTGCTGAGGCTAGGACCTCTAGTACTATGTTGAATAGCAGTGGTGATAACGGACATCCCTGCCGTGTTCCTGACCTTAGCGGAAAAGCTTTCAGTTTTTCTCCATTGAGAATGATATTTGTGGTGGGTTTTTCATAGATGGCTTTGATAATATTGAGGTATGTGCCCTCTATCCCTACACTTTGAAGAGTTTTGATCAGGAAGGGATGCTGTACTTTGTCAAATGCTTTTTCAGCATCTATTGAGAATATCATATGTTTCTTGTTCTTTCTTCTATTAATGTGTTGTATCACATTGATTGATTTGAGGATATTGAACCAACCTTGCAGCCCTGGAATAAATCCCAATTGGTCGTGGTGAATAATCCTTTTAATGTACTGTTGAATCCTATTGGCTAGTATTTTGGTGAGAATTTTCACATGTGTGTTCATCAGGGATATTGGTCTGTAATTCTCCTTTTTTATGGGGTCCTTGTCTGGTTTTGGTGTCAAGGTGATGCTGGCCTCATAAAATGAGTTTAGAAGTTTTCCTTCCATTTCTATTTTTTGGAACAGTTTCAGGAGAATAGGAATTAATTCTTCTTTAAATGTTTGGTAGAATTCCCCTGGGAAGCCGTCTGGCCCTGGGCTTTTGTTTGTTTGGAGACTTTTGATGACTGTTTCAATCTCCTTACTGGTTATGGGTCTGTTCAGGTTTTCTATTTCTTCCTGGTTCAGTTGTGGTAGTTTATACCTCTCTAGGAATGCATCCATTTCTTCCAGATTGTCGAATTTGTTGGCATAGAGTTGCTCATAGTATGTTCTTATAATTGTTTGTATTTTTTGGTGTTGGTTGTGATCTCTCCTCTTTCATTCATGATTTTATTTATTTGGGTCCTTTCTCTTTTCTTTTTGAGAAGTCTGGCCAGGGGTTTATCAATCTTCTTAATTCTTTCAAAGAACTAGCTCCTAGTTTCGTTGATTTGTTCTATTGTTTTTTTAGTTTCTATTTCATTGATTTCTGCTCTGATCTTTATGATTTCTCTTCTCCTGCTGGGTTTAGGCTTTCGTTCTTGTTCTTTCTCCAGCACCTTTAGGTGTAGGGTTAGGTTATGTATTTGAGACCTTTCTTGTTTCTTGAGAAAGGCTTGTACCGCTATATATTTTCCTCTCAGGACTGCCTTTACTGTGTCCCACAGCTTTAGAACCGTTGTATTTTCATTATCATTTGCTTCCACGAATTTTTTCAATTCTTCTTTAATTTCCTGGTTGACCCATTCATTCTTTAGAAGGATGCTGTTTAGTCTCCATGTATTTGGGTTCTTTCCAAATTTCCTCTTGTGATTGAGTTCTGGCTTCAGAGCTGAAAATATGCAGGGAATGATCCCAATCTTTTGATACCAGTTGAGACCTCATTTATGCCTCATGATGTGATCTATTCTGGAGAATGTTCCATGTGCACTAGAGAAGAATGTATATTCTGTTGCTTTGGGATGCAATGTTCTGAATATATCTGTGTTGTCCATCTGGTCCAGTATGTCATTTAAAGCCCTTATTTCCTTGTTGATCTATTGCTTGGATGATCTGTCCATTTCAGTGAGGGGAGTGTTAAAGTCCCCTACTATTATTGTATTGTTGTTGATGTTTTTCTTTGATTTTGTTATTAATTGGTTTATATAGTTGGCTGCTCCCATATTAGGGGCATAGATATTTAAAATTTTAGGTCTTCTTGTTGGACAGATCCTTTGAGTATGATATAGTGTCCTTCCTCATCTCTTATTATAGTCTTCGGCTTAAAATTTAATTGATCTGATATAAAGATTGCCACCCCAGCTTTCTTCTGATGTACATTAGCATGGTAAATTGTTTTCCATCCGCTCACTTTAAAACTGGAGGTATCTTCAGGTCTAAAATGAGTTTCTTGTAGGCAGCATATTGATGGGTTTTGTTTTTTTATCCATTCTGATACCCTCTGTCTTTTGATTGGGGCATTTAGCCCATCAATATTCAGGGTAACTATTGAGAGATATGAATTTAGTGCCATTGTATTGCCTGTAAGGTGACTATTACTGTATATTGTCTCTTTTCCTTTCTGATCTGCTACTTTTAGGCTCTCTCTTTGCTTAGAGGACCCCTTTCATTATTTCCTGTAGAGCTGGTTTGGTGTTTACAAATTCTTTCAGTTTTTGTTTGTCCCGGAAGCTTTTTATCTCTCCTTCTATTTTCAATGATAGCCTAGCTGGATATAGTATTCTTGGCTGCATGTTTTTCTCGTTTAATGCTCTGAATATATCATGCCAGTTCTTTCTGGCCTGCCAGGTCTCTGTGTATAAGTCTGCTGCCAATCTATTATTTTTACTATTGTATGTTACAGACTTCTTTTCCCTGGGCTGCTTTCAGGATTTTCTCTTTGTCACTAAGACTCATAAATTTTACTATTAGGTGATGGGGTGTGGACTTATTCTTGTTGATTTTGAGGGGGCTTCTCTGCACCTCCTGGATTTTGATGCTTGTTCCCTTTGCCATATTGGGGAAATTCTCTCCAATAATTCTCTCCAATATACCTTCTGCTCCCCTCTCTCTTTCTTCTTCTTCTGTAATACCAATCATTCTAATGTTTCTTATTATGGTGTCACTTATCTCTCGAATTCTCCCCTCGTGGTCCAGTAGCTGTTTGTCCCTCTTTTGCTCAGCTTCTTTATTCTCTGTCATTTGGTCTTCTATATCACTAATTCTTTCTTCTGCCTCATTTATCCTAGCAGTAAGAGCCTCCATTTTTTATTGCACCTCATTAATAGCTTTTTTTATTTCAACTTGGTTAGATTTTAGTTCTTTTATTTCTCCAGAAAGGGCTTTTTATCTCTCCAGAGAGGGTTTCTTTAATATCTTCCATGTCTTTTTCGAGCCCAGCTAGAACCTTGAGAATCGTCATTCTGAACTCTAGATCTGACATATTACCAATGTCTGTATTGATTAGGTCCCTAGCCTTCGGTACTGCCTCTTGTTCTTTTTTTTTTTTTTGTGGTGAGTTTTTCTGCCTTGTCATTTTGTCCAGATAAGAGTATACGAAGGAGCAAATAAAATACCAAAAGGGTGGCAAGGACCCTAGGAAAATGCGCTTTAACCAAATCAGAAGAGACCCCAAATCGTGGGGGGTGAGAAAGGGGATAAAAAGAAGTTCAGAAAAAGAAAAAAAAAATTAAAAAATGAAAACAAATGAAGAAAAAATATAAAAAAGAAAAAATATATATATATTAGATAAACTAGTTTAAAAATGTTAAAAAAGAAAAGGGTAAAAGTTAAAAAAAAATTTAGCAGAAGAAAAAAAATAAAATTAAAAAAAATTAAATTAACTGCAAGACTAAGAATCATGGGAAGAAAGCCATGAGTTCTTTGCTTTCTCCTCCTCTGGAATTCCGCTGCTCTCCTTGGTAGGTGAACTTGGTCTTGGCTGGATTTCTTGTTGAGCTTCTGGGGGAGGGACCTGTTGTAGTGATTCTCACGTGTCCTTGCCCCAGGCGGAATTGCACCGCCTTTACCAGGGGCCGGGCTGAGTAATCCGCTCCGGTTTGCTTTTGGGAGCTTTTGTTCCCTGAGCGCTTTACATAGAGTTCCGGAGGATGGGAATGAAAATGGCGGCCTCCCAGTCTCCGGCCTGGAGGAGCCGAAAGATCGAGGCCCCACTCCTCAGTGCGCCCTCAGAGAATAGCGCCCAATTATTCCCATCTCCCTGGCCTCTGGCCATGCTCTGAGCTCACCGAGCCTGCGACGGGTTCAAGGTAACCCTGAGCTGAGAGCTCACTCCTCGGCTCTGTCTCTGTAGCCGGCTTCCCCGTTCTAATACCTGTAAGCTTGCAACACTCAGATACCCCCGATCCTTCTGTGACCCTGTGGGACCTGGGCCATGCTGACCCTGCGTGGGCTTCACCCCGGTTTAGCCTCTGGAGTGATGTCCCTCAGTGGAACAGACTTTTAAAAGTCCTGATTTTGTGCTCTGTTGCTCCGCCGCTTGCTGGGAGCCGGCCCCTCCCCCCATGGTCTATCTTCCTGTCGCTTTGGATTCACTTCTCCGCCAGTCTTACCGTTCAGAAAGTGGTCAATTTTCTGTTTCTAGAATTGCTATTCTTCTTCTCTTCGATCTCCCCTTGGATTTTGTGTTTGCAATGGATTGATAAGCTATCTAGCTGATCTCCTGCTACCTGAAGTAGTCTCAGCCTGCTACTTCTCTGCCATCTTGACTCTGCTGGTGCCTTTTTGTTACCTGGAAATTAATCCCATCATGAGGGTCCTTTCCTTGTGAACTCATCTAAACCAAATTACCTCTGAAAGTCTCCACCTCTAAATAAACTCACATTGTTGGGGTGTAGGACTTAAGATGGTTATCTGTTAGGTTTCTCCAGTGTGAACTTGGTATTTTGTTGTTGTTGCTTTTATTAATAAATATCTTATGTGGAGATATTTGGGCAGTATATAAATACCCTAATTTATAAAATCATACTTTTACTCATTAATTTTAGCACCCACTGATGATTTTTTTTCTCCAACAGTATTTACTATGATGTACTTATGATTTTTCATTTTAATTATTTTTTTGGTTTATTAATTGGATTCCTACCATAGGTAAAACTGTACCTTCTCCTCTGTTTTTTCACTCATTTATTTATATCAGTGTGTACTCTCATGAGTACATTTATTTTTTCTTCTATGGATTAAATTTCTCTCATTATTTATTTTGTTGCTCAAATTGTTCTTGATTTGACCATTGGGAACTTCTTCAACTTAACCACTGTGTCTTTATGATATATCTCCATTACTTTGAGCCCTTCCTTGCTTTCCGCCGTCACAAGATGTAGCAGAGTCATCTTGTGTTTCCTACCCCAACCATAGAATCAGCCATTTATCCAAAGAGCCACAGTTCATTTGAGACCATATTTTTTTTTTTAAGGTTTTATTTATTTATTTGACAGAGAGAGAGAGAGCTCACGCGAGAGCACAAGCAGGGAGAGCAGCAGGCAGAGGAAGAGGGAGAAGCAGACTTTGTGCTGAGTGAAGAGCCCAATGGGGGCTCAATTCCAGGACCCTGGATCATGACCTGAGCTGAAGGCAGATGCTTTACTGACTGAGCCACCCAAGTGCCCTTGAGACTGTATTTTGTGATCAGTATCTGGAGTAGTAGGCATGCTCATTTCTATTGAGGTGCTGTTGCTCTGGGTCCTCTCTGCAGAGTAGCAGAGCTAGCAAATATGTGTATACTTATACGTATATATGCACACATCTGTGTTTCTCCATCTGTGCATATGTTAAAAGCCATTACTAGTTCAGTTCAGTGCCACAGAGTTCATTCTGCCCTACTTTCTTGTTGGTAACTTTCTCTCATGGTGAAAAGTCTGGCTTTCATTTTCTATAATGTTTATTTACTTATTACTTAGTGCTTGTGTACATGTAGTTTCAGAGTTGCTAATGCATATCCGTGTGAAAAACAAATTTTCTGAATACAGTATACTATTTGTATATTCCTTTTATCTTTAACCTTACAGTATACATTCAAAATATGATTTTTTGAAGTGTATAAATTAGTTCTGTCCTTCCCATTCTCTTTAGTGTCCCTGTTCCATTTGGAGGTTCATCTCATATTATGGTTGTTATTATATATTTTTTTGCTATGTAAACAATTACCAAGAATCAGAGCTATATAAAAAGGTGTATTTAGAGAAGGGTTACTTTTCCCTCATCCCTACTACATGCTTCCCATTTTCATACATTTTGTTATATTTCCAGCTACCTCCTCTAAGTAACCACGTTCTTTAGTTTCTGGTTTATGGGTACTTTCTTTTGTATAAACGAGCCCATGTATTTTCTTGTATTCTGGTGGTTTTTTTTTTTTTTTTAAATATGAATGGTAGTACACTGTAAACACTTTGATTTTTTTCATGTAACAACGTATCCTAGAAATCACTGCATGTAAATTCAGAAAGATTTTTCACTTTCCTTTTTAGATTCTAGGGTCTTCATACTCTAATTGTGTGGCTATATTAATTTTCAGTCACCCTCCTATGTATGAACTTTTAAATTGTTTCCATTATGTTGCAAATTCAAATAATGCTGCAGTGGATTATCTATGTATTTTTGTGTTGTTCTAGGTTTATCCTCAGAATAAATTCCTAGATGTGTGATTGCTTGAAAATAAGTGCGTATATTGTTTCCTTAGATATTGCCAAATTCCACTCTAGAAGAGTTGGACCAATTTTCATTACCACCAGTAGCATATGAAGTTGTCTAGCTCCCTGCAGCCTCACTAACAGAATGTGCTGTTACACTTTTTAATTTTCTCCAATCTGATAAGTATGAAATGTATCCCAGTGTTTTTTTAATTTGCATTTGTCTGATTCTGAGTGAATTTGAACACCTTTTCATACATTTAAGAATCATTTTCAGATTCTTTTTGTTCTGTCTTTTTCATTTTTTCTTTTGATTTTTAGTCCTTTCTTAAATTTTAATAGTTCTTTATGTATTAGAGACATTAGCCCTTTGTATGAGTATTACTTACTTTAAAGCACTGCACCTGAGATTTATTCATTTGGCATGCTTCTGTGTGTTAAATTTCCCAAAATATTAATCTGGAACAATCTGGGTCTCAGATATTCTAGGTAAGTAGTCTTGTACTAAAAAGAAAATGCTATTTCAATTTCTTTTTGACAGAAAATGATTCCTACATTTTGGTCACCTCTTTATGGTCCATGTTATTCTCTAAATATCTTTTGTTTATACTGTCCCATATTTGGAAAGTGGATATTTCTGTGGGTTTTTGGGAATGCCTGATATTTCAAAAGGTTTTCATTTACCTTCCACTTTAATTAGAAGTAAAAATACTTTTATTGCCTTTCTTGATGTTCTTCTAGGTTTTCTGTATTTCATAATTCCATTTACATTGAACTATATTCAGCTATTATAGCTTCCTAAGGTCTAGGGCCTTGTCATTGTTGTATTTTCCTCCTTAATTGTGCTTTATAGTGGATATGACCACTGTGTGCCATACATTATATTACGTATAACCCTGATGATTTTATGAAATAGGTTCTCTTATCCTTTTAATATTATGGATGAAAAAAACTAACATTCATTGGTATATAACTTATCCAAAGCCAAATAACTTGTGGGTGGCAGATTGGGATAAAACATAGGTGGTGTGATTTCAGAGCATTTGGGGCTAATTATTACCATGCTGTATATAATGTCTCTTAATTTTATGTAGTTGCTGTACTCAAATTTTTATTGAATTCATCTATTAAAGTTCTGTGGGACAAAAAAAACAAAAACCGAAAAACAAAAACTAACAAAACGCCAATGTCTGTGGCATTCACGATATTCCAGGTATTACGCTTGGGGGGGGCCTCAGCTAAGGTAGCTGCGGTAAAAGGAGAGTCCTAGCATGCACTGAACTAATCTGGCCAAGTTTATAAGGATCTTTGAAGTTTCGTCATGGTGAGCTTCCTTGATTTTTAAGAAATTATTATTCATTCTGATTACACTGGCAAAAGAAATCCATTTTATACATGGCTACTGGAAAGGTGACATCCCAGAGAAACCCATTTTCTTTATATGTTGTTTAAAACTTTAAAACTTATTTAGAGATCAGCTGTCATTAGATGTTTTTAAAGTTTCCTTCAGAGACATTATTTAAGTAATTTTCTCAAATCTTTGATTAGCATGAATGTTTTTCAGTGGGTTTTCATGTCAATTTTGGATACAATGCCTATGATAAAATTCTGATTATATAAGGTGATGTTTATATCCTTTGATGCCACTTAAATATAGAGTTTTAAAGAATTATCAGTGATAGAGTACTTTTTATGACAAATGATAATTTTTTTCACATTATTTTACAGGCCCCTTATAACTCTATGGAACAGGTATGATTATTTGTTAGAGTGATGCAAAGATTAGATAACTAATCAAAATCATACTCCAGGGCTGTTTTGATAGTTGGAGTACCAGTTTTGTTCGTGTTGTTTTTTAAACCCACTGTTTTTAAACCCCAAAGTACTTAAATATAGTAAAGTCTGTTATACTTGTAAATGAAATTAAAGTAGAGAAATATACTATAAAACAGCCATGTTAACTTTCCTTTAAAGGTATTCATTACTTTATGTTGCAAGTTCACCAAACTTGATTAACTTTTCCTCTTAATTAAAAAAAATCACTACTAAAAGTAAGAATTACAGTATATTGTATGATTGATATTTGCCTTTTCTTTTGCTCCTTATTCCTTTTTGCTAATCAGTATTCCCATCTGGTATCATTTCCTTTCATCCTGAAGAAGTCCCTGTAGCATTTCCTGTAGTATAGGTTTGCCAGGCATTACATTCTTTTAGTTTTATTTTATCTGATCCTGTCTCTATTTTGCCCTTAACCTTTTTTTTTTTTTTTTTTAAGATTTTATTTATTTGACACAGAGAGAGAGAAAGTGAGAGAGGGAACACAAGCAGGGGAGAGGGAAGGGGAGAAGCAGGCCTCCTGTGGAGCAGGGAGCCCGGTGTGGGGCTAAATCCCAGGACTCTGGGATCATGAGCTGAGCTGAATGCAGACACTTAATGACTGAGCCACCCAGGTACCCCTATTAGTAGCCCTTAATCTTGAAGTATCTTTTTGTTGTACAGAGGATTTTGGATTGGCAATTTTTTGTTGTTTCAGGAATTTCAATATGTTAATTTCCTGTTTTTTCATCTTTGTTGTGTCTGATGGGAAGTTACCATTTGTTTGAATTATTTTTCTCCTGTATGTTACATATTTTTTCCTGGCTGCTGTTAATGTTTTTCTTTATCTTTGGTTTTCAACAATTTGACCATTGTCAAATATATCTAAGATGTATCTAGGAGTGGACTTTTAAAATGTCTTTTCCAGAGGTTTCTGACTTTGTTGAATATGTAAATTTGTCTTTAGCAAATATTGGGAAATTAGTAGCCATTATTTCTCAAATATGTATATATATATATATATATGTGTGTGTGTGTGTGTGTGTGTGTGTGTGTATGTATTTTTTGTTTCATTCCCATTCATTTTTGCTTTTTTTTCCTTTTGAGACTTTAATTAAAGGTCCTTTCGGTTTTTTGTTTTTTAAAAGTCCTTTTTGTCGGGTGCCTGGGTGGCTCAGTGGGTTAAAGCCTCTGCCTTGGGCTCAGGTCATGATCCCAGGGTCCTGGGATCGAGCCCCGCATCAGGTTCTCTATTCAGCAGGGAGCCTGCTTCCTCCTCTCTCTCTGCCTGCCTCTCTGCCTACTTGTGATCTTTGTCAAATAAATAAATAAAATCTTAAAAAAAATCTTTAAAAAAAAAGTCCTTTTTGTCTTAGTTCTTCAGATGATCATTTATATTGATCTTTCTTCAAGTTCATTGTTTCTTTTTTCATCTCAGTGCAGTGATTTCTTTCAAAAAAAATTCCAATGTTTTTTCATTTTTAATATTTCTACTTGGTTCTTCTTTATAACTTTTGTTTCTCTACTGAGATTTTCTGTCTTTTCATTTATTACCATATTTTACTTTAAGCTCTTGATCATAATTATATTAGCTGATTTTAAATCTTTTTCTCCTGATGCTAACATCTGGATAAACTTATGTCAATCTCCACTGAATGTATGTATTATATCTTTAATATGTTTTTGTTTCTTCATTTGTTGAGAACTTACAGATTTTGTCTTGGACATGGTGAATGATTTATTATAGAAAGTTTATCCTGTTAGACTCATTTGAAGAGTATTGATTTTTTTTTTTTTTTTTTTTTTTTGGTCTTTTTGTTTTTAAGTCCGTTAACTTGGCTAAACTCCAACTTCAAAATTCTGTTTCCCCTTGGTGGGTGTTAGCTGAAATTTCAGGTCAGTTCTTTTAACCTTAGGAAGGCTGTTTGGAATCTGTTTCTTACATACTTGATTTGGGGATTAGCAAGAGACCTGAACAGTTTTTCTATGGAATTTAGAGTTTCACTTCTCTGGTTCTCTCCTTTCTAGAATGCTCCCCTATACTTTCTTGCTGTGGTTTCCCTGGGCCCTGTTTTCTAATTCTATAATAGAGTAAGACTACTGGTTTCTGTTAAAATCTAGTTGCCCTTCATGGTAGGTACTGGGGTCCTTACTCAGGCTAAAAACCATAAATATTGAAATTTTGTTCAGTGTATGATACCTTTCTTTGAGATTCAGGCACCTTTTGTTCACTCCCTTGTGACCTCAAGTCTCCTTCTAAAGTATTTGTTCCAAGTCCATAATTATTATCTATGGTAGGGGTGGTCCTATGGGAACTATCTAATGATGACTAGAAGCAGAGTTCTCCAGTCCCTGTGGTCTTGTCGCTTTTCTCCACATTTCAACAAAAGTATGTTTATATTGTTCTTTCGGCCTATTCAGACCTTTTGGCTTGTTCAGAAATTGGTGCTCTGGCCTAATTTCTTGGAATCAGTCTTTATATTGTCCTAGATTATGCCTTGTCTAATTAAAGTCATGCCTGTATTTGAAAAGTGGAAAATTTCCAGGGAAAGTGAGCAGCTGGTATTGACACTCAAAAGAGTTTTATGCAATGAACGTAAGCAAAGGGCCAGTTAGGCTGAACCTCAGGAAAAAGAATCTAATGGTAAGATTCATGAGACTAAACAATCTGGCAAGGGGACCTTCTCTGAGCTATTTCATACTGAATTGGAAAAGTCAGAGGAAAAACAAGTAATAAGCCCAGGTCTCATGTTGGCAGATGGATAGTTTGTATGATCTCATAGTTAACTTTCCCACTGGTCATTAACAGGAAAGCCCTTTAGGTTTTACATTACTAACACGAGTATATCATTTGGATTAAGAAAATCTATTCCTCTAGAAAATTTGTAATTAATAGTAAAAATTCGCATGGAAAGGAAGAAGTGGTATAATATTAATTTCTATATGTTCTTATACAACTCCCTTATATCAGGGACTTGAACTGTCTTGTCTTATTAATCATTTTATTTCTAATTCCCAGGCTAGTGTTTGGCACTTAGAAGACATTCAATAAGTGTTAATATCCCTTGTGCTTTTATTACACTTAACTAAAAAAGTTAATACACTCTCAAATGGATGTCAGTTACTGAGAGAGATATTTAAGGTTGATGTTTTCCATTACTTCTCTTATTCTGTATATTTCTCCCCCTCCTCCCCCCGCCAAGTCCAGAAGCCTGAATTTAAGGTGTTTAGGTGTTCTCTCCAGTTTTGGTCCCAAGAAAAACAAAAGGATTTAATTTTGTCATAACTGTGGAATACACTACAGGAAAACAATATCACAGTTATCTGCCGGAAGAAAGAATATTAAAGTGGTTATGAGATCTGAAGTCAAATAGTCCTGATTTTGAATTCTAACTAAGTGTTACAATTGTTCTGAGACCTTTGAAAACTTCCTTAACCTTTTTGAATCCGTTTTCTCATCTTTAAAAAATGTGGATAATTAGTACCTATTTTATATGGCAGATGTGAGTTTAAAATGAGATTAGTATATAGAATTGTTTAGCATCGCTTCTTGGCCTTTTGGCTAAGATCAAGTGTAGAATTGTTTAGCATCATACTAGATATACTAGATAGTACTCAATAAAAGATAGCTGCTATTTTATGGTGGTTTTTCTATTCCTCTTAATCTTTATAGTTTCCTCATTCTTTCTTTGGGATAATTTTATATTTTAACATGAGACCAATTACTTGCCATGTGACTTTGAACCTTTCTGGCTTAACCTTTGATTCTCGGTTAAATTAATTATGCATTGAAGAGTTGAGTTAACTCAGAGTCTCTTTGTGTGCTGTCTGTGACTGGTGGGAACTTCTAGGAGGTTGTTCACAGTACTGTGGGGCTACTTTCATGGTTCACTGGAAGATATCCTGTAATGATAAAAGTCCGTGAACCAGATTTGACATCACTTACCTTGTTCATAGCCTCAGTTTTCAACTTCCACTAAATGAGGGTGTAAGACAAACAAATGCTTACCGAGTACTCAGGTTATATAATGCATTGTGTTCTGTGTTCCCTTTGGGTCTGTGAGATTTGAAGGTGTCAAGTGAGTGATACCTTTCTGGGATTCTTTTCCTGGAATAGGTAGCTTAATTAGTACATTCATTATAATAACAATTTTATCATAAAGAAAATAGTTAAGACATTGTATCAAATGTAGTCCAAATGAGGAAATGTACTTTTTAAGGAGTATTTAACAAGCTGTAAAGGACTTTAATGCTTACCTGCAAAAATACGTTTATGAGGGGCACCTGCTTGGCTCAGTGGGTTAAAGCCTCTGCCTTCGGCTCAGATCATGATCCCAGGGTCCTGGGATCGAGTCCTGCATCGGGCTCTCTGCTCCGCAGGGAGCCTGCTTCCTCCTCTCTCTCTCTGCCTGCCTCTCTGCCTACTTGTGATCTCTCTGTCTGTCAAATAAATAAATAAAATCTTTAATAAAAAATACATTTATGATATATTATTTTTGCAATATTGTATAGTGAATAGTCCTATCCAAAACAAGACCTTTATTATTGTTACTATTATTAATTTTTAAAAAAGATTTTATTTATTTATTTGACAGAGAAACAGTGAGAGGGAATACAAGCAGGGGGAGTGGAAGAGGGAGAAGCAGGCTTTACGTTGTGTAGGCAGCCCAATGCAGGGCTTGATCCCAGGACTCCGGGATCATGACCTAAGCTGAAGGCAGACACTTAATTGACTAAGCCACCCAGGCACCCCAAGAACTTTATTATTAAATCAGAATTTTGAAGGAGAGTACATTTTGTACTTGATTATCAGATCATATCATTGATGGGTTAATGTGGCCATATTGATTTATATTTTCGTTTTCTTATGGTTTCTGCAACCATTGTGGATCTCTGTAGAGATCTGGGTCAATCAATTGATGGTTCTTTCTTTTTTTCTTTTAAATTTCAAGTAATCTCTATACCCAGTCTGGGACTCCACCTCATGACCCCAAGATCATGACCCCCAAGATTGCCTGCTTTACTGGCTGAGCTGGTCTGGTGCCCCAATCTGTTAATGTTTCTTTTTGATGGTCCTGAAATGTGGGGAAAAGTCTCCACTTTACATGATATTATGCTCTTTACAGAGGTTATGTTGGGCTCTTGTTCTCTTTCATTAATCAGTAGTATATAAAGTATTTCGTGGAGTCCAATGTGGGGCCCAAACTCTGAACCCTGAGATCAAGACCTGAGCTGAAATAAAAAGTCAGCTGAAATCAAGAGTGGATGCCTAACTGACTGAGCCACTCAGGAGCCCCAGGTGTTCTTTTAATTAGCATTTAATTAGCAATTTAGTTAGCATGTATTTTTCAGATGGTTGAACTACATTGAAGTGTGTTGCATTATCTTACTCCTGGTCTTCAATATTTTGATTTTTTTGAGATATAGGAAATATATATGTAATGGATATGCCATTATATGTTATATTTTGTTGGATGTTATACTTTAATAGTAGCATAATGATTAAATTCAGCTTTAAAGCAAAATGAATAATTCATTCAATACAAGAAACTCCAAATATTTCTAGCATTCTTAATTATAATTATTGCTTTCCTTTTAGTTTCTTGAAGCAGCGATCAAAGAAGTTACATTTCTGTGTGACTCAGTATTTTGAAATATTTACTCCCAACTAAAGTCATACTTCATCAAAAGAGATGGTGTCATTAGAACTGAATTATAAATGTATTGACATGCTGACCCACTAAGCCCCTATCTGACAGGTTGTAAATGTTGTACATGGGTGTGCTCTTTTAGGGTTTTGAGTAGTGAGAGCAGAGGGTGGTATTTATTCCTATTATAACAACAGCTTGTTTGGTATACTGTGTGCTAAACCAGCTGCAGCACCAAAATGGGCCACCCACAGAGAGTCCAATGAGGGATTATTGAGGCTTGACTAAACTGCTACCACCTAAACAAACAGTGTTGCTGATTTTGTAGTTCAGTGCTTGATCTAAATTAGAAATGAATCTTTCCGAGTGTCTGAGCTGCTCAGATTCTGTTAAAAAAAAAAATAATAAAAAGGTAAAAACCTTCCTTGACATATATTTAATATGTAAAATTACGTTGAATTTTCCAATAATGTTAAATTATACCATTTAATTTTAATATGGTAAGCATGTTACATAATGTCTAACTAGCTTTCTCTGCAATACTGTCATTCCTTGTAAGATAATATATTTGTATTTTTTTTCTCTGTGTTTTGCCACTACAGTGGGATTTGGGGGACTACTGAAAAAGCAAATACCACTCTGATAACAATTTTTTTGGGTATCCTTGAGTGATGCACGTTAATAGCAATTTGTCATAATGAAGTATGTGTTTTACTTTGCAGAGAAACCTCTTGATGTTAAAAGCTTTCTAAGCACCATTTGGTCAATCAGGGTTTGAGTGGTAATGTAACTGTGATCTGGTAATGTAGTGTTTGGATACCATAATTCATTTGGAGTTCAGAGTGTTTCCCAGGAATTAAACTAAGTGCTCAATTAAAAAAAAAAAAAAGATGAGGTTATGCTTTCAATGGTCAAGAAAATATAGGCACAGGGAAAGACTTATTTGAGTATTAACTGTTTACTGAGGATTCAGCATAAATATACACACAGACATACATAAACACAGAAGTCCTTGCACGGTTGGTATATGAACAGTGAGAAAGATGATTGGACTTCTGTGCTATGAAATTATTCCAAAAATATATTCTAACTTTTTGGAAGTTTATTCTGTGCTATCACATCGCTGTAAATTAGCATGAAGGATTTCTAGGATTTACTGTGTTTAGAATTGTTACCTCCATGATAAATATAAACCCAATTATTTAGGCAGTTTCCTGTTTGTATAATTTATCATCTGTTGGTCAAGAGGATGTCTTATATTGGAATATGAATAGAGCTTGAGTGTGTGTGTGTGTTTTTAATATACCAGGCTTTAAAATAAGATTTATTTAAAATAAAAACAAAATTTCTACATAAACATTTTTATGTAAACATAAGCATATAGCACTTTTTAAGTGGTTTGTTTGTCTATAGCCCTTAAAATAGAGAGTGGTAGGTTAAGTTAAAGTGAGTTAGTGTAAATCATGGTGGATTATGTTACAATTATAGTAGAGTCTTGAATAAGGGTTGCCTTTTAAAGTCAGTGCCTAAAGTAAAAGTTGAATGCAGTAAAAATTATCCTTGAAAGTCCTTTAAATTGTCATAAAGTGTAATTTCCATGACACTGTCTACCAGTAAGCCCAGTTTAGGCAGTTTTCCCTGTAGTGGTAAAAGACATTGCTGCTGCTTTCACAGATGACTAGGTAAAAGTTTCCTTTAATTTAGGTGCTATGTTGAATACAATATCTGTTTGAATTTTTTTCTTTAACACATAGAGTTGATTTTGCATGTCTTTTTTGAGTATAATGTAACTTCACTGCATTACTTGTGGTAGCCTAAGGCAACTCTTATTTATAGTCTTGCCAATACAAAATCAGAGGAGCATGGGCTTTGGTGATGGGTAACTGCTGGTTCAAATCCAGGCCTTTCACTCAGTGTGGCCTAGGGCATTTTACTAAGCCTCTATGCCTCAGGCCACTTGTAATGGTAATAGTAGTATTTCTCCAATGGTTTGAGAAAGTGGCCTAGCAATAAGTCAGCATCGCTATATTTCTGTTTTCCTTTTCTATCTCGCCATGTATGCAACTACAAACACTTTTGAAAAGTAACTAGAATTACTCTCGTTATTTAGAATGCATGTAATTTATAAAGAGTTATTAAAGCAAAATAATTTGTTATTAGAACACATTCTGTATTCATCCCCTTCCTTAAAATATTTTAACAGTTCTCAAAAGCTCTGGTAAACTTGTTAGCATAACATATGAGGCCCTTTATGATCTGGTTTTCCCCTACTTTCCCTCTATATTTCCACCAAGAAATTCTTTGTGAGTTAGTTATCATCCTAACTAACCCCTAGTACTTTGAGATTCACCTCAGTTATCAACATTCACCTGGTTTCTTAAGCCTTCCTTGCTCCCACCTCACCTCTCTCAAGTCTGAATTGTGTTCTGTGTATTTAAATTCTCTGTACCCTGTATATTGACATAGGTATTATAATCATTTAACCCACTTCTCTTAAATGCTATGCTTTATTTTATTTGAGGTCATGGACCATATTACATAGTACTTAGTATAAATGCATGAGTCATTGATCAGTGTTTGGCTTAATTAAAGGGTGGAATTATTGAAAAATAGAGAAAGGTTTGTATGAGTGAGCACTGCCATGTTCCTCTGGGTTAGTTTTTTACACTCCTAATTTTTATTTTATTTTACTTAGTTTTTTAATAAAGATTTTCTTTTCTTTTTTAAAAGATTTTATTTATTTATTTGACAGAGACACAGTGAGAGAGGGGACACAAGCAGGGGGAATGGGAGAGGGAGAAGCAGGCTTCCCGTTGAACAAGGAGCCTGATGTGAGGCTCTATCCCAGGACCCTGGGATCATGACCTGAGCTGAAGGTAGATGCTTAATGACTGGGCCACCCAGGTGCCCCTGAAATTCTTAGTTTTTAGTTGCATACTAAATTGTGGGTATTTTTATGGACAGCCAAGTTTCCAGCTGCATCATATTTTTATGTTATAAATTAGATACTTTTGCTTTTTGTTGAGTAGTGGTTTCCCATGAACAATACTGTAGGTTTGAAAATGTCTTACACACTTAACTCAGAGTATTAATCACTCTTTTAGTTCTATCAGTGTTAGAAGGAAAAATAATTATCATCAGTAGTAGACCTTTGTCAGAGCATCCAGACATACTGGTCAAAAGGAATTGTAGGAAATGGGTGGGGATGTAATTAACTCACTGGGCATTGCATAGAAGCAGCTGGCAATGCTACAACCAGGAGACAACCATTCCATCCGTGATAGACCCATGGGAGTGGTTTGCTTGTAAATGCGGGTGTTATTTTAGAAAAGGATTGAGGACTATTTTTCTAAAACAGCAACGGGTTGGCAAACTACAGTCAGTGGACCAAATTCAGCCTGCCTTCTGTTTTTGTAAATATAGTTTTATTGAAACATAGCCACACTCATTCCTTTACATATTGTCTGTAGCTATTTTTGTGTGACATGGACAGAGATGAATTGCTGCAAAAGATAACTGTGTGGTCCTCAAAGCCTAAAATATTAACTGTTTGATCCTTAACAGAAAAGGTTTGCTGACTCTTGCATTAGATACTTTGCCTGGTTTACAGTTTGACAGTTTTGGATTGAAAAATTCATAGCTACATATCTTAACAAGGAAGGTATACTCCTTCAGATGCAGTTTTTTGGTTTTTATTAAGCAACTTTTGGATTTTATTGAATCTATTAAAGTATAAATTCTAAAAAGGTAAAATCATGACTCTCATATAAATATAAAATGAACCTGTAAGAGGCTTTAACTTCTTAATTAATGAGAGAACCTGTGAGGTAATAAAACTGTGTCAAAGGAGAATGATATATATGTAAGTACTAATGCTGAAATAAATTTACTAATCCATGTAGAATTGGGTAATATTCTTTAGGGCAGTGTAATGTTTGGAATCATATTTTCTGTGGGTGGAAATTAGCATAATTATACTAGATACAACTAATTTCTGTGGGTAAAATCATTAGCGTTATTCTTAGTTTTCTGTAACTTACAAAGTTATAAAAGAGCCTATTCGAAGACAGTCATATTTGTATACTTCTGTAGAATCTAGTAACATGGGATGCTCTCTAGAGACCAACATTCAATTGAAAAGATACTCAGCGTTTTACCTGTTTCAAAGTCTTAAAGAATTTTCCCTGTCAAATGTAAGCCAGTTAAAAAATAATTAAAAAAAACAAACATGTAGGAACTAAAATAAAAAATAATGCTATCAACGTTGCTCTAAAGAGAATGAAATACTGAGAGATAAGTTTAATAAAACATGTACAGATCTCTATCAGAAATCAAAGAAGACCAAATCAATGGAGAAATCTATTATGTTCATGGATTGGAAGACTCAACGTAGTAAGGATTTCATTTCTTCTTCAGTTGAACCATGGATTTAATGCAATTTCTGTCAAATCACAGTGAGATTTTCTGTAGACACATTCAAAATTGTTCTAAATTTTGTTCAAGTGGAAAGGCATAGACCCTAGAATAGCTAACAGTCTTGATGAGGAAAAATAAAGTGGGAAGAATCACAGCTTGATATGAAGCTTGCTATTTAGCTATGCTAGTGAAGATAGTATGGTATTGGCAGAGACATTGGCACGGATCAATGGAACAGAACTGAGAATCCCTGAAATGAACCCACACAAACATATACAGTTAGTGTTTTCAAGAAATCATTTTACTTTAATTCAGTAAGTATTATAGTCAAAGTAGATATGGAGTCCTAAAGTAGTAATTACCAGGAAATGGTCAACTGTGCATCAAGGACCCAGGAAATGCCTCAGAGACAGACCTAATAATTATGATGGTTCTTTTCCACTTAGCATCATTGTTTATGATTTATGTCAGTCTAAAATTATATGACAGACTTTTTAGTTCCCAGTGACTCTCCTTATGGAAGATGATAAAGGGAAGTGAAGTGGAAGGAGTCACTATAGCCCCTCGGACTACCCTCCCCCCCAAACTGGTTTTTATAAAAGTGCAAAAACAATCCAATGGAGAAAGGATAACTTTTTCAACAAATGGTACTGGAACATACACAGACAAGGAAATGAAGCTTGACCTAAACAGTAATCTTTATGGAAAAATTAACTCAAAGTGGATTCCAGATTTAATTGTAAAACGTAAGACTATATAACTTTTGGAAAGGAAAACATAAAAAAATCTTTGGGATGTTTTTGGGATCTAGGTATAGGTAAAAAGTTCTTAGTACACCAAAAGCATGATTCATGAAAGGAAAAATTGATAAAATGCAACTGAAAAAATTGAAAACCTTTGCTTTGTGACTGATCCTATGAAGGGGAGGATAAGACAAGCTGCAGACTGGAGAAAGTATTTGCCACATATCCACATATCCAGTGGAAGATTAGTGTTTAGTGTATCCGATAGAGGATCAGTGTTTAGTGTATTTTGAGAGTTAGAATATAACAGTAGAAAGAAAACAGTAAAAAACCAAATGATTCAATTGGAAAATGAGGCAAAAGTCACAAACAGACATTTCACTAAAGAGAATATTTAGGTGGCAAATAAGCACATGAAATGATGTTCATCATTAGCCATTAGGGAAATGTAAATTAAAACCACAATTAGATATTACTACATACCTATGAGAATGACTCAACTAAAAAATAGTGATAGTGCTAGTGAGGACATGGATAAATTGTATCATACATGCATTGCTGGTGGGAATGCAAAATGTCACAGTCGCTGTAGGAAACAATTAGACTGATTCTTATAAAACTGAGCATACACTTATTGTATAACCTAGCAATGAAGCTCCTGGACATTTATTCTGGAGAGATGAAAACTTATTTCACATAAAAACTGTTCAGTAATGTTCACACCAGCAGCTTTATTCTTGGTAGCCCCAAACTGAAAACAACTCATATGTTCTAAAACCAAAGAATGGTTGAACAAACTGTGGTACATCTGAAATGGAATACTAACAGCAGCAAAAGCAGTGACCTATTCTTACATGCAACTTGGATGAATCTCAAGTTAATTACACTGACTGAAAAAAGCCAATCCCAAAATGATTCCATTTATATGACAAAATTCTTGAAATAACAAAATCATAGAGTTGGAGAACAGATTAGTAGTTGTCAAGAGTTAGGGATAGAGAAAAAGGAGGGATTCTTTTGGTGATGTAGCTGTGGTAATAGAGTGTGTTCTTGACTTTGGTGTTGGATACAGGAAGCTACATATGAATTACAGTTAAATAGAACTTAATATATACACACACTCCTAAGTAAATATATGTTAAGAATGGGGAAATCTGGGCGAAATGGGTAGATTATATATCAATGTCATTTTCCTGGTTTGAATGTTGTACTATAGTTTTGTAAGACATTACCAGTTAGAAAACTGGATGAAATCCACACAGGGTCTCTTCGTACTACTTCTACATGGGAATCCACAGTTATCTCAACATTAAAAATTTAATAAAAAAGAACATGGATCTTTCAAGAACGTTCTTTTCAACGGTTCTTTAAAATAAATATATTTGAGGTCCTACAACAATTTTGTATACATATGCAGTTAAATATTCCTGGGTATTAAGTTTAAATTAGGAAAAGGGGACTCTTAGTCCTTTAATTTTATTTGTATATCCCTGATTAAAGCAAAGTTGAATAATCTGAATAATTATAAATCAATATTTTTATTAACAACAATGGAATTAAAATTTTTTAATGTTCTATAATTTAGTAACAGCTAATTGAGTACTTAGTTACTGAGAATTGTAACTTTTTAAAATTTCTGTAAAATATTAGTTGTGAGCTATTGTGAGTTTTATATGATACATGTGTAGAAAATGATAAATAATTTTAAGACATTCTTTTGGAGTTCTAAGTAGTTCTCCCAATACTTGTGTAACCATAACTTTACTTTGGAGTGCTACTTGGGATCAGTCCTAGGACAGTAGTGACATGGTGCTTTGGGAAAGAAAGCAATGCATACAGAAGATGTTTTAATGATGTGTGGTTTTGAGTAATCTCTGCTGAACTGAATCTATATTATAAAATGTCATTCTTTTTACTCTATATCAAACCTCATATTCATGTAGCATTATTATTTACTGTCATCTAATTTGTCTTTCTGCTCAGTTCCAGACTCTTCCCCAGTGGTACAATTTCAGCAGATATGTGTTTACCAGAAATAAGTGCACAAGAACCCTGGTAATCAAAATAGAAAAATGTGTTAGTGGCTTTGAGTGAAGTATTTTTTATTGTTAATATAGGCACAACTAAACTAAGATACCTTCTTTCATGTTTATATTAACCAAGGATTTTATAGCTTTCATGGAAATAATTTCTATTCATCAGCTTCTAGAGTCTGATAAAAAAAATATCTCATATATATATGCATATATATATGCAGATTTTATATATATGTATAAAAACTTTCATGGATGGGATGTTCCATAAACCTTCTTGCAAAGGAAAAGATAGTTTCTTTTAGATTCAATTCAGTGATAGTTCTTGTTCTTGATATGGAATTTTTTTTTGACAGTATGTAAGCCTAGAATACTAGAAGGAAAGCCACCTGCATAGTAAAAATTCTGTTTTTTCCTATTATTTCCTACAGTTGTGACCGTGGTATATATTATTATTATAAAAGGCTATCCTATGAAGAAAATACTATCAAGTTTATGATAAATGTTTTCCATAGAATTCAGAATCAAATTTTTAAGTGTTAAATTTTTTAAAGTCAAATACACATTAATGATTCTATTTTAATACTACGAGAACATTTGGTATTTTTTCCATGATGTTTCCCCATGTGTAAAATTTATATAACTATAAATCTATTTGTCAATCTCTTAACTCTCCTTGCTCTTTTTCACATGGTTTTTGTGTATATAGTAGATATAACTTCCCTGTGGCTGCTGTAACAAATTACCATTAGCTGGATGGCTTAAAACAAAAGTTTATTCTCTCATAGTTTCTGGAGACCAGAAACCCCAAATCAAGTTTTCTGTGTAGATAGAGCCATACTCCCTTCAGAGACAGGGGGAAGAATTTCTTCCTTGCCTTGTCTAGGTGTCTTCCCCCTCACAAACACCCCATACATCCGTTTAAAAAAAATGTGGTGAAATACTCATAAAATTCACCATCCTGTTTTTAAGTGTGTAATTTATTAATACTCATGTACATTCGCATCTGTATATTTGCTGTTCTAGTTTTTATAACCCCTGTTTCTTGCCTTGTGGCTACATCACTTACTTCTGCCTCATTTTCATATCACTCTGTGTGTGTGTGTGTGTAAACTGTGACTCTCTTGTAAGAAGAATAAGCTTTTTCTCTCAGGATCCTTAGCTTAATCACATCTTTTGTCATTTAAGTTAATATTTATAGGTTCCAGGGATTAGGAAGTGAATCTGTTTATTTTGGGGAGCCCATTATTTAACTTAATTAAATTAAATTAATTAAGTATAACCAAATATGGAGTTATTTTTAGAATTAAGTCAGTGATTTCTTTATATTTCAACTTTTACAAATCCACTGGACAAGTCAAGAGGTAGCTACAAGGTGCCTTTTGATCCCCTACAGGTATGACTCAAGCTTCATCATACAGCCTTTAATGTACCCGTTAACTGGCTGTGCCTTTATCTGCTTTCATCTCTAATATTCCCAGTCTTATGGAAAGTTATGTATCCCTAAACACACGTGTGGGCTTAATTTCTTTCTAGAAACCATGCTATTTTCCTATTCTGCACTGTTCCTGTGTTATTACTTTGAATGGATAAATAAGCAGTGGTACCTAAGACAATAGAGTATGTTGATAACGGGGAGGCTGTGCATGTGTGGGGTATATGGGAAATTTCTGTACTACTTCTCAGTTCTGCTATGAACCTAAAATTATTCTAAAAAATCAAGTTTAAAATAATTACTGAAATCAAAACTTGCAATAACCTTGTGTGCTAGAATACACTCAAGATAATGATCCTTGATTGGATCTCATTGGGGGAGTCCTCATCAGACTTTGACGAGAAGTTGGGTATATTTCTAATGGGAGAAAGGGCTAAAAATGTAGGAAGAGATTACTTTTGTCCTCATTGAGAAGCTTTCCCTCAGTCCCTATATTTAGGCAGGTAGTGTATAAAACTAATTGCTTCATATGTACCAATCATATGTTTACTATATTTCACTAGGTTAGAAGGGGTTTGTAAGCATTGATTTGTGAAATCTTGCATGATAATGAAATTGAAGGATGATTAATTATATGTAAAGTACAAAAAAATGTATATTAATTGAATCTCTAATTCTGACCTCAAAGGATTTTATTCCAGCATGTGAAGATTCACCTTAGACCAGCCTGTAGTAGAATGATTTAAAGTTTAAATAAGAAAACAGCTCTTAGATGATCATGGTTGAGATTATTTTCCAACACATAAAAGTGTACCTATCTAGAATATGATTAATTGAAAGTTATCATATAGAATACTATGAAAAGGCACCTCGGTGGCTCAGTGGGTTAAGCCTCTCCCTTCAGCTCAGGTCATGATCTCAGGGTCCTGGGATCAAGCCCCGCATTGGCCTCTCTGCTCAGGAGGGAGCCTGCTTCCCCCGCCCCCAACCCTGCCTGTCTCCCTGCCTACTTGTGATCTCCTTCTCTGTCAAGTAAATAAATTAAAAAAAAAGAGAATACTGTGAAAACATTTATACAATTTGAATGTCAATATTAATTTTGATACCAACATAAAACTTAAGAAAAATCCCTTTTGAAAAAATGGTTTCTTTCAACAATAATTTTAAAACCAGGTATATCTAGGAAAGTTTTTTTTTTTTTAACTTATTGTTATTTTAGCTCTTTTTTTACTTGGGCTTTAGATAGGTAATATGAACTATAATCTTTGTCTTTCTACATGATAATATTCTCACTAGTTAAATGCTTTCTGGAAATTGGTAGCTTAAGAGTAGAAGAGCAAATAAAACATTATAACTGATAGTTGTGAATGAAGTATGTTCAATGCAACATATTGAAATTTTTAGAAGGGCATGCCAAAAGAACATAACATTTCATTTTAAAGTGAGGTCTTCATGCATCATTTATTTACAGATATATTCTTCAGGGAATGTAACCAATCTTCTTTGTCTTTTGAATGACAAACATAGTTGAAAATTTCAGACATGCATCAAAGCAATTCCCCTGCCAATACTAGTCTGATCCTTATGGGATTTTCTCAAGTGCTTTGTCTGGGCTAGTTCTTAACTTAAGTGATGAGGCTTTTATTGCATTCCTGCAGAGATTATTTCATCATTTAATAGACTTTGCTTTAAGAAAATGTTCACTTTGTGCAGATTTATACCGTTATTATGGTCATGCCCTTTATACCACCCTTGCTTTTCCCCTTTCCCCATCCTCCTCTTTGCCCTCGCTGCTATATTTGTATTTGTTCCAAGGTACTTTATTCATTGTAGAGAAAGCAGTCTTTCCTGAAATGATCTTCATAGTATATATGAGTCTTAGGGAGTGTTAGGTTTCTAGAAGACCTAAATGCTAGTAACAGTAATTTCTATTTAGTATTGCTTTTAAATTGCACTTACAGTGTTTTTCATATATCTTTTTCAGCTATTTTTTAATAAAGTAAGAGTTTTTATTTTTGAATTAATTGTATAGTTTATTATTTAGGAATATTCATACTCTTCTTATTTTGATGCATGTAATGCAAACATAGAAGAGAAGGGGATGCCACTAGAATTGCTGAAAGGTTCCTGTCAGGCATACATGATGCTATTTAATTTTGAGTATATATTGTGAAATCATATTACTATTATATTATGTAATTATGTAATTGTACTATGCATTTGTGCCAGTATCATCTGAAACAAATTAACAAATATAATGAAAATTATATTTTCTCTTGTAACAAATTAGATTTCATGTAGTTGAGTAATAGTTATATAATGGACATCTCAGTTCTGGTTACCATTTATGTCTTTATATTATGTATTTTGTGTAATAACTCATTGCTGGCTGAGTTTTACGCTGTTACCTTTATTTTCTTTTTGTTTCATCTTTCTGAATGTTCTTTTTGTGGATAATATGGAGTGTAAGTAGAATTTCTTTAAAAAACTAGTAGTACATTCTGTTAGTATTTTTCATGTGTTTTTAGTGTTGTTGGAAAAAACTTCATGAAAACATTAAAGCCAAATGATAAAATTAAAATTCTCTGTGAAGAATAAGACTAAAGATCTACGGCCCTCAGTATATCCTTGTCATTCAAGAATTTTACATGGTGTGCTGCCTGAGTTTGTGATATAATGTAATTTTTTTTCTAAGGCACAAAATTAAGTTCTATATTCCATGAAGGATCTTCTGTAGGAATTAAGTCACTTCCCAAGCGAGAGAGCAAAATTGATAGATTGAGATCTCAAAAAAGCTTTTTTTTTTTTTATAACCCTCTGTGTCATGTACAAAAATTGTTATGAAGTAATAAAACTACTTCTTAGCGGAATGGTCATCCACAAGAAAACACAAATATGCAAGTGATGAACCAGCATTAGGAAACGACATATAACATGTAAAAAGCTAACAAAAGTTAAGCTAATTGATTACTACCCTGTGAACATGCCATTTATTAACTAGGATATGGTAGTTATTCCTTAAGTTTTTCTAGTATTTCTTGAACATTATAATATTCTCAGTGATATACTTTAAAAATAATCGGAAGTCATTTCTGAGAATTAACACACAATCAAATTAAGTTTCTTAGTGAGATAATATTTTTGTGAATGGAAGAAGTCTAAGAAATCCATGAATCTTAAAAAAATAGTTCTTTTTTTTTTTTTAAGATTTTATTTATTTATTTGACAGAGAGCACAAGTAGGCAGAGAGGCAGACAGAGAGAGAGAGAGAGAGAGGAAGGGAAGCAGGCTTCCTGCTGAGCAGAGAGCCCGATGCGGGGCTCGATCCCAGAACCCTGAGATCATGACCTGAGCCGAAGGCAGAGGCTTAACCAACTGAGCCACCCAGGCGCCCCTTAAAAAATAGTTGTTAATGAACGTTGAAACTAGGGAGTATCAGATCTGTGACTTAAACTTATCCAGAACCGAAATCCTCAGTATTTCTTTGTTAAAGGTTATTATTGCAAAACGTCTGTTTGAAGGTGTGTACAGCCTTCAGTGTTAAATATATCACTAATCTTACAGCAAAACTTTTGGCTACTTAACTAGTTGGAGATAGGAACATACAGGTATATTTCTTTCCTCTCTCTCTTCTTTCTGATAAAATTTATATGCAGTGAAATGCACTGATCTTCAATGTACAGTTTGCAGTTTTGAAGATGTATATACCCTTGTAACTATTGCTGCAGTCAAGATACAGAACCTTAATACCACTGTAGTCAATCCCCATCCCTCATAGGCAACCACTCTTCTAATTTCCCTCATGATAGATTGCCTAATTTTGCCTGTTCCTGTTCTTAATGTAAATAGAGTCAGACAGTATATAGTCTTTTATATGGCCAGCTTCTTTTGCTCAGCATTAACGTCTGTGAGATCCATCCATGTTAAGCCTGTATCCATATTTCATCCCTTCTCATTTTACACTGACAGACCACAAATTAGATTATCCATTAACCAGTTGATGGAGTTTTACACAGGTATAGATGTAACTATGTTTTTATTAACTTCTTTATTTTTTTGAACAATATTTTTAGAGCAATTGTAGGTTTACAGCAAAGTAAGTGGAATGTACACAGATTTCCCATATACTCCCTGTTCTCCCAGATAGCCTCCCTCATTGTCAGAGTGGTGCATTTGTTGCAGTTGATGACTCTCCACTGATACATCATAATCACCCAAACTCTGGCTTATATTAGGGTTCAGATTTGGTGTTGTATACTCTGTGGGTATGGACAAATGTCTAATGACATGTATACATCATTATGGTTTAAAACAGAGTTTTTTTACTGTCCTACCAATCCTTGTTGCTCTGCCTACTTATCCTTATCTCTGCCCCCCAGACCCTGGCAAACCACTGATTTTTTTACTGTCTCCCTCATTTTGCTTTTTCCAGAATGCCGTAAGTTGGGACCATACAGTTGGTAGCATTGTAAATTGTCTTTTTTCACTTAGTAATGTGCATTTAAGTTTTCTCCATATCTTGCATGGCCTGATAGCTCATATCTTTTTAGTGCTAAATAATACTCCATTGTCTGATATACCACAGTTTGTATGTTCACCTGCTGAAGGACATCTTGGTTGCTTCCAAGTTTTGGCAGTTACGAATAAAGGTGTTATACACATCCATGTTCAGGTTTATGTGTGGGTGTAAGTGTTCGAATCCTGTGGATAAATTTAAACTCCTTTGTATTTTTTTGCATTTTCCATTTCCTTTGTACTACCAACGAGTTCAGTTGTTGGATATTATGATCTTAAGAGTATGTCTAGTTTTATAAGAAATTGCCAACTGTCTTCCAAAGTGGCTGTACTATTTACAATCCTACCAACAATAAAAGAGAATTCCTGCTGCTCCATATCCTTGCTAGCATTTGGCATTGCCCGTATTCTAGATTTTGGGCATTCTGATAGGTGTGAAGTGGTATCTCATTGTTCTTTTATTTTGCATTTCCCTGATGACATATGATGTGGAGCATCTTATCATGTGCTCTTTACCATCTGTGTTTCTTCTTTGGTCAGGTGTCTGTTAAGGGCTTTGCCTCATTTTTTAATCAGGTTGTTTTCTTAGATTGAGTTTTAAGAGTTCTTTGTGTATTTTAGATAGCAATCCTTAATCAGTTAGGTCTTTTTCAAATATTTTCTCCTAGACTGCAGCTTGTTTTCTCATTCTCTTGACATTATCTTTTGCAGAGCAAAAGTTTTTAATACTTTTTAAGTAAATTTAAAGATATAATTGGTTTTATTTAAGGACCCATAAAACGGGCAACATCCCATCTAGGAAATAGAAAAAAGCTCCAGAAGTTTTTCATGTTCGTGAACTCCAGCTTTTCCATTATTTCTTGGTAAATCATGCCTTTGGTGTTTGTATTTAAAAACTCATTGCTGTATCCAAGATCATCTAGGTTTTCTCCTACGTAATCTTTTAGGAGTTTTTAGTTTTGCATTTTGCATTTCTGTCTATGATCCATTTTGAATTAATTTTTGTGAAGGGCATAAGGTTTGTATCTAGATTCCTTTTTTTTTGTTTGTTTTTGTTTTTTTGTGTGTGTGTGTTTTGGTTATGGATGTCCAGTTGTTCCAACGCCATTGTTAAATCAGCTGTCTTTGCTCCGTTGTTTTGCCTTTGTTCCTTTGTCTAAGATGTTTTGTTAGTTTTTGAATTTCAAAGACTGTTTATTTAGACTATGTTTATTTCTTAAAATTTTCCACTCAACCATCTTTTTTAGCTAAGGGGAGTGAACTTGGTGCGTGGCCTGTTAGCATAAATGCAACATTTCTTTGAAGTGTCTTTTATTGCTTTAAATATTTTATATAAGTCTTTCTGTTAACATGGCTGAAACCCAGTTCACAAACCTAAGAAGAATAGAAGAGGTATCTAAGAAAGAGCTATAAAGAATTTTTTTAAAATATTTTATTTATTTATTTGACACAGAGAGAGATCACAAGTAGGCAGAGCAGCAGGCAGAGAGAGAGGGGGAAGCAGGCTCCCTGCAGAACAGAGAACCCAATGCGGGGCTCGATCCCAGGACACCGAGACCATGACCTGAGCCCAAGGCAGTGGCTTAACCCACTGAGCCACCCAGGCGCTCCAAGAGCTATAAAATTTTTGAAGATGGAAGGCAAACGAATGATTTGTAATTCATTAAGTAGAATGGTAAAAGAGTCTAATAATTTTAGGTTTCTACAAGCAGACTAATTCCTAAGCAGAAAGCCTCAGGAATTGGAAGTACCAGTTAACACCAAAGCTGATGGTACAGAATAGTGTTGAAAGTATGAGTATTTGTGTCAGGCATTATAATGAGGGACTTAGACCACCCAGGTAGCCATGTGCCTAATTTTCTCCCTTGTTCCCAGAAAAAAATCTGGGTCCACAGAAACCAGACACAGCTAAAGGAAGATTAAGGGACTATATTAAAACATGAGGATTAAATGAAAATCTACATAACTAAAAGTGGAGTAGGCTACTTTCCCTTGTTTTGATTGCAAGAATAGTAGCAGCCAGTCTTATAACTCCCAAGAATGAGCTGATCAAAAGACTCGCAGATATTGGTAGGTATGGGGATCTTAGAATATGATGTCTCTACATGACTATACTATACTATACTGAGGTTTCCCCATACAGAGTTAACAATCCATTTTTTAGTTCTTCACTCTTAAATCTGAATGTATAGCCAAGGGTTGCCAGGTATAGGGGGTGATTCTATAATATAAAGTACAGTGATCAGATCAAACAAAAAGTACAAAAGAGCCTTGAGTAAACAGAAATGAAGGGGACAGAATAAATGTCTAAGATCTTACAATTAATATGTTCAGGAAAATAAGAGAAATTTGTGTCAGTAAGGCAAAAATAGGGTTATGCCATTAAAACAAAATTCTCAGAGAAAGAATAGAAGTCTTGAAAGTCAAAATAAGTTTTAAAAAATATTAGGATGGTGGAATAGAAATGAAGGCAGTCTTTGGAAAGTAAAATTAAAAGAAAAAGAGATGAACAAAATGGGAGAGGAAAGAAAAGAAAATTTGATCATCAGTCTAGAAGTTGGATTCCTTGGTAACAGGTCCAGGAAGAAATAAAGAGTAAAATGAGAGAGAAACTAATTTTACTAAAGACAAAATACAAGAATATATATCAGAAGAAATGAGAGAGAAATGAATTCTCTATATAAAGAACATACATAGGAAGAAAATGAGAGAGAAACTAATTTTATTAAAGACAAAATAGAAGAACATATATAAAAGAATGTATAGGACATATAAAAGATATGTGAAAGGACTACAAAATATCAAGCAAAATGAATGAAAGACACCCATACTGGGTCACATAGCCTTGTGAAATTTCAATCACTTGTAAAATCCATGGATGACCCCAAAAAATCTGGAAAGGGAAAAATAGTAAGATAAATTCACACAAAATATTGGGAATGAAAAAGTCTTTGAATTTCTCACTAGCAACACTGAAAGCTAGTAAAAGGTAGACCAAATTTTGAGGGAGAATAATTTTAACCTGGAATTCTTTAGCATCAGTAAAGATAAGATAAGTATTCAAAGTCTCAGATGTGTTATTAACAGGAACTTATTCTCATTAGTTTCTGAAGAGTGCATTTCACTAAAACAGGAGAGTATATTAAGAAGAAAATGACCAATAATCAAGTAAATAGATAACCAATACAGGAGAGAGGCAAAAGGAATAATGGGTGGATGGTGATGGGCTGAAATCTCAGGATAACTGCTTTGCTTCAGTCCAAGGGCTGAACAAGAAGATGGAGAATTTTAAGAAGGTTTTTCCCAAGGGGAAATATGTATTGCCTAATTAATCATTGTCCATGTTGAAAAGCATTTATAATTCTATTGGAAACTTTGAGGTTGAGTTACTGGTAAGTAAACAGAAATCAAAACAAATGCATAAATGAGTAAAAAATTGATTCAAAGAAACAAATAGTTGTATAAGACAGAAAATAATAAAATCATAGCATATTACATAGTTTAGCCATGAATAATTGTATGCATTCATAATTATATAATAAATTCATTTAAATATATATCAGTAAACTCAATTAAATAAATATATATAGCTTTATATATAACTATATATATTCATATATAGAGAAAGTGAATTGGATGAAGGAGTGGTGAAAGCATTAAGTCCACATCTCACACAGTGAGTAGATTGAAGAAAGAAAGACTAGAGGAAATAGTGGCTAAATGGCTAAAAAATGGCTAAATGGCTAAAATTGACAAGTTGTGAGAAGTAGCCAAAAGTGTTGAAGGGGATGCTTATGTGGAGCTGGAATCTGGGTGGCAGAAGTGGGATGGTTTTTTTTTTTTTTCCTTTGATATAAATCTCATAGAACTGTTTGACTTTTTAAACCATGTAAATGCATTATTTTGGTTAAAAATGGAACTAAAATATGTCTGTGACTTTGGTATTCTCTTCACTATTATACTTGTGGTTGTTTTATTATAAAGAAAAGTGTCCAGGGGCGCCTGGGTGGCTCAGTGGGTTAATCCTCTGCCTTCAGCTCAGGTCATGTGGGATCGAGCCCCGCATCGGGCTCTCTGCTCAGCGGGAAGCCTGCTTCCTCCTCTCTCTCTGCCTGCCTCTCTGCTTACTTGTGATCTCTCTGTCAAATAAATAAATAAAATCTTTTTAAAAAAAAAAGAAAAGTGTCCAGCTCTCAAAATGCTTTAGTTAAATCTTCCCTTGATGTGCTAGGTTAATTATGTGGATTGCTCTATGTACTTTTTGGCCCATGGCTACATGCTTCTAATAGGATATAAAACCCACTTTGAGAAATATGGATTTAAGTATTTCTTTGTTACATAAAACAGTATTGTGAACATTTAAGAACATAAATAAGTTTTGATAGACGGGAAGTTATGACCTCAGCCACTAGTGTATGAATGGAAAATTATTAAAAAAAAAAAAAAAAGCACCCCAGAACTTTGGATATTCTGTGATTGAAAACAGCTATCCTTATTTTGAAATTTATTGTCCATCCAATTAGCTGGTTATCAAGAATCTACATTAGGTGAATAGTGCATTATATGGTGAGGAGTTTGTTTACTCAAATGCTATTTGAAGTTTTTATAAATATAGATATGCTGATTAATAATTATCTCATTGTATGAGGAAGCAATCCCTAAATCTAAATGCTTATGTGGAATTTTATATCTTGGAAACAATTTGAGGAAAGCTGACTACATTCAGTAATTTTAGATTTTTATGAAACCGTGGGATTTCTACCAAGTAAAGGACTTGGACATTGTCTTCTGTAATGGTCTTTTATGCTTCTGTGCTGGAAGGAGTATATGGCAGCTGATGGATTAGAGGATTTAATAGTTCTCTTTCCATTTAAAAATAATTCTTGATTTGTTTTTTAATAAATTCAGAAAAACAACCACTCCACTTAAGACATTTTATGACAGGGATTGTATCTCTTTCTAGATTGTAAAAGAATCTTTGTCTATATTCTAACCAATATAAAAAGATTTTATATTGATAATTAATATAAGGTCATTGTCAACCATGAAAGATACTTTGTCTTGACTTATTTTAAAAAATATAATTCACCTAATATACATAACAGTTATTTCATTCAAAGATGATAATAATGTCAAGTAATGTACTGTCATGAATTTTGAGAAATAAAAGAGGAAAATAAGGAAAAAGTAATTTATGGATGGACAAAGGCAACTTGGTGTTTGCATTTTATGATTCATAAAATAATAAAAATTTTTTTCTCTTAAGACTGTAAAAAATTTTTTCCAGGAACTGTAAACTGTTTTAATCATAGGTGGCTGAAGGGAATTTTGCCCAGTTTTACTGAAAGAAACTGCCTTTTTCTTTAATTATGAAATAGAAAATACAGTAATCACAAAGAACTGATCTTGTGTGCACAACATGGAGCAAAAGATACAAAATACTTCTTTTTTCCTTTTTTTTTTTTTTAAGATTTTATTTATTTATTTGACAGACAGAGATCACAAGTAGGCGGAGAGGCAGGCAGAGAGAGAGGAGGAAGCAGGCTCCCGGATGAGGAGAGAGCCCACTGTGGAGCTCAATCCCAGGACCCTGGGATCATGACCCGATCTGAAGGCAGAGGCTTTAACCCACTGAGCCACCCAGGTGCCCCCCAAAATACTTATTTTTTCTAATCAGTACAGTTATGTTCAGTCCTTTTATAGTTGTTCCTTTAGGGCATTCACCAAATTGCTTTATTTCTCCAAGTGATATATGCTATGACACAGACTTCAGTATCAGCCTAAACTGTACTGTACCCCAGGCATACAAATTAAGAGAAGAAATATATTGAAAATTAAATTCCTATAACTTGTTAAGTTTTATGAAATGTTTGTTAGTACAGAATTCTGAGATTAGTAAATAGATAATAAGAAATGCATTGGAGAACTATGTGGAAAATATGAAAAAATTAATTTTAAGATAATTTAAAATTCTTCCATATTTTATTATTTGAAAAAAATAATGATTCATTTCAGGGCTGTTTCTATTTCCAAATCATATTTTGATCTATTTGCAAAGGTAATTCCCTTCCTTTAGAGAATCTAGAATCTATTAGGACTGTCAGTTATTTAGATAGGGTATTTGAAGAACATAAGAAAGTTTGACCGCAGTAAGAATGTTTGACCTAGAGTCTTATTTTATGCTATTTATATATTTATTTTTAAAGATTTTATCTTTTCATTTCACTGAGATAAAGAGAAGGAGAGACAGTATGTGTACAGAAAGAGAGGCTGAGAGAGTAGCAGACTCCCTGCTGAGCGTAGAGCCAGTTGCAGGACTTGATCTCAGGACCCTGGGATCATGACCTGAGCTGAAGGCAGTCACTTAACTGACTGAGCCACCCAGGCGCCCTAGTTTATGCAACTTAAAAAGCATCCACGAATGTTCCAGAACACTTGCCATGTGGCAGAAACATGGACACATGTTTCTGGACACACTTAAAGAAGAAATATTTGAATTTAGGAAATTTGGTAAAGGTGCGGTTATAATATAGCCCTAGCATGACCAAAGTATGTGTGTTTATGCAAAAGACTTTGCTGTGATAGGTGAAGAATCCAGGGGCCTCCCTCAGCCTTATTTCATGCAGGTTTAATTGCTTTTTAAATTCCTCCTGTATGGGAAATATGGAAGTGATTTTGTAGTTCGGAAAATTTGGAGGGAAAGAAAATCTTAGAAAATTGAGATTAAAATAAAGAATAATAAAAATTTTCTGTAGAAATTTACTGAGACATTTTTGGTGGCAAAATTCACATTTGTGAAAGATTTCAAATTTAGGGTTTTTGATGTTATTTCCAAATAAGATTTTACCCACACTTTCAGAGATACCCTGATAGGATGAAAGGATATATTCTTTTACCTTACCACTTAAGATTTGAGTCCTATTACCAGATCATCATATTGTTGATGTTATACTATGAATATTTTCAAAACTTCTGTTTATTATGATCCTAAATGTAAAAATTTACATTAACCACAGTTGTAAATGCATATGATTTATATTAAGTCAATAATTTGTTGAATATACTCGTTTAGAAGAGTTCCTAAGTCTTATGACCCTGTTTAATATTTCTCACTTTCAATTTGTCATGAATACTTTGATAAATATACCATTTGAGTTGTATCAATCAGAGAATATTAAATGAATTGTTCTCAGTTCTTTTTATTCCTATTAGGTGATTTATCAAAAATTTTTACCTTAAAATGTGGACCTGTGATTACAAATCATAACTTTTAAAAGATAAGAGAATGGAAACATTAACTAATTAAAAACCAAATACTAATTAAAGAGGTCTTGGGAAATCCCTTAATATTTATTAATATATTCAACTTCCATTTATTTTATTTTAATTCTAATCAGTTGCATTTGGCTAATTTTTTAGACTTCAATAGAATTAGGTGCTAACAAAAGATGAAGATTACTCATGAAGTTCTAGTCTTTCCCTCACTCAGCATGTTTATTTGTATAAAGAACTTCAATGAATAGGCTGTATTTCCTATCTTGTCCTTAAATCTGGACTGATGATTTCAAGTGAATTTGGAGTTTATAAACTTTTGGAGTTAACTGATGCCAGCAATTATTTGGCATTGCTAATCTTAAATTCTGGTCTGGTATATGCCTTAAAATCTTATTCAGTCTTTTTGAGTAGCTCTTGAAACCAAATACTTATGTACATTTTATGTTCACTTACTTTCTGCCCTGAAGATGCTAATTCCCTCATCTTTTGGGCTACTGTGCTTGTTCTTACTATTTTAATTAGATAACTATGAGCTTTCTTATCTTTGCCTGGCTATTTATTAATCTTTAATCAAGACACAAAAGTAAAATGAAATAGGTTGCTTTCTATTTTCTCTGTTATCTTTGGGTTCCTGTTTTAATGACCATTACTTTGCAATAATGGCTTATAATGGAGTTCAGTTTCAGTGAACTCCCAACCACCTCTTTAGCTGCTAAAATGTCTCACACATTTTGTTACTGAGTCATTTCATAACTGTCTCCTTTTTGTTTCTAATATATGTTTTTTTTTCCATGTGAATACATCTCAAAAAAGTTGTTGGGTTTCTGGAAACATAAATAAAGAACAGATGGCTGCTCACACCTTATGACAAATACAAGGGAGACGGAGGACTTTCATCATGTCCCTCATGGTCAGCATGTTAGCTCTCATGTGGTGGACATCTGTGGCTATTTGAAATAGGCCTTGCTCCTGTTTTGGAGTCTCTCAGGTCTGGTCAGTCTCTTGACAGTAGGTTATTTTTAAGCAGTTGGGTTTCTCATTTATTAATCTGGAAAAAACAAAGATAACCCTGAATAAGCATTAGGAAATGTCCCAAATAAGAGTACTCTTATTTTTTATTTTTATTTTTTAAATTTTTATTATTATTTTTAAAAGATTTTATTTATTCATTTGACTGAGAAACAAAGATAGTGAGAGAGAGAGAGAGCACAAGCAGGGGGAGCGGTAGGCAGAGGGAGAGGGCTCCGCTGATCAAGGAGCCCCATGTGTGGCTTGATCCCAGTACCCTGGGATCATGACCTGAGCTGAAGTCAGACACTTAACCAACTGAGCCACCCAGGTGCCCCGAGTACTCTTCTTTTAGACTTACCATAGTTTCTTCAAACTGATTTGTTAAAATCAACTGATAGCTCTCTACTCTGATAACAGCTTTGCCAAATTTGGGAATCAAGCTTCATTAATATAGCTCTTAATGGACACATTTCTGTACTTTTATGCCTATTAATAGAGTACTATAAAACAAAATAAAGCATTTTAATTTAGATTAATTCAGGGAGAAGACCAAGTATAAACATTTGAATCATGGATTGAATAAGTAGACTTTTGATATTTATAACTTTAATATTCAAATCATGAGCAATCCCCAAGTGTCTATGACATGAAATGATCTGTAAATTTATATAGCTATGAATTCTGATTTTTGACCACAGATTTTTAGATGGGCAAGTTGCCTATTTATCCACATATGAGTTTTTGTTCTGTACTGTCCCTACAGTAACCTTTGAAATATTCAAAACATTGTGTCTTTGTGGAGAAACAATCACCAAATCAGAAGGAAAATTTTAGCAAATATTGAGAATGCTTTTAACTTGTAACAAAACACATTGGAAACATGTCTCCTGAGAACACTATGGGTTTGAAAATGCTATGAGTTAGGAGGAAGGTTTATGTTTTTGTCAATGTGCAGAATTCCTAAGGTCTTCGAAAATCTAGCCAGAATATCAAAGATCTTTTGTATGGAATTTTTAAAGAAATAGTATAATAGAAGGCATTACGGTTCTTACACACAGAAACACACGAAAATAATAACAAAAATGAAAAGAACTATTGGTTGTTAAAGGGTAATTTCTTTAAATTACTTGTTTCTTTGATTAGAAATTTGATCTATTAAGAAGTCTTAACCATAATGATCTCTGCTATTACATAACAGTTTATTAAGTAGAAAAAAGTCTTTGGCTTTTGTACTCTCTAAATTACCATGAAATTTGAAATGGAATATATAATAATTTTATCACATCACCTCAGCGTGTAAGTGAATTTCACATATGTAAGTTGTTCTTCAGAAAAATTTTGTACATATTTTACAGAATAATATTTTTAATTAACCATTCTTTTAAAAAGTCAAAAACTGTTACTTTTCAGACATGGTTAAGATCAAAAACAGGAAATTGAAGAAATTTTACAGTTTCGGATATGTTTTGGGTGTGTAACATATTGCATGAAACTATCTTATTAGAAGAGTTTTTAGTCTTTCATATTTTCTCTTATATTAAGAGTGCCTCTATATATCACATTGATTTCATTTTTAACCGATTGAGCCACCCAGGCACTCCACATTGATTTCATTTTTAAAAAAATTTTAAGAAATTATAAGTAATACAATATAAAAACTTGTTAGGAATAGGAAATTGCTTTGTGGATGACATAAGTTATGATTATGTTTCATTTGCTATGTTTATTTTATTTCATTTTAAATAATTAAAATGTCTTTTCCTTCAAGGCTCCAAATAACATAAAATGATAAACTATTATCTGATTAGGTAAGGATTTAATATAATCCCATTATAAAATACATCCTGGAGCTTGACAACTTCGAGCAAGCATGCAGAATTAGGTATGTTTTTCATAATGAGAACAAATGCAAAATTTTCGGGATCCCGGTCATAATGAAATAACCCTTTTACCTAATAAACATAACCTGTAGGAGTAAAATTGGTTTTTGTAAGGAGATACTCTTTCTGAAAAATTTCTTAGCATTTCTTGAGGTGATAAATATGTCTGGATTAGGGTAATCCCTAGACATAATTGATTTACATTGGACTTAACTTTAAATTATTATGGAAAAAAACACTATGGAATTACAAGATTTTATATCCTAGATAGAAAACTGAAAGAGTGGTAGTATTGCATGTTCAAATTGCCCAGGACAGTGATGAACAATCTTCAGGCGTTTTATAAACTCCAAGTTGGCAGGGAATGTGACTTTCTTGTCATTCAGGTTTGTGCCAAGCTGAGCATTCAGTAAATACTGATGTTATTCATGAAAGTAATATGAATGATTAGAAAAGTGTTATATGGATTTCAGGACCTGCCCTGTCAACATGATCATCGCATTTCAGGTACATAGAAATGCTGAGGCTGGCAAGGAAAGAAGTGGAATATAAAATCTCCATGGTACAGAAGTGAAAAATAACTTGAAGCCAGAGTTATGCTGCATTGGTCAGAGAGGTCATTTGGTCTGTATAAGTTCTGTGGGCTTGAATTTCATGGCTATGTGGTGATAGGATGTTACAGATGCAGGGGGAGGGGAGGAGGGACCTCTGAATGGGGTCAGAATTTGTGTTGTCTCTATAGCACAGGGATTTCAAACCAGGAGACTGTAGGATTTCTGAAATTCTTGCAAAAGCACATGCTAAGCTATTTAGAAGCTAATACAAAGCCCACACAGATGGGCATCTTATGGAAAGAATGTCCCCTCTGAAGATAAGTTCAAAATAAAAAAATCCAGCTATATGAATTATCTAATATGAATAACATGATATAGTTAACAGCCACAATAAAAAGTAGAGTTATTGCTGTAAAACTTGAAATAATATCAGAAATATAAAGTAATGTAGAATAAGTATATTTTAAGTGATGAGATTTTAAATGAATATTAAACATAATAAAACAGAGCAAAGGAAAAGTAAGTACAGAGAAAATAGGGGAACAGTAACATGGTAGAAATAAGTCAGTAAATCAGTTATGTGACTATAAACTCTTCTGTTGAAGGACAGATTCTAGAGTCTATACTATGCAAAATCCTGGGTGCCTGGATGGCCAGTTGGCTGGGCCTCTGGCTCTTAATTTTTGATCAGGTCATGATCTTGGTTTTGTGGGATCAAGCCTCACATCAGGCTCTGTATTGAGCATGGATCCTGCTTGGGATTCTCTCTCCTCCTCTCCCCCTGCTCTGCCCCCCTCCCCAACTCTGGCGCATGTCCCCCTCCCCCACAAAATGCAGAATACAACTTCATGCTGTTTCTAAGAAACACATCTTGAAAATAAGGATTGTAAAGGTTGGAAAAAAGATAAAAGCAATACATGAGGCAAATTTTAAAATATAACTTGGGAGGTCACTTTATTATACAAAAAAATAACACTTTAAGGCAATAGGTGTTGCTAGGAATAGGGAAGACCAAATGACTGGAAAGATAGAATTCTGAGAACCTATACCCACTTGACAACATAACCTCAAAATACATAAAGCAAAAGTTGACTCAATTACAAATTAAAATTAAAAAATATGAAATCATACTGAAACTGTTGAAAATACCTTTCTCAAAAACCAACATATTAAGCTGACCGGAAAGTAACAACAAAACAGAAGCTTTGAATAGTATATTTTAACAAGGTTGCTTGGATGAATGAATGATCCCTTTAAACAGAGATCCCTTTAAGAGAATATACATTTGGGGCACCTGGGTGGCTCAGTGGGTTAAGCCGCTGCCTTCGGCTCAGGTCATGATCTCAGAGTCCTGGGATCGAGCCCCACATCGGGCTCTCTGCTCAGCGGGGGGCCTGCTTCCTCCTCTCTCTCTGCCTGCCTCTCTGCCTGCTTGTGATCTCTGTCAAATAAATAAATAAAATCTTAAAAAAAAAAAGAATATACATTTGTTTCAAGCCTATAAAACATGACAGTATAATGTACTAGGCTGCAAAACACTTCTCCATTAGAGAAGAGACATAGAGCTCAAGATTTCTGTAATACTTAATAACAAAAAAGATTGTCTCTCCCACAAATGTAAAACACACACATATAAGAAAACCCATGGGCCAAAGTAGAATTTTAAAGGAAGATTATGAAATGTTTAGAATTGAACACCAACCAAAACACAGCGTATCATAGCTTGAAGCTAAAGAATTAGTGTACTTTTAAATGCGTATTTTAGCAATGACTGAAAATTGATGAGGCAAGCTTTCATCCCATGCCATGTGATGTAAGAAATAGGGCGTACAACCAAGAGAATCCTGCTGCAGGGAGATCCAGGAAGACTGCATACAGTTGACATAAGAGTTTGCCAGTCCATCTTGGAGTAGGGCCTCAGGGGCCAGAGGGATAAACTGAAGGGGGCTGGTGGTTGAGGGTGGTAATTATTTGATATGTTGGATTGTTATGAGTTAGAGTTGAAATTTGCTGAACCTAAGTATATTTTTTTAAGATTTTATTTATTTATTTGACAGAGGTCACAAGTAGGCACAGAAGCAGGCAGAGAGAGGGGGAAGCAGGCTCGCTGCTGAGCAGAGAGCCCAATGCGGGGCTCTATCCCAGGACCCTGAGATCATGACCTGAGCCAAAAGCAGAGGCTTTAACCCACTGAGCCACCCAGGCCCCTGAACATAAATATTTTTAATATTTTCCCCATTTTTGTTTTTTGTCTATTTTATGCATCTTTTTTTTATGCTTCCATTTTTAAAGGAATATGTTTCTGATTTATTTTATTTCTCTAAAAATAGTTTTTTTATAACTTATTTCCTTTTTAAAATTGTGATTTTTTTTTTCTAAATTTAAAGGAAAGTACTTTTTGTGGTGTTTAAGATCTATGCTGATTGAATAACAAAGAATACCTCCTTGAAACTATTCAAAGACAACTCTAAATTTTGGATTCTGTTTTCTCAGTGGTCGATTTTCTTACTATATCCCTTGATTTTGGAATAGACCTTCATTTTAATGTAAAGAGAATTTTCTTTTTTCTCTTTAGGGAAAGAGAGTTGAAAGTTGACAAGAGAAAGATGAAACACAAAGCCAGTGCTGTGCTTACTAACGTAAAATGAACAAAACGGACACATTATGTCATAGGCTGCTTGTCTCCCTCAAGAGACAAAGGCTAGGCCAATCTGGGCTATCCTTCTATTAAGTTAGAACAGCTGGAGTTTGACATTTTTCTTCTCTAAGTCTAAAGACTGGATAATGTTCATATTGAGGCTTTCTTGTCTTTTACACATTTGGTCTCCTGTGTTCTTTTTGGCTTGGGAGCTTGGTTAGTGTGCAGTAAGATTTTGAGGGGGAAAAAAAAGCTTCTTATTTCAGGATAGAATATTTAAAATAAACAGGCTGTGTGTTTATTACTGTGGAAACCAGAGAGCAAGTATGACTGTAAACAGAATGATTTCAAAAGACTAAGTGATTAAATGCCAAGAGGACTGCAATAATACTATTATTCTTTAATAATTTTTTATTTCTATGATAATTTTGAAATGCTTTCTGAAATAATTTTATGACATATATGTTAGTCTTTCACCATGCATACATTGATTTTTTTTGAGAGTTTTGGTAGAAACTTATAGTCATTTATTCTAGTAAATGGAGAATCTTGTATATATACTTATTTATGGCAATTATGATGGCTAGGACCTTCTAAAGGTGTTCATTTCTCAGGATTTACTTGATAACATTTTTCATGTTTATGGACTACCAGTGAACTTACCAGTGAATAGTGACTTTGCATCCTGTGTCTTTACTGAATGCATCTTTTCATGGAAGCATACTCTGAAAACCTAGTTGTAACTGCCCAACTCCTTTAGTATAGAACTTAAAATTTTATGTAACACAAAGCAATTTCTCTTTCTGATGAATCATTTTGTGACATTTGAATGATGTGACATTTGAATAAAGCTTAATGAGACCAAAGTTGCTAGAAAATAAATTCAACCTGACACTCATTCATTGGAGTTCTGCCAACTTTATCTTAAAGTAATGCCTGTTGTTTCATTCAAACAACTGTGTTCTATTTACTAAGCATGCTAGTTTTCTGTTGTGCCACAACTAGGTTCTCTGCTGAAGGTCTCACAAGGCTGGAATCAAAGTGTCAGCCAGACTGCATTCTCACCTGGAGCTCAGATTCCTCTTCCACATTCACATGGTTGTTGGCAGCATTCATTTCCTTGCTGGCTTTTAGCTGGAGGTTGTTCTCAGCTCCTAGAAGCCATTTTCATGACACCCTCCCTCTTAAAGCCCTGCTTTTGACTAAGATCCCAGTCCATTTTAAGGGCTCACTTAATTTGATTAGACCCAATCAGAATAATCTCTCTCTTTAAAGTCAGCTTTCCCATGTCACCTAAACTAATGGGAGTGAGTATCTCCTTAAATCCACAAGTTCTCATCCACATGCAAAAGGAAAGGATTATACAGGGCTTGTGCTCTAAGGTTGGGAATCTGGAGGGCCATCTTAGCGTCTGCCACTAAAATAATAGGAGGCAATGAGGTGAGTATTTCTTCAGCTTCTTTTTTCTGTCTTCGTTTGTGTCTCGATTCTTTTCCTCCTTTAGTTTCACAAAAGGAAGATTCTTTATTCCTCCCCCCTGGTTTTTCCTACCCCTCTTTCAGTTCACTCTGGTAGACCTGGTTGTGGTTCCACTCACACACTCTTGTATTTTCCTTCCCCCCTGTTTACTTGCTCTTTCCTTTCAGCTAGCATGTTGCCTAGTCCTCAGTTCTTTTCTGAAGTGAATCTTCCTTTTCTTTGGCTCAGGTTTAAGTCCACTCTCTTTTTTGCAAACAGGTAATCTTCCAGTCTCTGGTCCTCCCTACTCTCATCTACCACCAGTGAGACATGCTAAAATGCAAATCTAATCACATTATTCGCCAAAAAGTCATTGGAAGCCCCACCTTGTTGTCTTCAGCAAAAGACCAAATACAGCCTGTAGACAGGCTTTGTTTGGCCCTTACATCCAGAAAAAATTAGAAATGAGTCTCTAGAAATCAAAATCAGGAGCTTATATCTAAAAATCTAAACTTCTGGTCTCTCTTGAAAAGTTAAAAATCTGAGTAATCTGACCCACATTTCTGCCAGCCAGTAATCCATTTCTACTACCTAGTGGCTCCCTCTGTAGAAGGGAAAAGCTTTCTGTAGTTTGTCAGCCCATCAGCTTTATTCATTCACTTTACCTCCCTGGCTCCTGAAGACAATTGATTCCACAAGCCCTAACCTAGAGAATAAGGCTAAAACGTCTTAGCATGACATTCTTAATTTTTTCCTAACTTCCCTCCTTTCATTCTTTTCAAATCAAGTTGTATTTTAGTTGGATGATAACATTTCAGTTCCTTCAGACAGATTGTGATTTCCGTAAGGAAAGGAAGTATGCTTTGTTTATGCTTTCATTATCAGCCCCTAACACAGTTTCTAACACATATTGGGAAATCTGTGAAATTGAATCGAATGGTGTTGATGGTACTTTCGCAGACACACTGATTTTATGTGCCCGTATAAGTGCTCAAAGGCAATACAGATGAAAGTATCCGCTCTTGGCACTATTGAAAAATCTTCAATCAAAACTTTATTCTCTACCAAAAATGAATCAAGAGAGTTATTTTGATTTACAAATAATCTGTTGTAGTACTATGATGGTGGTAATGGTTGTGGAATTGTTCAACATAATCAATGTCCTGATTCCTTCCAAACTTTAATAGGAGTGAGAATTGGGACTCCCTTGACAATGTTACATGTTCTTCTTCTAGAGAATACAAGAAAATAGGGCTTCCAGTTGGCTCTCATTCTTTCTTATGCAAGATACTGAAAGGCTTTCTGTTTGTTGATATCCATAAACCAGGAAATATTTATAAAATTTCTAAATAGATTTCCTAACTGTTGCTAGTCATGAAGGCGCATTTTAAACTGATTCTCTAAGGTGTTTTGAGAATGATGGATTTGGTTATTGAGGAATTAAATACTGATAATTAATGGAATTTCTACTGTATTTCTTTATGGTTGGATTAAAACATGAGAATGTAAATGGGATTATTGAATGATCTTAGTCTAGGAGGATACATTTTATAGTGTTCTTCATAATTAAGTCGTCCTTTTAGGGTTGGAGGATGACCTTTCCGCTGCATATTTTAGTTCTGTTTTTCCAAAATGCCATATTGAACTAATTAAAAAAATACATATCTGCAATATCCCACAAAAATATTATTGCATGAAGTAGAGGTAGCTACTACTCATGTTAAAAAAGGTCATAGATTGTTGTTGGCAAATAGAAAGAAATCCTATTTAATCCAAGACAGGGTGGTTCCTCTAGGTTACACACTGATGAGACAATAACAATGGAAAAATTTGCATCATTGCTCTTTCTGGGCTCAGTTAAATTATTAAATCGTGAACAAATTCTCTTTGTGATCTTGTTTTTGTGTTGTTCTTAAAGGTTCGTAATATTCTGGACTGTTCTTTTTTCATTGATTGTTAATAGTGATGATGTTAGTTGTCTGCGATAAATTGTGTTGTGTTCCAAAAATAGTCATTATTTTCAGTACTCTCTGATTTTGTTTTTAGATATTGTTCTAGTATTGATTTTTTTTTTTTAAGTTAGCCTCCATGCCCAGCATGGACTCAAGACCCTAAGATAAAGACCTGAGCTGAGATAAAGAGTAAGATGCTTAACCAACTGAGCCACCCATGCACCCCAAGTATTTTTTTATTTAGTTATTTATAATGTTTAGTCCATACTTGTGGAGGAGGGAAAGAAGAATAAAAAACTTGGATAGACGTAGTTCTTAGCCTCTTCCCTGTCTCCCCCCACCCTTTTTTTTTTCTAATTGAATTGACTAGAGGTTGCCCAGGGCATAGTGGGGGAATTTAGGAAATGAATGTAGGATATAACCATGACTCTGTTAGTTTGAGATACTATCTGTATTAGAGTTTTCCAGAGAAACAATGCCAGTATATAAAGAGATACAGTATAAGGTATTGGCTTACACAATTGTGGAGCCTGAGAAGTCTTACTGTTTGCCATTAAAGTCTGGAGACCCAGCAAAACTGATGGTGTAGTTCAAAGGTCTGATGCCTAGAGAGCTGATGGTGTAGATTCCAGTCCAGGTTTGAAGACCTGACAATCAGAAGCACAGGGTATAGGAACGGGTCTGTGTCCCAGGTCAAGTTACCAGGCAGAGTGAATTCAACTTTCATCTTCATTTTGTTCCATTCTGGCCCTCAACTGGTTGGTTAGGGTAATCTGTTTTAGTAATTCCACCAATTCAAATGCTAATCTCTTCTGTAAATACCCTCACAGACACACCGAGAAATATTGTTTAACTGGCTCTTAAGGCATGCAGTCACCTATAAGTTGACACATAAGATGAATTATCACACCAGCTTTTACCAGTCTTGATACTGAGAATCTGATTATGATACTTATTGATACTTTGATAATATTTCATGCTGTTACTATTATCCTGAAGGTATGCTTACCCTGGGATTGATGTACTTGTGAAAAATACTGAATTCTTTATTAATGAGTTCCTTTTTATAACACTTCTCATATTGTATAATGGGTACATTCTTACAAGTCTCTTTGCTGGCAGGGACACTGCTTTATTCCTCTTTATTGTTTTGATGCATATATTAATATCTGGTGAAAAATTCCTTAAAAAATGTTTGGTGAAGGAAATTATAAGGATAAACAATTCTTGGCTCTATAATAGTTTCTCGTTTTCATCTTGAAAGCAGTTCATATGATACCTATGAATTAGGGTAAATTGGGCAGTAGAATTGTTAGAAGTTTTTGAAGTTCAAAGATTAAGGTCATATAGCTTTTTGGTAAGGGAACCTCATCTAGATTATACTATTTACTCATGTATATTTTGTTTTGTATTTAAGTACCAAGATTATGGATAACATTGTAAGGAAGGGAGGGAAATTGTAATTTTATGGCATTTTGTAACGTGTCTTGTTTTCTTCATATTTTTAGTTTTAGCTAAGAGGAAGTTATTCATGGGAAGGAAAACTTATATTAAGAAAAATGAGAATTTAAATGTGGTTGTCAGTCTTTCATAGGTATTTAAGTCCAGGAAATGGCTATTAAAATCAGTTTAATTGTTACATTTGACAACCTCGGAATTTAAAGTAGGTTGTGAATTTCTGCTCATTTGGCCCAGATGTTGCTAAGATAGACAGTTAAAAGTCAAAGTCTCAGTTCATATGTTAAACAAATAGGAATTTGCTTTTGAGGTAACCAGTCCAATAGATAGTCATCTCTAGAAAATATTTCTAGATTGTAGAGCCAGGTTGGTCAGATTTCTTAAGATCAGTAAGAGGAGGTATATGTATAGATGCCCTTTGAGGATGGAAGCATGTTAGGAATATCTGTACAGATGAGAGTATTTGGATCAAGCATAAGGTAAGGACAGATCAGAAAACCACCTCTTTTGCCACCCTCCCAACCCCGAATAATACCTGGTTTTTAGCTCTTGTGATTGATATATGATGAACTGAAATCTTAGCTTTGTCCAGTTTAAGAAAACAACCTAACCTCATGGGAATGTCTTTTATTTGCTTAAAATCAACACTTTAGTAATTCTAAGGAGATATGGAATGTGGCAATTCCTGTCCCTTAATACATAGAATCCCTTTGGGAAGAGTTTCTGTTAAGTCAAGCCAGTCAGCCATCCCCATGATCAATCCTTATGTAATTCATTTATTTATTTAGGCTTGTGCCTTGATCCAGTTAATAATGATTGGGTGGCAAATCTGGGTTTATCCAAACCATGAACTTGTAAGTGCTTGCCATGAACTTGTAGAAGTTTACTTACCTAGGTTAAAAATTAAATAAACTGGTTGGAACTACCTTTCCCAAAAGGAGCTGTGTATGTGACAGGCACATCAGGCGTCATGGCCTCCTTCTTCAGTTTATAACCAAACACTGATTTATAAAATTACAATAATTTTTAACGAGTTTACATTCTGTAGTTTTCTGACCTGGTAAATTAAGGGGAATGCTTTTTTTCCTACCTTAATATATTATAACCATGACAGTAAGTGCAAAAGCATTTCTAGTAGTTGAACATAAATCTTTGATCTGACCTTTTGAGTCATACGATCAAAGAAGAGTGACCCTTTTAAAAATTTTTTGAAATACTCATTTTGCATCTGACATTATTTCCCCATGGATATAACTCTTCATATAACTGTGTATCTCAGTGTATATTATGTTTTCGGATTGCCACCCTCCTTTCCACTGCTCCCTCAGTATAGTTTTAGGGATTTATCCCTTAACACCCCATTGAATAAATTGAGATTACTGCATTGTCAAAATACAGTAACTGCTATACCATTTGGACACTTTTGGCAATGACTAAGTGTTCCCATTTGAGAGCTGCTTTGTAAGAAACAGTTCGCAGAGTGGAACTGTAGTATGCCAAAATAGTTGCTTTCTTTTGGACTTAACTGAAACTAGGTTTCTGCTTTTAATATTTCCTAATGGCAAGGTGCTATTCTGTAACATGACTTATTTACATAGTTACCACAAAACACTTGATAGTTTATGCAGTAATGACATTATTTCATTGAAAACAGTAATTTTAGTACTGCAGTATTTCACTATTTTTGTCTGGCTGCATTTTCACTTTGAACTTTTAAAAGTTGAAAATTCATGCTTGGGATATCATGGTTTATCTTGATTTTTCTGAAATTAATTTATTTACCTTGTAGCCTTATAAAATACTACTTTCTTTACATTTATGCAAAACAGATATTCTCTCTGACATATTTTTGTATAATGTAGATTGCCTTGTACTATACACATGGTAGGACTGAAAAAATATTTAATTGAATTTCAAGTTTTTATGTAGGATTCTTACTAACTGCACTTCATATATTTCTTATATTATTTTAGTCCATAGAGCTCAAAATCTGAATTTATTACTATTAGCCCTAGAGAGACTTCTTATAGTCTTAGTACTTATAGTATTATACTATCTTAAACTGTTATATTATTTTAGTCTTAGGTCCATAGAACTCAAAATCTGAATTTATTACTGTTAGCCCCAAGAGACTTTTCTATTAACTGACATAATGCCTGAAATTTAGTAAGTACCCAATAAATGTTACTTACTATTAAAAAAAGTTGTGGTATAATTTGGTTTATTTCATCACATTGATGGAATATATTCTCTGAATATTTATTATTTTGAAGACATTAATTTATTGATTTTCGGTATCCAGCATTATGATGGAAATCCAGTGCCATTCTATATCCTGATCATTCATGTATAACCTGTTTTAATGCTCTGGAATGTTCTAGATTCTCTTTTTGTTCCAATCTGAAATTTAATGTTGTTATGTCTTGATAGGAGTCTTTTTTTAAGTTCAGTGTGCTGGGACCTTAGTAGGCTCTTTCTGTATGGAAATTTCAGTTCATCTGTTTCTCCTACTATTTAAATTCCTTTTCTGTTTTGTTTTCTCTTTTGGCTAACTATTATGTGGATTTTAACTTATCTTCTTTTGGCTAACTCTATTATATGGATTTTCACTGATCCTGTACTGTATTTATCCTCTAATTTTCTTATAATTTCTCTCCTATTCTCCATCTATTTCTCTGTTTGCATGACATTGTGTGTGTGTTTGTGTGTGTGTCTGTGTGTGTGTTATTTATGCAGCCCAGAATTTTATTCTTTGATACCTCAAGTCAGTAAGTATGGTTTCTGTTTGTTCTATATTAGCTCTAGGACGGGGGAGAATACCCTGTGAGGAACTCACCGAAGCATGGTTCTTACCTTGTTTCAGTACCTTCCAGTTGCTGCCTGCTGTCAGTCACTCTTCAGTCCCTTGAAAGGTTTTGTTTTCTGGTTTTTGGTTCAAATTTTTATAATTGTTACCTCCAGGAGAGTTAGTCTAATATAGCTTACTTTGCCATTACCTGAACTGGAACTACCTGTTATTTATTTTTTAAGATTATATTTATTTATTTGACAGAGAGAGAGAGAGATCACAAGTAGGCAGAGAGGCAGGCAGAGAGAGAGGGGGAAGCAGCCTCCCTGTGGAGCAGAGAGCCCGATGTGGGGCTCAATCACAGGACCCTGGGATCATGACCTGAGCTGAAGGCAGAGGCTTTAACCCACTGAGCCACTCAGGTGCCCCTGAGTGTTAATTCTTAATTACATTTTTCTTTGCAAGGAAATTCAATTAAATGCATAGTTACTATCCATTGTGCTCTTCAGTTCTCAAGTACCAATAGATAGTAATTTTTATACCTCATAGGCAGTTTTCCTATTTAGTGATTGTTCACCCAAAAAAAACCTTGAAAATTTTAAAAATATGTTTTAGACTAATACTTTGTTTTTATCTTGTCTCTAGGTAAATATGGGAATAAATCAAAGTAAATATTATTAGTTTTCTCCATAAATATTTTGGATAGAAATTTATTTCCTAAAAATCTGCCATTGAATTATAATAAATAGAATTTTAGGATTCTTAGTACTTTTTTTGTTTTTTTTTTAAAGTAGGTTCCACACCCAGTGTGGAGCCCAGTGCATGGCTTGAACTTTCAACCCTGAGATCAAAATCTCAGCTGGAGATCAAGAGTCAGATGCTTAACTGACTGAGCCACCCAGGTGCCCCCTTAGTAAATATTTCTGAATGAAAAAAAATATGGCAGAAGAATTTTTAATCCATAGTTTAAAGAAGGCAATTATTAAGCTTTGAAAATTTTTTTAGAAGTAAATTCATAAACCATACAGAAAAATGAACATATTTTGTCTTTGATTTCATGTTTCATCATTTCATTTCAGTTGAGGATTTAAAGATACTTGGTGCTTTTATGATTTTTTGAGGATCACTAATTTTGAGTTTATTAGTTTATGATAATTTATTTTAAGGATATTAGAGTTATAGTTAACACAATTTTTTTTATGAAAATACTTTGTTTCCAAAACATTTCTAATGTCAATATCATGACTTTTAACCAGTCATGCGATTTCATCAAAAAATATCATGAAGTGCTTTGGGGCAGGATAGGGGAGGTTGGCCTTAAGTCTCTAAAACTTTTAAATGACCAAGGGCCAGAATTTTATAATTAGAAAAAAAAAAATACAAGATTCTACTCTTTTAATTTTCCTGGAGAATGTTATGACAGAGCTGAGCAATTGTTACTTAACAGGATAAACTAAGGTTTAAGTTCTGAAATAAATGATCCATGCCATTTCATCCTATGTTTTATTAGCATATTTCCTAATTATCCCATAGCAGGATATTTTATTGTAAGTTTTGTCCAGTGTTTGCTTGCTTACTATTTCTGTGGGGCCTTAGAAACTAAGCAAAGCAGTGATCCCAGCCCCAGTGACATTTTTCTCTGTCATGGCCACTCTGGAATGCTACTGTGTTAAAGTAATCACCCATTCTTAAAAGAAAATAAAATTCAAGCTGTCTTAAGAGAGTGGAGTTTTTTGTGCCCTTAGGTGTTACTTCTATTGTGGTTTATTTGCAAAATCCTTCACAATCAGTGCTTAGGTTTTTGTTCATGAATCTTCTATAGGATAAGTCATTATTTTGAAAACTGGTTACAAATTGCTTGTGCAGTACTCCACTGAAAATAAATGTCAGTTTTGGGTTTCTAAAATAGAGATTTCTAAGTTTCCCATGCAACATGTAATTCTTTTGATATGACCAAGGTATCAAAAATAAGGTGGATAGACAGTTGCATTTATATTTCTACCTAAAGATCATCTGGTAGTCTTATCAGTTGCAGTGGAGGGAGTCTGGTTTAAAAAAAAACAATGAGCAGCTTAACCAAAAGACATAAAAATAACTTTTTTAAAAAAGATTTTATTTATTTATTTGACAGAGAGCGAGATCACAAGTAGTCAGAGAGGCAGGCAGAGGAGGAGGGGGAAGCAGACTTCCTGCTGAGCAGAGAGCCCGATGAGGGGCTCGATCCCAGGACCCTGAGATCATGACCTGAGGCGAAGGCAGAGGCTTAACCCACTGAGCCTCCCAGGTGCCCCCAAAATAACTCTTGATTAGGTGAAGAAACATAATGATCCTGAATGGAGGAATTATACTGTTAATTCATATTGGAAATAAGTTAATTCCTTTTTTTTTTTTTAAGATTTTATTTATGTATTTGACACACAGAGGGAGATCACAAGTAGGCAGAGAGGCAGGCGGGGGGGCGGGGAGCAGGCTCCCCGCTGAGTATAATTCCTTATACAATAATTTGAAAATGAATAATTACAAACAAAGTTCCTAGTATTTTTTTAGTTGCTTTTTTTGTTTGTTTTTGGCTTGTCTGAAATTCACAGTCAAAATTCCTGGAATGTGCTTGGCAAAATTAGATAATACAATATTGAGAAAAGGAATTATGAGATGGAATTTATAATCTTTAATGGTAAAACCTATTATAAAGCCGTAATAATTAAAAGAGCATCCTAGCACTAGTAAAAGAATTGTGAACAATGGTATGGAAGAGGAAACTCAAGAAAATACTTAAGTATACATAAAAATGTAGTTTCTAATAATCACAGCATGTTATGTCAGTAGGGAGAAAATGGTTCACTGAGTAAATGGTGAGGAAACATTGCTTATGTATTTGGAGAAATAAAAATGAAAATATAGGTAAATAGTAACTTTCTCTGATTTGCAAAGACCTTGAAAGGAAACTATTTTTATTTTTTTAAGATTTTATTTTTAAGTAATCTCTATACCCACTGTGGGATGAAACCTATAATCCCGAGATCAGGAGTTGCATGTTCTACTCACTGAGCCAGCCAGGCACCCCAAAGGAAACCATTTTTTGATTTGACTACATTAAAATGTAAGTGCTCTATTAGTAATATTGCCAAACCAGAAAATATTTGCAGCATTTATGACCAAGTATTGATTCACCCAGTTAACAAACATATTTTGAATCCCTACTGTGATCATGGGAAGGGAGACAATAACCATTTATAAATAAAATGAATTAAGATGATCGGGGCACCTGGGTGGCTCAGTGGGTTAAAGCCTCTGCCTTCGGCTCAGGTCGTGATCCCAGGGTCCTGGAATCGAGCCCCGCATCAGGCTCTCTGCTCAGCATGGAGCCTGCTTCCTCCTCTCTCTCTGCCTGCCTCTCTGTCTACTTGTGATCTCTGTCTGTCAAATAAATAAATAAAATCTTAAAAAAAAAAAGATGATGACTGCTATGAAGATTGTAAGATATTGTTCTTAATACCTTTACTATTGATATTTCTTTGTAGGATTATATGGAGGATTCTGGAATGCTTATATCATAGTTAGGGTAGTCAAGACAGTGTTTTCAGAGGTAACATTGAATAGAGACTTGAATAAAATACAAGAGGAAGCTATGTGCAATTCAGGGAGAAGAACATGCAGGAAGAATATGCAAAGACTCTATGAGTTTCCAGTTACCACTGTAACAAAGTACCAGAAACTTAGTGGTTTTCTTATTTCTTTCAGCATCAAGCTTCTGCCAGCCTTCCTTGGCCTGTGTCCATATCATTCCAATATCTCTTTTCATCATCACACTCTCTTTGCTCAATTTAATCTCCTGCTTCCCCTTTATAAGGACCCTTGTGCTTACATTGGGCCACCTGGATAATCCATGATAATAGCCCCATCTCAGGACCTTTGATTTAATCACATCTGCAAAGTCCCTTTTGCTGTATAAAGTAATATTTACAGATTCTGGGTAATAGGATGTGGGCATCACTGGGGGTCAGTTATTACCATAGACCCTGTTACACTGTATTTATTTTTAGTTCTACTGTAACAAATAACCAGAAACTTAGTAGCTCAAAATAACATAGATTCACTATTCCATGTTTCAGTAGGTCAAAAGTCCCACACAGCGGCATCTGGGTGGTTCAGTCAGTTAAGGGTCCATCTATTGATTTTGGCTGAGTTCATGAGCTTGGGGTTGTGGGATTGAGCCCCGCGTGGGGCTCCATGCTCAGTGTGGAGTCTGCTTGAGATCATCTCTCTCCCTCTCCCTCTTCCCCTTCCTCCTCCCCTACACTCATGGGCTCACTTTCTCTAAAAAAAGAAAGAAAAACAGAAAGAAAACATTAAAAAAAAAAAAAGTCCAACATAGTAGTCTCACCTAGCTAAAATCAATGTGTCAGCAGGACTATATTTCTTTCTGGAAGCTGTACAGAAGAACCCATTGCCTTGCCTTTTTCGAGCTTCTGGAAACCACCCACATTTTGGTACGTGGTCTCCTTCTGTCTTCAAAGCCAGCAGTTTAGCATCTTTCTGTGCGTCTCTTCAAATTTCATACCCTTCTCGCTGTGGCTGAGAAGAGAAGGTTCTCTGATCATAAGGATTTATGTGAATAGATTGGGCTCATCCTGATAATCTGCAATGATCTCCTCATCTCAAGGTCTTTATCCTTAACACATAAGCAAAGTCCCCTTTTCACAGCAAAAGTAACATATTCACAAGTTATAGAAAGTAGGGTGTAGACATTTTGGGGGTAGCACCATTACATTTGGGGGAATCTGCCTATTACATATGGGAATAATTGACCTCTTCAAGTGAGAGATGCAGCTAGAGAGGTAGTCATAGGCCAGATTATAAAAAAACCTTTTTGTCCATTGGAGTATTTAAAGAGAAAATGGGTTGTAATAAAATGAGAAAACAGTTCAATGCTGTTCCAGAAAACTTCCTGTATCTGTGCTATCTGATATAGTTGCTACTAGCCACATGTCACTGTTGAACCCTGAAATGTGACTTGTATTATTGAGGAGCTCAGTTTTTAATTTTGGCTAATTTAAACTTAAATAGCTCACATGTGGCTAGTAACTATTGGAAGCAGGACTGTTGGAAGATACTACATATATTTTTGGAGAAATTTTGCTGTAACAGAAGCAGAAAAATGAACAGTAGCTAGAATTAGAAATGACATTAAGGAGGTTTTGTTTTGTTTTTAGACTGGTAATATTGAAGCACATTTGTATTAATTATGTATTGTTGAGTAACAGATTATTACAGACTTGGCAGCTTGAAACCATGCCCATTTATTATCTCATAGTTTCCATGGGTCAGAAATCCAGGCGTGGCTTTGCTAGGACTCCTGTGAAAGCTGTAATCAAGGTTTGGCCAGAGCTGCAGTCTCATTTCAAGGTGAAAGATCTGTTTTTAAGGTCATGTTGATGCTGGCACAATTCAGTTCCTTGTAGGCTGTTGGGCTGAGGACCTCAGTTTCTTGCCGGCTGTGATGGTTAACTTGATGTGTTAACTTGGATGGGCTACAAGTGCCTAGATATGGTGGTCAAACACTATTCCGGATGTTTCTGTGAGGAAGGTTTTGGATGAGATTATAATTTAGGTCAGTGGACTTTGGGGACTGCAGAAAGCCCTCCAAATAAGGGAGTACCTCAGTCAGTCAGTTGAAGGCCTGAACAGCACAAAAGCCTGATCTCCCCAGAACAAGAGGGAAATCTGCCCAGAGATTTCACTGACTCTTCCTAGATTCCCAGCCTCCTGGGTCCACCCAGCAGATTTTGGACTTACCTACCTTTATAATCATGTAAGCCAATTGCTTACAATAAGTCTTCCTATGTGTATAAACATCTTATTGTTTCCTTGTCTTTAGAGAGCCCATCTAATGCACTGGTTATTGGTTAGAGGCTTCCCATGGTTTTAAGATGATTATTTGTCAGAGATCACTCTCTGTTTCCTGTTGCATGGGCTTCTCCAACATAGCTGCTAGTGTCATAAAAGGAAAGACTCTATTAGCAAGATGGATATTATCATCTTTTTTTTTTTAAGATTTTATTTATTTGACAGATGGAGATCACAGAGAAGCAGGCAGAGAGAGAGGAGGAAGCAGGCTCCCTGCTGAGCAGAGAGCCCAATGCGGGGCTTGATCCTAGGACCCTGAGATCATGACCCAAGCTGAAGGCAGGGGCTTTAACCCACTGAGCCACCCAGGCGCCCTGGATATTATAATCTTATATAGCTTAATCACTGAAGTTACATATGTCACCTTTGCTGTATTCTCTTGATTAGAAGCAAATCACAGGCCTTCCTGCACTTGAGGGGAGGGGATTATACAGGGTATGAGTCCCAGGAAGCTGAGATAATCAGATGCAATCTTAGAGGAAGTGCTGTGTGCTATTTAAGCAGTCATTTTCCTGCATATAACCTTCCAATGGCTTTTTGTTATAATTGGAATAAATGCTCAACTTCTTACTGTAGCCTACAAAGTCCTGTGTGTCCTAGTCTCCTGTCTACCTTTTCCATCTCATCTGTTGTATGGTCCTCCTAAGTTTTTGCAAGGTCTTGTTCCCTGACTGCCATATCCAAAGATATGCTGCTGTCCAGTCACAATCAATTACATATTTTATTTCCTTCTTTGATTCTACAGCTATGTGAAATTATAATCATTGTGTACCATCAGCTCTTTCCAAGAGAACAGACACATTGTTTTCCTTTCCCACAGCAGTGTCTCCAATGCCTGGTATGTAGTACATACTCAGAAAGTCTGATAAATGAATGAATGAATGTATTCTGTGTTTCACCATGTAAGAATGGAGATACTAACTTTGACTCCCCCCAACTTAATTCCTAATAGTCTACTGTTGACCGGGAGCCTTACCAATAACATAAACTGTCGCCTAACACATATTTTATACTTTATATGTATTATATACTATATTACAATAAAACAAGCTAGAGGAAAGAAAATGTTACTAAGAAAATCTTAAGGAAGAAAAAATACATTTACAGGACGGTACTATAAAAAATCCACATGTAAGTGGCCCTGTGCATTTCAAAACCATGTCGCTCAAGGGTCAGCTATACCATACAAATAATTAACTCTGCTGTAAATTATGGAGTTTAAGTATTACTAGCTAAACAATATTGATCTCATCCATTGTAGCAAATGTAGCACATGCATGCAGATGTTAATATTAGGGGCACCTGTGGGTGGGGGTGTGTGTATGGGAACTGTCCCCATTCTATTATTCTGTAAAACTGAAAGTGCTCTAAAAAAAAAAAAAAAGCCTACTAACTTAAGGAAAAAAAAAATGGGGATACTTATGTGTAATATGTAGCCACTATCCTTTTGCAGCTTTTAGCATACTGCAAAAAAAAAAAAAAAGTAAATACTGCAATGCTCTGTTAGCTATCCATTCTTAACTCACTAGACCACCCAAGTATAACGGAGTGAACGGTGAATGTCTAGTGGAAAATGCAGGGAAGGGCTAGTATAGTAGTGAGGGAGATGAGCAATGAATTCTGTTTTGGCATTTACAGTTTGAGGTTTGCATAGGTCATCTTGCTGGCACCATTCCAAAAAGGAGTTAAATGTGTATGTACGTCTGCAGTTTAGGAGAGGCCTCACCTACATATACATTTGGCAGTTTTCAATTTATCTGTAATAATGGAAGCTGTGATTGTGGATAACCCCATAAATATAGAGGAAAAAGAAAAGTAGGTCAAGAGACCATGCCAAGAAACATTACCATTTAGTGTCTAAGTGGAGGACAGAGAAGCATATTGCACAGATGTGATTAGATAAGTATTAAGAGATTTAGAAGAGTGTCAGGGAATCCAAGGCAATATTTCTTTATCAGTACCTATTACCCAAAATAAAGTAACAGGGAAATAATATGCACCTGCTGCTCTCTATCCCCTCCCCCCAATCCAGTTACTATAAAAAACCTTCCAGTTGATTCTAAATCCCCGTGTAGTATAATTTTTCATTGTTAATTTTAACTCCTAATTAGGCTGAGATAAATCTGAATTTTACTATATTTCTCATGAACCAAAAGAGTCATCATCTATTTTAAGACAGTAGTGGAGTGAACATTTATAGTCATTCAAAGTAAAAGTAACTTCTGAGATTCCCTTACCACATAGGCTTTGGATTTTTTGTTGTGAAGGATTCTCTGACTTGTACCAAAGATTTTTACAATTATGAGGACCAGAATAAGAATTCTTAGATGATGTTTAATATATTAAAGCACATAGCATGGCCTTAAAATTCTAATAATTTTGTTAGCACTCTAATTTGAGATCAGAGTATTTTTCACTTTTAGATTATTGCATTTAGATCCTACAGGATCTAAAATATACAGAGCCTTGCTTGATCATAAAATCATCTTGAGATATTTAAACATTTTTTTTTATGAACTGTAAGAAATTTGGGCAAGAAAATAGTGGAAAAGGTGAGATTAGTGGTCTCATACTATATGTAGCTCTTTTATCTTTTTTAGAAGAAGTCCTTATCAGTATTCTTTTCTAAGTTCTACATGTCTTAGAAAAGAAATGTTACCATTTGTCAGCCTCGAGAAATTACTGCGTCAGGGGGTATATTTGTAATGTTATTTATTTAAATATGAAATAAACATTTCAACAGGCCACTAAACCAAAGAGTTCATGATACATATCTTAGTACAAATATATTTGATCCAAATTATGAGCAAGCGATAGTTAAAATAAGTAGGCCAAAGTAATACAGTTTGGTCTCTTTTTTTATTACAAAACTTGACTGATTTCCTATAATTACTGAATTTTGTAACTGTGTATTATAATGGCTAGGTATATGCAACTATGTATTTGTCTAAAATAGGTAAAACATTCTGTATTATAAACTATAATGGGCAGGCTTTACTTTTTTAGTGTACACATATCTAGGTATAGCCGAACTTTTTTCTGATAGGAATAAATTAAAAACACATACTGAAAAAAATGAGTTCCTCTCTGCTGTCATTTGCCTAGTAATAACAATCAAGATACCTTTATTTCTCCTTTCCATTTAGCTTTACATTTTGGTTCCCAGGACAGTAGCAAAGATTAATTCTGCAAGGTTATTTAGACTACTTGGATAATATATCAATACTCAGATTCTTTAATTGATGTTTAATTGATATTCTAAGGAGAATATCAACTCACACTATGATAACTCTCCCTCCCCAGAAACATTCAGAAGGGCCATAAACAATACCCCAGGAATTGGTTAATAGTTATTTATAGTGTTTATTTTGTGTAATTGACTAATGCTATATAGTTTCTTTAATTTGTTCGCTCCAAAGAAACTGAAAACTGAGTATATAATTTTATAACATTCTTTAAAAAAATCTGACAAAAAATAATCTGAGTAGGTTTTATTAAACGTATATATTATCATAGTATCAAGTGCTGATACAGTTTCTTAGCATGCATTTTTTTGTTTTAATTATACTATTCAATAAGAAAACTTTGTTATATTCTTATACTATTTAAAAATATTTCTTAATTTGTATTCAGAGCATCAGGGCCCAATTTTTATTTGTTTATTTGTTTTTGTTTTTAAGTGGTCTCTGCTCCCAGTGTGGAGCCCAGAGTGGGGCTTGAACTCAAAATCCTGAGATCAAGACCTGAGCTGAGATCAGAAGTTGGACACTTAACTGACTGAGCCACCCAGGTGCCCTATTGTCTCAGTTTTTCATTTGCTTGCCCCATTATAGTTACATTCCTTTATTAATAAGGGTTATTCAAATAAAAAATTGAAGTCTCTATGTAGTGCTTAATATTTGTATAGAGCTGTGCAAGTTACTGTCTAGACAGTGGAAGAGAAATACAAGATAGACCCTCTGATCTTAAAAAGCTAGAAATTTAAAAGAATACATTTCTGAAACAACCAGAGGAAAATATAAGGAGGATGACAGGAGGGAAAAATTGAGAGACAAACTCTGAAGTATTAAGAATAGAGAGGTCAGTATAGACTAAAGTAGTTATAGAGAACGTGACCTGGACTTTTAAGTGGTAAGGAGGTATGGTATTTAATCCTGGACTTAAAGAATTGATAGATATCCAGAATAAACAAAGCATGCCTCCCCCCCCCAAAAAAAAAAGAAAAAAAGGAAAAGTTCTCTGAAATTGAGAATTTTTAATGCAGGTCAGATTTTAAAATGCTATTATTTGCTTGATTTAATATCTAAAATTATGACACTTTGGAACCAACTAGTGCAAACTCCTATGATTATCAACATTTTAAAGGTTAATTGTTCTCAACTTTTTTACACAGAAAAATAAAGATGTGGTTTAAAATTGTAGATTACAAATGGAATGAAGTGCCTAGTATAGGTCTATGTACCGAATTCTCTGTAAGATCCTGAGAACTGACTACAAAAAGAAATTTTTTTGTCCATGCCTCTAAAGGAGAGACATGCTTTCAGGATGCCTTTAATTTGTGGTTTCTGATTCTGGTGTACCATTTGAAGTCCTGATTTTATAGTGTAGATTATTTTGAAATTATAGAACTGATAATTAAAGAAAAGCTGTGCTAATAGCCTTCTATATCAAACAAAAAATTAAAGTAGATGTTTTTAAAACCATGGCATCCATACAGTGTGGCTTTTGTGTAAATTTTCTTTTTTTTTTTAAATAATACTTTAGGGAGCGCCTGGGTGGCTCAGTGGGTTAAAGCCTCTGCCGTCAGCTCAGGTCATGATCCCAGGGTTCTGGGATCGAGCCCCACATCAGGCTCTCTGCTAGGGAGGGAGCCTGCTTCCTCATCTCTCTCTCTCTCTGCCTGCCTCTCTGCCTGCCTGTGATCTCTTTAAAAAATAAAATAAAATAAATTTTAAAAAATTAAAAAATAATACTTTTTAAAGTTGCCTCTTTTTATATGTGGGCTAGTATAAAGATTTGCTGGATATGGGGTGCCTGGGTGGCTCAGTTGGTTAAGCATCGGACTCTTGATTTCAGCTTAGGTCATGACCTCAGGGTCATGAGATCGAGCCCTGCCATCAGGTTCTATACTGGGACATGAATCCTGCTTAAGAATCTCTCTTTCCCTCCCTCCCTCCCTCCCTCTCTCCCTCTCACCCTCTCTCCCTCTCTCCCTTTGCCCCTCCCCACTCCCAACACCCACTCCCCCTCCCCCAGCTCTCATGCTCTCTGTCTCTCTTTAGGGAAAAAACAAAAAACACCCCAGGGTGTCTTGGTGGCTTCAGTCAGTTAAGTGTCTGTCTTTTGATTCAGCTCAGGTAGTGATCTCAAGGTCTTTGGATTGATCCCCCGTTGGGCTCTGTGCTCAGCACAGAGTCTGTTTGTCTCTCTCCCTCTGCTCCTCCCCTGACCTGTGCTCTCTCTTTAACTCTAAAATAAATCTTCTTTAAAAATTGGCTTGATACAGGTTAGAGTGCAGAAATATTTTATGCTTCTGACTTCATTAGGTCTGATAAAAGGCCCTAATCAAAGTCAGTGCATTATGTCCCCTTACATCTTCAATGATGTAGAAAGGCTGGAACAGCAGGAGTGAAAGTAGAAGGGAGCTTTGTGCTGTGGCTCTGAACCCTGTGTTTTACAGGAAGGGTGGTCCAGTAAGATGGTCAAGTAAATTTCATTTCTTGTATTGAATCTCTAGGTACTTCTTGTAGATTTTTATTGTTTAGAATATCATGTTCCACCCATTAAAGGACCAAAAACTAGTGAATATAATTAGGAAATAGAAGCAGAAAATAGTTGCCTATTCCTAAGAAGAAATGATATTTTAAGTTTATTCTATAGTGATTAGCCAAGAGATTTATGACTTGTCTTTTGGAATTTGAATATATAGGTTTATATGACATTTTGAAAGCAATTGCTTATTAGTGATTTAGAATTGGTTCCTTCTTCTTTTGCCATCTAAAATAGATGAATAGGCAGCTGGACTTACGCTTGTCTGTGCATTTGTATTTTACCAATTACTTTATTCAGTATAAAAGTATGATATGAATTCATTATCTATTTGGCATTGTTGAAACTTCCAAATAATGAAAAACTCTTTTCTTTTTAAAAATGTCTGTCTTAGTCAAAGCTGCCTGACAGTTATGATAATGAGAGAATACAGAGTCATTTTGTAGATTTATGTTTTACTGATAACATAGTCTATTATATAATAATAAGCTTAAATTTTCTTCTATTTTATATCAATTCAGAGTTATATTCTATATATTCTGTAGGTGTTCTTTAACTTTTGTGTGTATGTGTTTATACTAAGAAAAGCTTCAAAAAGTAAACGCTTAGATTTATTTTTCCCCTTAAATTTACTTTCAAATTATATATTCTTTACACACATAAACCTTTCTTTTTATATGTGCGTATATATTTTTTTCTTTCTTCCTTTCTTTTTTTTTTTTTTTTTTTTTTTTTTTTTTTAGAGAGTGAGGTAGAGAGGGGCAGAGGAAGGAGGGCAGAGAGAGAGAGAGAGAGAGTCTTAAGCAGGCTTCTGGCCCAGAGTGGAGTCCAGTATGGGCTCTATCTCATGTTCCTGAGCTTTGACCTGAGCAGAAATCAACAGTTGGACTCTTAACCGGCTGAGCCACCCGTGCACCCCAGATAAACTGTCTTATTTAAACTCCTATGCTTTTAAAAAGACTCATGTTTAGTTATATATGAAAACTGCAAATGTTTTAGGCCATTTAAAGTGTATGAAAAATAAGTAAATCAAAAATGACAAATAGTTTGAAATAATTTGAACTGAAAAAATAAAACTTCTTAGACTTTTCTAGGTTTTCATTTGGTAAACGTTGCTTAAAGTGCTTGATTTTGCTTACATATTTAAGCCTAATATAATCAGATGTACTCATTAAAATAAAGGACAATTTTTCTTAGTCTGATTTCCCTGTTGATAAGAAATAGGAAAAGGTGAGATAAAACAGAATTAAACAGACATATCTGCTTAGATCTCAAAAACACACACAAATACATATATATATATATATATATATATATATATATATATATATATATATATTTTTTTTTTATGGCAAGAGCAGTGCTATTCAGTCCTCTAAAATGTACTATAATCCTGGAGAATATTAATATTCTTTGTTTTCTTTTACATTTTAAGTGAGTGTTAATAAGACTTCTTATTTCCTAGGAATCATCAGTAGTTAAGCCTTTTGGCAGATTTTTTATAGTATTTTTTTTAAGATTTTTTTTTTTTTTTTTTTTTTTGACAGACAGAGATCACAAGTAGGCAGAGAGGCAGGCAGAGAGTGAGAGGGAAGCAGGCTCCCCGCTGAGCAGAGAGCCCAATAAGGGGCTGGATCCCAGGACTCTGAGATCATGACCTGAGCCAAAGGCAGAGGCTTTAACCCACTGAGCCACCCAGGCACCCCAGATTTTTTGTAGTATTAAGTAAGACATGAACTTCCATTTTCTACCTGAAAATTTAAAGTAATTTAGTAACCACAATTTGTCCAGAAAAGTTTACTTTGTGGGGTTAAACACCCAAATGTTGCTAAATTATGCCTAAATGATCCTAAAAATTTCTAAATATCCTAAGTATTCCTAAGTTATATAAATTAACTGAAATGTCTTATAAAATGCCATGTAGATTGTAAATATCAGGTTTTCTCTTTACTGACTTTCAGCTTTATTTCTAAATTGACTAATAGGAATTTTTCTCAGAATTATCAGTCACCATTAAATATTTCTCAGTTTGAATATATTTATAGAAATAATCTTTCAAAAGCAAGACATTTTTAGAAATGTTTCTATTAGATGAATACTACAGTAGAAATTACTGATCTGGAAGGCCCAAAAAACAAAAACAGCAAAAACCCTTCAGTTTTGTTCTCAGTTCTGCCACTCAATGTTATTAGAGTCTCTTAAGAATTATGTGTAGGCATTGAATGTGTAAATTGCTCTGGAGAGGATAGACATTTTAACAATCCATGAACTAATCCGTGAGCATGGAATGTTTTTCCATCTTTTTGTGTCTTTCTCAATTTCTTTTATAAGCAGTCTGTGGTTTCTAGAGTATAGATCCTTTACCTCTTTAGTTAGGTTTATTCCAAACTATCTTACGGTTTTTGGTGCTATTATAAATGGAATTGATTCTCTAATTTCCCTTTCTGCAGTTTCATTGTTAGTGTATGAGAAAGCAACAGATTTTTCACACACTGGTTTTGTATCCTGCCACATTACTGAATTGCTGTATGAGTTCTAGTAATTTGGGGGTGGAGTCTTGGGTTTTCCACTTAAAGAATCATGTCATCTGCGAAGAGAGTTTGACTTGTTCTTTACCAATTTGGGTGCCTTTTATTTCTTTTTGTTGTCTGATTAATGAGGCTGGGACTTCTAGTACTATGCTGAACAATAGTGGGGAGAGTGGGCATCCCTGTTGTATTCTTGACCTTAAAGTGATGATAATGATATTCACTGTGAGTTTTCATAGATGATTTTTATGCTATTGAGGAATGTTCCCTCTATCCCTATTCTCTGAAGAGTTTGAATCAGGAATGGGTGTTGTAAAACTGGACAGCTACATATAGAAGAATGAAACTGGACCATTCCCTTACACCATGTACAAAGGTAAATTCAAAATGGATGAAAGACCTCAATGTGAGATAGGAATCCACCAAAATACTAGAGAAGAGTATAAGCAGTAACCTGTTGGACATCAGCTACAGTAACTTCTTTCAAGACATGTCTCCAGAGGCAAGGGAAACAAAAGCGAAAGTGAACTTTTTGGGCTTCATCAAGATAAAAGGCTTCTGCACAGCAAAGGGAACAGTCAAAAAAAAAAAAAAAAAAAACTAAGAAGCAACACAAGGAATGGGAGAAGAATTTGCAAATGGCATTACAGATAAAGGGCTGATACCTAATATCTATAAGGAACTTCTCAAACTCAGCAGTCAAAAAAGAAATAACCCAGTCAAAAAATGGGCCAAAGACATGAACAGATACTTCTCCAAAGAAGACATACAAATGGCTAACAGAAACATGAGAAAATGTTCAACTTCATTAGCCATCAGGGAAATTAAAATCAAAACCACAATGAAATACCACCCTACACCAGTGAGAGTGGCAAAAATTAACAAAACAGGAAACAACAAATGTTGGTGAGGGTGTGGGAAAAGGGGAACCCTCCCTCCTACACTGTTGGTGGGAATGCAAGCTCGTATAGCCACTCTGGAAAACAGTATGGAGGTTCCTCAAGATGTTAAAAATAGAGCTACTCTGTGGCCTGCAATTGCACTACTAGGTATTTATCCCAAAGATGCAGATGTAGTGAAAAGAATGTGCACATGCACCCCAATGTTCATAACAGCAGTGTCCATAAGAGCCAAACTGTGGAAGGAGCTGAGATGCCCTGTAACAGATGAATAGACAAAGAAGATGTGGTACATACATACAATGGAATATTTTTTAGCCCTCAGAAAGGGTAACTACTCACTGTTTGCATTGACATGGATAGAACTGGAGGAGATTATGCTACCTGAAAGGAGTCAAGCAGAAACCGACAATTATCATATGGTTTCACTTATATGTGGAACATAAGCAGTAGTACGGAGGACCACAGGGGAACAAAGGGAAATCTGAAGGGAGAGAAATCAGAGAAGGAAATGAACCATGAGAGACTATGGACCCCAGGAAACGAACTGAGGGTCTCAGAGGAGAAGGGAATGGGGGAGGAGGTAACAGGGTGATGGGTATTAAGGAGTACACATGTTGTGATGTGCACTGGGTGTTATAGGTAACTAATGAATCATTGAACACTACATCAAAAACGAATGATGGTTTTCAGTGGCTAACTGAACATAATAAAAAAAGGTAAAAAAATTATGTGTATGTTGTGAACCTAATTCTTCCTCTTACTAGTTTTTAAATTTTAATTTTTTTATTATTTATTTTTAAAAGACTTATTTATTTGAGAGAGACAGAGAGAGTGTTGGGGTGGGGGGGCAAGGGGCAGAGGGACAGAATATCCAAAAAGATTCCCCATGAGCAGGGAGTCCTACATAGACCTCGATCTCACAAGTCATGAGATCAGGACCTGAGCAGAATCCAAAAGTTGGATGCTTAACTGACTGAGCCACCCAAGTACCCCACTAGTTTTTTAATTAGGTTATCTTCTTATGTCAGGAAATAGCATAATAGCATAGCATAGCAGGATTTTGGCTTTATTCCTTCAATATATTAGATAATGATTCTGAACCGCAGTTTACTAATTTATGAAGTGGATATAATAGTTTCATTTTGGTGATGATTAGATGAGTTGTATGTGTGTTATGCCTGAGTTGAATTTCAACTGTGAGATGTGGTAACTATATAATAATAGTTATCATGTTAAAAGTCTTATATTTAGCTGTTATAATAATTTTAATAGTAAGGATAATTATGATTGTGATTAAATCACTGTATTTAATTATCTTTATCTGCTAAATGAGGAGAACTGGTATCCCCTTCTAAATTCCATACTATAAATTCCATACTATAATACCATATTATACTATTTTATTTTAAAGTGCCTTCTAGTAGAGGATATATTTTTTAAGTCTTACCTTTATGAAGAAGTAAGAAGTATACAAACTTGACATTGGACAGTATTATTTGTAATTTATTTGGTTTTTGATAGAGAAGTAATTACTGAGTGGTGCCCCCAGGTTTATCAGTTTCCTAAAACCCTGTATTTCTTTTAACTATTGCCAAAATTTTCCTTTCTTCAGAAATAGATTATGTCACTTATTCTGTGTTACCGTCACTAGTAACAGAAAATACAGTTAAAAATCTTTGTGTATATGGATGCCTGGGTGGCTCAGTTGGTTACGCCTCTGCTTTCGGCTCTTGTCACGCTCTCAGGGTCCTGGGATCAAGTCCTGCGTTGGGCTTCTTGCTCAGTGGGGAGTCTGCTTCTCCCTCTGCCTGTCGCTCTCTCTGCTTGTGTACTCTCTCTCTGACAAATAAATACATTTAAAAAAATCTTCGTGTATAATTCCTTTTCTTACTCTGAGTAGTGACTTAAATTAAGTTGTACTAAAAAAACGGTAGTATGCTTATATGGTATTTAGTTGTTTTCTTCTCTGCTAGGAGGTGGAGGAGTGACTTAACACTTACACAAATTATTCTTGAGTTACTTGTTGATTTACATGATAAACTTCCGTAAGAAGGTAGGAAGTTGCCCAGTTTTTCTTGTCTGTATTTATATCTGATAAATGCACTGTATTTGAATCTTATGTTTTTTTCCCACTCAGAAGATCCCACTCGATCTTGATATTCTCCCCAAACTAATTATGTTTTCCTTTCGTTCTAGTTCAGACTCGGTTCCTTCAGTCTAGAGAAAGTTGCAAGTCCAGCTGAGGTCATTAGAAAACTTATTTGTGATTGCCTGGACACCATCACAGAAAACCAAGCCAAGAGTGAGCACCTGCAGAAGGAAAATGAAAGGCTTTTGAGAGATTGGAATGATGTTCAAGGACGGTATGTGCTAATGTTCTTGTATTATAAAAACACTAAGCTCTCCTTACATTGTTATAGACTTAAGTTAATGATTTGTAAGTTTATTATATATGTAGACTAGCATATATTAACGTAAAATCTTTACTTAGCATGATTAGACCAAACTATTGATCATTACTATACATTATTGGAGTATGTTAACACTTTTAGGTCATTAGTATTTGGTGGCATCATCAAACTAATGAACAAAAGGAGTAATCAGGCAATGAGAATCAGGAGCCACTAATATTAAACAAAATTTAGGAAGTTGATATTTATAAGATTTAATTTACCTCAAATTATAGGATTAATAATGAATAAAAAGGTATAGAGAGTGTAAATATGCCAATTCATTACTTATATGGACTCTTTATGTAAATGGTAGCTATTTCAAATGCTGTGAGCTTTGGATCCTGATATAGACTTATTTTGCTCATTGAGAATTCATATTACCAGCATTTTAAAAAGGTGATATAATTGTGTTTACTAGATAAGACATTTGGAAACCTTTATTTTCCTGATTTTGCCTCCTTTTTTTTTTTTTTTAAATGATGAAGAATGTCACTTTACTTTTTATTATGCATTTTTTGACTGTATCATAATCTAGGCCAGCCCAGGGTGTATTTTTTATTACTCTGTTATGTAAAAGATGTTTGAAGGAAACAAAATGGTATGTTGTGACCATTTATATCTTTACAGAGACATATAACGTATGCATATGTTGGTACATACATACGTGGCAACATCTGAAAGAGTTACATGGAATGTATATAAAATGATAATAATATTATCATTATATCCAGTATGTCCAGTGGACTTTTTATCTTTCATTCACACCAGTAACTCTAAAACATAAGAACAATTTTCCAACTTAGGATCTTGTTAGGACAATCCTTAAGATTGTTTTATATGGATTGGTAAGTAAATGTGAGAGTATATGAAAAATGTGAAGTGTTTAACACTATCATTCTAGATTTGTGGAAAGGGTGTTGACCAGAAGGAATTATGTTTCTATATATCCAATTACATTTACTAATGTAAGATATGTAAACTTAACACCTAAAACCTAACTTTATTTGACTCTTAGTTATTATATTAAAAAAGTTTCTTGTTCTCTTTTATCTCTGAATTTACTTTTATCCCCAAATGTATAAAAATAATGAGACCAAATCACAACTATGTAAATATTAGGAAACCATAGGGAAAAATAAGTTAATTTTGCTCTTCCTCTTTCTCTTTAAAATCGTGTTAGTATGAATCAATATCAAATATCTGTGCTAGAAAGCACGGTTTTGGTCTTTATCTGTAGTTTGGATATGCTTTTCTCTTTTATATGTGAAATAAATCAAATTAAAGGAGATGTAGTATGGCCGTGATAAGCCATTATATTTAAAACTCAAAATACCCTCAAGATGATAGGAAATTTGATCCACAAATTGCCCACAAAAATGCAGACTGGGTACTTGGTACTTGAACAAATTGCTTTAAAATGTCTGCCAGAGGTTGAAAGAGGTGTTACCTCATCAGTATTCACCACCACTGCCTTTGACTGGAAAGCAGCAGGGAACAAAGATGAGACGGTGGAGACAAACGCACCCTGTGCTGTAAAACAGTGGGGGAGGGCTGTGTATAATATGTGGCCCCCAGATCCTTGATTTACTATTGCTGAACTGTCCAGAAAGTGCTTTTGCATTATTGTGGCAAAATGTTTCCTATCTGACCAGAAGTACAACTATATCTCTCATCGCCAGGCTTATTATGCTCCAACTATTCTTTTCTTGTAAATACTGGGTCACATGTTTTCTTCAGGGGTTGGCAATGTGTTCCATTGTGCTAGCCCCCAGAGGACAGTGAGCCTGCTCCAGAGAATTCTATGCTCTTGATTGTATTCCACATGTTAGATTAGTTAGCTCTATTTTCCAAATTTCCCAAATGGGTTTCTTTCCTATCACAGGAGAAGGTGGGCATTTGAAGGAGCTGTAAATACATCTTGGTCATGGCCAAGCAGTGCTTTCTTAAATGTTCCCTCCCTAGAGCCTTAGTATGGTGGAAAATGAGCAAAGGATTTCTATCTCCATCTTCTGTATGGCAGTAGTACTGATGAAGACTCTTTAGGGAAATTGGAAATAGGGCATGAGCATAGCGAGTTAGGTAACTGCAGACACAGGAAGTAGAAAATCATTGGAGTGGTGGCCATCATGTTAGGCCTGGCCACAGCTCAGTTTTCTGGGCAGCCTCTGATACTCTTATATCAATGTCCATCCATGCTCCAATCATTTCTTTCCCGTCATTGTTTCAGACTGTGTATTTGTGAGGGAATGACTGACACAAAATAGATGGTGAGAATTCCCTTAGAAGCTATGGTGGATATAGCTCCTAAATAAAGGTGATACACAATGGGATATCATATGAGCAAAAACCAGTCATATACCCATGTGCTTGTACCATGGAAAATGTTAATGATATGTTAAGAAGAGAAATGTAGTTAACAAAAAGAGGAATAGCATGCCAGTTTTGCTAAATATATCTTTAGATAGAAAATATCTAGAGGGAGAAAATTAAATGTTAATAGTGTATGTCTGGAATTGTAGATTAAATTTCTTTTTTTACTTTTTGGGAGTTTTTTTAATATGTTTTATAACTGAAACATGTATAATTATAATCAGAACCAACTCTAAAACTATTTCCATTTGGGATGACAGTGGAGAATAGATGAAGTTTGAATAAGAAATGAAATACAGTATGAGTAAAAAATGAGCTTTAATGTAGGCTTTTTATATATATTTGCTGTTATTATTTTTTTATTATTATTTTTAAAAAGATTTTTATTTATTTATTTGACAGACAGAAATCACAAGTAGGCAGAGAGAGATTGGAGGAAGCAGGCTCCCCACCAAGCAGAGAGCCCGATGTAGGGGCTCGATCCCAGGACTCTGGGATCATGACCCGAGCCAAAGGCAGAGGCTTTAACCCACTGAGCCACCCAGGCGCCCCTGCTGTTATTTTTATTAAGTGTTTAATAATTGTGGTCTTAGCTCTGTTTTGAACAAGTGACATAACTGGATCAATTTAATTTTGTATAGTTTAGGTGAAGGAGAAAACATTAGAAATATTGTATGTGAATCCTTAAGTTATTAGCTATATTTATTTCACTTGTTTTTCCTATTAAGTTTCAAATACAACTCTCGAGTTCCATATTCCTGAATAGGTCTTTTGTTTGCATTCAGACATCAAGTCAAACTCCAGCTTTATTCTGCGTTAAAGTTATTAAACCTGTAACTGGAGGCAGTTCTCAGCAGATTGAATTGGGTTGACACTCATGGAATCATTAGAATAGAAGAGACCTTGAAAGCTCTTTTACTTCATCTCTGCCTTCAAGCTAGGATCACATTTTATCCAGATGAATTCAGTCTGATTTTTAAAGACCTCAGGAGATAGCTTCAACTCCCCTTGGTAGCCCATTATAGTGTTTAAGAACAGTCACAGTCAGAAAATTGTTCCTTCCATCTCTTGGTAATCTGAGTCCTTCATGGTATAGTTGAAGGCCATTTCCTCTTGTTCTGTCGTCAGAGGGGATGAGGAACAGCTGTTTACCATCTTCTTCAGTACTTAATGCCTTATTAAATCTCTTTACCACTGCTTTCTTTTCCAGTTCTTTGTAGCATTCTTTGTCCTCTGAACTCCATTCTCATTTTCTTTTGCTGTACATCCCTGACCTGGATATAAATTTGGCCAGAGATGATTGTAAAAAGGTTACTGCATGATTTCTAAGCACCACATGTTCACATTTATGTATCTGATGTTTTATTTTGGGTTATCTTTTAATCTGTTTTAGATTGGATTATATTTTTACATGAAATTGCCTTGTTTCTGCTCCTATTTTTGTTATTATTTTTTGATATTATTCTTAGACTCTTTGTTTTCCTGCATGGAAGTATTTTATTTCTAATATTCACTATTTCCATACTTAGTTTTTATCCTTTTAGTTTTTTAAAATTAGTATTCTTGTATCGTAGTTTTAGATATGTCAGTCCTAGGATACTAATTAACATTATTGTTCTGTTTTCCTAGTCACTGTTGAAAAGATGAAGCATCATTAGCCCTTTCCTGTTTGATATTATTTATGTTTTCATCAGGTTTGAGTTTTTCCTTGGAGACGATCCTTGGACTAGTTGTAGTCTAATCTAGTTATATGTTAGTTCTCCTTTAGTATCACTGACTTGACAGTGAATCTCATGTTTCTCCTTCACTAAATGGCCTCATCTTCTAATACCAATCTAGTTCTTTCAGTGAAAGGTAGGCAGGAGACAAGTAATAATGGAAGGCCTTGTAGCATCATAATGCTGTAAGAGAGGATTGGCATTAAAAATGGGGGAAGGAGAGAGGGTATGTGCTATGGTGAGTTCTGTGAATGTGTAAGACTGTTGAATCACAGAGCTGTACCACTGAAACAGATAATACATTATATGTTAATTAAAAAATAGGGTAAGGAAGATGGTATGTACTTCCTAGCTACTGAATATTTAATAGAAGAATAGAAGAATCCAAATTTGTTGATAAATTAATAATTGAGAATAAATTTTTGTCCTGTTCACAATAATACTCTGTCCAGCCAACCCCTACTCCCTAGCTTTGTCTAGGAAATGTTAACCAGTTTGATGGTTGGAAGTTTGATTGCAAGAAAATCCTAAAAGTTTGCTAAAACCAAGCAAGGTTAAGTCATAGGATGCCATTTATTCTCTTGTTTGTACTCCTATCACAGACATGTTACTTTCGACAGTTTAGTTGTGATACCAGTTATTAGGATTAACGTTATTCTTTAGACAAATTACATGATACTTTATTTTCATATTTATTTTCATTTTTGTCCAAGTGTTGTACCAAGTGTTAATTTTAATAAAGGTTTTGAAATTTGCTTGGTAGTTGTTAAGTGCACATAATCTTTCAATTAAGAATTATTGAAGTGATTTATATGGAAATTAAATACACATTTAAATCAGATAAATAACCAAGTGGTTAATTGTTCCTAAAACTTTATATAATGTGCAAGATTTTTATTGTATGTTTTTAATTTACCTTTGTGTTAAGTATTTTATAGTATACTAAAGTATTTTGGTGGTGTATGTATTCTGTTCATCTTTTAAAATTTTTCTTATTATGTTACATTAGAAAATAGTACAAGAAAATGAGATGTAATGTTTATATAACACTTGCATCTGAAATAAAAATGCAGTGACATATCTATGAGGTCCATCTGGTCCAATGTGTCATTCAGTGCTCTTGTTTCTTTATTGATTTTCTGCTTGTATGATCTGTCTATTACTGAGAGAGGCATGTTAAGATCTCCTACTATTAATGTATTCATATCAGTATGACTCTTTATCTTAATTAACATTGTCTTATGTAGCTGGCTGCTCCGGTATTGGGGGCATAAATATTTACAATTGTTAGATCTTCTTGGTGGATAGACCTTTTAAGAATAATGTAGTGTCCTTTATCTCTGAATACAGTCTGTAGTTTAAAATCTAATTTATCTGATATGAGAATCGCTACCCCAGCTTTCTTTTGAGGTGCATTGGCATGAAAGATGCTTCTCCATCCCTTCACTTTCAGTCTGAATGTATCCTTAGGTTCCAAATGGGTCTCTTGTAGACAACATATGGACAGGCCCTGTTGTTTTATCCAATCTGCAACCCTGTGCTGTTTTATGGGAGTGTTTAGGCCATTTATGTTGAGAGTGATTATTGAAAGATACGTTTTTATTGACATCATGTTACCTGTGAAGTCCTTGTTTCTATAGATTGTCTCTGTAAATTTCTGTTTTATGACACTCTTGGGTTTGTTCTTCTTTTATAGAACCCCCTGTAATATTTCTTGTAGTGCTGGCTTGCTGTTCACATACTCTTTTAAACCTTGCCAGTCTTGGAAGCTCTTTATCTCTCCATCCATTTTGAATGTCATCCTCACTGGATAAAGTATTCTTGGCTACATGTTCTTCTCATTTAGTGCCCTGAATATGTCTTGCCAGCCCTTTCTGGCTTGCCAGGTTTCGGTGAACAGGTCTAACATTATTCTGATGGACCATTCTTTGTACATAAGGAATTTCTTCCCCCTAGCTGCTCTCAAAAGCTCTTGTCTAAAATTATGATTCATCAGTCTTGCAATCAAGTGCCTCGAGGTCTTTCTAGATGTCTGTACTGCCTGGAGCCATCTATACTTTCAATGCCATCCCGATTAAAATTCCACTGGCATTTTTCAAAGAGCTGGAACAAACAATCCTAAAGTTTGTGTGGAACCAGAAGAGACCCTGAATTGCTAAGGAAATGTTGAAAAAGAAAAACAAAACTGGGGGCATCACGTTGCTTGATTTGAAGCTTTACTACAAAGCTGTGATCACCAAGATAGCATGGTCCTGGCACAAAAACAGACACAGAGACCAGTGGAACAGAGTAGAGAGCCCAGATAGGAACCCTCAACTCTGTGGTCAAATAATCTTTAACAAAGCAGGAAAAAATATACAGTGGAAAAAAGACAGCCTCTTCAATAAATGTGCTGGGAAAATTGGACAGCTATGTGTAGAAGAATGAAACTCGACCATTCTTTTACACCATACACAAAGATAAACTTGAAATGGATAAAAGACCTCAACGTGAGGCAGATATCTATCAAAATCCTAGAGGAGAACATACGCAGTATCCTCTTCGACATTGGCCACAGCAACTTCTTTCAAGATATTCTCCAAAGGTAAAGGAAACAAAAGAGAAAATGAACTTTTAGGACTTCATCAAGATCAAAAGCTTCTGCACAGCAAAGGAAACAGTCAACCAAACAAAGGCAACCCACAGAATGGGAGAAGATATTTGCAAATGACACTACAGACAAAGGGCTGATAACCAAGATCTATAAAGAACTCCTCAAACTGAACACACACAAAACAGATAATCACGTAAAAAAATGGGCAAAAGACATGAATAGACACTTCTCCAAAAGAGACATACAAATGATTAACAGACACAAGAAAAAATGTTCATCATCATTAGCGATCAGGGAGATTCAAATTAAAACCACACTAAGATACCACCTTACACCAGTTAGAATAGCCAAAATTAACAAGACAGTAAACAACAAGTGTTAAGATGTGGAGAAAGGGGACCCCTCTTACACTGCTGGTGGGAATGCAAGTTGGTACAGCCGCCTTGGAAAACAGTGTGGAGATTCCTTAAGAAATTAAAAATAGAGCTTCCCTATGACCCTGCAATTGCACTACTGGGTATTTACCCCAAAGATACAGATGTAATGAACAGAAGGGCCATCTGTACCCCAATGTTCATAGCAGCAATGGCCTCAGTCACCAAACTGTGGAAAGTGCCAAGATGCCTTTCAACAGACAAATGGATAAAGAAGATATGGTCCATATATACAATGGAGTATTAATGCCTCCATCAGAAAGGATGAATACCCAACTTTTGTATCAACATGGACGGGACTGGAGGAGATTATGCTGAGTGAAATAAGTCAAACAGAGAGAGTCAGTTGTCCTATGGTTTCACTTACTCATGGAGTGTCAGGAATAACATGGAGGACATAGGGAGGTGGGGAGAAGTGAGTGGGGGAAATTGGAGGGGGAGACAAACCATGAGAGACTGTGGACTCCAAGAAACAAACTGAGGATTTTGGAAGGGAGGGGTAGGGGGTTAGGGTGAGCCTCGTGGTGAGTATTAAGGAGGGCACGTATTGCATGGAGCGCTGGGTGTGGTACATAAACAATGAATCTTGGAACCCTGAAAAATAAAGTAAAATTACCCAAAAAACCCATATTGAGAAACCATCTTACACTAGTTAGAATGGCCAAAATTAACAAGACAGTAAACAAGTGTTGGAGACAATGTGGAGAAAGGGGAACCCTCTTAGACTAAGGAGAGCATGTACTGCATGGAGCACTGGGTGTGGTACATAAACGATGAATTCTGGAACACTGAGAAAAAATTAAATTAGATTTTTAAAAAAATGCAGTGACATGTTCCTGCTTAACATAAGCCATTGATATTGGCAGTTCCTCTTCAACTTTGGCTCTTTTCTTCCCCCACACTTTTTGGTGTACTTCTTTCTTAAAGAACTTTGCTTGATGCAAGGAGTACTGTTATATTAATATTTACCATAGATTTTTTTAGAAGCTGAAGGGGATGAAAAATGTTGCTGTTAAAATGGTGAGTAGCTGTTAAAGGAGTGAAAAATAAATTCACAGTCACTCATTCTCTCTATAAGGTGCCCACATTAACTCACTTTATTAATTTTCTAATAGCTTCTCCACATCTGTTGAATGCACAACACTGTGTTAGGCACTGAAGATAAAGCAGTCAATAAAACACACATGCTCTCTGCCCTTATGGAGTTCACAGCCGTGGCAATGATTGTACTATGAGTGCTGTAATTGCTCCCAGAAAATATACTGCTTTTTGTTCCTTTTTATTCCGTAAGAGGCACTAATTCTTTGCATCTTTAGATAAGTAGATTGTTGAAAGCATAGGGACACGTATACCAAAGATATCAAATGTTGACATTTTTATTTATAATTTTTCAATGAAAAATTCTGTATTTCAAATACTATGAAATATATATACATAAATATATATGTAAATGCTAGAATACCTGTATAGAACAAGTATGAATAAATAGTAAAGAGAAAACTAGGCAAGGCAAGGCTACATTTAAAATAATATTTTATATGGAATAATTTATATTTGAATCTTTAAAATACAGGTTTATTCATGGTTCATGTGTATGTGCATATCTTATATATACAGTCTCTGTTTGTTAGCTCTCTTTGTATCTGGGAGGATAAAATCCGTATCATCTCTTATTAGCTCATTTGAACATTGTAAAAAGAATTATAAATGATAGAGAAAATTTTATGTTTTGTCTTATATATCTATAATTGAGGACATGTAGTCTTTCACATTTGCTGCTTCATTAATCTCTCCTTGGAAATTTCAAGTTGGATACTTTCATTCATTATATAAATGCATACATGAGCGTGTGTATGTGGTGCTGAAGATAGAACTGCCTAAGTCATGTTCTTGCTGTGGAGCAGTTCGTAGTCTATTTAGGGAAAACTGATTAGGTAAATCACTTAATCACAAAACAAGATCACGGTTGCTATTACAGTAATACTAGCCAAGTACAGAAAACATAGGCTTTAATTACTCTTGTATGAAATTTCTCCCATAAAAATACTCTTTTGGAAATAAATGATTAAGTTTAGGCATTTAGATGTTTTTAAAAGGTATTTGGGTATCATTTTCCAATATTGATCCTTATCTCACTGCATAAATTACTAACATTAACAAACAATAAATTCTAATTATTTAATTATCTGTATAAAACTTTAAGTCAATGAAAATCTATAAAAGTGATTTTTAATTGTATTTTCCTTGAAAAGTTTTTTTGAAATCATCTTCAGTATTGCTTTGAATAATAGTAATGCTAAAAAAAACCTGCATGATTTATTTTTTGTTTATTTACATTTTAGATTTGAAAAATGCGTCAGTGCTAAGGAAGCTTTGGAGACTGATCTTTATAAACGGTTTATTCTGGTGCTGAATGAGAAGAAAGCGAAGATTAGAAACTTACATAAATTGTTAAGTGAAGTTCAAGAACTAGAAAAGAACATTGAGCATGAAAGGTATTTTGAGTTGTCTGTTTTGAGATGGCAGATAGAGAAATTTAAGTGGAATTTTTTCCCAAACTTAATGAAAGTTAAGTGCCATTTTTAGTAATGTGAGATCATTTGATAGTCTGGGGTTAGATGTTGTGCCTGTTGGATGCAGTGGGCTGGAAAAGTCTCAAAATGTTCTCTCCATGTCTGCTCACTGTCATAACTACAGTTAAAACTGGCATGTGGTTTATCTAAGTGTTATTTGTGTAATTCTTAGACATCATTTAAAAACAATAAAAACTTTATCTTCTGTAAAACTGCAGAGTTGAATACACATTTGTAATATTGGTGTCTAAGGAGTGGTTACTTTTAGAATCAAGGGTTCTGAGAGTGGATGCATCCTTGATTTTTAAGGAAGAATCACAGGTGACTTATAGCTGGTATGGTTTAGACAATTATAATTATTTTAGTCTGATTTTTATTGTTTTACTACTTTATTTATCCACTTAATTATTTTAGTGGATCCAGGTTTGCATCTTTTGCCCGAATCTGAGAGAACACAAAGATTTACTAATGGCATCATATGAAGAATATAACATTTGATGTCAAATGGACCTCATTCAAGTGCTGTCTGGCACTGATACCTGCTAGTACATGACTTTGGACAAGTCCTGTAAACTCTCTGTGCCTTACTTGGCATCTTCATAGTAAGAAGAAGGGTGCCTCTCTGAAAATTTGGGGACCGGCAAAAGCAAGGCAAGAACTGCTTTGAGATCAGTAAAGTACTGAACACTCTGTGATCCTCAGAAGACAACTCAGAAGAATAGTGTTTTGATAGATGAATAAGATGATGAGAAACTGAAGAGCTGATTATAGTGAGCACGAAACCACATTAAATTAGGTAGAAGGGAAACTTACTCTTAAGAGAGTTAACATACGGTCTTTATAAAGTGCTTTCATCTCAATCATGTATGTTTCAGTATATGTTTGGTTAAGGTATTTTTCCAGGGATATTTTCTATAATTATTTACTGGTGAATTTGATACCTAGCCAGGGGTGAGCCAAAAATTTATAATTCTACCTTTCTGTGTTTCTAGGGAAACCACAACACATTCTGAAGTGGCTGCTGACAGGGATGCAATCTATGATGAAAGCACTGATGAGGACAGCGAAAACTTGCCTGATCGCTCTGCGTTAGCTCCAAGTAAGAGGCGTGCATTCATTTCCTTTGTTGGAGATCTCACTCGGGCTTATTATCCTAAAGATAATGAACTGTAATGAAAAATGTTATGAAAAAGGTCTTTTCTACAAAAATTCTTCAGGGTTTTTAGTCTAGAACCTCAAGTACTTCATGTTAAAAAGTATATTTATTATACAGTGCGGCAACTCGTTAGCAGTAAAACAAACAAGCACACACACACACACCCCAAGGCATGCTATCTCCTATTAAATAAGGGTACATAAGGAATAAGCAAGATATGCATGTGTTCATGCTAGTTGTATCTAGCGCGAAGTTGGTGGCCTTTAACTTGTGAGATCTTATCCAGCTAGAGCTATGGATGGGCAAGGAGTGGGGCGATCTAGAATGCTTCAGGTTATCTTGAGGTTGAGCCTTCTTTCACTATTCAGAATAGGGATTTTAGCAGGGGGAGATGGGTGATGGGGGAACAGAAGGGGAAATGGCAGTTTATGCTCAAGTACCTGAGCCTTACTCAGTCCCTCAGATCTAAATCCATGAATAATATTTCTAAATGTTTATAGATTTCCTAGATGCAAGAGTCCCTGAACTCATCTTACACTTACGTGGTTCTGGCAGAATCCTAGTGTTCTCAAAATAAATGTTTGATTCATTTATTTAGCAAATGTTTTCTGAGTGTCTGTTAGGTACCAGAAACTATTCTCTGTCGGAGAGCAAAAAACAAATATTTTTGTTTTCATGCAGTTTATGAATTCTAGTCAGGGAAACAGACAAAAACAAGGTGAATATATTGAATATAAGCTATATTAGATAGTGATAAATGCTGAAGAGAAAAATATACCAGGGAAGGATAATAGAAAATGTCAGGGTGGAAGTAGGATAAAGGTTATAATTTTAGCCAGGGCACCAGAAAAGGTGACACGTCTATCTGTGGGGTGAGCATGCTAGGCAGGAAAAAAGCAGTTAGTACAAAGACCCCGATGTGGGAGCTTTCATCAACTTTTTACTGATGTGTTTAAGCAATAGCATGGAGGGAGGTATGGGTACAGTAGGATGATAGAGATAGGGAGAATGGAGATATGAGGTCAGAGAGAGGGCATATCATGTGTAGGGCCTTATAGGCTATTGTAAGGATTTCAAGGTTTGCTTTCAACTGCACTGGAAACTGTTGGAAGGTTTCGAACATCAAGTGATGTGATCTGACTTATAGTTTTAGCAGGATTAATCTGGCTGTTATGTTGAGAATAGAGTATACATAGTGTGGTAAGCATAGAAGAAGACAGAGAGTGGAAAGCTGGTTCAACAAAGCATGAAGGACGTGAGCGGCTTAGACCAGAGTGACAGCAGTGAATATGGTGAACAAGGGGCAGATTCTAGATATGTCTAGAGGCAACATATTATTGTTGATGAAGTGGGTATCGTACTGAGAGACAGGCATACACCAATCAGGATAAGTGTTTTGGATTGAATACTGAAGGCATGCAGCTGACTTACTGAATTATGAGAGTATGGAAGAGGAGGGTTAGGAACTCAGTTTTACAAACCTTAATTCTGAGATACTAAGTAGGGAGTTGGGTATACAAATTTGGAGTTAGGAAGAGGGCTTCCTGCTGAAGATGTTTAAGTAAAGAGGCATTTGAAGCCGGCTGAGCTATCAAGGGAGATAGAGAAGATAGAAAAGGGTAGTGATCAAGGACTCTGCCCTCATACACTTGAATGTGTAGAGTGAGGAGACCAGCAAAGACTGAGAGGGAGCAGCCAGGCAGGCAAACATGGTAGGACACACAGGTGTTACTGGGGATCTTAATAAAACATTTTTAGTGGGATAGCAGAAATAGGAGGTTCCAAAAGGGTGAGAGGAGAGAACTGGGAAGAAACAAGAAGCCTAAGCAACACTTTTTAGCAAGTTTTACTGTATAGAAGAGGAAACCTGGGAAGCTGCTTGAAGGGTGTGTGGGGCCAAGAGGGTTTTTTTTTTTTTTTTTTCATCTTTGTCTTAGATGAGAGAAAGAACACCATGTTTGCATATTGATGGGAGTAAGTAAGGAAAGTGGGGGAGTGTTGCTGAAATTGCTGGAATGCTGTTTCTCATAAGTGAAGATGGGATTGAATGGACAAATGGCAGGATTTGGTTAGCTAGGAGCATGGGCACTTTCCATAAAGACAGGAAAGAAAATAGAATAAATGGACAAGACATAGGAAGGTATGTGATTGGGGTCATGGAAATTTCATGATATTGATTACATTAGTTGGTTGATTAGTCTGATTCTAATTAGGTTTGAACTGGATCACACAATCACATACACTCTCACTTTTGCACAGCAGAGTTAACATTTGGAGGCAATGCTTGTTTTACATTAGTGACCCAATATAAAATGAAGTCATTCTTTAATAATCAAATGTAATTGAAGGCTCCCTAAAAAGGGAATCTGTACTCTTTCCAAAAATCTAGATGTTCAAAAATTTTATTGAATATAATGGTCTTTGATTTTGTTCCTTATTCAGAGTGTCTCACCAACCTTTGAAGTAGACGAAAATTATTGTTGAAAAGAAAATATATGGTTAAATAATGGGTATATGGGAATGGGGTCCTGTATGTGTTCTATTTTAGGCAAAGCATTCCTACAATTGTACTATTTTAAATCTGGCTAAATTTCTCTTCTCTTCAGAAATGTTTAGTTCATTGTACATTTTTTCTTTTACATGGCGTATTTTCTTTAACTCAAATCAGTTCACTACATACTTGACATATAGGTCTCTGATTCTTTTATTTTTTTTCTTTGCACTTAACTTGCTTTTGGCAGGTTTTGATTTCAAGAATTAAGAACATTTTTATTCAAAATTTTAACTATCCTTTTCCTTCTGCTTCAGTAAGAAATATTTGGGAAACTGAAGTTTGGAGGGGGGAAAAAAAAGAACCTCAGATCTAAAATGCTTGGTATTGAATAAGAACTGGATTCCATATATCTGAGGAAAAACATTTTAAGTGTTAAACAACAGAATAAGCTTCTTTATAGCTTACCAGATTCTATAATTCATTCTTTTACAGAGACAAAATTATACTCTTAGTCTATGGGAAATATGTTTATATATTTAATCATAGATTCGTCTTTTGGTATTTTATATACTATTACTATGTATCTGGACCAGAGGAATGAAGGTTTCTTCCTGAACTTATTCTGCCATCTTGATAATGAATTACCTATTCTTATTGTATAAGTAAATATTTGAATTTATTTTAGGTAGTGCAGGTTCATGTGTGCTTTCCCTATGATATGAACAAGAGGAAAAAACTAATGTGATTTAATACATTTATTCTTTCAGAAAGTCATTTATTTAAATGGCTAAATGTTTAACTTGGTAGTCATTTCTATTATGTAAATGTGTGTTCATCATTAATTGTAAAAAACCATCGAATTTCCTAATGATTCATTCCTGCATGATAATAATTTAGTGAGACCAGATCATTTAGTGATTCCACAGTATTCATTCAAGGAAAAGTTCTGCTTATTTTCATACATATATCCAGATGTACAATAAGGATATTGTAGTTTACAGGAAATAAGCAGGTAACTATTTTATGTATGGGCAATCTATTTTATTATTTTTTTTTCTCCAAAGTTTTAAATTTCCCCCCATCATTAGAGTTGTTGAGGAAATAACTGATGACAGTACTCTAATAAACTACGTCATGTTCATATGTATTATACCATATATTATGAAAAACCTCTAAATTTGTTTAAAGTTGGTTAGCTAAAAGGAGATCTCCGAAGTATTCTGAAACTTGAACATCACAGTCTGTACCATCCACAACTACATTTTATACTTTTCTGTAAATATATAAAACAAGATTTACTTTCTGTAGGTCTTAACTTCCAGAATTTCTAGATAGGTAACAATGGTATTACAGACTTAGTTTAAGAAATAAATTCTTACTGCATGCTAAAGTCTTAGAGTTCATAGGTATTTAACTTTGTTTCAGATTAAGATTATGATAGATGAGCTGGTTGCCATGGTCTCTGTTTATAGCTCAACCCCTGGATTACCAAGGAGGATGAATTACTTGCACTCTCACCTAGTTTGTGTAACTCCTTGTGGCTCTAAGGATTTCCTGGTTTGTCTGGATTAGTCCTACCTCCAGTGTTGTTTTGTTTTTGGTTTTTGTTACATTTTTTAATTGAATGGAAAAATAACCATGTTGGGTTTTTATAGATTTAGTAAAACAACCTTTTCTACAGGAAATCTTCTGTTTCTTTGGATACAAATCAAGGTAACACCTGATGTCCATATCTTTGGAGAAACTTCAGATTGAAGTAGGTCTCCTGAATAACAGAACCTCACCAAAATAAAAAGAGAGAGAAGTGTAGTTAGTATAGCATCTGAGTGCCAAAACGTCTAGCAGTGCATCCATGGCCTTTTATTTGCCCCCAAAATATCTGCCATAGCCTAAAAATTAGTTTATGGTTATGTAGTTTTTCATGTTTATAACCATTTTGATGTTATAATAATAGTAGAATTGTATGTGAAAATAATTCTTAAATGTATATGAATATTCCAAGAATTTTAACCAGTATTATAAAACATTTATTAGTGTTAGCATAATTCAGAATGTGGGTGAATATTTAGTACAAAGATTGGGCTTATCTCATTGAAATAGGATCTTTCCTGTGAAGCTTTTTGAAAACTTATGCTTAATTGGTTCCTAATTAGCTTTTACAAGAGGAATTATTTTAATGTCTCCTTAATTATTTCAAATTATTTATTTTTAAATTAAGATAATTAATATTTTTATATTATAACTCTATTAGTAGAAATTGACAATATTTCTCAAAATTAGAGACCAATTAAATTAGCCTTACTAAAAGTATAAATATGAAAAATATTTATTCTAAAATATTTTATTCTTCTTCATTTTAAAAGTGCACAACCACTAAAAACAAATAAAAATAAGCTTTCTATCACTGATCTGCATAAATATTAGCCTGGGATTTAGCACATTAGTTTAATTAGTCTTGATTCTTTACCAACAGGAAGGCCCCTGTATTACTGCTATCAGTAATTTAGGCTTCTACTTAGTTGGTGGGCTTCCTGAAAGGAAGTGTGATTATAGAATAGCCTTTTAGAAAATAAATGAATGGCTATGTCAAAGAGTCGATGAATACTGATATAGTAGCTTTTAAAAATAGAACAGAATCCAAAATTTCTAAGTATCAAAGAGCTCGTTGCTTCAAACAGTGAATGTCTACTCACAGAAGGGGTAACAACATGTACTGCCAAAGAGATTAGTCAGAAATTCAACTTTAGAATTACAGATTATTCTCTTAATCTTATCCAGTTTGTTTATCATAGACTTGTTTATTTACAAATTCTTAATAAAAAGCTTGATTTAGTGAAACCTGTCACAAAAACCAGAGGAGCAATTTGAGTGTATTTCGTAGCAATTATACATAAGCAACATTGCTCAGGAATGATACTATGTACTTCAGAGATCTAAATCTCATATAGTTCTGGATCTTCTAATTCAAGCCTGTCATTTTTCAGATGAAGAAACAGAGGCCTACAAAGGTTAAATATATTACTGCTGGTTACACAGGAGAAAAGAATGAGAAAATACTTGCCTCCTATAGTAGTAAATCACAGTTGCACATTTCTTTTTGAGATATTTTTAAAAACTTTGGAAATTTCCTAACACTGAGGAGATTGCAATTAATGCAATAGGGTGATGAGAACACTTCCCCTGTTGAAGAGGAGATTCTGTTTGTACATAAATTCTCCAGAAAGACAGGCAACATCATCAGATTAAAAAACAAGACTTAATGACACATAGTTATGGAGGAAATTCCAGAATACACATCCATCTATCTATCTATCTATCTATATTCCTTCCTTCTCTTCTCTTCTCTTCTCTTCTCTTCTCTTCTCTTCTCTTCTCTTCTCTTCTCTTCTTTTCTTTCTTTCTTTCTTTCTTTCTTTCTTTCTTTCTTTCTTTCTTTCTTTCTTTCAGGGGGAGTGGGAGAGGGAGAAGCAGGCTTCCTGCCCAGCAGAAAGCCTGATGTGAGGCTCAAACCCAGAACCCTGGGATGATGACCCGAGCCAAAGGCAGACACTTAATGACTGAGCCACCCAGATGCCCCCAGAATATGCATATTTCTATTGAGGTTATTCCTTGTATATTTTTTCTATTTAGATATAATTGACATACAACATTGTGTAAGTTTAAGGTGTACAATGTGTTGATTTGATGTAGTTGTATATTACAATATGATAACCACAGTAGCATTAGCTAACACCTCTACTGCATCACATATTTATCATTTCTTTTTTTGTGGTGAGAACATTTAAGGTCTAGTCTCTTTGCAACTTTGATTTTATAATACAGTATTGTTGCCTATAATCACTAAGCTGGGCATTAGATCTTAAAGACTTATTTATCTACCTAGCTGCAAGTTTGTACCCTTAAGTATCTCTCCAATTCCCTTACCCTAGCCCCTATCAACTATTATTCTACTCTTTTTTTTGTGAATTTGGCCTTTTTAGATTCTGTATATAAGTGATATCATACAGTATTTATCTTTTTCTGTCTGACTTCTCTCACTCCCTCCGTATTAACTGCTTCAGGTTTTGACTTAGTATTTATCTACATAAGAATCTCAAATATATGAAAGATTTGCAGTAATCTGTGATAATTTTTCTACACTATACTATTAAAACTTTGATATGCCCTTCTAGGCAATTATTTCTGTACCTTTATATATATATTCTTGGAGAGACAGAAAGAAATTCTGTTAATATTTATTTCTGCCTATGGATGAATGAGAAGGTTAGGTAATCTCCCCCCAAAATAACTATAAACTGACAAAAAAGAAACAAATAAACATTGAGGTGCTCTGCACTCGATCTTAGCCAAGAGGCCAAGAAGCAATTCACTGAAATGCTAAAGCAAGTAAGGAAGGCAAAGAACAATAGGAGAGGTATTTATCCTTGAAAAATTGCTGAAATTCCATTAAGAACTCGGAATCTGTGCACTTCTTGCCTAGGGTTGCCCTCATTGCTGTCCTGTGCACTTCTTCCTTGCCCTCTCCCACATTCCTTGAGTTTGTTCAGTATGGAAGTCCTGTCAGGACCTGGGAGGCTGTGAGGACTGGCAACTGTTAGGCCTGGGTCAAAAAAAGCTCACTCGGTGTGGAGAAGAATACTCACATTTGGCAGTGTTGGTGAAAGTAATGTTCCTGGCTGCAGTGGCTAAGTGCATTGGACCAATCAATCTACCAACCTAAAGTCAGCCTGCTGTGTGACTATAATTGTACCATCTTGCTCCAAGAATCTAAGACTAGGATTTTACAGAGTATGGTGACTTCACCTAAGTATTCATCTACCTGCTGTTTCAATGGGTAATATGTTGTGAGAGAAAAATTATGTGATCACTTACTCATTTTTTTCTTTTCTTCATAGCTTCTCAGGGTCTTTAATATGCTAAAGAAGATAGTAATGAAAGGTAGAATGTACTGTGAAATGTTTCTCAAACTTACAAGACCTTAGGAACTTTTTCAATGGAAGATGTTATGCCGTGCACCCTATGTGAGAAATTCTGCTTTAAACCATTTCTATTCATATATAAATTAGGTGAAAAAAGGAGAAGACTCTAAAGAGAACAAATATTTTCCCAAAACAGTCTCTTTATGTCCATATTTTAAGAGGATATGTACTAAATAGGGGGAATGGATCATATAATCAAGGATATATACTTAAAATATAGCATGAACCCATGTGAATATTAAACCTCAGAATGTGCAGTGAGTAACTTTCAGGATTCTGAAGATGGCTTAAAAATTATATTTTTGCCACTGTTGTAGTACGAGTACTGATCTGAGAATGGACTTAGGACAAATGTTGACTGATAATATTAACAGTTGACAGAAAACACTACTTAATGTTATTTAATTTGGTTTGTTCTAATCTCAAAGCTCATTCTTAACTTCTGGTTCTTAAGTAGTTAACAAGGGGATCTTTGAACCCTTTGGAGTTATATATAAAGTTATATACATAAATGCATGTATTAGTTTGTTGGGCTGGTATAACTCAGTATCACAAACTGGGTAGCTTAGACAACAGAAATATATTGTCCCACACTTCTGGAGGATAGAAGTTCTAAGTCAAGATGTCAACAAGGTTGATTCTTTCTGGGCCAGGAGGGAAGGCTCTGTCCAGGCTTCTCTCCTTGACTTGTTGAAAGCCATCTTCTCCGTCTCTTCACATCACTGTCCCTCTCAGTGTTGCATTGAAATTCCCCTTTTTTGTAAGGACAGCAGTCCCACTGGGTAGGGCCCATCCTGTAACCTCAATTGATTACCTTGGTGAATCCTCTGTTTCCACATAAGAATTCCACATTCTTCAGCACCAGGGATTAGGACCTCAAAATGTCTTTTTGGGAGGGACACAGTTCATCTCATTATAAATGCACAAGTACACTTTTCTAGAGCAAGGTTCAAATTTTTTTATATTTTCAATAGGGAGTATATTCCAAAAATGATTCAGAATCATTGACCTTAGGAGAATGGTATTTAAACCAAAAAAAGATGGGATAAGACACATTAAAAGGAAACTGAGAAGAGGAGAAAATAACTTTCAGGCAGAAACGAAATCACCCTCTGTCAGTTCATTCATTGGTTTGGGTTTTGTCAAGAGCTGCTCTGCACTGTTCAGTCAGGTAGGCACTAGTGACGTGAGACTGTTGAACACTGGAAATGTGACGTGTCCAAGTTGAACTGTACTTATAAATATAAACCAAACATTGGATTTCAAAAACTTAGTATTAAAAAAAGAAGTAATGTGTCTCATTAATACATTTCTATATTAATTAAATCTTGAAATAATCATTTTTGGATGTATTGAGTTAAATATATTATTAATATTACCTTCATTTTCTTCTTTTTTACTCATTTGGATGTTTTAATAGGAAGTTTAAAATTCTACATGTGACTCACATACTTCTATTTGATGTACTGATCTTGGTGTTCTAAAAAGTTCCATTTCAGGTTGATTTTATGGTGCTATGATAGATGTATATTACTGTGAAAATGAAATCAAATTGTACTACCAAGTTTTTATGAAGCTGTTAATGTAAAGCCGTGAGATCTTTAGGTGGGTGTAGATGACTATGGGTGTAATTGAGTATTTATGTCTAAGAAATGCAAAAGGTTTTACACTTTTTAATTTATTTACTGTTTTTTGATTGGTTGTAGTAAAACAAACTTAAAAAAGCCTGGATCACCTTTGTCATAGGAAAATGAGGCTAAACATTTTTATTGCCCTGTGTAACTGCAACCACGACCCAGTTGAGACAAAAGGTGGGGTAATGCAGCAATAATCTCTAAGTTAGCTGCATTTCTATAATGTAGTACAGAGGATTCTTGTCTCTTTGTGATTGTGACAGGGGTCTCCACCACAAACAGCACATCTGGTTCCTTGTACCAACTCATCAATATCCTTTATAAGCCATATTTAAGATCAAAAGGATAGAGTTTACTAGGGATGAGGTTCTGGAATGTTGCCAGCCCACCAGCATTGATATGATGCTTGCTGAAGCTTCACTCTGGAGGGCTTGGGTATGTGTAAAGGGTGCATATCACCAGGCTCGCTGAGTAGAGTCCGAATATGTGGTGTCATGAAAGAGAACCATTACAAGTGGGGTGGGCGGAAGAAGGAATCAAAGCGAGACCCCGAGTGCCAGTTTCAAGCCTTGTGGTAGAACTCAGTGCATTGAGAAATAGGTGCAAACACACATCTGTGACATTCAGCATTTTGTGGCGGTAGTTGTAATTTGGGGGATGACTGAACAAAAAAAAGAACTTGGAGTACTGCTGTCTGTGACATCACAAGCATAAAAGCACAATGGCTAGCCGTATTAACAACAATACTGTTTTTTTTATTTTAAATGAATAACTTGGACTGTACAGAGATTGTAACTGTTGATCTAGGTCACATACTTTGTTTTTCCTTTGTTAAGTAATAAATCTGATTGCATTTACATAGGACATAGTTTCCTAGTTTTCTGTTTTTTAACTCTTCCTTTTGTATTTGATCAGGCTCATTTTATTCATTGATGTCATTTGTGTGAATCCTGGAAATAATTTGAGTTTGTGACCCTTGGAAAATGATTTTTCTGACAATGATAACTAGTTTGATTAGTTCTTCTAATTCTAATTCTGCTACTACAGGTATTGTTCCTCCTCCTCCTTTACTATTACAATTGCTATTGCTGTTACTTTTATTGTTCTGTTATGGTTCCACCACCACACTGTTACAGTAACGTAATCACCAGCATTGTAACTACTATGGACTCGGTTACTTAAGCATTTATATGGGTGCCTGAGTGTATTCTAGGTTTCTTAGATGTGTTAGTTCATTCTTGGATGCATTACTTCATCTAACAGCATTTAAGTATATACTTGGAGTATATACCTTTGAAGGATATACTGTTATCATCACCATTTTACAGCTGAGAGAATTGAGGCACAGAAAAATTAGAAAACTTGTCTAGGGTAACACAGCTAGTAAATAATAGAACTGGGGTTCTAATCCAGGCAGTCTGAGAATTCTTGTGCTAAAGGTTCTTTTTATTTAGTAGAACGACCTTATTTTTTAAAATTTAAGAGTTCTCTTTAATTTTATATTTAAATCATTTGATGCCTTTGTTTTTGTAAAATGATTAAAGGCTCCTAAAAAAGAAAGGGTGGAATATATGGCCTCCTTGATTTCTTACTTAATGGTGTGGGCACACATTTAACTGGAAAAAGATATAGCTTGGTGTCATTAATGCACCATTAAGATGAATGGGAATGTTCATATCTGTGTTGGAGGTTTATTATGATTTGATGGCAAAGCACATAAGGCAGAACAGTGATTTATATTTAGTCCTTGATTAAAAGGCTGTGTGTAGAGATGCTAAATAAATATTAAATAATACTATCAAAACGTCCATGTAGACATTTTAGAAAAATAAAGAAATATATAGTTTTAAAATATAAAAAATATAGTGTTTTTTTTGTTTTGTTTTGTTTTGTTTTGTTTTTGTTTTTAGATTTTATTTATTTATTTGAGAGCGAGAGACCACAAGGAGGCAGAGAGGCAGGCAGAGAGAGAGAGAGAGAGAGAGAGAAACAGGCTCCCTGCCAAGCAGAGAGCCCGAAGCGGGACTCGATCCCAGGACCCTGAGATCATGACCTGAGCCAAAGGCAGCAGCTTAACCCACTGAGCCACCCAGGTGCCCCTAAAAAATATAGTTTTAACATAAAGACTTTACACTATATACTATACACTATATACTATTTATGTATTATTTGGTGGGTATAAATTTAACATTGTTACATCTTTTTGGTGAATTGACTTTTTCTTACTATTGTGAAATATCTCTCTTGTTGGTCTACTACTGCTTTCCCTTAAAATTCTCTGTGTCTGTTAACAGTATAGTTATACCAGCTCTCTTTTTCTTGATGTTTACTACATGGTATATCTTTTTCATCTTTTTTTGCTCCTCTACTTTCAACTTTTATATATTTAAAATCTATAGTTGTTTTTAAACCCAGCCTAATAATTTTTGTGTTATAATTGGAGTGTTTACTCCATTTATAATTGATGCAGTTACGTACACATTTAGGTGTAGATTGACTAATGTACTCTCTTTTATTCTCATTATTCTTTCTCTTTATTAACTTGTTACTTACAGATTTATTTATTTTTGTTTTAGTGACAATAATCCTTGAGTTGGCAGCAAACATCCATGACCTATTAAATCCTGCATTAACTTAACTTTCATGCTTCCTAGATAATGCTAGGACTTTGGACACTTTAAGTGCACTTAACCTTTTTGCATTATTGTAACATATATTTCAATTTGCCATGTATTTTAGACCTCATAAAGCATTATCATTTCATATATAAATACATATATTTAAGTATATAGTTTAAAATGTAAAAAATAAGGTTTTACAATACTCTCAGACATTATGATCGAATTATTGTGATACAAATTTGGTGACCCAGAGGTTGTTAAAACTCCTGGGATTAAAAATCCACAGTAGGATTTCTAACATTTGTTCATGAAGTAGTGAATGTCTCCGTTGCAGTATAATTGAATATATTTGAGATGAACACAATAAATGCAGTTTAAATTGGATTACAATTTTTAATTCATTTTACCTGCCATGTTGTTTAAATACTATTAGGGACAGTGGTGACAGGGACGATGGGATATCAGGGACGACTCTATTACTGTTAATTCAGGAGACCAAGGGTGAATTCTGAAAATGATGCTTTATGATGCTATATGCATTGCTTTGAAAATAGTTCCAGTGATTTTTATTTTGAAAAACAATTTTTTTAAAATTGAGTACTAATAGGAAGGTAACTATGAACTGGAGAAATATCTTATGAGAAGTTATATTCATTCATTAAAACTGTATTCCAGGAGACAAATGTTAAGATATTCTTTGCTAAAAATGATTTTTTTGACCAAATAAGTTCAGAAAGTAGTGAGTTAATAAAATTAAACATATTTCTTTTACTCTAAATAGTTGAATCTTTAATATGGTAATTAGTATGCATTTTCAGTCTGGTTAAATGAGGACTACAACATGCACTATTTTCCACAATTCAACATTTGCATTATTAGAAAGTTAATTTATTTTCAACAGAACGTGAGGTTATTGAAAACTAAAGCACATAACAATATTTGATGTACTTTGCTTTTTAATTTGACCTTCTATACTGGAATTAATTTCATTGATATTAAATTAGGTCTTTAATAAATGAAGTTTACTGAAGTAGAGGCTCCTTTACATTGCTCTGTGCATTTATCTTTTATTTATTCCCTTTTATTTGGTTACTCTGTTTTAGAGATATTTGTGACATGCTTAATTAGGAAGTGCAAAATTATGAAGTTAGCTAATATTATATTTTAAAATAAAATTTTGAGTAGTACTAATTTTTGAGAGACTTAAAAAATAATAAGTAGGTTGAGTTTACCTGAAAAAGCTCTTGGCAGGTAAATAACAAAAATAATAAATTTCAAGGGCTAATGTGACTTTCTTTTTAAAAACTCTGACATTTCCTTTTCATGATTTTCCACATGGAGATCAAGCTCTTTCTCTGGTATATTATGGTATAGCTTTTCAAAGTGAAAGAAAATTAGACTTTGTTACCATTAGAGTTAGCATTCATGTGACTAATATCTTTAAGACATTGTGTGTGCAAAGTATTATAATGGAAATCAAGAATAATGAATCATTTCTTTTAAAAATATAATTGCTTTTTAATTAACAACCTTTCTTTTAAACCCAAAGATAAACAAAAGGAAAAATAATATCTGATAGCTATATGGAGAACTTCCTGTAGACATGCTGTCATTTGAAAAGACTATTTTCAAAGCTGAGTTCTTGTAGCTTATGTTGCAAAGAGTGTGATTGGCAGAAACTCAGGATAAGAAGTGTATTGTTTTAAATACATAAAACGAAGATGCCACCATTTAAGTAGCATCTTTCTCTTGCTTCACCTCATGCTTATTTAGGAACAAAAAAATTAAACACTTTAAGAACTAACCTGCTTTCTCTTTTAGAAGGAAAATTTGACATCTCTTGAATCACTAGCTCTTTCTAATTCTGGAGAGGAAAACATCTTTTGATAAGAATTTCTTTTTGGCCTAGAATTGTTTGTGAATTGTTCTTCTTGTTTAAGTATCACATAAATTGCAATAACCCACATGGTTTAGATGGTACCACATTCCAATCCTACTTCCTTATTTGAATATTAGCATCATGAAAATAAAGTACATGTCCATAAGGAGAGGTAGCATAGCCTATTTTAATGGAAAAGATTTAGAATGATCTGAGAGCTCATGTTTAATCTTCTCTTTATTATTGTGGATAGAATACCTATTTCTTATCTCTGTGTCAGGCAGGGACTCTGGAAGCCTTATATGAATAATAAATGTGAAACTATTTGCACTTATTATTGATGTTACTCTTTTATTTAGGAATATATAGATTCCAAAGAACTTTATAGTTTTCTTTGTTTCCTATACTCTTTGTTCTCTCTATTCTAAAAGTTAGTTTATTTAGTGTTCTTCCTGCATCACCAAGCATAGTGCCTTGCACACAGTAGTATTTCTAACATTTGTTCATGAAGTAGTGAATGTCTCCATTGCAGTATAATTGAATATATTTGAGATGAACACAATAAATGCAGTTTAAATTGGATTATAATTTTTAATTCATTTTACCTGCCGTGTTGTTTAAATACTGTTAATAAAATGTTGACACATTTGGACTTCTATCGTTATTATCTGGCATAGCATCAGGACTGCCTCAGAGTTTGTTTTAGCATCATCATATTGCTAAACAAAGCCCTGCAGTTATGACTTTTATTTGGCACAATTTCCTACCTATTTCAGAAGGATAAAGTATAATTTATACTAGTTGTTTTTCCCTAAGCTTCATAACACTTATTTAAACGTTGTGTTATATCCCAATGAGCCTAAAAGACTCCATTCATTCTGCTCTTTGGCTGGCATGCCACTTACTCATAGATTCATTGACTATGATTGATTATAAACTGCCTGTGAGACCCACTTACGTGGATTGGTCATTTGTTAGAGTTTAAATGAGTCACAATTCCCTCTGCTGTTGGAGTTTACAACGTGTAATAAGGTGTTTTTAATGACTTTCACTGCAAAATACACTCCTTTTATCTGTAGGCCAGCTTGGTTTAAGTCTCTGTTTGTTGGACACTACCCTAAAGAAAACTTTTGTCCCCCATTATACTTTGTTTTCCATGAAACCATATCCTAGAATATTTTAAAAGCCAGAGGGCAAACTAATTATGCCCCCATAAAATATTTTCACAAAAATAAACAAAATATTCTACATCAGCCTTTTCACCAAAATTACCTTTTAGATGTTCTGCATCCCTGATAAATTTAAAAACGCACAACAGACATCGTCATTATAGATAGTTGTGTACTTGGCCTGATTGTGAATTTCTAAAGAAAAGGGATAAATCCACGGTTTACGTCATCTTTGCTACTCAGCATCAGCATGGTGCTTTGTACTTAATGCGTAGCCACAGGTTTTGTCAAAGGGAATTGTCCTCATACTTGTATAAAAGATTTATGAAAAGTCTTACTAGTGAATGCTCCACAAAGGTCTTTGGTAGACTGTTACCTAAAACCAAAAAAATCAAGAGCAGTAGCTAAGCTGTCAAATAATTATCAGGGGGTGGGGTCAAAGATCAAGTTTAAAGCATTAGGACTTTCATTGGAAACTATATTTTCAGTTTGGGGAAAACTGAGTATGTGGAGTTTTGTCCAAGTATGTCTACCCTTTCAAAACAATATCAAAATTACAGTGCCTAGGATTCCTGAAATCAAATTTTGTTCAGACCAAGGTCATCGAATCTGCTAAGTTTCTGGTCAAAAAGAATAATGGGAAAGTGAACCAGCATTGATTTTATGCTGCTCTGTGTGGGAGGCTGTGCTAGGTGCCTTGCATAATTTATCTCATTTCATCTTGACCATAATCAATATCAGGCCTTCTAGCTCTCAGTTCAGAAGAGAGGTTAAGTAATTTGTCCAAGGTTATATAACGAGTAGGAGAAACAGCCAAAATTTGAACTCACTTGTGGGTGATAGCAAAGCCTATGCTATTTAATTACCCATTCTCTGATTCAGGTTCTTTTACTATTAATTAATAACTAGATTTGGTTGTTAAATCATAAATATTTTATATAGGTGAACTCGTAAGATTTAGTGTAAAGAATACCAAAGTAAAAGCTTTTTTGTCATTTGTTATACTGGAAAATAAATAATTATTAAGACATTTTAACATCAGTTGGATGCACAGAAAGGATCAATCTGTAAAGAAGTCTGAGGTCAATATAAATCCTACTGATTTCTCTTAACTTTGCTTTGGATAACCACATGTTCCTGTGTCTGTGCTATTGGCAAATGGAAGTACCCAACTCATTCTGATTTTCTCTGGAAATGAATCCAGAGAGAAAATAAGAGCCTCCTCTACTCTTCTGTCTCCTTAGGCACTCAAAAGCAGGTTACTGTTGTTAAAAATCGATTGCATCACTGTTGAAGTCTCAATTTAGAACAATGTAAGTTGATCTTTTGCTTACTGATTGCCTCATTAGGGAGAACCCATTCTTCCAAGGGGGCGGGGGGAAGACAGGTCTCTCATATTTACATATTATCCAGAAACCTTTACTTCCCACAACTTCTATTCTTAAACAATTTTAGCTATCAATAATAATTACTGGGGAGCCTGGGTGGCTCAGTTGATTAAGTGTCTAATTCTTGGTTTCAGCTCAGGTTGTGATCTCAGGGTCATGGGATTGAGCCCCAAGTTGGGCTCCCTGCTCAGTGCGGAGTCAGCTCCAGATGCTCTCTCCCTTTCCCTCTCCCCTACCCGCCATTCATGCGTGCACTTGCTTGCTCTCTCTTTCAAATAAATAAATCTTAAAAAAAAAAAAAAAGGTAATTACTGAGAGATTTACACCATAATTATTTATAGCACTGTGAATATGTAGGCTTCAGTTATAGTTCTACCAATAATTTAATTTTCTGATCAAGGAATTTTTTTAAAGATTTTATTTATTCATTTGTCAGAGAGAGAGATCACAAGTAGGCAGAGAGGCAGGCAGAGAGAGGGGAGGCAGGCTTCCCGCTGAGAAGAGAGCCTGACGCAGGGCTCCATCCCAAGACCCGGAGACCACAACCCAAGCCGAAGGCAGAGGCTTAACCCACTGAGCCACCCAGGCGCCCCAAGGAATTTTTTTTTTAACCAATCTCTCTGCATCTCATTTTTCTTATCTGTAAAATGTAAAATATGAGGAGAAAATTAGATAATCTCTGGAGTTTGATCAGCTCTAAATTTATAGTTTTCCAATGTATTTAAATTTTACTGTTTTTTTAATGGGATCAGGAAAGTCAGCAGTGTGCCAGGAGGTAGCTAATGTTACTTGGTGGAAAAATGTTCCTAAGTCATCCTTTACCTATTGCCATCTCATTAATTCTGAAAGGAATTAGGTTTCTAAATGGTGGGGGAGACTCTATTACTGGAGGTTACTATATTAATGGAGGCATAAATTCAAATTTATGTACATTTATATATTTATTATTATATTGTCAAAATATAATTTAATGCAGTACTTATCACATACTTAATAAAAAATAGCTGATGTTAACATTGTTATTAATATTAGTACTCATGATGGTGATGGTGATGGTAAATACCACTATTAAATGCAGTAAAATACTGCTATCTTATTTAAATTTTCAAAAAATATTTAAAGAAAATATGCCAATAGTATTAATTCTAGTAATTCAAATATTTAAAATATATATTCCTGAAATTTTATCTTAGCAGAATTTGATAATAGATTTATGAAGAGATATTTCCTCAGAAAATAAGATCTTGCCTTTTGAACAAATACTTTTGATTTTGGGAATGGATCTGCCAGGCTTCAGAGACATGTGAGTTGTTATGATGAACAATGAGCCTTCATACCCCTGGGCGCTTTCAAAATTTGGACAAAGCTGCTGTGCTCTGAAGATTCTTTTAGCACTTATTTGGGTCAGTAAATGTTATTATATGCTCATAAAGCCCTTTCTTTAGCCAGTTCTCTAACTTGCAGCCTGATTTTAAAGAACGCAAAAATAAACATTAAAGAATGAGGTAGAAAAATACAATAATAAACACTAATAAATGCTAATAGACCAAAGTATTCATCTGTGTGTTTATATGAGCAAATGAGAGAGAAAATTATATTTACCTAAGTGATTTTGTTGATGTTGAAGTAAGTTTGATTTTTCCATGAAGCAATTTATTTTTCATAAAAGAAGGAAAATTAGATCATACCTTTTAGCTATATGGTTCTCACGTTCATCAGTCAAAAATTTAAACCATTTTCTCAGGAAATGTAAAGGTTTTTAAGATACTAAATTTTTGAAGCATAAGAAACTAGGTAAAATACTCTTAACTTTTCCTTTAAGAAATGGTTAGTTGCTAGGAGACCGCAAATAGGAGCTAATGATTCCAAGTTTCAGGCAGCTCTCAAGTAGGCTTGTATCTCTTTTAGAAAAGACGTTTACTCCTGTTCACACCAGCCTGTGCCACTAATAATTAAATGCCTGATGGTTCTGTTCTCACAGCATTTTAAATTTTGTTGAGGAAAATAGAAATAATTGGAGGGTAGAAGAAAATAGTATGTTAGAAAGCATCAGATTAATTTACTTATCCCAACATTTGTTAAATAAATGCCTTTTAGGTGTTGGGCCTGTCGTTTCACTCCAGGGAAGCCACATTAAATAAGATGTTGTCTCTGCCTTTTAGGAGTTCCCTCTCTGTTTGGGGGAAGAAATAGCTAAACAATTAATTACAGTGCAAAATCACAAGTATAGGATCGTAGAAAGTACTCAGTATATGGTAAATGAATGAATGATTAATAACTGGATGTTTACAGTGCTATGTAGAAAGTCTGCAAAGGTAAAGGAGAAGGAATGACATTCTTCAGCAGTAGTTTAGAGTTGTTGATCTTTGAACTATAAATTGAAGAGTGAGTAATAGGGCTAAAGAGTGTGAAGGTTGAGAAGGCAGCCCAAAACATTCCAAGTAGAGAAGACAACTGATGCTAATTATATACATATAATCAACACTTGGTATTTTTTTTTTTTTAAATCAACACTTGCTATTTAAGCATTCCTGTCACCTTGGCCTTTTTCCCTACACTTAGCAGTTTTTTTTTTTGTTTGTTTGTTTTGTTTTTTTTAAGATTCTATTTATTTGACAGAAAGACAGAAAGAGACACAGTGAGAGAGGGAACACAAGCAGGGGGAGTGGGAGAGGAAGAAGCAGGCTTCCCGCTAAGCAGAGAGTCTGATGCAGGGCTCGATCCCAGGACCCTGGGATCAGGACCTGAGCCGAAGGCAGATACTTAACGACTGAGCCACCCAGGTGCCCCTTCACTTAGCAGTCTTGTCCAAAATCAGTTCCCTTGATAATAGCAAACATGTATGTAATGGTTAATGTGCCAGACTAAGTACTTTACAAATAATAACACATTTAACTTACAATCACAGTGTAAGGGAAGTACTATTGTTATCCTCAGTGAGGTTCAGTAGCTTGTTCAAGGTTATACAGATAACAAGCAGGGAAACCTGGTTTCAAATTCAGGTATCATATATAGCTCACTCTTAAACTAATTTCTGTAACACCACATTGCTGTTTGTATTTTCCCAACAAAGATATATTTACACCCTCCTCCTCCTGATATATCATTTCCTTTCAGAATCAATCTTATCAGCCTTAAAGACTGAGATGCAATATTGGAATAATAGTGTAGAAGTAGCAATAGTTGGTAAGTGGTCTGGCTATATGCTTATTTTACTTCAAGGGATAAGAATGGTAGCTTATTGGATGTGGTGTCATTAAGTTTATTTCACAGTGATGAGGAGCAGTGTTGAATGCCCAGCAGAGATGAAAATACATTCAGGGTTACATTGGTTTGCTAGGGCTGCCTTAATAAAAGACCACAGCCTAGGTGGCTTAAATGACAGAAATCTTTTTTCTCACCATTCTTGGGGCTAGAAGTCTAAGGTCAGGGTGTTGGCAGGTATAGTTTTTCATGAGGCCTCTCTCGGCTTGCAGATGGTTGCCTTCTAGCTGTGTCCTTCCATGGTCTTTTCTTTTTGTGTGAACATTCCAGGTTTCTCTCTCCTTCTAAGTATAGCAATGATACTGGGAATAGGGCCCACTCAGATAACATCAGTAAACCTTAATTACCTCTTAAAGACCCTGTCTCTAAATACAGTCATATTCTGTGGTATATTGGGGGCTAGGACTTTATTTTATTAGTTTTTGAGGGACACAGTTCTGTGTTTAACTAGGAGTTTCTTAACCATAAAAAGGGCAATCAGTTGTACACAGTTACTCTGGGAAAGATTGTGAATCAATTTAATGAAAATGAGAGCTAGCAAAAAGATATCGACAGAGTATTGATTCTGAATACTGACATCAGTAGGATAAAGGAGGCCATAGATTAAGAAATTGGAAGCACATTTTAATGATGTCTAGGAAGGAAGGACACGACAGTAATGTGCTAGCTTTGTTGCCCTAATCAGCCTTCTTAATTATAAGCAGAAAGTTAATCTTCAGGGCTCTGAATAGCTTACATCTTCGTTGTGTACCTGCCACTGAGAAAGTCTAAATTAATAGGGGAGTAAGCAGTAGTGGGGATGTGGCAGATGAAGGTTCTTAGAGCATCTCTTTTTGAGATAATTTGCAAAGTTAAAATGTTTTTTTTTTTTCTTTTTTTGTTTTTTGTTTTTTACAAATGAAGGGGTATTATTAACTTAAAGATGTTATTTTTCTGTAATTCCAAAAACTGTACTCTTTTATAATGGTCAGTGTAGTGAATATAACTCCTCAGGTACTCAAAGTGTTAGTGATTTCTTCCTTATTTGGATCATATTTTTCTATTCTACATGTTTAGCAATTTTTTATTATATACTGGACATTGTGGTTTTTATGTTGTTGAGAATCTGGAATCTGTTGTCTTCCTTTAAAAATTCTTGAGTTTTGTTCCAGCCGGTAGTTAATTTACTGGCAAATAACCTTGATCCTTTTTTTTCCCCCAAGCTCAATTGGGATGCATTTAGACCTTTTAGAGGTATCACCTGCATGCTTAGCATTTTCAGTGTGGTATTTTAGTCCACCAGCCGGATGTTCTGCATCTCCTAGTATATGTAATATTTGGTATTTCTATTCAGCTCACCACTCTGACTCCTTAGGAGCTGTTTTCTGCTGGGCCTTACGGTCTTGTTCTGTGCATGTGCAGCTTGTTATTCATCTAAAAACTTAAGATCATCCCTTTTGGGCTCATTTTTGTGTGCAGTTATCTCTTTGCCAGTACCGTATCTTACAGAATCCAACTATGTCAATATCACCAAAGTCTAAGGTCTGCTTCTTCAGTTAAGTGAAATCATTGTGTTCTCCTCAGGCTCCATCTATCTGCCTGTACTGAGGTCCAGAGAATGCCACCAATCAGGAAGAGTGATCCCGAGCTCACCTGTTGCATTTCCTTTCTTTCTGGAGACATAGTCTTATACTGACTACTGTCCAGTGTTGCAAACCAGTAAATTCTTCTTGAGAAATTAAAAACATCTTTAACATGAGTTCTGATAAAATTAAATTCAGCTTATAGAAGTTGTTTTTTGCTGAGGTCAGTGTTATATATTCATACTAACATTACTACTGTTTTGAAGAAGTTAAGCCTGGCTATATATTAGCAACATATCAAAGATAAATCACACCAGCTTGAAACATTAATGTAAAATACTTGATAAAAGCCCCATCCTGAGAAGGAGCAGCATGTTGAAATCACTTGTGTCCAGAAAAGTGTTCTGAGAACGGTTCTGCTAAAGAATGTTTGTTTTCTTAGTTTTTGAGGTCCTTGAGTAACAAAATCAACATGCTTCTGTATTTAATGAAAATAGGTTTGGAAATAGCAATAGGTGTTTTGATAATAAAAAACTATTCATGGCTTCAATCATTAGGGTGCCTTATTTTCTTTATTAATAATTACTGAAACAAGAGATTTTTAAAGTAATCTGTTGCTGTAGATTTGAAGAAGTCGAGGAAGTGGCTTTATTGATCTTTAGACCTGTTATATATAGCATAACAATTTAGAGTTGTTAATAATTTAATATTGTTAATAATGTTTATATAATATGTATTATATTTAATGTTTAGTAATGTTTCTATATAAACAATAATAATATTTAATAATGTTAATGTTTAATATTTTCAATAATGTTAATTTTTAAATTATTATTTAAAAACAAAGCAGAAACACGTAGGTATTAGAAACCTAGGAATATCATTTTTATTGTCATCAGAGAAGTTAACACATTAATACATATAAAGTAAATTAGAAGTTAGTGACAGATTACTTTTTGAATAATCATGTAAGATTTTTTTTGTGACCGTTAATGTGTTTCTTTAAATTTTCAATTTTATTTTTTTTTTACTTTCCAGTTTTAAAAATGTTCATTTGATATCTGCATTTAAGAGGATAGCTGTCTATCTAAAAAAATGAACATGGATGAGGTAAATAATTGAAAGACATTTTAAAACACTCCATTTGGTCAGAGATGAAAAAAATACAAATTAATTTCAGATAACAGTTTGGTAAAAATTTACTTTTTTTCCTCCCTCCCTTTCTTTCTCCATTTCTGCTCTTCACCCTTTCTCTCCTTCTCTCCTCCTATCTGCCTTCTTTTTCTATTTTAAAGAAAATTTTAGATCTAATATTATTGTGTATTATTGGATCTAAAGAAGAACAAGGTGGGTCTCCCAAAGTAGTGGGACAAAGTTATCTGGATAATGCTGGCAGATTTTCCAGGTACTTTTCTGAGAGATGACATTTCCATTTTGTCAGTTTACCTGGATAATTACCTAAGTACTCATTTTCAATAGCTGTAGAAGTATGGCATTAAGATGTATTTATCCCATCCTTTTGACCAACCTTGATTGTTTATGATTGAATTGCTTATTTTTCCTTATTTGTGTTCTTCCTACTTCCCTAAATTTAGGATTCAAGGCAGCTATTTGAGTGTCATGAAGGAGTTGATATCTAACTCACTAATAGCCAAGGTCTAGCTCTTGGCAAGATCTTTAATTTTGAATGATTATATTTAGTGTTATTGTTATATAAGTTTTGGCAGCATATAATATGAAACCACTTTAAATAAAAAAAAATTAAACTTTATAAAATATTTAATTGCTGCCTATACCTTTTTAATATGTACCAAATGTTAAAGGGATTTTTTTTTAAACAATATGTTTTCCATTTAATTGTTTTAAATTATTATCCCTTTATGGTAAAGATTCTATTAAATTTTTAAAGAGTAGTTTTATAATATTTTATAAAGTACAGTTATCTAAACTATTACAGTTGGCATCAAAGATGATATCTAGAAGAATGTAGGTATTCTTTTTTGTTTCTCTTGAATCAGTACCTGAATTAGTAGGTTAAGCAAAAATTTTATGCTGATTCTACTCTAAGAAATAACATCAGCTTTAACTCAGATGATTTATGACCTCATTAAATTTATCTTCTTCCTCTGCAATTCAAATTGGTCAAATAAATCCAGTGGCAATTATGTAGACAGTGAGTTTAAAGCACTTTGTGTAGGCATCCACAACAATTCTGTGACCTACAGGAAGTGTGTTATTGTCTATTGAATACTGATTCTTGACGGTCTCTTTCTTTTACCCTCGTGTGTCTGTATTTTCTCTTATCAAGTCATTTATCCTAGTTTTTTTCTCAGTTATTTTTTCCTATATGTTTGGCCTTCATTAGGAATAATACCTCTCACTTTTAATTAGAGCACTTACAAACTTTTATTTTTATATATGTATGTATAGGTCTATTTATCAGTTTAGATGAACAGTAACACACATATAGACTTTTCTTTCTGCTTCTGTATTTTCCCAGCTGTGTTATGATAACTTCCCCTCTATTGATTATTTTTTGGCTAAGATATCTGGTAACCGTTATTTACAAATAATATACTCCTTTGTACAAGGTCAGAATATTCTCCCGAAGGGCATTTTAAATGCCAACTCTAATGTAATGTCCTAGGTTTTGAATTCATGTTTGCTTTATAATGAATATTACAGGCTTCTTTTTTTTTTTTTTAAGTTTTGTTTATGGATAAAGAGGCCAAACGTGTTATTTTTGTTTGTTTGTATTTAACTATAAAAATTTTGCTCTGTTTTAGATTTTACTTATAAAAACTTCAGTATTTTCCTTGCTGCTATTTTTGTTGAAAAATAATATTTTGAATTCCTACAATATACTGGGCAATAAGATGGACCCTTTTTCTAAATGGCAGTTTATTATGGAATAATTACAAATATCAAAATGTGAGGATGCCAATAGCATCTACTTCATTGGAAAAATGTTTCTTGTGTCAGTAGTTTTATCTTTTTTTTTCATTTTATTCAAAATTATAATGCCTAAAAAATTCTAGCCCTTTATAGTAGCAGTTTGTCCATTTTAATTCATGTCTAAGCATTCCAGTAAATTCATATGTGAAAAATCTTATTTTATGAATTGTAGGGAGAATAAGATAAATAACTCTGTGAGGCTACTATGCTATAATATCCCCACTTCCCATTTCATGATTAAAATACCTTCAAATTGAAATTTGGACTTACCAGTCATTTATAAATTATAGTGGAATAGCATTATATATGTGTGTGTGTATGTGTATACATGTACATACTTAATTGAACCTTAGTTAACTGTATTTTCTAGGTAAGTATAAATTTTACCAGGGATGAATAAATTTATATTTTTAAATAATTCTGCCACTTGCCTGCTATTCCACTTAATGATCACTGGTAATGCATGAAATCTAGCCTGACAGGAGTTAATATCAGTAGGAAAAACTTATGAATAAGTATGAGTAACTTTAAGATGTGGGGCTATTGACAAAGAAATGGTAAGCACTATTTAGGTAGCCAAGCAAGTATAAGGTGATATCCTCATCCAAGAAAACAATGAAAAATTAATTGGGAACCATAGGGAAATCTGACTAAGGAAGCATTAGAGAAACTGATACATCTGCCACAGAATATTAAAATAATGACATTAAATTGGGAAGGCCAAGTAAAATCTTCCTGTATTGATGATGTGGTTAAGTTATTGAAGGCTTTGAGTAATTTTTTTTCAAAGTACGATTTTTCTATAAAACTGTACACAGTATTAGTCATGAAATATTTAGGCCTGAGTATTATCATACTACAGAATTATATGCACTATGTATTACTATATTTAATAGGAAATCTAAGGAATTTTCAAAGATAGTTTTGATTAATTGTGATTGTTTTCCACAAGCACTGACATTACAGTAAGATTCAACCTCACTGTGTATATTATTTCCTAGGAGATCCAGAACAGTTTTCCATACTCCATTTTTCTAAGTCTGTGACCTATACTGCAGTTATATGATTAGGAAAAGATGCTATGGCAGCACAGAGGAGGGACAACTAACCAAGACCTCTAAGGCTTCCTGACGTAGTGAAATCTTTACTAAGATAACAAAGATGGGTGAAATTTAGCCAGTTGAGTCGTAGGTGGTAGAACACTATAACGGGAAGAAAATCATATGTGCAAAGTCCAAAAGGAGAGTGAGAGAGAGAGAGAGAGAGGGAGAGAATGATATATCAAACAAAATTTAGTAAGGCTGTAAAAGTAAGTTGAATCAGGAAAAGAAAGCTGTTAAAGTGCATTAGTGAGTTTTACCTTTGTCTTCAAGATAGTAAACAAAGACATGATTTGACCAGATTTGCAGTTTAAGACAAATTCTCCTAGATGTAACTGTTTTAGCTATTTAAAAGCAATAGCAATAATCTAGGGAAGGGATTATGGAAATACTGTGGATGCAGAGAATTATTGGAGAGCTTAAGCCTTTTAGGGAGTGCTGATTGAATGTGCAACATGAAGTTTGGGAAGGCATCAAAAATGATTCCCAGTTTGGCTTTTGGCAAGTTATGGGGTAGTGGCATTATAAAGGCTTTGTCCTGAGATTGCACATTACTAAGACAGCATGCTGTAAATGAGAAGTTAAGACATTGCCAACAGTGATTGCTAAGAGTGATTCTGAAGCTTGCCAAACAAGCTTCATATAGAAAATCTAATGTAAAGGGTATACCTTTATAATAAGCTGTAATAAATTTTGCAGTGTTACTATCTGTCAAATCAGTGCTTAAAATTATTTCGCTGTCGTTTGTCTAGTTTTGAATATTAAGGCAAAGGCATGTGTAATTATTTGTCTTGGAATAAAAACTTTACAGGATTTTTATTTTTTTAATTTTTTATTTTTTAAATTTTATTTATTTATTTGACAGACAGAGATCACAAGTAGACAGAGAGGCAGGCAGAGAGAGAGGAAGGGAAGCAGGCTCCCGCTGAGCAGAGAGCCTGATGTGGGGCTCGATCCCAGGACACTGGGCTCATGACCTAAGCCAAAGGCAGAGGCTTTAACCCACTGAGCCACCCAGGTGCCCCCTTTACAGGATTTTTATTGAAAAATAAAAAAAACTATAAACAAAAAATCCTTAAGTTGCCCATTAAAAATAAAGGTGTAATGTAAAGAAAAATGTGGATATTTGGAAATGAAATTTCTGAAAAAAAAAAAAAAAAGACTTTCTCATTTGGGCAAGACATATTTTTTTAATTTAATTTTTTAAAAATTAAATATAATGTACTGTTTGCCCCAGGGGCACAGGACTGTAAATCATCATGCTTACATACTTCACAGCACTCACCATAGCATATACCTTCCCCAATGTCCATAACCCAACCACCCTCTTCATATCCCCTCCCCCCGACAACCCTCAGTTTGTTTTGTGAGATTAGGAGTCTCTTATGGTTTGTCTCCCTCCTGATCCCATCTTGTTTCATTTTTTCCTTCCCTACCCATGAAACCCCCAGTCTGCCTCTCAAATTCCTCATATCAGGGAGATCACATGATAATTGTCTTTCTCTGATTGACTTATTTTGCTCAGCATAATACCTTCTAGTTCCATCCATGTCATTGCAAATGGCAAGATTTCATTTCTTTTAATGGCTGGGTAGTATGCCATCGCATATATACATACCACATCTTTATCCAGTCATCTGTTGATGGACATCTAGGTTCTTGCCATAGTTTGGCTATTGTGGACATTGCTGCTATGAACATTTGGGTGCACGTGGCCCTTCAGATCACTACATTTGTGGGTTTTTTTTTTTTTTTTGGATCACTATATTTGTATCTTTAGGGTAAATACACAGTAGTGCAATTGCTGGGTCATAGGGTAGCTCTATTTTCAACTTTTTGAGGAACCTCC